>NC_136735.1:4886662-5634162 GCF_936440315.1 Barbus barbus
TATATGTTAGAAGGAGGACAAGAATGTCTGGAATGAGCTTGGTGGGAAACACAATGGCCGGGTGGGTAAGAGGGCAAACACATTTGAAAACAATGGAAAACTGAAAAAAGTTTCACTGTTTGTGTACATATGCATGTAACTTATGTTGTTGTGCCAGAATCTTATTTATATGTGAGGGGATGGGTTTCAGACGTCCAGGGAGTAGAGCAGGCTGCCACACAAACACATTTTCTAGGCATGGAGCCTGCGGCCAGGGACAGCGTCACACTTTGTACAGCACTGCAATGAACTAAGAACTACAGGCTAGACCTGGACTACAAACTTCTGACCTCTAACATAAGGATAGGCTGATTTCTGCTCGTCTCTGTCTCAGAACTGGCTCTTTTCCTCTGTTAAATACCTCTAGCCTGATCTGCAATGCCCGCCGCTGGAGCCTCAGAGTGAGTAAAACTACTAAGCTTTGGGTTTGAGTGTTTGTTTGTTTAGACTGAATGTGCAAGATTCTTCAAAAAAAGATTTTTTAGATGATATACATTTCAGTTGTTGTTAAGTTGTAGAGTTAGTGTTTGTCTCTTTTTCATAAAATTCATAATATTTATCATAACATGAAACGTGTTTGTGTTTGTCCGAGTAGTTCGATCTTAGCTGTAGACATAACTTTGTTCTAAAAACAGACCAGTGTCACATGAAGAAACAGGAGACCAGACAGCAGTGTATGTGTGTGGGTTTGTATTCACACTACTGCCACCAAGAACTGTTTTCATGTTTCATTATCCTTATTAAAACACAGTTACCATTATAAAATGGGTTTAAACCTTGGTATGGTCCAGTTTTAATGTACATGAGATCATTAGAAGGTACCTGTAAGCCAAAAATACACATTATTTCTATATGTTACGTTTTATGCAGTCTTGGTGCTGATTTAGTGTAAAATTCCTATGCAGGCTATTATAAAATTTCTATGCAGTGATTTTCAATATCTCTGGAGTGTATATAAATGTATTCTGAAGAGAGATGCAGCAAAACAAAAGCAGCAGGCTTTTACACGTGCTGACTGAACCATGCATGTACTTCACTGTTTATTATTAATGTTGTGGAAAATTGGATTGTGCATTGATATGTGTGTTGAACAGTCAAAAATCGGAGGATTTCTCCACTGCTATTCTGAAGCAGAAGATTCGACCGAATCGACTCATCGTGGACGAAGCCAACAATGAGGACAACAGTATTGTGTGCTTGTCACAGGTAATCTATCTATTTTTGTGTGTGTATCTGATAGAGTGATGAAATAGCAGTGTGTAATTTATATCACTAGCTGCACCCAATTGCAAAAGTAATCATTGTTTCAAACAGGTTTCCCAAACATGTGCGTGTACTGTAAATCCCTGCATGAGTGTTACAGGTTAAAATGGAGGAACTGCAGTTGTTTCGGGGAGACACTGTGGTGTTGCGCGGCCGGAAGCGGAGGCAGACGGTCTGCATCATTCTCACAGACGACACATGTGGCAACGAGCGTGTGCGCATGAACAGGGTCACCCGCAACAACCTGCGCGTGCGTCTCGGAGATGTCATCAGGTCTGCGGTGATAATGACATAAGGTCTTACTGTTGGATCATTAAATACATTTATTTAAAATTAGAGGCCTTATCTGCTGCTGGTGTTAAAGCAAAACCACATCTACCGCAATGCTCACTCATATGCTTGTGTATATATAGTATCCATGCTTGTCCAGATGTGAAATATGGGAAGCGCGTTCATGTTCTACCCATTGATGACACTATCGAGGGGCTAACGGGCAACCTGTTTGAGGTTTTTCTAAAGCCGTACTTCCTGGAGGCCTACCGACCTGTTCACAAAGGTACACATGTTCATTCAGTGTGCTGAATATAAGGATATAGGAGTATAGGTTTTGCATTTGGGTTAGGTGTAGTGTTGAGTGTGGTTTTTGTTGGGTCTACATTGAAGTTTAGATACCAAAAACTTTAAATCCCGATGTAATTTTTAAAATCTTTAAAAAATATTTTAGCAGGGAACCCACACCTGGAAATGATACACACAAAAAAAAGTAAAGAAAACAATACCATTCTGCACAATTTATTTATTTATTTTTACCAAAAAGCTTAACCCTTGTGCACCCTTATGGACATTTTTGTCCAGTTTATTTTGTATTTTTTTTGTGATAATTTTGCCTGTGTTAATGCTAACTGCATGTCTCAGGTGTGTATTTTTATGGGAATTTTAATATTCCACCCATATTTAATATTCTACCTATTACAATAGGTACAAAAAAGTGAAACACTCAGCACCTTTTGGACAAATATGTCCCCATTGAAACCCATTAAAACTGCTATTTTTAATCGCAGTGTCGGTTAACTGTAAAATGATGCAATTTTTGTTAATAGGCTTTCATTCTGTTGGCAAAGCTTCAAAATGTTTTACTATTTTTTACCAGATGGTGCCATTTTTTCAGGTTTGGTCTATAAAGGGTCTCTAAAGCAAATACTTGCTTTATTCCTGTTTTCTGCCTCTGCATGTTATAGAGCCAATTGGAAAATAGTGCAACTATAATTGTGTGGGTGTGTTGGTATAAATGTCAGAGTGTGGTTTGTATGTTTGTCATAAAAAAATTGTGTGTTCTTGTAAAAATTGAGAGAGAGAAACTCTACTGCAAATCATAAATCCAACCACTGTGTGCACCAGCTGAGTTTTGCTGGCATCTAATGGGGAAAATTTGGTACTGTGCCCAAACTAAATTTTACTGAAAGCTAATTTTTTGAGATATCAACCTCAAATTTGGAACACAACTTGTTTAGATGTATGGCTTTGATTTTCTAGCAGGTTTAGAGTTCAACATGTTTCATATATAAAATATTCATAAAATATAAAATATTGTTTATAAATCATTTTCATACATTTAAACCTGTATAACTTTTTCTTGGTTTCACTTTTTAAACTTTTTTTACTATAATCTGCCATGGGTCTTCTTTAAAATGAGACCAAACTTAAGTCTGTGCTCCCAAGCTTCTGATTTTTATTACCGTTTTTTTGACATGGACATTTTTGTCCACTATGAACCTAAGTGTAACTTTTTTTTATTGATGCACAAGGGTTAATCCATCAAACAGGATTTTAATTATCAGGCAAGTAGGCACAGTTTTCAATCAGCCCCAATTATCTTAAAATATTGTCCAAATAATCTGCCACTGGAATACAATATAGTACTGCAACACACCGTGTTATTTTACTTTTATTTGTATACTATTCTAGTATTTATTAACATTTTTAATTAACTTTTATTTTTGATTAGTTTTAGTCATTTTGTTGCCTTATGCCATTTTTATTAGTTTTACTTTTAATGATTTTAGTACTTCAACTGCAGCTATTCTTTCAGTTAGTTGTCAAGGCAATATTTAAAAAAACTTTCAAGTTTAAATTTTTCATCTAATAATTTGATTGCTTTACTTCAATTAACAGAAACTATTTTAATAGATTTAGTTTTGCTTAAGATTACCAACACTGACAACAACTACAAATTCACAATTGTGACCCTGGACCACAAAACCAGTAATAAGTAGCACGGGTAGGCCTATATCTGTAGCAATAGCCAACAACGCACTGCATGGGTCAACATGATTGATTTCTCTTTTATGCCAAAAATCACTAGAGATCATGTTCCATGAAGATATTTTGTAAATGTCCTACCGTCAATATATTAAAACTTAATTTTTGATTAGTAATATGCATTGCTAAGAACTTAATTTGGACAACTTTAAAGGCGATTTTCTCAATATTTTGACTTTTTTTGCACCCTCAGATTCCAGATTTTCAAATAGTTGCATCTCAGCCAAATATTGTCTTATCCTAACAAACCATACATCAATGCAAAGCTTATTTATTCAGCTTTCGGATGATGTATAAATCTCAATTTAAAAAATATTGGTTTTATGGTCCATGGTCACAATTTAGTTTGTTTTAAGGTTATGCTTTGTGCAGGTGATATTTTCCTGGTCAGAGGAGGCATGAGAGCAGTGGAGTTTAAAGTAATAGAAACAGACCCCACTCCTCACTGCATTGTTGCTCCAGATACCATCATCCACTGTGAGGGAGAACCAATCAAACGAGAGGTATGTGTGATTTTGTCATACCTGTACAGTTTCTTCATTTCAATGTCCACACCCCGTCATGTTGTCATATGTTGATGGTGTCAGGATGAGGAGGAAAGCCTGAATGACATCGGGTATGATGACATCGGGGGTTGTCGTAAACAGCTGGCTCAGATTAAAGAGATGGTGGAGCTGCCTCTCAGGCACCCTGGCCTGTTCAAAGCCATTGGAGTGAAGGCAAGAATCACTACACACATCTAACAATATGTTTCTCCATTTTTTTTTCATTTATACAGTTGCATTTTTTACATTCATTTGTAAATAAAGATTACTGACACACTCAAGTACTACACCCACTCACTGTCGTTCCTCAGCCTCCGAGAGGAATTCTGCTGTATGGTCCTCCCGGTACGGGCAAGACGCTGGTGGCTCGTGCTGTTGCTAATGAGACGGGAGCTTTCTTCTTTCTCATCAATGGTACATACGCACTTGAAAGCCACAGTCTGAAGCTGCTGTCACTGTTGTTTGCCCTGCAATAACAGATTAATATAAACACTAAAACTCTACAGAATGCAACTAAGCAGCTTATTGGCATTTTTACACTGACTTCTATATTACTTCATGTATTTACCTTGAAGAGCAAAACAGATGATTCTTGTTTTTCTTGACAAAACCGGCAGATCATATTGTATTATTTTGCCAGCTATCAAGTATCAATAACACTGATGTATTTCCAGGACTTTATGCAGTTTCCAAGATACATTTCCTGTGGCGTACGCTGTTGCTTTTGTATCCCAGGTCCTGAAATCATGAGTAAACTCGCAGGAGAGTCTGAGAGCAACCTGAGAAAAGCTTTCGAGGAAGCCGAAAAAAATGCCCCTGCTATTATCTTCATCGATGAGCTGGATGCAATCGCTCCGAAACGAGAGAAGGTAAGGAGAAGAGGAAGAGAAACAGGAGTGTTACGTAACTGTGTACAGTCTGATGTTTGTCACTGGTTTGATGGTTATGCCATGTCTGTAGACTCATGGTGAAGTTGAGCGGAGGATCGTCTCTCAGCTGCTCACCCTGATGGATGGCCTGAAACAAAGGGTTCATGTTGTAGTTATGGCAGCCACAAACAGACCCAACAGTGTGGATCCTGCTCTTCGACGTTTTGGTGCGAATTTGCACATATGCAGATTCATAACATTTATGCCGAGAGTTATCTGCATCAACAAATGAATGGACGAAAATACACTTTCTACAGAGAGGTCAATTGTAAAAGTTGTGTTGCAGGTCGTTTTGATCGAGAGATTGACATTGGCATCCCTGATTCCACCGGCAGGCTGGAAATTTTACAGATTCACACCAAGAACATGAAACTATTGGACGATGTGGACCTGGAACAGGTGAGGATGATGAGAGTGATGGAGGGTGTAATTCTTGTCAGATGTTTTATAACTGGATGTTTCTGTTTATGGTAGATCTCCGCTGAAACACATGGGCACGTGGGAGCAGATTTGGCTGCTCTGTGTTCAGAGGCAGCGCTGCAGGCCATCCGCAAAAAGATGACCTTAATTGATCTGGAGGACGACAGCATCGATGCAGACCTTCTCAACTCAATGGCCGTCACCATGGATGACTTCAAGGTAGAAGTCTTCACGGATCCACTTTGATCTGAAAACTTGAGGTCCAACCCGAGACCCAAGCGGGATCGGGTCCAAAACTTCGACGAGTGCCTTGGAAATGTGCTTTTTCCAAATGGACCCGATAAAACCCAAATTCTTTTACAGTTTCCCAGATACTTGCGTGTTCATGTTAAGTGCATTTTTGAGAAACACACATAAGATAAGGAACAAACGTTTGTAACCTCACACACAGAAATCTATCTTATAGATATGATATATCAGGAAGATGTATCGGGAAATGCATCAGGAAAAGCCAATTGCTTTATTACTCTGCGTGTTCATGCAGGGATTTTCTATTTTGTGTGCAAAAGCCCTTCACTGATGATGAAGTAAATAGCGTTGCAGACAACACAAGGGAATCTATGATATATTAACCTATTTTGATGGACCTATCATATTTATTTTTCCAATCCACTGGTCACAATTGAAAGCTGAACTCTGGAAATAATATAAAGTAATAATAAATAAGTAAATAAATAGATGAAAGTAATGGAGCAGCAGCCAAATCAGTCTGCAGGATACCAGGATTTTTCCTTATTGGCTGCAGGCTGTGCATACATCAGTGCAGTTTACTTTTCAGGTCTAGTTGGTTTAGAAAATAAATGCCATACGGTCGTGTAAGACTGGGGTCTAATTTTATCGAGTCATCTTGGGTTGGGTATTTCTTTAAAAAAAAAATATTATGCATGTCGGGTTTGGGTAAGAAGTGATTTAGGTCGGGTACAGATTTTAGGACCCGAGAAGACCTCTATATACAGGTCAGCTTCAACATTGCACACACAATGATGCACATAAAATGATTCGATTTTAAAATCTTTTCCATCCCAAAGGGCAAATCTATTACTCAGATGTTGCTCTTGGTGGGAAATCCAGAGAGATCTTTAAGTATCAACTTTGTCTCAGATGTTTCTCCTAGACATTCAAACAATAAACCATCTTTTTAAAAATCTTATTTAAAGCTGCAGTCCGTAACTTTTTTTGGTTAAAAATAATCCGAAATCAATATTTGAACAAGTACATAACCAGCCAGTGTTCAAAACTATCCCCTTTCTTTAGCCCGATTCACAACGGTTAGCTTATAATAATGTTTTGAGTGGTAAATTCGAGCATGGCACTGCGTCATTACGTCACGTCTGTAGGCTATCGCATGTGAGGATCCTGCAGGTGGCGGCTCATTTATAGCCTTTTCTCGCAGCAGCTAGAATAATTAAATTTATCATTTTGATGGCGGATTGTAATCCAGAAAGGATTATGTAACACATGTGAATTAAATTAAATTATATTCCAGTTTTAAACGTACTTCTGATTACCACTAGCCTGGGATTACACAAGATTTGTATTTAAAGAAAACCAGATCAAAGGGAGCTTAATTTGCTTTTTGGGAAGAATTTCTTAATACGAAATTTGAATGGTATGACGATTAGATATTAGACTGTACAGAAATTGAAATCTACGCACTAATACACACACAGTCATGCAATGCTGATGTTAACATTGATAATTTGAGAATAAAGTATAACAATAGTAATGATTTGCACGGTTTGATGTGATATGAGCTAATCGAACGTTAGATTTAATCACCATTGGTAGCGCGATTTATTGTAATGCTTTTTTCTTCAGTTGGGCAGAACAAGCATGGCAGACTTGTTACTTACTTGTTCAGATGACAATATGCGGTGAAAATTTGGGTCATGTATTCCAAGACGTAGGCTAGAATCTGTGATTCCTAAGTACAGTAAACATCCACACTGGTGAGTGACTGACTGACACACATTCACCTCAAAACATTAGATTCGTCCGGGCTGGAGCCGTGCCAGAGTACAGCCCACGCAAGCAAGATAATTACGCAAGTAACTGCAATTCCAGGTTTTCAAACAGAGATGGCAACAAAGAGGCAAAACTTACGGACTACAGCTTTAATGTTGTGTTGGAATGCTGCCTATGAGGCTATTGGCTTTAACAAGCCCTTCTAATATAAGATTATGCATTGTGATGTATTATGTATACTTGGACTGACAGATGAAATCTGTAGTGCAACTATGCAAAATACTGCTGTATCTTAATTAAAACTGCACATGTATACATTGCCCATTGAAACTCTAGAGAAGAAACAGCCAAGATTTTGTGGGTCTTAAAAAAAATTAAAAATCTAATTTGCTTTCAATTTCAATCTGTCTAGGAGAAACCATCATTAAAGAGATTTCTTATGTGATTATTATTTCCTGTGGGAATTATATCTATTGGTTTCTGTCACTTCCAGTGGGCTCTGAGTCAGAGTAACCCATCTGCTCTGAGGGAGACGGTGGCGGAGGTTCCACAGGTAAACTGGGAGGACATTGGAGGACTTGATGAGGTGAAGCGAGAATTACAGGAGCTTGTCCAGGTAAAACCACAAACATTCAAACAGGTATGAAACGGTCATTCACTCTCTCTCTAATTCACTTTGTCTCTCTCTGTTAAGTATCCAGTGGAGTATCCTGATAAATTTCTAAAATTTGGAATGACTCCATCTCGAGGGGTTCTGTTCTATGGTCCACCTGGATGCGGCAAAACCCTACTAGCTAAAGCCATTGCCAATGAGTGCCAGGCTAACTTTGTGTCTATTAAAGGTATGTATCTGTGAGAGAATCTAAAGTCAAAGTAAAAATATGCTGAGTATGAGTGTATTTGTGTGTATAATCATTTCCAGTGTTTCCCATACACTGATTTATTTGTAGCGGCCCACCACAATATCCATATTTACCGCCATAAATATCCACCGCCCTACCATCAGCTCCCTGTCTCACACACACAAGCACGAATTTAGCACCATATTTAGCAACTTTCAGACACTTTTAATAATTTTTTTCCATAAAAGGTACATACTGATACTTAGCGACTTTTTAAAATAAACATTAGCTATCATTCAGTTGGAAGATGTGGCCTGTACTGCCCCTACACTTCAAGGTCTGACTTTCCCAGTGCAATATCACCTCTCTCGCCATCTATTCTGTGCAGTGGGCGGCAGAGAAGCAGCGCATTCAGTTGGAGTAAAGTGAGAGTGACTCTTGGTTAAGTATTGTAGTATCAATGGTCATGTTTAGTCTCTTTTTGTACTTGTTTTATGTATGACAACAGCAAATATGTAAATGGGAACAGCTTTACTGGGCATTCAGTTATATTACGATATATGACAGTTCAGAGAGCTGAACAGATCCAAAGTGCCAAAACTTGTCTAAATGCAAACTTGACGCAATTATGTCATAAATATGTAAATTAACATGTAACGTCACCTGCTGCCACAAGTCTCACAAAATCCTGTGCGAAACACTGCTTTCTATATTTTGTATTGATTGCAGGCCCAGAGCTGCTCACCATGTGGTTTGGTGAATCAGAGGCAAATGTCAGAGATGTGTTTGATAAGGTGAACAAACTGCTGTCAAAGACTATAGCACTTTTTACACCTGGTTTTAACATCCTTCAGCCAAGACATATTGCAGTATATACTTGGTAGTAACATGTCTCAGATGTGCTTTCTGTGTGAATCGTCAATTTTCCAGATCTCATTCTGATTTATATCTCACACTGCTTGTGTTGTTGTGGTATCAGGCACGGCAGGCGGCCCCATGCATTCTGTTCTTTGACGAGCTAGACTCTATTGCTAAAGCACGAGGTGGCGGGGCTGGAGATGCAGGAGGTGCGGCTGACAGGGTTATCAACCAGATCTTGACAGAAATGGATGGAATGACCAATAAGAAGAACGTCTTTATCATTGGCGCCACCAACAGGTGACAAAGACGTTTGTCGTTTGTGCTTTCATTTGCTGGCAGGGGATAAAGTGAAGAGGGCAAGTGCTCAGAGTCCTGTCTGTCACTCTTAGGCCTGATATCATTGATCCTGCAATCCTGAGGCCTGGTCGTTTGGATCAATTGATTTATATCCCTCTACCTGACATGGCCTCCCGCAGTGCCATCCTGCGTGCCAACCTCCGCAAGTCCCCTATCGCTAAGGTAATTTACACACAAACTATGTATACATGCATCTCCACATGAAAGCACCACTATCTATGCATTTCTTTGTGTGTTTTTCAGGATGTAGACTTGGCATATCTGTCCCGGATTACAGAGGGATTCTCAGGAGCAGACCTAACTGAGATCTGTCAGAGGGCCTGTAAGCTTGCTATAAGAGAAGCTATAGAGGCAGAGATCCGTGTTGAGAGACAGCGCCAAGCTAAGAAAGAGATTGCTATGGTTAGTGCGTATGTGATTGAAAAAGCCACTGCACCATGGTGGGTTGGACACAAATTTAAAGAGAATAGTAAAATCCTGGTTCCTGAACACGCATGCATAAAGAAGAACACATGCTGAATATGGTGGTTGTAGAAGTGGAAATATCTCCTTTCAGTGTTTTTCTGTTTGTTTACCCTAAAATGTGCTTGTGCATTCACTGGACCGGTCTGAAAAATACAGTTTTGGTGTGTGATTTGAGATGAAGAAGCAAAATTGGTTATATTATTGTAAGATTTTATTGCTGTTTTGAAATATTTTATTTAATGTTTTCTTTTTCAGTCTCACTAATCAAAGGACAAAACTTCTTGTGTCTTTTATCTCATGTTGAGCAGACCATGTATCATTTCCTCATATTTATGATAGGTCAGAACCCTCAGCTTCGTATTGATGTGTCTTAATATTAGATAACTTATATATATGTGTGTGTATTAATAATGGGGATATCTTTTTATATCGTGTTATAAAATGCAATGTTTTATAAGGTTTTAAAATGTTTTATACTGTATATTCATTGTGTTGTGTACTTAGAGAATGATATAATCTAAAAAAAAGGAACATGTATCCTGATGACTTCAAACCTGTGCATCATACCTTCATACCTGTTTCCAGGATGATGATTATGACCCGGTGCCTGAGATCAGGAAGGATCATTTTGAGGAAGCCATGAGATTTGCTCGTCGTTCTGTCAGTGATAATGACATACGGAAATATGAGATGTTTGCTCAGACTCTTCAGCAAAGCCGTGGATTTGGGAACTTTAGGTACTCAAACACACACATCGCTAGTACCTCATACCACTTCACACCTCATTTTGTGAACTAAAATGCCTCTCTTTCTTTCATTCTGTGAACTCATCGGCAGGTTTCCTACAGCTCCTCAGTCAGGTGGAGGTCAGGGGTCAGGCCAAGGCTCTGGGGGTCATTTCAGAGATGAAGGAGATGATGATCTCTATCAGTAATCAAAGTCAGTTGTCTTCCACCAGCCCAACACCTGGTGCCAGCGACAGTGAGAGAAGACATGAAAATAACTTTCAGCTGAAATCTGCACATTATGATCATTATTAGTATAGAATAACCAATATCTGTGTAATTTCTCATTCTGACAGAGATCTCTTACAGTCCTGACACAAAAATGTAATTGAATGTCTATTACTCTCATATTAAATTATAAGATGATGTTGTTAAATATATGTCTTGATGTGAAAAGTGTGCCTGACAGTAATAAAGAAAATGTAATTTCCCTCTTTCTATAGTAGAAATTCACTCTCAAACTAGTTAATTTTCAAACTTAGCCTAAACTAAGCCTCACTATTTTAAGTAAACATTAGTAACTTACCACAAAACAAATTTGCGGATAGGCCTCCTTGTATCCAGTTGCTTTAGTCCGTCAATAAACAAAACATTCACTTCCACATCCAATCATATTAATCTTTTAAAAATCATAAATACACACATTAATCCATCAAATAAATGAAATGGATCCGCGCGAGTTAACTGACCGTTAGTTTTTGAATTTCCGAGGCGCGCGATTTCAGCAGATGACGATTTCATTTATATTCAATTATGTTTGTTATAACGAGTCTTTATTATTATTATTATTTTGTTATTCATATTTGATTTGCTTCTTTAATTTGATTGAATTAAGCCATTTATCTGAGTAGGAAATCAAATATTAATCTAACTAAATTGATTGTATTACCTTTTATTAACGAGAGAAGCGGAAAATATATGTTATGTTGATATATAAATTAAAATCTAAAGCTATTAATTCATGTAGTTCATGTGTTATGAAACAGCAATTGATTTTGAGTTTAAAACATTTTGTTACAGGCTTTATGGAGACTCGAGGCGGAACGGAGTATCAGTGCCGAGGACCTTCAGGGGCGTGTTATTAGTTGTACGTGTTTACTTCCGGCGCAAACCGGAAACAGAGGGTTTCTAGAGGTGACCGAATGGCAGTGTGCAGAATTGGTTTGATTTCTCCATCATAAGTGAGATTATTGTAGTCAGTGGTTGGAGGTTAAACTGTTTTTTTGCTGTCAGTGGTGATATAGTTCAGAATGGGGTCACACCTCGTGCGGAGTTACATCACGGAGAGGGACACGACGCCAGACCCGAAGAAGCCGTCTGCATACGACCCTCATCTGGGCTTCCCTGAGCGCAAAGAGAGAGGTGACCCACTCAGAAGCTCTTTTCAGACTCTATCCGGCGCTTTCAGGCGTGATTTAGTCTCTAAACATGACCTGCGAGTCTTCAGCAGCTCCTCAGATTGACTTTGGACTTCAGGTCCAAGCAACATGTCTGTTTAGATGAAAGCTACTACCTGTATTCTTGTGGGTTATAGATATATATATATATATATATATATATATATATATAGCTCTTAAATTAGCAGGGGCAGGTTGCATAAACACAGACACCATGTAACTAGCAGTAAGGGGATAAGTCTTACTTTACAGGTTTAAATTAGGCCAATCTACCTTTTTATAACTGATTTAAAACAAAGTTTTGACCAGTCTTGAAGAAAACAAATAGAATGACTAACTTTTTAAGGCTAATATAAGCAGTTTATGCAAAAAAAAGGAGGGGGGGCACATTTAAGATGTATTTAAATTACAATAATCTTTTTTTTTTTACATCAAATTTCCTTCCATTTGGTGTCAAATCCAAAATATATACAACAGGCAAGAAAAGGGTCATATTTCTAAATAATAAAAAATGCTTAAAATGCACGTTTTTTATTTAAATAATTGTATGTTCAAAATACATTCATTCCAGTTGCTTAGAACCACCATAAATCAGTTTATTGTGAAAACAAGTGTATTCGGTTAAAAGATTAGACTAGATTCAGCTTTATTGTCATTGTGCAAGCACAGAGCCAATATGAACAGGGTTAAAATAAGGTAAGCTGTCGAAAAGACAATATTCAGGTAAAATATAAGATTGAAATATATAGTCACGGTTGGTGTGTAGTTAAAACAGATTCAGTTTATTAGTACTACTATTACAGAAATATTACCCGTTTCATTTATGTATGCCTGACAGATAGACATAAGTGTGTTAGTTTAATACTGGAATTAATTGATGTAATTTAAATATGCAATTCAAATAGGTTAGTATTTATATATATATATTGACCTGTCCTATCTTGTTCACTCTGTAATGTAATAATACTGTAAGGATGAACATGACGTATCATTGTAGTTGGTGTTTTTGTAGTGAAACCCACGTTCATTGCATTGTGTTATTAGAAATGATGGCGACGCAGGAGCAGATGAATTTGGCCATGCTGCCGGTGGAGCAACGCGATTACTGCGCACACCACCTGCTCAAACTCCTCAAGTGCAAGAGAGACAATTTCCCCAACTTCCTAGCCTGCAAACACGAGAGACACGACTGGGACTACTGTGAACATCAGGAGTAAGAAATGCTTCTTGAGCCAGCACACATTCAGACAGTTGCACTGCTGCAGATGTAGACCATGTCACTGGTTTCTCCATTTAAAGGGGACCTATTATGCTCCTTCAAAAATAAGTCTCTGATATCCCCAGAGTGTGTATGTGAAGTTTTAGCTCAAAATACCCAACAAATATTTTTTTATAGCTTGTTAAAATTTGCACTTTTAAGGTATGAGCCCAAAGGCTCTGATATTGAATATGTTGCTTTAATTCAAATGAGCTGTTGCTCCTGGAGAAGAGGGCTGGAGCTTCAAGAGCTCAAGCTCCAGCATTAGCAGTGCTAGCCTTTGCAAATAAATACACTGTGTCCAAACACCTTATAAAAGTGATTTTTGCATAATAGGTCTCCTTTAAGAGGTTTTTAATTGATTTCATATCAGCAGTTTGGTGCTGCATCCTCAGGCTTGAAAAATCTGACTTATTTGCTTCCAATAGTAATTCCATTAAATTTGGCTTGAATGAAATTGTAATTCCTGTTAGATTAATTATTTAGATGAGCAAAGTTTTTTCATTTCCCTGAATAAATGTTTTATTATTCCAAAGCTTAATAATGTATCGGGTTTAATAATACAAATCTTTAAAAATTTTAAATGATTTATTTTATTACTTAAGTCCTCTGTTTTGAAAGTGTAATTTTAAGTTGGCCCACAACCAACAAATCATCACATTTCATACCGTGGTGATCACCAGTTATGCAAAAAAAATTTTTTTTAATATTTTGTCTTATTGAGTTTCTCTTCTTTGCAGTTATGTGATGAGGATGAAAGAGTACGAGAGAGACAGAAGACTGAACTTGAGGAAAAAGAGGATCGAGGCCAATGCAGCATAAATATCCCTCCCTCATCTTCATTTCTCCATCAGTTTCTCCTGTTTCTGTGTATATAAATAGCTCTCTCAATAATAAAGATTATCTTGTGAGCTCTCAAAACGCGATTACAGCATTTTCTTAACCCAGGTGTACCTGAATGCACTAAAAAATAATTAAATACAAGTACATTTGTAGTACATTTTTATTTGTTGTGTCAAATACCATTGTAAAAGTTATACACTAATTAAAAGTATAGTTCAGTAGTAATCCAGTGCAACTGCAAAATTATACAAAATACCACTGATATTTAAGTTCATTTTCAGTGAATGATTTCAGAAATTGTTCAATGTTAGTACACTCTATATAGTTAAGTTTAAATTCAATTGGTTTTATTTAAAGTATATTAGTAATGTAATATAAGTACATTTTCCCTACTGTGCTACTTAAGTACACTTAATATAAATACACTAATTAGCACTGTGTAGTCCGATGAAGTACCAGAAATGTTTTATAATTGCATTGCTTTAAAGTGTGCTATGATCAGTTTACATACAATTTCAGTGAATTGTTATATATTCTGTTAATCTGTATTTCATGAAAAATACAGTAGAAATGTATTAGCCTACTTAAGTAAAACCCTACAGGTTACTGTGCTTAGGAAACTATAAATGCACTATTAACACCATTGAATTATTCATATGTACCAAAATTCACAAATAACCGTAAGTATACTTTTAGAATAAAGTACTTAAAGTGCTATATTTTTAATGTGGAAAAAGTGCTACTAATGACATGGTAATGTACTATTTAAAGTGTATGAAAGATGGTATATATAAAGTACAAAATTATTTTGTGAAAATAGAGCTCTTTAAGTACATCATGGATAAACTGTATTTTACTGCACTTTTTTATTCACCGGGAAAAACACACAGGGATGCATACGAGCAAAGACTTGTATCCAGAAACTGAACAGTTCTGTTGCAAAACCAATCTAGCAGAATATAATAAAATGCTACACACTTTTCTTAATTTCCACAGCATGTATTATGAATCTAAATGGACAAAGCACAAGCACAAAAGTGTTTTTTATTTGATATAAATTGTTAGGTCAACAAAACAGTTCTGACATCTGCAGTCTGCGCCAAGTTGCCTTTAGCTTCACGTGTAAGAATCGCACACTTGTCTCTGCAGTGCTAAATACAGTCGCTGGTCTTCCTTCAGGTCCTCTTGTTAGTGTTTTGGTTATTGAGTGACAAGCAGAACTAAACATCTCTACTGAAGTCATCACTTCATCAGTGCATATCCGAGATCTCAGTATATGTAGTGCACTCAAAATACATGATTCTCAGCAGCTGAGCACAAACGAGATACAGAGGAGGAAATACTGTGAGGGGAACCGGTCCATCACGTACATATTCAGAGCTTTTTAAAGGGATAGTTCATCCAAAAATGACAATTTACACACCCTCAAGTTTTTCTAAAATTCCTTTTTCTTCTGTTGAACATAAAAGATATTTAGAAGAATGTTGGTAATCAAACAGTTGCTGGGAGCCATTGACTTTTATAGTATGGAAAAACATTCAATGGAAGTCAGTGGCTACCGGCAACTCTATTCTTGTATCTGTATCCAATATTCTTCAAAATATGTGACCCTGGACCACAAAACCAGTCATAGGAGTCAATTTTTTTTTAGATTTATACATCATCTGAAAGCTGAATGAATAAGATTTGTTAGGATTGGACAATATTTGGCTGAGGTACAACTATTTGAAAATCTGGAATCTGAGGGAGCAAAAAAAAAAAAAAAAAAAAAAAAAAAAAAAATCGACATATTGAGAAAATCTCCTTTAAAGTTGTTCAAATTAAGTTCTTAGCAATGCATATTACTAATCAAAAATTAAGTTTTGATATATTTACGGTAGGAAATTTACAATATATATTCACGGAACATGATCTTTACTTAATATCCTAATGTTGATTTTTGGCATAAAAGAAAAATGGATAATTTTGACCCATACAATGTATTTTTGGCTATTGCTACAAATATACCCCAGCGACTTAAGACTGGTTTTGTGGTCCAGGGTCAGGTATCTTCTTTTGTTTGTAACAACTTGAGGGCGAGTAAATGACGAAAAATTGATTTTCATTTTCAGGGGAACTATCTCTTTAAAGTTACGTGACGAGATGGGGGAATCTAATGAAGAAACGTCCATGTCTGGGGGAAATTATTTAGCTGTAAGTAGATGACCATTAAAGGATCGGTATTGACATTTCAATTTCCCTTCAAATTTTCATTAATGTAATGCAAAAAAAAAAAAAAAAAAAGCATCGTCCAGACACAATGATTTTATTACAATCATCAATTCAGGACAACAAGCAACATGTTCATGTTGTATACTAATTTCTTTTTTTTTCACATCACAGCAGCCAATGAAAATTGAGGGAGTTTAATCATGAAAATAATGTCAAGAAATCTTCATGGTCCTAAAATGTTCTCATTTCTTTCTTCTGAATGACTGGATTATGATCAGGTCATGCTCTTGACCGTTTTTCATGAGATTTCCCCAGATGATAGACATCATCCAACCCATAGAGGGTGATATGGAGCCATTAGAACAAAGCTTCTGGAGGTTCTGGATCGGACTTTATTAATCAGAGTCAGTCTGTTCCAGGAGATGAGCAAATGCAGGAAAGATGCATGTGAAACAAATGGAGGCGGGGCATGGACACAGTATAAAAGAGATGATAAAGGGAGGACGAGAGAATAGGAAAAGGTTAAAACGACAAGGGGAATACTGCGTTACTCTGTCCTACAGGATGAAGGGCAGGATGGGCGAGCGGAGCGTGGGATAGTCGCGGAACTCCTTCAGGTAGCTGTGGTGTTTTCCTTTCGCCCACACGGTCATCTGAATGAAGCCCACCAGCGTGAAGGCGGCCACGGGCAGACACTGGGTCATCAGAGTGAAGCCCAGCCACGAGCCCAGCTGCGTTCACACACACACACACACACACCAGAGCAAATTCAGTTCATGTGATAAAAACAAAGCACAATAAACAAAACAAATCATCAGACCCAAACACACTGTAAATGGGTGAAAGACCCAGGTGATATTTCAAAATCAAACATTTCCTTAACACAAATGATGTGCATTTTGGGACTTTTTCATTTTTTTTTGCATGCTATTTTCAGAATAATAAAGCACATTTCTTGTTCAATCCTCATTAGTTTTAATATAGTTTTTTTTTTTTTTGTCTTTTCCCCGTGTTGCAGTAATGAAAAAAAATCACATATCTTTGATATGATACTGAATCATAAATACTAAAGATCATAAATACTGTAACAAATATATTGTTCATTGTTAATTAATGCTAGTTAATGCATTAACTAAGGTTAACTAAGGACGGTTATTGTAAAGGGTTATGACAAATTATTCACATAATAATTCATGTGAACTTTCACAATGCATAAAAAAAATGGTAGATTGCATTAATGCAATTGTTTCGATTTTGAGGCGAGTAAGGAATTTCCTGAATTCATGACCCTTTAAAGGTTTGTCTTACTGATATATAATTGACTGATTCTGAGCATTTTGAGATTACATTTCATTTGTACTAAGGGTTATAATAAATTTAAAGAATAAGAGCATCTCAGCATAATGATTTAGGATCTTCTTCAGAATACAAGCTCAATCAGCACTCAAAGAAACAAATATCAGTTGTCAATCAAACAGCATCCTGAGTGTGGGCATCTGACCTCATACGTGTAGTTGGGGCAGGAGACCAGCAGGAAGATCCAAGTAAAGGGGTTTTTAGTCGGATATGGGATCTTCCTGGTCTTAGATCCTGCAGAAAGATTAAAAAAAGCATGACTTTTGGCAGTCTAATCAAATAATGAGTTAAGAAACATAACATTAAATGTAAGTTACGGATTTCTTACCTGGTGGTCGAAGATTTCTCAGGGCAATGTGGATGGAGAAGTTTCCGATCTGACAGAACTGCGACCATAAAGAGATAGTTAGACCTGCTAGTCCTAAAGGGGTCATGAACTGAGAAACCAAAACTCCCTTTGATCATTGTACTATAAAACACATTTGTTTTTTGATGTAAAAATCTTGATGGCATTATAAGTGGACCTCAGAGAACCGTACAAAATAAACAAAACAAAAAGGCAGTTCATGACCCCTTTAAGCTCTGATCAGTTTTAGCATTTTTTCAGCATCCTGTATGAAAACAGATCTCACCAGGAACACGATGAGGGCCAGTCTGATCTGCTGTTCTCCATAGGCTGCAACACAAACACGAGCGAGAGATGAACACACTTTATAATGTTTCTGAAAGATGTCTGATCACTTGATCAAAATTACAGTAAAAGAAAGAATACCGTGAAATACTATTACAATTTAAAAGGATGTGTTTGTATTTGAATTAGTGCTGCTGAACGATTAATCGTGATTAATCACATGCAAAATAAAAGTTTTTGTTTACATAATATATGTCTGTGTGCTGTGTATATTATGTATATATATACACATACAGTTTATATTTTGAAAATATTTACGTGTGTATGTAATTATATATGCATAATAAATATACACAGTACACAGACATGTATTATGCAAACAAAAACTTTTATTTTGGATGCGATTAATTGTTTGACAGCACTATTTGAATACATTTTGAAGTATAATTTATGTGATGAATGTGTATGAATGCGTGTGGACTCACTGGGTGGCGTGTAGAGCGGGTGGTTGATGTAATAAGCCATCCAAGCTGCAAATCCCCAATAGTACGTGCAGTTCTGCAAAACACACAACCAAATATTACTGCAAAGGTCCAGTAATATCTAAAAAAATATATTGCTCTGACATCGGCTGCACAGAAAGACTGAACTGCATAAATTACATCTGAGAAGCGATTGGGCGGCTGAATGTGACATTTCTACACATATATTCAAAAACATTTTTCTCCCTCTATATTAAAAGTCATAACTCGACATGCTCAAGCTGTGATTTCACTCATTTATGCTCATGAATAATTGCCAGTTTCAGTGACTTATTTCCAGCGCCAGCACTTTCTACAGCGACGGTTTCTTAGAAACAGCCATCTATCCTTATTATTGTTATGCTTAGCACAGCTCCAGTTCAGGATGTGTGGTTTGTTATTGTCTGGAACGAATTCAAGAATAAAAGCACATTTTGCATAATGCACAATTTCACTGGTCATTTCTACTTCCCTTTTTGACAATGCATAAAACATCTGACGATTCATTTATATTTGACAGTGTATAAAACATCTTTTTTTTACATCTCAGCAATATGTCTCAATTTGCATGCATCTACATTCATTACAAGAAGCCGATTCTCTCACCTTGAAGATGTTGCGGAGAGGCATAGTCCCGTGCGAGAAGCGATGGACGAACAGTGTTTCCAGGAGTCTCTTCACGTAGTGGAAGGAGTGACACATACACGCCAAACTAACAACAAAAACACTCAATCAGCCCTCTGAAGCGGTCAAACATTTTACTGCCACAGAAATAGACACTAAACTGTCTTGACATAGAACGCTAACGTTTTTTATGATTAGCATTAAAGAGATTGAAGCTGTTCCTTTATTGTCATGACACAGCTTTAAACTGTACATGCTAAAATGTGAAATTTTATATTGCTCCTATACTTACTGTACAACCCAGTGTTTGCTGGTGGTAAAGTCATATTTAGGCGCATAAATGAACGGGACTCTGAAGTAAAACATCAGATAGATGAGCAGCGGGCCGGCGTACTCCGTCAGAAACACCTGCGAGAGAGATAATCACAGTACAGAAGCGTTATAATGCGCTCATGAACTCTTACATGCTTCCTACAGAAGAGGACCTGAGCGTGTTCATGTTTCCAGGTTATAAATATCTCATGCTCTCACAGAGATAATGTGACAGACACTAAACGGACCGGTTAAGAGGGACAGATTAACACACAGCCGGATAAACACTGACATTAAGAACATATAATTGAGTCAAACCATGACATTAGACACCGATCTCTCGCCGAAGTTTATCAAAGCAGCCAGGAAACACCAATATAGCACGTGTTTCACATTCTCTCCAGAACATAAATCGCTTTTTTCTTTTTTTAATCATGTGATGTGCTGTAAATATATATCAGTATTCCAAAAGGAGGTGTATAATGCAATTAACATCACTGGATTCATCATGAATGAGAGAAAATTATTTGTATTGGCCTAGCGCATTTCCCACATGGTGCTAGTTTAGGCTTGGCTTTTATGATAAATGTTGTTTATAATGACAACTGAAATTTATGTTTGATTTATATTCACATTTGCGCACAACTTTGGCGATATTTTATAAGTGTCAATAAAAAAGTATTGCGAAATGACGGCATTTCCATTAACCAATGTTATGCGACTAAAACGTAATCTTTTGCCTCTCGCGATAAGTCATGGCAATGGATTTTGGCTATATTTATTCAAAGGAGGCAGACAGAACTGGCCGCAGTCAGCTTCAGTGGACAAATCAGTTCCATTGCATTACATGTGCCACGTGACCTGTAAATGCAAAAAAAAAAAATTGCAGTTTTGCGAAATATTCCCTTTTCAAATTTCCCGAAAAACCACCTCATGCAAGCGTAAAACTTTTTGAACTTTCACGTTTTTGTGAAATTGCCGCGTTTCCAAGGTGCATTTTCAATTCGCAATTTTAATTTGCGCAATTTGAAGGGTAATGGAAACGCGCCTACCGTGACATTTAAAGGATTTGTTGTGTAGCGAGAAGATCTGATTCTAAAAGTTCATATTGTTTGTAATGTTGGTAACAGTTTCGTTTTATTTACCGGAGTTTAACGTTATTTCTGAATTTAATAATAAAATGTGTCAGCTGCCGCTTTCCCAGCATTACCTTCAACATGTCGCATTTCACATGCAATGTCCTTAAACAAATTGTATATGCATACAAAAATGACCCCCAGAATGTCTCAAATAAAATCATAGTAGATTCTCTCGGGCTAATTAACGTAGTAATTATTTCTGCCTTTGTTAGGCTATACATAACCATCATTTTACAGAAATAGTGTTTACATGAGAATGTTAAAATGGAAAAATACTGATAATGCTATACATCATACCTGGTTGCATATGGTCTAGCCACAAAATTTTTAATGTTTCAATACACAACACATACAGTATGAACTCCACTCAAATTCTGTACTGCTCTCCATTGGAAATAAATGACTTCTGTTCTGTAACTCGTTGTTCGCATTAGATTGTGGAAAATATGTGTGTGTGTGTGTGTGTGTGTGTGTGGTCTTTCACCGTGACCCAGCTGATCTGGGACCCCAGGTCTCTGAAGTAGAAGGTTGCTGTGGTTCCCACAGGCAGGTGCTGCAGCACATCCTCGTCCTTCAAAGATTTCCCCTCTGCACAACAAACCCATAATGCATCAGCACATGCCAGCTAACAGAAACGGCCATCTACTGTTCAATTTTGTACCACAGAAATCTAACAGAAAGGTCTCCAACACATTTGACCCCTTCCACTAGATTTAGAATAACTTGAGCACAAGAACCACAATGTTTTGATTTTGCTGCTACTCTTAGAAAACCTACAGCGCAAACAATTTACATAATCTTAAAGAAATAGCAGGAATCTCTTATTATGTAGTCAACAGATAGTGTTCAGATAACGGACTCATATTAAATGCATTTAAATACGTACTGGGATCTAAACGAATGGATTGCCGGGCCGGATACCACTGAGGGTCTGAAACAAACACATGAAATACAACAAAACAATTACAGTACTGTAAATACACATGCATACACTTTTGTTCAAACGTTTTGGTAAGGTAAGATATTTTTTGAAAGACGTCTTCTGCTCACCAAGGCTGCATTTATTTGATCAAATATACAGTAAAAATGTAATACTGGAAAATATTTTCAATTTTTAGCATTAAAAAAAGATAGCATGTTTTTGAAATGGGGGGTGACCTTTCGAATGGAAGTGTACATCTCGGGGTTTATCCATTTTTGTACCATTACAAACTTTTCATTGTTTTCAAGACAAGTAAGCACATTTACCCAGTGACCTTCCCCTGCTAAATGAATAACACATCAGTTTGATAAATTAGGCTTGTATTCTTTAGCTGACTGAAGATCAGAGACTCATTTATACTCACGACTCTTGTGGAACATGGACTTGATTTCCCCGATAGTGGCATTGGGCTCAACCTGCCAATCAAACAAACACCAGTTTAGAGCGTGTATGAGAGAAATGAGGGGTAAATTTAGCTACAATCCCCAGGCGATGTGGATTTAGTACACAGCAGCTGTTCTGAGAGACACAAAACACCAAACAAACAAACCCACCAACACAAACACAGCCAACTGACCAGATCTCCCAAAAGACCTAGAGGTCCCTCCAAACAGCCAGGAGATATTAGAAATCTGCAGCCTTATAAAATCTCCAAGAAACGGCTTTATCTGATGATTATGCGTTTCTTTCAGTAGACTGTAACTATTGTATGCGACTGAGAGCAACCAAAAGCATAAACAACTGATGTAAACCCAGCGCATAAAACATACAGTAAGGAACCATTAGCTACTATCCCGATGCACGCTGACAAAGATTTATGATTTCTTTTAGAATTCAAAAACTTAATGAGTGACAGCTGTGATGTAATGAATATGCTCAACAATGCATTTATCATAATAAACTCAAAACGTGACTACTTGCCTATTAAAATAAAAAAAAAACTCACTACAAAACGGTTAGCAAATTTCACAACTAGAAAGAAGCAACAATTAACACAGAGCTATTTTGAAGCAGAAAAGCTGAAGTAGTATTTTCCTGTAAAAGTACTCCAATAATCTGAGTTTTATTTACTACCTTGCAATTTTGCTTATTATTTTTACAATGCATCAGAAAATGCAACTTCTGAATACAATACACTTTGAAGCACCGCAAATAATAATAATTATAATAATAATAATAATTCTGTGAAAGTTATCAAGTATAAATTAAAATAATTTATATTAACGGGTTACTCCACCCCAAAATGAAAATTGTGTGATTAGTCACTTACCCCCATGTCGTCCCAAATTCGTAAAAGCTTCGTTCCGCGCGGATACGCTGTTTTCATTCAATTCAAAGTGTAAACAAACGTAGAAGACGTATTCGTGGGCTGCGGCTGACGCAGAACAGCGGATATTCTCCAAAATGACGAAGTGTTGAATAAAGTCGTTATTTTGATGTTCTTTGCGTACAAAAAGTATCCTCGTCGCTTCATAATGTAACAGTTGAACCACTGATGGCAGATGGACTATTTTTATGATGTCTTTCATACTTTTCTGGGCCTCGACAGTGTACTTGGCAGTCAATGGGACAGTCACAAGCCTCCCGGGTTTCATCTAAAATATCTTAAATTGTGTTTCAACGACGAACAAAGCTTTTACGGGTTTGGAACGACATGGAGGTAAGTGATTAATGATAACATTTTCATTTTGGGGTGGGGTATCCCTTTAAAGCATCTGCTGAGCCCATAATTCCTTTCCCTCCAAACACCTTTAAATCTTCAGTTGTCTGGAGCTACTCTACAGGAATCTTTCCTTCTGCGCATGATGTCATCGCCACAGGCTCCCACTCCTCTGTGATGTCATGACGACACAGTGACATCACCGGGGAAGCGGCAGCTAATCCGAGGACATTCGCGTGAAATCCTCGATAATCCCGCACTGCGGCTCCTGACACTCTGGAGGCCTCATTACAGGCATCTCCTTACAGGAAGACCCCGAGCCAGCAGACGCTCCGCTGCGTGCAAGAGTACACCACAACCCTGAGTTTCTATAGATAGCACCACTCTAGGGATGAGGATTGTACAGTGGTAAAAGCATGTGCATTCATTTGAAAATGATCAAGAGTAAATAAAGAGCGAATTGACTGAAGCTAATGGTTGCAAGGTAATATCTGTAAATTGATAGTTGCTAACTAACCTTGATTTGAGGTTAAAAACCGTTTCTATTGAGCCTTTTTAATTGCAATTTAGCTTTGCTGCAGTTCTCAAATTACCCTGCAGCACATTGTTAAATAAAACTGAAGCTAAAAACCATTAAAACATCTCAGTTTCTCAAATTAAACATTAACTGACGTTGTATTTTATAAAAATGTACACGTCAACATTTGAAGTGGATCAAAACCTTTCAAAGTTGTCCTAAAACCAAAATGTGTTCTCGTCTTACTGATTAACTGTTTTGATGCACTTCAAATGTTGACGACTGTTTGCCAAGACCACCTTTCTAATTTGTATTTATTTCAAGTCAAAGTACTATAAAACTAATTAATAAAAACAAAAAACTGACAAAAACACATCTAAATTGCTGAAACTGTAAGTTAGAAATAAAATAAAATCAGAATAGCTTTTTAAAAAAATAGTATAGTATGTTAATGATACTAAATAAGACTGCTGAGGCATCACAAATAACATCCCATGCAGACGTTTAATTAAGATGAAGTCGCATGCGTGTATTTATCCATGAGAAAAGCCGTGTAAACCAGTTTAAGATGATTTAGAGTAATGCATAGAGGGAAAATGAAGGTAAAAATGTTTCCTACCTTGTCCAGGAAGCACAGCTTGTCCTTCGTCTTGGCGTCCAGAATCTCCACCTCGAAAAAGACCACAGCTTTCTTAGTCTTTTTAGCGGGTTTGCGTTTGGCAGGGGTGGGGGCCCCGGGCACTGGTGCCACGGCTCCGTTCTGAGCCTTTTTGGGCTGCGTGGCCTCTAAAGCCAAAGTATCCATATTGTCTGTTTTATTTGTCCACTTTCTCTGAGTTTTTAACTTCTTTCCTCTCTTAGTCCCTCTCTCACCTCCAAAAACGAGTGCGGGACGGGAGCTTCACTGTCAGCTGTGGAAATAAATCTCTCTGTCTGTGCCCCCACCCCTCTCTCTCTCTCTCTTTCTTTAACTCGACCCTCCCATGTCTGTGTTGTCACCCTCTTGTTCACAGACACATTTGGCCCCTGACCCCCCTAAAAACAAATGTAAACAAATCAACAATACTTGTACCTCTTTCTCTCACTCACATTAACTTCATTCTCTTTTTCTTCTGAACCTCCAGAGGAAACGTGACCCCTCCCCAGTCATCCCAATATGTGCTAATTATAACTTGCCTTAGCACACACACACACACACACACAAAAGTAACAGAGTCCAACAACCAATATTTACACAAACCCAACTACATCGCATAGCATACAGAGTGACTTTACAGAAGTTTGCACCCTTATGCTGGGGTACATTTGCCAGTATAGTCATAATGTAAAATTATTCTCCAAAAAAATAAATAATTAATTACCTAGGCGCATATACACACATTATAATAAAAATATAAATAAATAAAATATATACACACATATACATACATATACATATATATATATATATATATATATATATATATATATGTGTGTGTATATATTTTATATATATATATATATATATATATATATATATATATATATATATATATATATATATATATATAAATAATGTGTGTGTGAGCATGCATAAACCATGAAGAGTTTAACATTTTCAAAAAAAAAAAAAAGTGTATTATGTTTTTGTGTTAGTTAGCTCTAGTTTTAGTTATTTTTACCCAATCTAAATAACCCAACTGCAGTTTGATTGAGATTAATTGGAAAGCACAATAAAAAAACGTGCTTTTTGAAAATTAAAAGCAAGAATGAATAAGAAAGTATATAAGAATCAGCATACTTAAATTACTTAAATGCATGTTCTTTATTTTCACGACAATTAACCAAATCGTGCATTACATGACAGCGCTCTTATATAATTTTAAATCGTGATAAATTAGGCAGATGTATTGTTTGTCGGTAGCGCGCGCAGTTCAGCGCGTTTTAAGGGGGAGCGAGAGAGAGATTATTAATAACTTAGAAAGGCACGAGCAGATGACACTGGAGGAAATAACGTTACACACTGCCAGTGAGAGACACTCCAGCTGAAAGAACAGCGTGGAATACAAACCAACATTATTTTAAAGTTTACTTTGAAGAGAAATCCCGCACAGAGACGAGACTGGATCCCAATCAATCAACGCCTCAGTTTGTCTGAAGAAGCGCGTGAGTTCCTTCGCGTCTTACATGGACATAACTAGCATACATGTAAACATTGTCGATATTATGCGTAATTACGTCGGTTTTGTGTCTGTCTTAGTTTATTAGTAACTTAACTGCTCTGAATTATACGGTTTCCGTCCCTGGGAGATCTTGACACCTCTCGGCGCTCTCTTGTGGACATCATAAACATAGCTCGTGTCGATTTATCAACAGCGACTTTGACCTAACCTGTTCCACATGTTCAGCAGGAAACAGAGTTACATCAGCATGGAAAATGGCATTAAAATACTCATTCAATGGCCAGATTTGATGTGCACTAATAGAAAATTAACACAGAAACATCCACTACTTCCGGGTTTATGGAGAGCAGAGCTGCTTAATTCTGTACGATCAGTCACCCATGAACACTGACCACCATAATCACAGAAAATACTTAATTATGCTTATTGACACATATAATGAATGCAAGGGGGCAGTCAAGTGCACACGAGGGTCCCATTCAAAATGCATCCCGTTTGTGAAAGGCCTTTGCCATTTATTGCTTCCCTCGAGGACGAATTATGTTGCAAGCGATAGTCCTATTGCACATACTGTGTTGTAATATAGGACAGGGGTTGCTTGAGAGTCTGCCGAGATGCGCCATGACTCTCTGGATCGAGGCTGCAAACCTTCCCTGCTCCAGTTTACATAATCTGTCACCTAACAGATCTCTTTCCTCGTCTGATTCATTATTGTTCACACCGAGCGATTCCCTCGGGTTAGGCCGAGGTGCTGTCACACTATCGAGCGCGTTTCTCTAATCTGAGTCATTATAGCGCGTGCAGTTCATTCATCTCCATACGGCGCGAGCATTTCTCGGTCTCAAGAGCATCAGGAAAAGCGTCTCTAAACGCTTATATGAAATCTGAAAACCTGTAACAGTGTCTTACCTCGTAATGCTTCATCTTTGCAGTTTGAATGGCTTATCCCAGCCAGGTGAGAGACAAGCGCGAAGTCCAATCAAAGCGAACGGAAGACGCCGCGCATCCAATGACCGGAGACTGCTGCGCGCGAGCCAACAAACACACAGACCTAGCGGCTTATCAGAGACGCCTTTTGTGTGTTACTAACCAATCGGAGCCCGATTATGCGTTAAATAAACACCATGAGCACCGCCTAGTGGAGATATGAGGCGAAAACATCCAGCTTTTGTGTGAAAATGATGACAGCAGCAATGTGAGGACAACGATTCTTTGTTATAAAACAGTTGTGTTTGTGCATAAATATCACGCAAATTGAAAATGTGTTTGAAATCTTTTTTTTTTTTTATTAGAAGAAGGCCTGATTTTTCACATTTATTACACACACGTGCGCGCGCAAACATACAAAGTATCTTGATGAGGGACAAGACAAAATACAGGCATTCTAATACATGTATTTTTATAACTCAGTAACTTGTAATTAAGTTATTAAACAATTGTCATTCAACAAATTAACTTGACATCATACATTTTAGAAAAAAAAAAAAGTAAGATAAATAGACCAAAAAAAAAATCTATTTTAGCATATCCTTGAGTAATTATAAGTAAATAAATAAATTTATTGGACAAAAAAGTATGCACTAACATAATCAAGTATCTTTCTCTGGATAGAGTAGGTCACTCAGCTGTAATATATATATATATATACATTCTTCTCCATAAGTACTGGAACAGTGAAGACAAATTGCTGTGTTGGCTGTGGAGTCAAGACATTTGCAAATATGATTAAAATATTAATTTTGTCTTTACTGTTCCAGTACTTTTGGGGGGCACTGTGTGTGTGTGTGTGTATATATATATATATATATATATATAAATCCGGGTTTACCATTTACATTCAAATATAATATGCAAAACAATTTAACAACAATACGGAGATAAAAACAACCAAAATATCAGACAGCATATAGACAGCCAGTTCACTTTCTTAGCAAATAAAATAGTCTCTTTACATTTTTGTACTATTAATACATTGAAGAGAATCCATATATGAATGAAAAACAACCTAAAATCCTTTAAACAAGGTTTAGAATTATTCCTCCTTTTATGAATATGACATTTCCCAAATAAAACCAAAAAGTGAACAGATACACTTTTTGATTGAAAATATATTAAAACATCTTTTGAGATCAGATCACAATTATAAGCAGTTTTTTACTTGGACATACAAGGACAAGTCTCCCTAAAACTTCTTTGAGTGGTAACATGGTGCACCAGTATTTCTGGATGGGCTGTAAATAAGGCTTATCTACATGAGAAGCGTCTGTTATGACCTCACGCGTGTATTTGTGCGCTCAGTTGACAGTGTCTTGCAGGAAACGATGTGGTTTCTCTTTACTGGGTGTCGAGCAGCAGGCTATGGGTGGAGCAGCAGCACATCCACGTGGTTCGGGTGTAGAAACTACCAGCGACTTTGAGAACTCTCTCGAACTTTCCTCGCGCTTTCGTTAAGGGCGGTCCCTTGGCGATGCAGGGGTATAAACCACCACAGCTGGACGGGACAACAGCTCACTGAGGAAATTATCCCGAGACCGGTCTGCAGAGATTTGTTTGAGGTTCTTTCCTAGCATTGGAGAACATCGACTTACACAAAAGCGCTCGATGGTGAAGATGGGCAAGGATTATTACAGTGTGCTGGGGATCAAGAAAGGCGCATCCGACGATGAGATCAAGAAAGCGTATCGCAAACAAGCGCTCAAGTACCATCCGGACAAAAACAAGTCTCCCGGCGCCGAGGACAAGTTCAAGGAGATCGCGGAGGCTTACGACGTGTTGAGCGACCCGAAAAAGAAAGACATTTATGACAGCTTTGGTGAAGAAGGTGAGTGAAATGATGCGCTTCTAACTCTAAACTGTTGCTATGCCTGATGACGCAGATGGGGAGAAATTAAGCTTCATATATAGTTCACAACTATCGTGGCCATGTTTGTTTAGAGATTATCCGGCTAAAGATTATATGAGCTCACTGACTGGATCTGTATGCGATTCTGCATGTTATCGACTGAGAGAAAACAGTCTGGTGAAACTACTGTAAAGTTAATAAGTTTGTCTTGTAGAGTTAAATGGATAAGATTTGTTATGCTGCATTCTGATTGGCGGGGACTTTTGGAACGCCGCGAGCTTGCTGGAAGATTCTGATGGTCACGTGGTAGAACGTGTTCTGTGGGTGTTTGATGCCAGTTCAGGTTGTGTCCCGTTCCAGAAATTTAGAGACAACTCTAGACTTGTCTTTTGCAAGAAGAAAATGTAGGGGGCGCGGACTCTCTTTGGCTTTCTCAGTTTGTGTAAATCCAAATGGGGTATAATTATTTATCCACAGTAATTTCACACTTGTCTAGTACAAATGTCTCATCGTTTCATAATTACTTGCTTTTTACTTTTGTCATTTAGCAGACGCTTTTGTCCAAAGCGACTTCCAAATAAGAAAAAGTAACTAAAACTAAAAGTTACAACTCTATAAATACTATATACCCACATATTTAAGAAAATAAACAAATTAAATAAAATTGACATGCATATAATAACATTTCAATACTAAACATATATAAATGAACTATAATTAGTTTTTTCTTTATTTGCACTTAAAGTGAAATGGAACATCATGCCCCATAAGTGGGGAACATTGTAACTTAACCATATGACAATGAAAATCTACTAGACAAGCTAAAATATAATTATGAACTTATAATAATAAAATCATGGTGTTTTTTTAGAATTAAAAATAATGTGACTGAAGTTTGACAACGAACCCATTGCAACCACGCTTGGGACGGCCCTCATAAACAATTAACAAAATGCTTTACTTTTCTTAAAATAATAATTTCTGAACATTAACATTGACGGTCAGTCTTTATTCACCCCTTTCTTGTACGGTCTCATTAAAATGAAAGTAAATAGTGTAAATTACATCGTTATGGTCGATGAGTAGCATAGTTTAATAAAAGCGGGGCACGTTATAAAGCAGTGCTACAATGTTCCTCATCTGCACAACTGCTTTGTGTCTTCAGCTAGTTAGCGAAGCATTAAATAACTGATAAATAACAGATTGGAGATTAAAATAATAGCAGATTTGTCTCATTTTAAAAGAATACTAAAAACAGATGTAGTATTTTACATATGACAGAAATGTACTTTTACTATGGTAAAATAATTCAGTAATATTTTCAAAAAAATATTTTTTAGTGCACTTTCACTATTTTTTTTTTTCTTTTTTTTTATATAGTGTTGATATGGCAACATGTAAATACCGTAAGCTTTATGCTAGCATGTGTAGAAATATTTAAACCACGTGTTATAGCTAACCCTGCATTAGTTTGTGCACCACGCTCCCCTACAATACAAAGTCAAATCCAAACGATCGTGACTATTAAAGACGACATTTTCCATAAAAAGGAACTTGAATTCTAGCTGGGAGGAATTAAAATTCCCAGCTCTTCTGGGAGGTGTAGTAGTTGGGTAATCAATGTAATGAACTGTTTTAATAGATAGTAAAGCTTTTGGGTCTTTGGTGCAGCATTTCTGAGTTGTCTGGGAACTTTATAAAACTCTCTAATATGTGACCTCTTTGTTTGCCATATACAGGACTGAAGGGAGGCATCCCCGGCGGAGGAGGTGGAGGCGGTAATTTCACCTACTCTTTCCAAGGTGATCCTCATGCAATGTTTTCAGAGTTTTTCGGAGGAAGGAACCCTTTTGATCAGTTTTTTGGACGCAACGGTGGTATGGATGAGGATATGGAAACCGATGACCCGTTTGCCAGTTTTGGCATGGGCGGTTTCCCCCGCTCTTTTAACACTCGCGGTCACGGCGGGAGACTGGATAAAAAACAGGACCCTCCGGTGACCCACGACTTGAGGGTCAGTCTAGATGAAGTGTTCACTGGCTGCACCAAGAAGATGAAGATCTCACGCAAACGCCTGAACCCCGATGGAAGAACAACGCGCAATGAAGACAAGATTCTTGCAGTGGAGGTGAAGAAAGGCTGGAAGGAAGGAACTAAGATTACTTTCCCCAGGGAAGGTGATCAGACGCCAACAAACATCCCTGCAGACGTTGTGTTTGTGGTGAAGGATAAACCACATCCAGTGTACAAACGAGACGGCTCAGACATTATTTATCTCGCAAAAATTACTCTCCAAGAGGTAAGAAAGGGACTAATTTTAAGAGTTTCTTCACAAAAACTTTTGTACTCTCTTTGCATCTTTCTAATCTCTTGTTTTCCTACTTTCTCAGGCACTTTGTGGTTGCACGGTCAACGTCCCAACACTGGATGGTCGCAAAATTAAGTTAACTAATCAGGAAATTATTCGTCCCGGGATGAAAAAGCATGTGACTGGGGAGGGTCTTCCTCTTCCGAAATCCCCAGATCGCCGCGGAGACTTGGTTGTCGAATACGAGGTCACCTTTCCTGAAAGGCTGAGTCAAAGTGCCAAGGACACTATCGCAAGTGTTTTGCCAGCTTCTTGAGCTGCGTATATTACAACGCTGGAGCCGCTGCCATTGGGGATTTGTTTCATAGCATTTAAAGATGAATATTTGAGCTCAGCCCAATAAGGTGCCCATTTGCTGCTGCAAAACAAAGCTGTTATTCTGTAACATACTGCTATTGAGAGACTAACTGAACCAAAACATGGCTGGACTGGACTGGTTTATCTGTTTCATGTACTTGAGCACAAGTTTCCTTTGGGTCTAGTCCAGCAGAAAGTCTCCAGCGGTGGCCTCTGGGTCAGTGTTTTGTTGTGCACTAAACAGATCTAAGTTTACAACGTTGTCTTGTACCAAAGATGGACAGGTATCAAGTTCTTTTCTGACTTGATACCTCAGGAAAGGCTTTCTGTGAAAGCAGCCTGTAGTGTTTCTTCCATTACAGTCTAATGGAGGTGTTTAGTAATTTCATGAATAGTCATTCACAATATAGAGGTGGCCCAAAGTGATCCTTGCTTGGATCATCCCTCATCTAAGTATGTGTATTTACAGAAGAAATGTTTTTTTTTTTTTTTTTTTAACAAAAAAAGTAAAAAGAATAGCTGATGTCAGTTCATTCCTTACACAAAGTGACATTGGACTGTTTTTCTGTTTTCTTGACGTATGAATTGTTCTGACTTGTCTGTGAATTTATGTTGCTTCTCATTGTTGATATTAAATGGTATGTGGGACACGGTGTTCTTTTTTCCCATTCTATAACGCTGCACATTTTTCTTTTAAATCTTTTGCATAAAGGCAGGAGCTGGACTTGGGTTTGCGTGATACTGTGTTAAGGTACCTAATTTTGTTTTTAATAAAGGGTATAAATAGATTGCTTAACAGAAAATAAGAAATTGTTACGTTTACAATTGTGCGGTTTCAATAAATTGTTTTAAAAACTTTACATTCTTAAACTTGCTATGAAATTATTTCAAGTATACAGAGCTCTAAAACAATAATAGCAGTCCATTCACCAAAACATTAAGTCTTGATAATATTTTTATAGGTTTATATTATTTTTAAAGGTTTCATATTACATAGAGAATTGACATTTGTCAAAAGAAAAAAAGGTGAAATTTATAGTTGAGACCAACATCTAAATAATACAATCACTTTTATACTAATGGCACTTCACTCATTTTCTGAACATGATGCTGTAGTCCTCAGTGTTGTTTGACACAGCAAAGACATCTGAAGAACTTCCTGTACTGCTGCCTGACCTGAGCAAGAATGAGACGAGATTCAGTTTTAATCTTGGCTAAGACAAATATCAGAACATGTCCAAGTTATATTTTAAAATCAAACAAAATCTAAATGTAAAAAACGATGCTGCATTAAACTTAAAGGTGCACTAAGCAGTTTTTGAAAAACGCTTTTGCAGTGTCGGATCGAGTCCCAAGACCGAGAGAGCAACGCGCTGCAAATAGAAAAAACACCTGCAAATTAAGAAAATGACTTCAATTTGACAACACACGTGATGCAAAATCTTACAGCACAACCAAACAAAGAAACGCGCTGCAAATAAAATTCTTTCTTTGGTTGTGTTGTGACCATTTGCACCACCTGCGGTCAAACTGATGTTTTCTTGATTTGCTAGTGCTTTTTCTATTTGCATGTGTTTTCTGAAGTTACAGCGCGTGTCTTGTACTGATAGAGTTCAGAAAAGTGTGTGCAGTCATATTAGAAGCAACATCAGAATCAATTCCAAAAAGTAAAAGAAAAATGACAAGTAAAGCTGTTCCTTGGTGGACAGACAAGTGTAGTAAAGCTGTAAGAGATAGAAATAAGGCTTTTAAATTTCTTAAGAGAACACATAATTATAACCATCTAATTTTATTCAAGTTTTTGTAACATGTCTGTTGTCACTCAAAACCTCATGTCTTATGGACTCCCTTAATTTGATACAATCTGTCACTGGACCTACACACCAGAAGGTTCACCACGTTTGGATCTAGTGTTTTCACGTGGTTTTCCTGTGAATAATATTGAATTATATGCTGTCATTTCTGATCACTGTCCAGTTATTTTTGACTGTATTGTCATGTAGTCTGCCTAAATCCTATAATTCTCCTCGTTATTTTAGATGTTTTAATTCCTCTACTGCCAAGTCCTTCAATGATGTGTATCTATCTACCCAAATTCCAACGGCTTTGAATGTGCTATCCTCTAGTGTCCATCCTGATGAATTGGTTGTACTTTTTAATAGTACCTGCATTTCCACCTTGGACTCAGTTGCTCCCTTAAGGTTACAGAGATCCAAGATGATGAAAAAAGCACAGCCATGGCTTCAGGGACCTGTTCGTGCCATTAGACAAGAGTGTAGGTGTGCTGAGCGCAGTTGGAAGACAAATAAACTTCAGATAGCATACAAAATTTTCAGAGATTGTGTTAAACCGTATCAGAGTGCTGCTAAGGAAGCTCAGAGGAAATACACGTCAGATATAATTGCACAAAATGCAGGTAGGCCGAAGATACTCTTTAATACAATTAATTCCTTTCAAAATCCTGTTCCTTGTGCTTCATTAGAATTCTCTACTGATTTGTGCGAACAGTTTTTAAAACATTTTATCCATAAAGTCGAGTTTATCAGGTCTGACATACCATTTCAAAATTATTTTCCTTTGGAATGGTTTCTTTTAAAATCTGTTTTTCAACCCGTGTCACCTTCACAGCGTTATGATATTGTTCTTAGTATGAAGCCCTCATTTTGTCACTCCGATGTTCTGCCTTCTTAGATTTTCAAAGAGGTTTTTCCAGCCTTAAGTCCAGTTGTTACTGCTATTATCAACAACTCCTTAACAAATGGAATTGTGCCAGCCTCTTTTAAACATGCTATAGTCCAATCACTGTTAAAAAAGCATCATCTTGATCAGAATAATCTGAATAACTATAGACCCATATCTAAATTAACTTTCATCTCAAAAGTTTTGGAAAAAGTTGTTTATTCCCAGATTTCATCTTACTTGAGTACTTTTTGTTTGTTTTGTACTCAATTTTTGATAGATTTCAGTCTGGGTTTAGAGAATTTCATAGTACTGAATCTGCCCTATTGAAGGTTACTAATGATATTTTACTTTCCCTTGACTTTGGTTCTTGCTGTATCTTAATCATGCTTGATTTAAGTGCAGCATTTGATACAATAGATCATGCCATCCTTCTTCAAAGATTTGATCAAATAGCTGGTCTTCAGGGACCTGTGTTGAACTGGTTTGCTTCCTACCGTAAGGACAGATCTTTTTCTGTGAATTTGGGGAACTGTTTCTCATCTTGGGCTGAAATTGCCTACGGTGTTCCACAGGGCTCTATTCTGGGTTCTCTCCTTTTCTCCTTATATGCTTCCACTTGGTTATATTTTTCAGAAACATAAATTATCATATAATCTCTATGCCGATGACACTCGACTTTATTTTCCTGTTAAAAACAATAACTGTTCTATGTCTACTCTGTTTGTATGTCTTCAGGACATTAAATGCTAAATAAACCTGAAATAATGGTTTTTGGTCCAACAGCTGTATCCTCTGGCATTGTCAAGCAGCTTGGTCCTCTGTCATCAAATGTACGTGATCGTGTTAGAAACCTTGGCGTTGTCTTTGATCCTGCATTGTCTTTTGATAAGCAGATTAGTACTATTGTGAAAAGCAGCTTCTTTCAATTAAGATCAATTGCTAGAATCAAGAAAATGCTTTCCATGAAGGACCTTCAAACTGTAATTCATGCGTTTATAACTTCAAGGTTGGATTACTGTAACTCACTTTATTTGGGTCTGCTTAAATCATCTCTGAACCGATTGCAATTGGTGCAGAATGTGGCAGCCAGATTATTGACTGGCACCAGAAAACGTGAGCACATTACCCCGGTTTTCGCCTCTCTACACTGGCTCCAAATGAAGAAAATGACGAAGTGGATAAATTAGCAAAGCTTTACAGAAAGAAACAATAGATTCAAGTTCCATTAAGTAAATCAGAGATTATGGTTTTAATCTGGAGTAAAGTGAATAAAGAATGGCAAGTTAAGTGGAACAACGGGGAAATGGGTAGATTCCTCTGCACTTATTTACATTGGTTGCCAGCGGCCTTAAAAAACCAAGAAGTAGTAGAAGAAGACGGATATTAGCAGATCGAATTTAGATAGAGAGAATTGGAAGATAGAAAATAGGAAAATATCGGAGGAACAAAACATATTTGTTTTTGATGTGATTGTTGTTATGCCATGGTTGTGTACGCACGTGTGGGGCGGAGATATAAAGATAGGGGCGAGGTCCTGTCGGGGTATGGGCGTGTTTGTTTGGTGCTTTCAAATATCAACAATGTTTGGCAAAAATCACTTAGTGCACCTTTAATTTATGAGAATGTTTTAATTTTGAAAATGTCTAATTGTTCACTGCTCTTGTGAGTTATTTACTGACTAAAACAATTCTTGAAAATGTAACAATTTTTTTTTTTGCCAAAAAGTATTATATATTCCCCTGGAAAATAATATATTGAAATAGATTTTGCATCTGTTTGTAATATTCACCTAAGTGGCTAATTTCAGGAGATGAGAAAGACAAGATGGACTGAATATAGAGTAGGTAAAGCTGATTGTTTTGAGGAGTATGTGATGTCTGACCTCATGATTGAGGACACAGTAGATGAGGAAGATGAAGGTGCCCTGCTGGGAGTTCAAGATCAGGAAGAGGATCTCCAGCTCCTTACTGCCATTAGTGAAGAAACCCAGAATCCAGGAGCAACCAAGAACCACAAACTGAGCCAGTGTTTTAAACACCATAATCCTGGGAGAAAGGAGCAGAGATAATGTATCTTTATTGACTGTAATAATACTACATGTGGTTTTCCTTACAGCGATTACATTATAATATTGATTACTTGTTTTTTTTCAACTGTGAAACTTCAGCGTTCAGTTTTGTGAGAGATGAGTTCAGACTGATGATGATGCAGATAAAGAGAATCATGTTTAACTGCAAAGTAGAAAACATCAATAATTAATCACCATGTTTTCCTTTTAATACAAATCAAAATCATGAAAATGAAACATGCTTACTGCTAGAATGATGCAAACAGGTGCCAGAAAACTCCAGATGAAGCCTTTATCCATCTTAATCCAGCAGCTGCTTGGAAGAAGATACAGTTGGAGTTTATGAAGGAATGACACGGTTTGAGAGTAAAAAGGGGAAAAAAAAAACCCACTAAACTCACTGTTCGCTGCCGTATCCTTCAGGAACCAGACCGACAGACACACACACCACAACCAGAGCAACCAGATATCCAATCACACACAGGAATCCACTGCTAAGCACCTCCCTCTTAATGGAGCTGATCTGTGATAGGTTCTTCACACAGATGAAGAGCAGCACAGCTTCAATGAACATCCACACAAAGCCGGAGAGAAAGAGGAAGTGCAGAAGGCCTGAGATCACGGCACACAACACCTGGAGACCATGAGAGACAGTTATGATGATTCTCAGTGAGGCTGTGCTGAGCTGTAGGGCTCCTTCATCATTCTCACCTGCTGAGGCCGTATGAGGCTCAGGAACCGCTGTGTGAGCAGGAACAGAAGGTGAGCCAGCAGAAGACTGATGCAGATGTTGATTCGAGCTACATTATTCACTCCAGGACTCCACTGACAAAGGGCAAAGGTCAACAGGGCCAAACTGAAGAACACCAGCCCCACGATCACACACACCAAATTCACCAGCTCCATCAGTGAGTCGCTCTGAGAAAACATGTCAGAGTACATGAGTGTCAAATCTGTGCTGTTCTTCAGTGTTCACTAGAAATGTTCTGTACCTCTGTTGGGTGGCTGGTTTGCATGATGAGAGCGAATGTTGACAGATGAACACAGGAACACACAGTGTAGCTGCTGTTGGTCTTTAAAACAGAACAACCATCTACAATCCACTCGCTGATATTCCAGTACACACAGGACAGAGAACCACTGGGAACAAACTCCTGAAAAATGAAGAAAATATTAAAACACTGAATATTAGATGTTTTCAGATGTTCATCAGTGCTCAGGTTGGACAAAAGCACATCTCAGCCTCTTACTCTGATGTGTTTGAAGGTGAAGTTGACTGGTTTGGTGAGTTTAGTGTTGGTGGTTTTGGGAAGAGTAGCTGAGATCACAGTGGACATCATGGTTTTAATCGTGTTGTTTGATGTGTTGAAGAAGTCTGGCTTCAGTAGATTCTCCATCGTGTTGTAGCTCATGAAAGCCACAGCAGCTGATCCTGTGAGAAAGAAACAGAAGCTTACATAAAATACTATTATAGCTGTGTCTCATTTCGAAGGATGATATCAAGAAAAAGTAACTGTACTAATATTGACTGTTATTCTGATCTGAACCAAGATGGCGCCGAGCATGGCAGCCGTGTTGCGAGCTCCAAGAAAACTCTGCAGTTTTTCTTATGTTTTTTATGTTTTATTTGTTATTTTGTTGTTTCACGTGTTAGATGTTGTCAGTATAACTGTCTACGATAGATACACGCTTTTAAACATTGGTTCCTTCGTCGCGCAACGCAAACCGGACTTTGAGTTCCTGAACGCCGGCGCCTTGTTTACAGACACCGCATCAGAGCCCTTTGTCTGGGCTGCACGATCGCGACCGAAGAAACGCCGCCGGAAAAGGGGGAAGAGAGCCGGCGTCCTTGTCAGACTCAGACGCCGTCCCCTCCGACCTCCTCTCCCAACTATTTTGCTGGCTAACGTTCAGTCACTGGACAACAAACTCTGTGAACTGCGGGCACGCATCTCATACCAACGGGAAACAAGGGACTGCTGCATTATTTGCCTCACAGAAACCTGGATGTCGGCAGTGGTTCCAGACTCAGCCATCGAGCTCACGGGGTTCTCCGTGCACCGCTCGGACAGAACGAAAGAGCTCACAGGGAAAAGCAGAGGCGGGGGCGTCTGTTTCTTTATCAACAACTCGTGGTGTGATGAAAGGAACCTACACTCTATTAAATCCTCCTGCTCCCCTGATCTGGAATTTCATATGCTTCTGTGTCGACCATTCTGGCTACCGAGGGAATTTACAGCGATCATAATCACAGCTGTTTACATTCCCCCTCAAGCCAACACAGACCAGGCACTTAAGGAACTGTATGGGAATATAAGCGAGCAGGAAACCGCGTACCCAGATGCAGCGTTTATTGTTACGGGGGACTTCAACAAAGCCAACTTCAGAACAATAGCTCCAAAATACTTTCAACACATCACCATCAACACGCGTGGTGATCGTGTACTGGACCACTGCTACTCTCCATTCCGGGACGCCTACAAATCGCTCCCCCGCCCACCTTTCGGCAAATCGGACCACACTTCCGTTCTGCTCCTGCCTGCTTATAGGCAGAAACTGAAACGAGAAGCACCCGCCCTCAGGACAATTCAATGCTGGTCGGACCAATCAGACGCTATACTACAGGACTGTTTTGATCACGTGGACTGGGACATGTTCCGGGCAGCGTCTGATGACGACATAGAGGCGTACTCAGATACTGTAACGTGTTTCATCAGGAAGTGTGTAGAGGATGTAGTACCGACAAAAACAATCCGCATCTACCCCAACCAAAAACCGTGGATTAACAGCGATGTTCGAGCAGCCTTGTCAGCGCGGACATCTGCCTTTAAATCCGGAAACTCTGACGATCGCAAACAAGCCAGTTACGATCTCAGGAAATCAATCAAAGCTGCCAAACGACAATATAAAAACAAAGTTGAAGAACAATTCAAAACCAACAACGCAAGAAGCATGTGGCAGGGTATCAACAACATCACAGATTTCAGAGGGAATAAACCAGCTACTGTGAACATTGCCGCCTCTGTACCGGACGAACTTAATAACTTTTATGCTCGTTTCGAGGCTCACAACACCGCCCACACAGAGCGCGCTCCCGCGGCTGTAGCAGAAGAGGCGAGCGCACTTTCCTTTTCTGTCGCAGATGTAACCCGATCCTTCCGACGGGTGAACATCCGCAAGGCTGTGGGTCCCGATGGCATCCCAGGCCGTGTGCTCCGAGCATGCGCATTCCAACTGGCCGGGGTTTTCACAGACATTTTTAACCTTTCCCTCTCTCTGTCTGTGGTTCCCGCATGCTTCAAAAAATCCACCATTGTGCCCATACCAAAGAAAAATAAAATCACATGCTTGAATGACTGGAGGCCCATTGCTCTGACACCCATCTTCAGCAAGTGCTTTGAGAAACTCATCAAAGACTACATCTGCTCTGTGCTGCCTGACTCACTGGATCCCCTACAATTTGCATATCGCAGAAACCGTTCCACAGACGATGCTATTGCCTTCACCCTGCACACTGCTCTCTCCCACCTGGAAAATAAGAACACCTATGTGAGAATGCTGTTTGTGGACTACAGCTCAGCATTCAATACCATAGTGCCTGCCACACTGGTTGAGAAGCTCCAGACTCTGGGACTAAACGGATCTCTGTGCAGCTGGATCCTGGACTTCCTGACAGGCAGATGTCAGGTGGTCAGAATGGGCAACAACACTTCATCCCCGCTGACCCTCAACACTGGTGCTCCTCAGGGCTGCGTCCTCAGCCCACTCCTGTACTCCCTGTACACACACGACTGTACAGCAACACACAGCTCCAACGTCATCGTCAAATTTGCTGACGACACAACGGTGATAGGCCTGATCACTGACAACGATGAGACGGCCTACAGAGAGGAGGTGAGAACCCTGACTAAATGGTGTCAAGAGAACCACCTCTCACTCAACATCGACAAGACCAAGGAGCTGGTGGTGGACTTCAGGAGACAGAGCAGAGAACACACACCCATCACCATCGACATGACACCTGTGGAGCGAGTAAACAGCTTCAAATTCCTCGGTGTTCACATCACTGAGGATCTCACATGGTCCGCTCACACAGATGCAGTGCTGAAGAAGACACACCAACGCCTCTTCTTCCTGAGACGGCTGAGGAAGTTTGGAATGAACCCCAGCATCCTCAGATCATTCTACACCTGCACTGTGGAGAGCATCCTGACAGGCTGCATCACCGCCTGGTTTGGAAACAGCACTGCTGGCAACCGCAAAGCTCTGCAAAGGGTCGTGCGAACTGCCCGTCACATTGTTGGAGGTGAGCTTCCCTCCCTCCAGGACATCTACACCAGGCGGTGTATAAAGAAAGCCCGGAGGATCATCAGTGACTCCAGCCACCCGTCCCACAGACTGCTCTCTCTGCTGCCCTCAGGAAGACGTCTCCGCAGCATCCGATCCCGCACTAGCCGACTGAGGGATAGCTTTTTTCCTCAGGCTATCAGGCTAATGAACAGTCAAAACTAATATACCTACAGCATAATCCCACTTTACAGTATACGCACTGCACTTTAATCCCATACAGTTCAAACTGGACTACCAGTACACTACTGCACAAATACAACAATCTTTTTGCCAGCACCGGATACCATCCAATGCACATCCATGACATTTGCACATCCGGTTTATATATAATCTGCTGCATCTTCGCATATTACTGTGTGTATATAACGTAGAATGTGTACTACATACTGTGTATAATGTGTATCGGTAACTGTATGTCTGTCTAATAGTACACTGTGTGTACTGAGTATATGTATGTGTATATTACACATTGTCATCTGTATAAGTCTGTACGTATGTATGGTAATGTCTATATGTAAATTGTTTTTGCAGTGTCTGGAGCACGCTCTCAAGAATTTCACTCACGAAGGCACACGTGCTGTGGTGATGTGACAATAAAAGTGATTTGATTTTTTTTATTCCTTGTGAGGTGTAAAATACTGCAATTTCTTTTGTACTTTGCAAATTAATGGACACTTTTCTTAAATGACACTGCCCTGATGACTTCAAATGTGACCTGGAGGACGCAACGTCTGAAATTTCTGTTTATTTTCTTTCTTTCTTTATTTGTTTGTTTATTCACACAAAAATATTTCACGTACTTGTTTCGTTGTTGTTTTTGGCGATCCCAATGAGATCGATGTCCACAGAAGAATTTGTCGTGTTAAGTCGAGGGATTTTCTCTAGGGTGACATTTGGTCCAACCATGAAGACTTCTGCCTCTGTTTTTAAAAATAATCAGTTATGTGCTATTTTACTACATTAAGGGGTTTTTCTTTCTTATTTTTTATTAAAAGGGTCATGACATGATAAATCAAATTTGCCTTGATCTTTTGGCATATAAGAGGTCTCTGTACTATTAAAACATCCTGCTAGTTTCATAGCTTAAAACATCCTCCTCATTATAAATACAACATTTATTTAATCAAGCTCCGGAAATGGCTCGTTTTGGATCCAAGGAGCAAGGTGACATCACCTGGGCAGAAATATTTGCATAAACACTGCCTCCAGAGTGACAAATAGTCATCTTCTCCCCCTAGGCCCCGCCCAATGTCGTTCAGTCTCTCAAGAGTGTTGCCAATTTAGCAATTTTGTAGCCAGATTTAGCGACTTCCCCACTCCTTTTGAGACTTTTATCAAAAGTTTAGGGACAAATATAGCAACGTCTTGGATAAACATGGTCTAGGTTCTCATCTTGCCCACTGATCTATATTCATCTTTATATAGATCAGTGAATATGCCATTATGATGTTATTTAGTGACATTTAGCTACCAGTTTTAGCTACTTTCAATTGAAAGCAGTTGGCAACACTGTCTCTTAACGGCTGACACTTGATCTAGCTGAAAGCGAGTGTCGCACCGCGTCAAAAGCAAATAGAAACTACAATCCGTTTCTGACACCGTCCATGCCCTCGAGTCTGTCAATAGGACAAGTGGACGTTCACTTTGACGCGTTTGGTTTAAACAGCTCATTCACGTCTTCGTACAGATATCAGAAGGATCCCAGAGTAAGAAACAAGAGGATAGTATATTTTTAATGGCATCCCGGATCATGTCAGAGGATTGATCTGAGGATTTTGTTTTGCAAACGAGGCACAGGCTGAAAGGCCGAAAACAGCTGACTTTTTTGCATGAAGGCACCTCACAAAACTGATTTTGGACATGCGTCTGAGGCAGCGTAACGGTTTAGTGATCTACAACAAAATAGAATGAGTTTTGGTGATAACTAAACAAATATTTAATTAGTATAATACTAATTTCTCGCTAGAAATAACATCAAAAGTGCAAAAAAGGCCATCAGAAATATACATTTACACCACCAAACCACCAAACGCAACTTTCAGACGCCATCTTTGTTTTTTTGCATCAAAGAATGGAACGCACAGGATTGTGGGATATCAAAGGCAGCGAAGGATATAACTATGCTGCCTTCAAAAATCGATCAGATGAAGGTATCTCAGGAGACAGGAAGTGACGCTAACTTTGGCTTCGGTCATGCCGTGATGCCTTCCTGCCTCCAAAGGCAGCATGTTTCAGTTTTCGGATGCAGCCACAGTGTCATGGAGAGTTCACAAAGAAACATTTGTTAAAAGATGAAGCATTACTAGATCTGATTGCAGCTGCAACACAAACCATAAGTAAATGATTTCATAATGCTTTGTCTGGAAATGACCATTTTGGCAAGGGGGAGTTGATGCAATGACGTTAGCCAATCATAACAGTGGTCGAGTACTGACAAGCATTAAAGGATCTGCCCGTTTTATAGAGAGGTTCAGCACGAGGGTTGAAAATAATATTTTTTCCTTTGTGTGTGTGTGTGTGTGTGTAAAAAAAGCTTTATTAACATTATAAACATAAAAATAATAAAAAAAAAAATCTTTGTCATGACCCCTTTAAAGTTTATTTAATCTGCATAAATGTACAAACACAAATAAATAACATGAATAGCGTCAGTTCTCAACTGGTTTTATGTCAGGACTTAAATTTTCTGGATATCAAGCAGCAAAATTGTTTATTGAACAATAGGAAACAAAGATGTCACTGTTACTGTACAAAGACACATTATCACTGATTATTACCAAAAATTGCAAAAAGACTTTTGCTTTTAATCGTTTGAGTGTTTGCTAAATGTCTTGTGAATGTTGGTTATTTATTTATATTTTGTTGCTTTCTGCTACCTGTGTCTCACCGCTGCTCTCTGGACTATATAAAGTCTCTGATATCATGTATAATCTCAGTTTCACATTAATAAGTGTCTCCACTTACCTACAGCAGCAAGAGTGAAACTGACATAATCACTTGTGTCTGTCGGCTTCACTAATGTAGAAATGAGTTTCTCATTGGCTTCTAACAAACGGTTTCCATAGGAGGCTAGTTCAGTTGATAATGATGATGACTCTACAATCTTCTCCAAAGTGTTGAAGACCAGATTCAAAATGTTCGTCACAGTCTAATTCATTGATCAGATAAATACAGTTCAACAGAGTTAATGCACATGTAAATGTCAAGAAAGCCAATAAGACTGCACTGCTATGTCAACCATCTTTTATCTAGATTTGATTTGATTATTTTTCTCTTGAAGACTTACAGTCACAGGAAGCTCTTGAGCTATAATATTTTCGATCTGCTCAACAAGATTTTGAAGACATTCTAGAGTAAGCTGAATCTGAAATCACAATTGTGAAGGTGGATTTTTATATTAATAGACAAGGCAAGGCAAGGCAATTTTCTTTATATATCACATTTCATACACCGTGGTTATTCAAGAGTCTTGATTTAAATGTGGCTAATGTTTTAGCACATCTGATCACTTCTGGAAGCTGGGTCCAACTGCGGGTGGTATAACAGCTAAAAGCGGACTCCCTTTGTTTTGAGTGAACTCTTGGTATTTCTAACTGACTCGATCCTAATGATCTGAGTGGTCTGTTAGGTTTATATTCAGTGAGCATATCTGCAGTGTATTGAGGTCCTTGGCCAGTGAATGATTTAATACTTTAAAATCAATCCTAAATGTAACTGGAAGCCAGTGTAAGGACCTGAGGACTGGTGTGATATGCTCAGATGTTCTGGTTTTAATCAGAATCCTGGCAGCAGCACCTTCTGAATGAGCTGCAGCTGTCTAATGATCTTCTTGGGACGGCCGGTGAGGAGACCATTACAATAGTCCTAAATTGCCAGTTTGTGCACAAAATCATCAAGAATTATTAGAAAGTTATATTCATATTTAAGATATCAACAATGCACGTCTTATTGGACTGCTCTTTGGACTATAATTGTCAGAAGCTGCGAGTCCAACTCTAAAATCCCAATAGAAACTCAACTCACGGTGCATTCTTCTGGCAGTGTTATATTTATACCTGCAAAGACAGAAATCAGTGTGAAGACCGTAATGAAATAAACCACAATCTGAGCAATAACCCATCAAAAATAATCATTCTCAGAAAACAGCTACATTTCAGTAGGAATTTACTTTTTTAAACATATATTAATAGATTAACAGAGTGTTAAGTTTTAGTTTTAGTTACTTTTTCTTATTTGTAAGTCGCTTTGGATAAAAGCGTCTGCTAAATGACTAAAAGTAAGTAAGTAAAGTAGATTAGTAGCAAATAAACAATTTTACATTCTACATCAATGAAGACAAACACAAATAATACTGACATGTACAAAGGGCAAATGTAAATATATTTACCAGTAAAGTATGTGAATTTGCCTAATCAGCATTTACGTGAAACCTAGTCACACATTTATCTAAATTTGTTTTACAGTTCTATGAAGAAAATTAAGAAAATCATTAACACAATAAGGTTCTAGTGAATCTACTGCTTGAGCACCAAATATTTCAAAATTATCGACAATGGCAAAATTAAAAAGCCAGTTCTAGAAATTCATGTTTGAGCCAGACAACACAAACTATAGCTTGATAAATATAAATCGAAGCAATATGAAGATATCTGAGTTCTCACAGTAAAACTGATAAATGCCTATTCTGAAAAAAAGAGCTAATGTAAATATTATTACCTGCACAATATGCTGCATCACAGATAGTTGGTCTAACCAGCTCGTAGACATAATAATTTTCTGGACAGGCTTTGACTTTAATGGGAAAAGACCCAAAGAAGCAGCAGTAATTATCAAAGGGACCACAGACATCTCGAGTGACGACTCCATCCTGTACTGTTGGGTGTCCACCACGAATCCACAGTGGGAAACGAGTGCCACAGCTGTACTGAGCAACACACGTGTCTGGGATGTGAGCGCTCAGACCGTTAAGGAAGAGACGATACCAGCCGCTCCAGGTGACAGACTGGTCAAACTTGTAGGAGGGGTTTGATGGCTGACTGCTGTTGGCTCTCCATGGATCATCCAGTACAGAGTAGTTGTGGCAGGGGTCAACAGAAGGATGAACTGCACTGGTAAAACTGATGTGTTAGATTTACTTAAAAAGTGTGATGCAAAAATGGTGCATGTATATTTTAAGTAAACCCAACTTGGAACAATTTTCATTAAAATAAACAAGATAATCTTTGTCATATGAACTTAAATATTTGAGTTCACTCAACATTCTTTACTTAAAACATGCAACAAGATATAATGTACTAAATAATTTCAAGTTGTGTTAACTTAACATTTAAACTCATTCATATTAAAAAGATAATTGAGTTGAACCAAAAAAAAACATTTGAACTTATTTTAGATCTTCAGCTACTGCACTGCTACATTTCACTCAGTCGCGGTTTATAAAATTTACTTAATGTAGCACTGGGTTAAAAAACAACAAGCATGTGGTTCACTTACAAACATGTAAGCAAGCAGACAGCTTGTTATCCTTTCAAAATAATATGTCCACTCAATATAATTATTACCCAAGTGAACACAGAAACCTCAATACCTGGGACACCATACACAATGACAGTAACACTCAGTGAATATCAGTGTTGGGGAAAGTGACTTTTAAAAGTAATGCATTACAATATTGCGTTACTCCCTAAAAAAAGTAACTAATTACATTACTTAGCAACTTTTTATAGAAAGTAATGCGTTACGTTACTTTTGCGTTATTTTTTAAATATGAGCAGGGATTGATTGTTTTTTAATACAAGAAGTTCTAATCATAGCAAATGTAAAAGCCCTTTCATACCAAAAAGTGTAATGAATAAACCTCAGGCTGAAGGAAAAGTAAATTCCCGTCTGTAAAGTAGAACGCAGGAGAAGAAGGTTCAACACTCTTCAGCAATAAAAAAAACAATGAAGCACAATTGTTAGTTCATCTAAAGTAATTTTTGCTTATTAGTATGGTTGAACTGCATCATCAAAGGTCAGCATCAAAGACTTTGGTTAATAAAATGGGATTAGATACATTTGTGTTTTTTAACATTTAAATATTGCAGGTTTGCATCAAATTCTGAGTTTGCATTTCACTTTTAATTCATGTTATGAATACTAAATCAGTTTTTTTTTGCGAGTGGGATGAATTAATGCACATTCACATTTAGTCTAGGACTACATTAACATGTTCACACAGCGCACTGTCAGTCAATAAATGGGAAAAAAGTAACTGGCGGTACTTTTTTGAAAAAGTAACTCAGATATTTTTCTTGTAAATTAAAAAGTAATGCGTTACTTTACTAGTTACTTGAAAAAAGTCATATTATTACGTAACTCGCGTTACTTGTAAAGTGTTACCCCAACACTGGTGAATAGTGTTTGAGTATGAATGGGTCATTTCCGAGTAGAAAATCAACTCCAGATGTCACCAAACAGTAAGTCACTAAACCTAACAACAAAAGCAACCATAAAACAGTGTAAATACAACGTATTCATGCCTTAGTGAATGATGGGAAAAACGGGATCATAACTTCAAGAATCCTTGCAAACATAAACAATTCTCAAGCTTTAATTCTACAAGCTTAAATTGAGTAATAATATAGAATTTACTTTAATTTTTTAATTATTACCTGAACTAAATTATTTAATGTAGAAATTACATTTGTTTTTACGTAGTATTTACTTCACCACAAAATCATTTTTCTCACTGTATTAAAAAATGTTATAATATTTTTAATTAAAATTCTGACAAATTCTCCACTGTGGCTAAAAATCTACATGACACTAAAACAGTACTTCTCAACCAGCAGGCCTCAGCAAACCACGTTTGAGGTTTTGAACAACTTGATGGGGCGTAAATGATGTAAATGATGACAATTTTCATTTTTGTGTGAACTATCCCTTTCAGGTGACTTTAGACTTAAAATTGGACAAAGCAAGCGTTAACATAAATTAAAACAACTTCATCAATCTGTCATTCAAAATCTACCTGAATATATGAGGCAGCTTACTTGTAACAGTCTGATTTCCAGACCTGGCAAAGACTCTATTCATAACGAATATACAACTTCTAGATACGCCATGCTAAAACGTTTTAGGATACATTTTGCTCGTAAGGTGTCCATGAGTGCCTTGTAAGGCGCTTATAAATAAAATGCATTGTTGTTATTGTTAATTTTGTTAATTATAATTTCATGTGGTCTTTGTGTACAGTTGAAGAAGATAGTTTGCAAAGTAACTAGTTCCTTAATTTCCTGTCTAACATCACCTCCTGACACAAACTCACTCACACACACATTTATCATCACAGTCATCAGGCTAGAAAACAAGTCAGTAGAGAGTGTGTTACATTACCAGTTGTTGGTGTGATGGTGGTAGAGCTCTTAACACCTGAAAGTTTGGATGAATAGTGATTAATGAACAGAGACACAAATAGCGTGAATGTGTAGAAAGAGCTCATGTGAATATAATTACCTGCACAGAAGGCTGCAGGACAGAGAGCTGGACTAACCAGCTCATAGACATAATAATTGCCTGGACAGGCTTTGACTTTAATGGGGTAAGACCCGTAATAACAGCAGTAATTGACAGCATGACCGCAGACATCTCGAGTGACGACTCCATCCTCAACTCTTGGGTGTCCATCAGGTATCCACAGTGGGATATTAGTGCCACAGCTATACCTTTCAACACACGTGTCTGGGATCTGAGCGCTCATGTTGTTAATGAAGAGACGATACCAGTCTCTCCAGGTGACATTCTGGTCACACTTTCTGACTGAAGAATATGTATTACTGATGGCTCTCCATGGTTCGTCCAGCACAGTGTAGTTGTAGCAGGGGTCAGACAGAATAGCTGATATGAAAATATTGGTAACATTTTACAATAAGGTTCTTTAGTTAACGTTGGTAAACTACATTAGTTGACATGAACTAAGAATGAACAATAATTCTACAGCATTTATTAATTTTAGGTAATATTATTTACGCATTTACTAATGCATTGTTAAAATCACAAGTTGTGCTTGATCAGATTAGTTAAAGGGGACCTATTATGCAAAAATCACACCAACTTTTATAAAACCAATAAAGATTTCAGATTCTCCCTCTGTGCAAGTCACCGAGTGGAAAAACTCCCGCCCATTTGTAACGCTCTCCGTCCTATTAGCATAAACACAGCCCTGAGTGAGAAGCTGCGGTCCACCATTACTGGAGATATACACACTGTCAGAGCCGAAGAGGCTTTACAAGTGTTGTGTTTTGGTATGCACTAATGAACATAGGAGTAGCCATAATCTCCCCTCATCTGAGCCGAGGACACTGTGGTTAAATTTCATTTTCGAAAGAAATATCCCGGGAAAAAAAACGGTAACGTTCCCTAAATGTTTAGGAATCAATACCAACGCTTCATGCACGAACGTCAGCTCCAGACAAAGTAAGTATCATGCGTTTGTTTTCCAAATTGCCTTTCTGAAAGAGCTTCTTGGCACTCTGTATGAATGTGGTAGTTAAAAGTTGCGTATGAAAGCAATGTGAGTCGATCGCTTAAAGTTTTCGAGCTCATAATCAGAACCCTGCTAAAAAAAAAAAGAAGCCCAACAGAAACCACAGAAATTATAATGGTTTCCATTATAAACCATTAGCTTTTTTCCAGTAAAATCATTACAAAATTCCTTTTTGTAATGTGTTTTGGGCATTTTTCCAATAGGATTTCCTGCTAAAACAAACAAACAATACAAGCCCAATAGAAACCATCACAGAAATTCCAATGGTTTCCATTAAAACACCATTATAAACCATTCGCTTTTTCCAGTAAAACCATTACAAAACTCCTTTTTGTACAGTGTTTTGGGTATTTTTCCAATAGGACTTAACATCCCATCAATAGAATCCATCACATACCAGTAGACACCATTATAGTTTCCATTAAAACCAATACAATTCCCATTATAACCATTCAATCCATTACATTTTCTGTTGTGTTTTGGGCAGGGTTCTATGGTTTTTTTCAGCAGGGGGACTTATAAAATTTGTGTAATTTTGTTATTTTTATCCCGCTGTGCTCCCCATGTGTAATTCATAAACGCGAATTTATTATGCACAGTATGATCAGATGACTGACTTTGAAACCGAGTAGTTTTGTGTAAAGATAACTGGTTTGTATTAATAGTGGAATATTTATTTGCTAAGGCTAGCACTCTTGAAGCTCCGCCCTCTTCTCCCGGAGCAACAGCTCATTTGCATTTAAAGCAACTCACTCAAAAACAGTGCGTTTTGGCTCATACCGTAAAGGTGGCAATTTTAACAAGCTGTAAACATTTATCTGTGTGGTATTTTGAGCTAAAACTTCACATACACACTCTGGGGACATCAGAGACTTATTTTACATCTTGTAAAAAGGGACATAATAGGTCCCCTTTAATGTTATTACTGTGAACTAACACCAACAAACAATGAACGGCTGCATTTTTATGAACTAACATTAACAAAGATTAAACAGTGTAATAAATGTATTGTTCAAAACTGTTAAGATCAAAAGCACCACAACACAATACATTACCAGCAGGTGTTGTCTCTTGGGTGGCAGTTATAAAGGTCAAGACATCTGGAAAATAAATGGGAAAGAATTCTTAAGAAACTTAACAAATGTTTAAATCTGAAAATGTTGGATTAAATGTTAAACTCTTGGCTGTTCAGCAAACTAATGCCACAGCTCAGGCATCTGAATGAAAGAAGTGTGTCACATATTAAGATGAATTCATTTTGAGTTCAAACTCCCCTAATTATCATCAATTACATTTTAGTATCATTAAATCTGTGCAGGTCCGAACTAAACATGAACTTGTATTTAGCATCTTCTGTGTTAATTTTGGGGAGGATTTAAACAGTAAAATATTCAGACCAGAAACACCTAATAAAATTAGTCATTATATTAATTAAACAAAGACTTTGTGGGCCTACTTTTGTGTTACATTCACAACAAAAACAACAACAAGCAAAAAACACTGCTCAGACTTACACAGCGTAACAAAGATGATATCTGGTGCTCTTATAAAACCTGTCATGAAATATGAAGGGAAAAATCAATAAAAAAAAAAGAAAATGTATTGGATTGAACTTAGATTGTGACAACTATATTTATAATCTGCTGCAGTTCACGTTTTTGGGCCATCAAGAACCACTTTTTAAATACTCACCTTTATGAAAAGAGGAAGCCATTGTCAGTTTTGGCAGTCTGGCGTACTTGATCTCTGTCTATAATAAAAATAATGATATATAAATAAATAAATAAAATAATCAGAGGACGACTTTCCATAGCAGTTTAGAGAGGAAAGTCAAAGAAACAAATTAGCTTTGGCACTGAGGCATGGCAAGCACATGGAGAATCCAGCTGCAGTTATGTATTTAGATTAGGCTATAAGAGTTATATACACCAACAATTTAGAGACACAAGGTGGTGCCATTAGCCTATTCTATCTTGCTTTTGTTTGTGGAAGAAAAGAGCTCAAGGGTTTGTGTTTAACCGCTTTATTTGGTACACAATATGATATCAATGTATTTGTGATGCTTTTCTTGCAGAAAATTGGACACTATAACAATATCAATAAACATTTTCATTATTTTAAAATGTATTTATTTATAAAAAGTTGGTTGCCTCAAGGCAACGTTTTTCCACAACGGACAAATAGAATAATTTTCATGCAGAAAAAGCAGAAATATATTTATTGAAAATATTTTTTTCAACCCAACACTTGAACAACCAGATTTATATAATTTTTAATGTATTACACAGCTTATATTTAACAAAACGTAAGCTAACAATTCATATCCAACTGTTGCTCTCAGGCAACATTGTACCATTGTGGATCACAAATATAACCAAACCATTATATCAATTATCATATAAAAAAAAATTACGATGAGTGTTGTTTCAAGGCAAAACATGAATAATTTCCATAACCTTATCCTAATATGCAGCTTATCCTCCTCACATGCATGCATGCACACACACACACACACATACACGCACGCACACACGTTGGTTTTTGTGGTTTATGGGGACTCTCCATAGGCGTAATGGTTTTTATACTGAACAAACTGTGTGTGCTATTGCCCTACACCAACCCTACACCTAAACTTAGCCCTCACAGGAGACTTTGTGCATTTTTAGATTTTCAAAAAAACACCATTTAGTATGTTTTTTAAGCCTTTTCAATTACGGGGACATAGGCAGTGTCCTCATAAACCACCTTCATATTGTAATACCTCTGTCATACCCATGTCATTATACAAATTTGTGTCCTCATAAACCACATAAACATGCACACACACACACACACACACACACACACAGGGGCGGACAGTGATTTGGTGGCACTATGCTAATTTCAGTTATGGGGCCCCAACACAATAACTAATATGTGCTTTCAAATATCATAAAATTGAAACTCTTGGTTGTTTTACGATCACTTTTTTTTATTTATTTTTTTTATCAGCCTTTAAAATCACTATCACTTTTTAAAATCAATTTAACACATCCTTGTTGAATAAAAGTATATATTCATTTCTTTCAAAAAAAAAAAAAAAAGAAAAAAAAAAAACTGACCCCAAACTTTTGAACAGTAGTGTATTCTTCAAAAAGATTTATATTTTAAAGAAATGCTGTTCTTTTTTTTTTCTTTTTAATCAGCAAAGAATCCTGAAAAAGTATCATGTTATAAAAACTATTAACTGTTTCCAAAATTGATAATAAATCAGCATATTAGACTGAATTCTGGAGGATGAGGACTTGACGTTTTTGCACAGAAATGCATTATATTTTAAAGTATATTAAAACAGAAAAGCATTTTATATTGCAATAATATTTCACAATGCATCTGTTTTGTTCTGTATATTTGATCAAATAAATGCAAGCTTAGTGAACGTGAGACTTTCAAAAACATTGAAAACAGTAATGTGTCCAAATTTTGACCATATGATAACAGAAAATATAGCTAGCAGAAAGAAGAAAGAGCAACACAGCTTGAGCTAGCTAGCACATGAATAGCCTCATAAACTTTAAAAAACACAAAACAAAAACACCACTGGATTAAATAATATTGTAGCGCTGTTGTTGGAATTGATCGAGCATGGCATTTAAAATAAATCATTGAAATTATAAATTCATATTCATAATATTCCTATGGTTTTACGTTAATTCGACCAGAGATATTCAGCAGTCTGAAAACTATGATTTAGTTTTCTTTTGAACACTGATCTCTGTCCTGTCTGCTATTTGATTTTGCCTCCTTGTCCTCAGTCTGTAAACATTGCAGTATATTTGTTTTGAAAAAAAATTATCGTTCATCATCATAATGAATATCAGAGATTAGATGAGTATCTGAGGATTTCCTCACAAACAGCTAATAAAGGTCAGCTTGAAACAAAGTATTTCGGTTAAGTACTTCAAGAGGGTCTTACCTGGTATGGGTTTGTCCTGATATGATCTTCACCCGACTACATGTGAATGTTTGTATTGAAGTTTATATGACAGTCATCTGCTGCTCTGCCTGAGAAACCACATTTTGTAATCTCCTCATGCTAAAATTCAAATCTGTATTCAAATCTATACACAAGGTCAGTTTTATACATATGAAACCTACACGAATACAAGACGGTCAACACGGCTCATTTGCTGTACAACAGCTCCACATCCATCAGCTGGAAAAGGTGATCAAAAGCTGATCTTCATAAAAAGAGGAAACCGGGAGTCTAGCTCTTTGCAGATTATCACAGTATATATATAAATTATCTTAATTGCCATTTATTTGATTTGAATGTGAAGTTGTATATGTTACTTTGACACTATACATTTATGTGCTTTATAAAGCATAACACCTTTGGACCCAGCATTTGATTCTGCTGTGACAAGATAAACACAGATCTGCCCACTGCTTTACATCTTCCACCAACGATGCAAATCCACCCAGGAGTAGAAGAATGTTTGATGTCATTTGATCAAACATTTATTGTTTATGATCGATCAATAGTTTCTCAGTAATTGTAAAGAAAAAGCCCCATTGTAGCAGGGGCCCATGAAAAGACGCTGATCTGAAATGACACCAAACAGACTGCTGTGTGTCAACAAAGTCCAGACATTAGAAATGTAAGACATTCTGAAGAGATTCTGGGGGAAAAACTGCAGTTTATCAGTCAGAAAAAATTTAATAAAAATCAGGACTTAAAAATAATTGAGCCAAACCCTCTGTTAACATCTGCAGAGTTTATCTCCCAAACTAGAAAACAGTGAGAATCTTTCCAAACAGCTGTTAAAAGCTAACAAGAGTCATTTTGTCATAAGAGTTTCAGAAAAATGAATGTGGATCAAGATAAATGTCTGTAAAGTGATTAATACACACCATGTGGATAGTTATGATGTTCTGCAGTTAGCACTTGTAGTTGTGCTTGTTTGCTTGGACATCAGTTCAGCTGAAGTCATATTGAATATTAACACTTTTCTTGGTTATTCTACTTAAAAACAAAATAGAAGTCAGAAGTCAGAGATGACTTTACCAAGTATGAGAAGAGCTTTATTACCAAGTATGTTTGCACACACAAGGAAATTGACTTGGCATTTCCAGTGAAGAAGAAAGTACGGACTTACTGCAGCATACATGATAGTGCAGACATACATAGGAATAACACAGTAGAGATGGAATATAACACTAATATAAGAAAAACAGAAAATTAAATAATGCACTATATATGCCATGTGTAAAATGGTTTCTAATGAGTCATAAGAGATGGAAAAACCATATTCCAAGAGCTGGCATAGATTAAAGGTGCACTAGGTGATTGTCTTCAGAAACATTTTTTGTTATGCTAGATGAAAGTTTCTTAACATACTGATAGCAATCATTAAGTTAAGTGGTCTAAATATATTTATATGTATTTATATATTCTGTGGAAGGTGTAGGACCAAGAAATGTTCGTCCAATCAAAATGTTCGGTCCGAACAATATGAGAGGCTTTCCTACCTGCCTGTCAACATGTGTATTTGCATACTTCTGCACACCCGGTTCGTGCAGACAGGATACGTCATCAGCACGTTCGCGCATGCTGTGCAGACAGAGCGAGAATGGCAAACAAACATCAACAACCCAATCTTCCTTCCTGGTATTGTAGTACTTTTACTAACTGTATTATAAAGTTCTCTCACCGGTGAATGACACATGATTTATTGTAGTAATGCTGTTTCTGGTCATCAGATCTGTGTGCATATATGCATTCAGGGGGCGTAGCTTTGACCGGCGATTTGCAGGGAGGGTGGGATTAACGCTTTCAGTGCTATCAGGCTAAAGTTAGCCTTTTCCAAGATGTCCTGCTGCTTTAAGAGCCTGATGAACTGTTAAGGAGTAAACAATATCAATATAAGTTATGTTAAGTTAGATTGACTTCCCATGGCATGCTGAATTAAAATATTCATCAAACTATAGCCTATTAATGCATAAATAATCATAAAAAAATATATATATCCTATGTAAACAAGCACTTGTTAAAGACCCCATGAAATCAAAATGTAAATTTTTATGGCTTTTAGTATGAATATGTCAGCCGTAAGTTTATCTATAAGCTAGTGGGCTCCAAAACAATGACAAAATTTGTATTTACAAGATATAAGCATTCAAAACTTACAGTCTCTCATTTCCGCTAAAATGGATCAATGGTTTTGATGACATCACCCTGCTTTTCAGCTTCTCATCAAACTGTCCAATCAAATGCTCTCTAGAACATGAAGTGTCCCGTTCTCTGCACTATAAATAGTAGGAATGTAACGATATCAAAATCTCACAATACGATAATATTGCGATATGAAGTCCACGATGCAATATTTATTGCGATATTTAAATAAAAGACAAATGAAGGATTGGAAAAAACTAAAGAAAATTTCGTACATTTTTAAAGCTAAATTATTCTAAAGCACTTTGAGAGTTGAAAATTAAGAGCTCCAGCCCATGTTCTTAACTAAGAAAACTTAAGTCAGAAAAAAGTCAGTGAATTGACTTGTACCTGAACTTTAAAGGGAACTCAACCCTCTTTTTATTTGTGATATACTGTCTTAGTATAAATTACATTCACACTGGTATTTTAGGAAGCCAACCAAGATTAGAATATAATAATAATAACAATAGCAATAGCCATATGATAAAACAATTGCACTGTAAAATAAATGAAAATGAACATTTCATAGGTATATTATTTTTGCTTTACCCTACTGTAGGGAAAATTGCAATACTTCTTTCCTGATTTCTACATGTGAAAGAGATATTTTTACAACACCTCATTACACATCTAGCGAAATGCTGTAATCATCTGCAGCGAAAATAAAGCCTAACGGTGCGTTTCCACTACAGTGTCAAATCTGCGCTTCAGTGGCAATGCTACAACACCACTGCTGTGGGGCGTGTCAAATTTAGGGAAGAGCACTGAAAACCATGTTTACACCCTGTTTGCTGCTTCTTTTAATGGCGATTGGTTGTCGCTCTGCATTTTTTCGCTCGATATTTGCGTAAAGTCGAGGAATGTCCAACACTTTTGATGCTCTCGGCCACTTTCACCACTTTCTCTGTGCCACTTTCAATCCCATAATGCACCGCGTGAGCGTTTAAGCTCAACTTCCATGGGAATTAATTAAAAATGCTTGTTCCGCTGTGCTCGCTACGTGCCGCTGGAAATGCACTGTAACTGGTGGCTATTATGCTATCAAACGCGTGTAAAACTCACAGAATGTACAATAAACGAGTTCACTGCATTCATTCACTGTGAACGGAGCCGTTCTGAGGTGCAGAAAACACCAGATCACAAGCTGATCGCCGCAGCAAAAACGGACTTGATGAAGGAATTAAGCCATATTCGGTTTTAGTTTGTTTGATAGATACTGTGCCAAAGCATAATGGCCCAAAATACAACTTTAAAGACCTTTTATGTTAGAATAAGAAGTTTCAACATTTTAAAAACTAAAAATTTTTGCCCGGAAGACCAATCATTACATATCGTCTTGTGATCACGATAATATCGAGGCAGTTTTGCTAACCTGATATCACAATACGTATGGTGAATGGCATGTAGTGCACTATATAGGGGATAGAGAACTATTTAGACAGTGTAAATATGCTTTCCGTTGGGGTGAAAGAAGTCTGGTTTCAAAGTCTGGCACAATCTACTCCAGTCCAGAGACACGATAGCATGGAGCGGCATAGACCACAAAACTTATCGGACCAGGATGAAGACTCTGAAGCAGATCCTGGCACAAATCCGTCCCGAGGACTGGTTTGCATTAGTAGATCTGAAAGATGCATACTTTCATATTCAGATAGCACCATGCCACAGATACTTTCTGAGGCTTGCTTTCAAAGGCACAGCATACCATTATTCAGTGCTCCCATTCATGTTGACTTTAGCCCCGCACACATTGTCGAAGTGCAAATTTGGCGCTTTCCCCTCTCAGAGCGAGCAGCGTACTAAACTATTTGGACGATTGGCTGATTTTAGCCTATTCATGAGATGTGCTTATCAGTCATACGGATACACTACTTTGCTATCTGGAGTCTCTAGAGCTGCGTGTCATATGCAGAAGAGCATGTTCACTGAGTCAGTCTCTAACATACAGAAGCGGACAAAGTACACAACTCCATTACTTGAGTGAAAGATACTGCTGGTCAAACATTACTCCATTACAAGTGAAAGTAAGCACAATATGTAAGTTTTCTTACAAGGAGGATGTTCACGGATGAGGTAATGATTTTATTATTTTTTTATATTACCTGTACCTTCCACAGTTATTCAAACAAAAAACTCCCCTTATACTCAGTAAAGCTGTCTTTATACGGTTTTATGAATTAATCTCTTACATCATACGTACATCTGCACTTTTTTATGATGAGAGAATTCGCGTCAGAGCTGAATTCAGTCAGCGAATGCGTGCAGTGAACAAAAAACTCCTTGGGAACTTTTGCGATAACATAAATACACAGCTGCATGAAATATATCACACTGTGCAAGTAGTTTTTGGATATTTAATTACGAAAATCATACATATCGTGACTTTAAGTAGCTTTTAAAAGTACTTAAGTACCAAAACTAAAATTCCTTTTTTATGTCAATGCATAAATATTTATATTCAATGCATGTTTCATTATTGTTGAATGTAATACTTGCAATACCGTATGCCTCTGAAGCAACTTACAATACATTACATCTACTGAATGCGCTAACTAGCTTGTAGTATATTTGGAGTAAAGAGCTTTTAGAATGTTAAAAACTTATAGAAATGAAACAATTGAGTTGATAAATTAACACCCCTGCCCACCCCCACAAAAACAGCATGTGGTAGTGATCTCACAGGTCTGGCAGTATGTCCACACATCTACGTGTAGCTCTTCATCCACATTTCAACCGAGTGGATAGTGAAATTGCTGTAAATACAGACTGATAAGAAATAAAAAAATCAAACCTGCTTTAAAATCCAGTAACACAACTGTAGCTGTATAACTTTACAACAGCAACACTGCTTTAAGAAAAACGCAAACCATGCAAGACTTATTTGACATTAAAACAAGCATTTCAAAAATGCTGTCTAATCACTCTCACAGTACTTTGATGTCATGCACAGAACGGTCTGAACGGCGACAGTTGTTGCGCCGCGCCGCATCAGCTAAAGTCTGTCTACTCGGACGCGACAAAGCGACCGTTGAAAATTATTTTGAATTTGTCTCAATACATCATAAATGGAAAACGCCAGCAGTTTTCTGTCGGAGATTTATCGCGCCGCGCCGTATCGTTGCCTGGGTTGCATACATATGTGTGGGGCAGAGCTATCAAAAGAGGGGCGAGAACCTTTTGGGGTAGGGGCGTGTTTGTTTTGGTGATTTAAAATATCTACATTGGCTTCCAGAAATCACTTACCCCACCTTTAAGTAGCAAATGAGAATTGCTTAAATTAATGCATATATTTTGAGACAAAGTGTTGATTTTCAGTTTTGTTTAAGATAATTAATGCCACAGTTTTTAAATAATGAAAGAATATGTAAACGTATGGTATTTGGGGTAAAAAGTGCCCCTGCTGTTGGGGCTAAAGGCGCACAGTAATTAACATGATAATTAATAGATGACTGACTTTTTCATTTGTTGACATGACATGGTTAGATTCAAATGGTAAATATAATATATTATGTTGGGTGTCCATATTAGAGATAATCACCATGTTTAGAATGAAACCATCATATTTAAAAACATAAATCATATCATATAATAAAATATAATTTGTTGCTACTACTGTAAATATGTATTCAATTATTATTGGATCTCCTTCAATACTTTCAGAATCTTTACTTATTAAAGTGATTTTGTTTCTGTATTGTGTGGCTTTAGCCCCGTTGTACCCTATTGTCCACCTCTGATAACATATCTGGCTGTGTGTTTTGACTTGGTGGAGTTCAAACCCACCTCTCTCGAGCAAAAACGTCCATTTCATCAGCTTTGTGCCACTTGTCTGTTCCCTTGTGGGAATTTCAGAGGCTTCTGGGACTTATGGCGTCAGCTTCATCAGTTTGTCACCTGGGTCTTCTGCATATGTGGCCTCTATTGTAACAGTTGTGGCTAAAAAAAACGAGTCTCGTGAAGAGCAGGAACTGTGGAGTATATGCACATCGAGTGATTGAAGGCATACTGACTTCAGGCCTGTGGTCACATCTCAGGGCAGATGGCACATAAAGTTTGTTTTGTACAGATATGGTAAACAGACCCGATATGCTGCATTCTGATTGGCTACCTCAGTGGGGCTTTCTGGAACGCCACACTCTTGCTGGAAGATTCTGATGGTCATGTGGTATAAAGAGGCGAAAGGTTTGTGTGATGTCAGCAGTTCTGTGCGTGTTTAGTATCAGTTCACCATAGCCCCTTCAGACCCTGTGACCACTGAAATGTACATCACATGATTTTTTGTTTAAACCAATAAAATGTTATGTTTTTATAATATGAGTAATACCTGGTCACCGATTGATCCCTGATCAGCCAACCACAATGAAGATATGACCCCTAACTTAATCTGATTGAGCTACAGGCATCACAAAAGAGATACATGACTAACCAACTAGACAGGAAGGAGGAGGAAGCCCACTTTTCATCTTTTATATGCAGATTCATGTTCATGGTAACCTCATCAACTTGCACCTATTATAAAATTAAGACCATCAAATGGTGATATTCAAAGTAATTTTCAAGATCTTTCAGAGTTGCAGAACACAGGATTTTTAAAAAATTGATTTAATGTTCATCACAATGGACATCAGGTCTTGAAAGATATCAGCAGGAACCTCATGAATCAGTCGGATAACAGATTGAGGAAATACAGAGCAACAAATTCTAATGTTAATGTTTTATGAACATTGATGTTTATTAATGAAATATTACTAACAAGATTTCATTTATGTCTTCAAAGTGACCTATCAATCAATTTTTCATTGGTTTTAGTGAGAAACAGCCATAGTGGAGGTGAGATCAATGAACACACAGCAACACTCACACTCATGCCTTGATGGTATAATGCACACAATCATATATACATCAAAACAACCAGCAAGTACTCATAAACACATCCACACAAAGACATTCACTCATATACTCAGATGCACCCACTTCAACCAACGTTAAGAATCAAACAAGTTTTTTGAGAATTCATATCATCTTACCATTTTCATACATTCTTATTGCATTGCTCATTCTTACAGTATGTGTTCTTTTCAAAAGCTTAAACACTAGTTTAACTCTAGTACACAAACACTACTTATGTATGGTTAAAATATGAGGATTTTCATGTTGCTTCAGTCCTGGCATCCATGATAGTGGACATTAAAAAACTCTAATAAACAATGAGTTGGCACAAATTGAGTTTTTTATTCTCGTTTATATATTCGAGAAGAGCAAATATCAAGTGGATATACCCATACAGCAAAAAATATATATTTTCAATGTATACTATACATTGTACATGTTGTAACTATGTGTTCCTCCTCAAAAGCCCAGAGAAAATGATCAGTAGTTGGTTATTATATATTTATAATGACAATCGTCTATTAGTGAATTGATCTCATTGAGAGTGAACATAGACTCATTGTGTGTCTAATCTATGGTTAAATGGATGTTGTATTGTTTACAGTAAAGGTTATTCTAAGAGCCAGTGGTTCAGTGACAGTCAGTTAATATAAAGGATTATTCGTCCCGGGATGAAAAAGCATGTGACTGGGGAGGGTCTTCCTCTTCCGAAATCCCCAGATCGCCGCGGAGACTTGGTTGTCGAATACGAGGTCACCTTTCCTGAAAGACTGAGTCAAAGTGCCAAGGACACTATCGCAAGTGTTTTGCCAGCTTCTTGAGCTGCGTATATTACAACGCTGGAGCCGCTGCCATTGGGGATTTGTTTCATAGCATTTAAAGATGAATATTTGAGCTCAGCCCAATAAGGTGCCCATTTGCTGCTGCAAAACAAAGCTGTTATTCTGTAACATACTGCTATTGAGAGACTAACTGAACCAAAACATAGCTGGACTGGACTGGTTTATCTGTTTCATGTACTTGAGCACAAGTTTCCTTTGGGTCTAGTCCAGCAGAAAGTCTCCAGCGGTGGCCTCTGGGTCAGTGTTTTGTTGTGCACTAAACGGATCTAAGTTTACAACGTTGTCTTGTTCCAAAGATGGACAGGTATCGAGTTCTTTTCTGACTTGATACCTCAGGAAAGGCTTTCTGTGAAAGCAGCCCGTAGTTTTTCTTCCATTACAGTCTAATGGAGGTGTTTAGTAACGTCATGAATAGTCATTCACAATATAGAGGTGATCCAGTCCCCATCCCTGCTTGGATCATCCCTCATCTAAGTATGTGAATCAGCACATGCAAGAAATCACCTAGACAGCAAATTTACAGATGAAATGTGATTTAAAAAAAAAAAATTATGAAAGTAAAAATAATTACTGATGTCGGTTCATTCCTTACACAAAATAACATTGGACTGTTTTTCTGTTTTCTTGACTGTTGTTATGAATTATTCTGACTTTTGTGTATGTGAAATTGAATTTATGTTGCTTCTCATTGCTGATATTAAACAGTATGTGGGACATCTAGTGTTTTTTTTTTTCTATTTTCTAACGCTGCACATTTTTCTTTTAAATGTTTTGCATAAAGGCAGGAGCTGGACTTGGGTTTGTGTGATACTATGTTAAAGTACTATATTTTTTTTTAATAAAGGGTATAAATAGATTGCTTAACAGAAAATAAGAACAAATGGTTACATTTACGCTGTTTCAATAAAATAATAATAATAAATAAATTACATTCTTTAACTTGCTATGAAATTATTTCAAGTATACAGGGCTCTAAAACAATAATAGCAGTCCCTTCACCAAAACATTAAGTCTTGATAATTTTATAGGTTTATATCAGAGAATTGACATATGTAAAAAGAAAAAGTTATAGTTGAGACTAATATAACATTTAAATATAATGATAGAATCCCTTTTATAATAATGTACATCACTCATTAGTCCTCAGTGTTGTTTGCGTCCACAGCAAAGACATCTGAAGAACTTCCTGTACTGCTGCCTGACCTGGACAAGAATGAGAGGAGATTCTATTTTAACCTTGGTTAAGAAAAATATCAGAACATGTCCAGGTTATATTTTAAAATCAACCAAAATCCCCCAAAAAAGGTGCTGCAGTAAATTTAAGGCAAATAATTATATTTACACTATATTAAAATAGGATTTTCTGCTATTTATACTACTTATTGCAAATAGAGGCAGTTATCTGCACCTCAGTTTTGTAGTAAATTATAAAACAGTACGCAATAATAACTTGAATGTAAATTTTAATTTTACTTCAAATTATTATGTGGATGCCACCTTATTGGGACAATATAAGCCCTTCCTACACCTACCCTAACCCTACTCGATACTTTATTTTCAACTTTTTTATTAATTCCTTCATTTTTATTGAAAATAAATGCTTTCTGATGTGATTTGAAATTTGAAAAGGGGAGAAAAAAAGTTAGCCAGATTCGAACCCGGGTCGATCACGTCAAAATAATAATAACCTACATTTTACCATCTGTACCACTGAAGCTGATAATAACCTATTATCTTTTGTAATACTAGGTGTGTTCGACTTGAAGCGGCGCTGTGCAGATTGATCAGTGTATGACATCAAAGTACCGCGAGAGCGATTTGAAAGCATCAGGATCAGTCTGCTCTCTTATCGCTCTCGCGGTACTTTGATGCCATTCTGCGCAGCGCCGCTTCAAGTCGAACACACCTGTTGACTAGCCAATCACATGATGGTGGGCGGAGTTAGCGTAAATAGCCTCAGCCAACAAGGCGGGCTATTTGCACTTAGTGTAAATAGACACTCTGTAAAAGTAAAAGTGCACTAAGCAATTTTTGACCGCGATGTCAAAACACACTTGCAGCCAATCAGCAGTAAGGGGCGTGTTTTCCCAGACAGCAACATAGTTTTGGACCGACACTGCTTGCTGTCTGGGTTGTATTGATAGAGAGAAGAAAGTGTGCAATTTGAGTGCACAGACAGATATTAACAGATTGACTATAGACAGAGAGAATTGGAAGATGAGAGGAAAGAGGAAAATATCAGAGGAACATTAAAAAGAAGGGTTACGATCAGGCAAGAGGTAGGACCTGCGTATATATCGAAGCAGCTTTCCAGTGGCGGGGAGAACTCAATCGGCTCGAATCGGACGCCGAGGCTGCATTGTTTCTTCTTGATAGGTGAGCAACGTTTATTTAGCATTATTTCACTTATCTGTGTTGGCTTTTGTTTGAATATGCTTGTGTGTCATATTTGTTTTTGATGTGATTGTTGTTATGCCATGGTTGTGTACGCACGTGTGGGGCGGAGATATAAAGATAGGGGCGAGGTCCTGTCGGGGTATGGGCGTGTTTGTTTGGTGCTTTCAAATATCAACATAGTTTGGCAAAAATCACTTAGTGCACCTTTAACTTATGAGAATGTTGTAATTTTGAAAATGACTAATTGTTCACTGCTCTTGTGAGTTATTTACTGACTAAAACAATTCTTGAAAATGTTACAATTGATTTTTTTGCCAAAAAGGAAAATAAAATTTTTATTCCCCTGGAAAATAATATATTGAAATAGATTTAGCATCTGTTTGTAATATTCACCTAAGTGGCTAATTTCAGGAGATGAGAAAGACAAGATGGACTGAATATAGAGTAGGTAAAGCTGATTGTTTTGAGGAGTATGTGATGTCTGACCTCATGATTGAGGACACAGTAGATGAGGAAGATGAAGGTGCCCTGCTGGGAGTTCAAGATCAGGAAGAGGATCTCCAGCTCCTTACTGCCATTAGTGAAGAAACCCAGAATCCAGGAGCAACCAAGAACCACAAACTGAGCCAGTGTTTTAAACACCATAATCCTGGGAGAAAGGAGCAGAGATAATGTATCTATATTGACTGTAATAATACTACATGTGATTTTCCTTACAGAGATTACAGTTCCTTACAGAGATTACATGTGAGGGGTGGTAATGGCGCAGTGGATAAGACACATGCCTTTGGTGTGAGAGACCCGGGTTCGAATCCACTGTGAGACACCAATGTGTCCCTGAGCAAGACACTTAACCCCTAGTTGCTCCAGAGGCGTGCGACCTCTGACATATATAGCAATTGTAAATCGCTTTGGATAAAAGCGTCAGCTAAATTAATAAATGTAAATGTACATTATAATGTTGATTACTTGTTTTTTTTCAACTGTGAAACTTCAGCGTTCAGTTTTGTGAGAGATGAGTTCAGACTGATGATGATGCAGATAAAGAGAATCATGTTTAACTGCAAAGTAGAAAAACATCAATAATTAATCACCATGTTTTCCTTTTAATACAAATCAAAATCATGAAAATGAAACATGCTTACTGCTAGAATGATGCAAACAGGTGCCAGAAAACTCCAGATGAAGCCTTTATCCATCTTAATCCAGCAGCTGCTTGGAAGAAGATACAGTTGGAGTTTAGGAAGGAATGACACGGTTTGAGAGTAAAAAAGGAAAAAAAACACTAAACTCACTGTTCGCTGCCGTATCCTTCAGGAACCAGACCGACAGACACGCCCACCACAACCAGAGCAACCACATATCCAATCACACACAGGAATCCATTTCTTAGCACCGCCCTCTTTTTGGAGCTGATCTGTGATAGGTTCTTCACACAGATGAAGAGCAGCACAGCTTCAATGAACATCCACACAAAGCCAGAGAGAAAGAGGAAGTGCAGAAGGCCTGAGATCACGGCACACAACACCTGGAGACCATGAGAGACGGTTATGATGATTCTCAGTGAGGCTGTACTGAGCTGTAGGGCTCCTTCATTATTCTCACCTGCTGAGGCCGTATGAGGCTCAGGAACTGCTGTGTGAGCAGGAACAGAAGGTGAGCCAGCAGAAGACTGATGCAGATGTTGATTCGAGCTACATTATTCACTCCAGGACTCCACTGACAAAGGGCAAAGGTCAACAGGGCCAAACTGAAGAACACCAGCCCCACGATCACACACACCAAATTCACCAGCTCCATCAGTGAGTCGCTCTGAGAAAACATGTCAGAGAACATGAGTGTCAAATCTGTGCTGTTCTTCAGTATTCACTAGAAATGTTCTGTACCTCTGGTGGGCGGCTGGTTTGCATGATGAGAGCGAATGTTGACAGATGAACACAGGAACACACAGTGTAGCTGCTGTTGGTCTTTAAAACAGAACAACCATCTACAATCCACTCACTGATATTCCAGTACACACAGGACAGAGAACCACTGGGATCAAACTCCTGAAAAATGAAGAAAATATTAAAACACTGAATATTAGATGTTTTCAGATGTTCATCAGTGCTCAGGTTGGACAAAAACAGATTTCAGTCTCTCACTCTGATGTGTTTGAAGGTGAAGTTGACTGGTTTGGTGAGTTTAGTGTTGGTGGTTTTGGGAAGAGTAGCTGAGATCACAGTGGACATCATGGTTTTAATCGTGTTGTTTGATGTGCTGAAGAAGTCTGGCTTCAGTAGATTCTCCATCGTGTTGTAGCTCATGAAAGCCACAGCAGCTGATCCTGTGAGAAAGAAACAGAAGCTTACATAAAATACTATTATAGCTGTGTCTCATTTCGAAGGATAATATCAAGAAAAAGTGACTGTAATAATATTGACTGTTATTCCTTGTGAGATGTAAAATACTGCAATTTCTTTTGTACTTTGCAAATTAATGGTCACTTTTCTTAAATGAGACTGCCCCGATGACGTACGCAGCCTTCAAATGTGACCTCTGGAGGACGCAACGTCTGAAATTTCTGTTTATTTTCTTTCTTTCTTTATTTGTTTGTTTGTTTATTCACACAAAAATATTTCACGTACTTGTTTCATTGTTGTTCTTGGCGATCCCAATGAGATCGATGTCCACAGAAGAATTTGTCGTGTTAAGTCGAGGGATTTTCTCTAGGGTGACATTTGGTCCAACCATGAAGACTTCTGCCTCTGTTTTTAAAAATAATCAGTTATGTGCTATTTTACTACATTAAGGGGTTTTTCTTTCTTATTTTTTATTAAAAGGGTCATGACATGATAAATCAAATTTGCCTTGATCTTTTGGCATATAAGAGGTCTCTGTACTATTAAAACATCCTGCTAGTTTCATAGCTTAAAACATCCTCCTCATTATAAATACAACATTTATTTAATCAAGCTCCGGAAATGGCTAGTTTTGGATCCAAGGAGCAAGGTGACATCACCCGGGCAGAAATATTTGCATAAACACCGCCTCCAGAGTGACGAATAGTCATCTTCTCACCCTAGGCCCTGCCCAGTGTCGTTCAGTTCAGTGAACCGACTTTGGGTGTTTCTCAAACGGAAGACTGCATCCTACGAAGGCTGCATATCTCGGCTGCGACGTCATCAAACGTAGCTGAAGCCCATCTCAATCGGAAGGATCCTTGGAAGACAGCCTTCGTTTCGCGTCCTTCATTCAGCAGAAATGGAAGGATGCATGAGATGTATCCTCCGCGACCTTCAATCACCGACAATCCTTTGTATCCATTCCATTTCATTAAAATAAACTGACGAAAAATGAGTCAGTACTGAGCTTGTCTTAATTTATTATGAAATCTAAGAGAAAAATAATGTTTTCAGACATGAAAGGATATATGTTATCTTTTGTTTCGGTGTAAATTACATACTAAACGCTAAACTGCCAATAACTTAAGCCACAGGGAGATTATAGACGGCTGTGATTCATTGTATTGCATTATTAGCAAGCCAAGTAATATAAAGATATGTAATACAAAGTATTTTTCCAAAACTAAGTTTTATTAGTGTTTTCGTGCCGTGACAGTGAGGGTGGGAACATATAGCCACGTGCACTTACTAGACCGTCAGATTCTAGCCTTTATATGCTAAGGAGGACTCTAGCCTACAAGACACTGAAGGAGTGAACTGGGAAGGACGCAGCCTTGGTAGGATCCAGCCTTCTGTTTGAGAAGCACCCTTTATTTCAGTGTAGTGATGTATTTACAGCTGAAACGGAATATTGAATTGAGGGCAAGGTTTTATTTTTGTGCTCCTCCTCTCATTTTGTGTGGTTTCGTGGTCTAGTGTGGTATTTCTTGAGACGAAGGAAAAAAAAAAGATCGGATAGGGAAAGCTCTGCTTCTTGTGGACGTAGCTTCAGTCTCTCACTCATAGCAATGTAACAGTTGGAGGGGTGTGTTTTAAGTATATTCTGCCCAAGCTGTCAGTTGTCATCAGAGAAGGGATGCCATTCCAGAGCAGAAGCAAATGTTCAGATTTTGATTAAAGATTACCAAGACAAACTATTTTATTTTCAGCGGATTAACTTGCACGGATTAATTGTTAACATGAATACAAGTAATGTGCGCTAGTAAAGTAAATAAAGCCAATTTCAATTTCATGCAGACTTTAACGGCTGACACTTGATCACGCTGAATGCGAGCGTTGCATTGCATCAAAAGCAAACTAATCCCTTTCTGACACAGTCCATGTGCTCGAGCCTGTCAGTAGGACAAATGAAGTGAAAGAACATTCACTTTGACACATTTGGTTTAAACAGCTCGTTCGCGTCTTTGCACTGATATAAGGATCCCAGCCGTATGAGGATACTAGAGGATAGCTTACTTTTAATGGCACCCCAGATCATGTCAGAGGACTGATCTGAGGATTGATTTTGTTTTGTAAACGAGGCACAGTGTCATGGAAAGTTCTCAAAGAAGCATTTGTTGAGAGACGAAGCATTACTAGATCTGACTGCAATTGCATCACAAACCTAAGTAAATTATTTCCTAATGCTTTGTCTGGAAATGACCTTTTTATTTTGATCATGTTGTCAAAACACACATACATGCAATAGCAAAGGGGAGTTGATACTATGCAATGACGTTAGCCAATCATAACAGTGGTCGAATACTGACAAGCATTAAAGGACCCGCCCATTTTATAGAGAGGTTCAGAATGAGGGTTGAAAATTACGGAGCCCCGGACATAACATGCAGGAAACAAATAGTAGGCTAAATCGTGTGCACAATTTACTATTTCGTTCCCTCGACTTATAAATTGTGCACATGATTTATTTATTCCTGGCATGTCATGTGCGGGGCTCAGTAGAAAATAATAATTTTTCCTTTTGAGTGTGTGTGTGTGTGTGTGTGTGTGTGTTAAGGCAGCAAATATTTGCAAAATACGTGTTCACAATGTGCTTTATGTAACATGGGTCATATTTTATTTGTTCATGTTTTTTTTGGATGAAGGTGTCACTTGACCTGGCCATGTTGACATCTGTCTAATTGGATGGAAGACAGACAATATAATGTAAATTCTAAAATGTTTTCTGGTCTCTGTTAATATATATATATATATATATATATATATATATATATATATATATATATATATATATATATATATATATATATATATATATATATATATATAACACTTTCATTGTACAGAAAGAGAGCAAAGAAAATTTACATTATCAAAAAAACATTTTCACTGAAAATCTAGAGTTCAAGCACTCTCAAAAACTCCCATTAAAATCTCTGAAACTGTTATCGCAGTGGAATTAATATCTTACTTACAGATTCATACATGCATCTACACTTTGAGAGAATTCCCCTGAGAGAGGTATTCAGTCAGCAAGCAAGTGAAGAAAACACCAACATTTTAGCGATGAGTCATCTGAACGCCTCTGATTGGTCATTGCATTCATAAGCTCAACAGAATCGTGTGTGTGATTGGTTATAATGGGCAGTGCTGTAAAAATGCGTCTGTATCTGGCTCAGCGCCAGCCAGCAAATGCAGATTTGAATTTAGCAGCTGATGATATGACGCTCTGAACGATTTAATCACGCTGGTGTGATTGTATCAAATATAGAAAATATGCATTCAAAATCCGCTTGGCTCAAAAATCTGAATGAAAACTTTGAATGGGCATGATGCCTCTGGTTACGACCCTATAGTTTTGTTGTGTTTTGTTCTGTTGGTTTGTGTGTGTCTGCCCAGGTTGCTGCTGATTGGTTCCTGCAGACTCATTGATGTCATCCTCTGATTGGTCTTCTCTCCCTTTAAAGAGATGACAGCATTTCCTTTAGGGGGGTGGGGGAGCATTTTGTAAACTACCCTGTTGTGCTTGTGCTGATTGACCCTGTTTGTATGCCTAGAGATATTGTTTGGATATTAGTTTGTTGTATAACAGTATTCCCGACCCTTGCCTGTTGTACTATTCTGATCTTGGATTATCCCTTTGAACTTGATGTTTCTCTAAATATTTATTGTGAATATTGTTAATAGCTATTATTGGGAAAGTAAGGAGTCAGACGCCAACGTTTGGATCTTTGTTTTTGGATTAGGCAGTTAGGTTAGATAATTTTATTTTTGTTTCTTTATTTTGACAGGGAATTTAGAGGGTTTAATATTTAGAAAGTTGTGTTAATTATTTTGGCACTGTTGGCTCCTGAAAGTGAACTCCCAAATAAAAACTCAAAAGAAGTTGACTGTTCACACTCGTTTTCCTTCAGTGCTGTGCTCTACCCCTAGGGCTCGTCCTTTCTTGCTATATTGGTAGCTCGTCCATTTTTTTCGTTCCGGTGGGAAGTAATGAGTTATTTTATTCTGTTGTGGTTTCTCTTTGACTGGGATTTTTCTTTTGGTAAGGGAGGAATTACGGTAATTAGCATGTCATCCAAATTTGAACTCGATAAATTTACGATCACGCCGCCAGTAGGACAATTTGAGAAATGTCATAAAGACGATTTGTTAGTGATTGCAGATTTCTATGGTATCGTTGTACCTCGAAATGCATTGAAGAGAGAGATTAAGGAGGCAATGCGCCCGGACCTTGAAAAACAGAACATTTTGCTGGTAAGAGTGTGGTGTCTCACCGCTGCTCTCTAGACTATATAAAGTCTCTGATATCATGTATAATCTCAGTTTCACATTAATAAGTGTCTCCACTTACCTACAGCAGCAAGAGCGAAACTGACATAATCACTTGTGTCTGTCGGCTTCACTAATGTAGAAATGAGTTTCTCGTTGGCTTCTAACAAACGGTTTCCATAGGAGGCTAGTTCAGTTGATAATGATGATGACTCTACAATCTTCTCCAAAGTGTTGAAGACCAGATTCAAAATGTTCGTCACAGTCTAATTCATTGATCAGATAAATACAGTTCAACAGAGTTAATGCACATGTAAATGTCAAGAAAGCCAATAAGACTGCACTGCTATGTCAATCATCTATTATCTAGATTTGATTTGATTATTTGATCATTTTTCTCTTGGAGACTTACAGTCACAGGAAGCTCTTGAGCTGTAATATTCTCGATCTGCTTAAGAAGATTTTGAAGACATTCTAGAGTAAGCTGAATCTGAAATCACAATGTGAAGGTGGAGTTTGATTTTGATTCAGGTTTTTATATTAACAGGCAAGGCAAGACCATTTTCATTATATAGCACATTTCATACACCGTGGTTATTCAAGTGCTTTACATAAAAGGAATTCTAAAAAATAATCCTAAAAATAATCACATCAATAAAATCAAGGTATTAAAAACAGTTAAGAATAAAATATGATACATAAAATACAGTGCAATCATTCAGACGTAGCACAGCTCAGTCAGTAAATGCACTGCAAAACAGATTATGTTTTGAGTCAAGATTTAAATGTGGCTAATGTTTTAGCACATCTGATCACTTCTGGAAGCTGGGTCCAACTGCGGGTGGTATAACAGCTAAAAGCGGACTCCCTTTGTTTTGAGTGAACTCTTGGTATTTCTAACTGACTCGATCCTAATGATCTGAGTGGTCTGTTAGGTTTATATTCAGTGAGCATATCTGCAGTGTATTGAGGTCCTTGGCCAGTGAATGATTTAATACTTTAAAATCAATCCTAAATGTAACTGGAAGCCAGTGTAAGGACCTGAGGACTGGTGTGATATGCTCAGATGTTCTGGTTTTAATCAGAATCCTGGCAGCAGCACCTTCTGAATGAGCTGCAGCTGTCTAATGATCTTCTTGGGACGGCCGGTGAGGAGACCATTACAATAGTCCAAAATTGCCAGTTTGTGCACAAAATCATCAAGAATTATTAGAAAGTTATATTCATATTTAAGATATCAACAATGCATGTCTTATTGGACTGCTTTTTGGACTATAATTGTCAGAAGCTGCGAGTCCAACTCTAAAATCCCAATAGAAACTCAACTCACGGTGCATTCTTCTGGCAGTGTTATATTTATACCTGCAAAGACAGAAATCAGTGTGAAGACCGTAATGAAATAAACCACAATCTGAGCAATAACCCATCAAAAATAATCATTCTCAGGAAACAGCTACATTTCAATAGGAATTTACTTTTTTAAACTTATATTAATAGATTAGTAGCAGTCAACAATTTTACATTCTAAATCAATGAAGTGACAAACACAAATAGTCCTGAAATGTACAAAGGGCAAATGTAAATATATTTGCCAGCACTGTATGTGAATTTTCCTGATCAAGATTTACATGAAAATTGCCTAGTCACACATTTATCTAAATTTGTTTTACAGTTCTATGAAGAAAATTAAGAAAATCATTAACACAATAAGGTTCTAGTGAATCTACTGCTTGAGCACCAAATAATTCAAAATTATCGACAATGGCAAAATTAAAAAGCCAGTTCTAGAAATTCATGTTTGAGCCAGACAACACAAACTATAGCTTGATAAATATAAATCGAAGCAAAATGAAGATATTTGAGTTCTCACAGTAAAACTGATAAATGCTTTCTAGTCTAAAGCTGCAAAACTGCTCAGTGTTACAAAATATTAACATTACATTTGCATTCATTCATTCTTGTTTATTTTAGTTGTGATTTATGCATACGATGTCTCAACTACCTGAATGCTTTCATACTCCGTAAATTACAGAAAATGGTGTTAACCCTGAAATTGACTCTATTCTTCATCCTTAAATACAGGCACAAACATCATGACTATTCCGAAATAAAAGAGCTAATGAAAATATTATTACCTGCACAATATACTGCAGGACGGACAGTTGGACTAACCAGCTCATAGACATAATAATTGCCAGGACAGGCTTTGACTTTAATGGGAAAAGACCCGTAATAACAGCAGTAATTGACAGCATGACCGCAGACATCTCGAGCGACGACTCCATCCTGTACTGTTGGGTGTCCACCACGAATCCACAGTGGGAAACGAGTGCCACAGCTGTACTGAGCAACACACGTGTCTGGGATCTGAGCGCTCAGACCGTTAAGGAAGAGACGATACCAGCCGCTCCAGGTGACAGACTGGTCAAACTTGTAGGAGGGGTTTGATGGCTGACTGCTGTTGGCTCTCCATGGATCATCCAGTACAGTGTAGTTGTGGCAGGGGTCAACAGAAGGATGAACTGTTAAAAAATGTTGTTAAACAATGTTATAATACTTTTTATTAAAATTCTAACTAGCTAAAAATCTACATGACACTAAAACAGTACTTCACAACCAGCAGGCCTCAGCAAACCACTTTTGAGGTTTTGAACAACTTGATGGGGCGTAAATGATGTAAATGATGACAAAATTTTCATTTTTGTGTGAACTATCCCTTTCAGATGACTTTAGACTTAAAATGGGACAAAGCAAGCATAAATTAAAACAACTTAATCGATCTGTCTTTCAAAATCTACCTGAATATATGAGGCAGCTTACTTTTAACAGTCTGATTTCCAGACCTGGCAAAGACTATTCATAACGAATATACAATTTCTAGATACACCATGCTCTGAAATGTTTTAGGATCACTTTTGCTCGTAAGGTGTCCTTGAGTGCCTTGTAAGGTGCTTATAAATAATAATAATAATAATAATTATTGAAGTTGAACAATAAAAAATTGTAAGTTAAAAGGTATTTTTTATCATTGGTGTTTGGTGATGAGTTTTTGGCTCAAGGTCTGCATATAAAGTCACACCAGAGGTGTTCAGCTGGGATCAGGACTTGGCTTTCTGCAGACCTGTCAAGTTCTTCCACACTGACTGAATCAATCATGTCTTTTTGAACCGTGTCTTATATACAGAGGCACTGTCATGTTAGAATAGAAAAGGGTTCTGTCCAAACTGTTGCTATAAAATTAGAAGCACACAATTCCCTAGAATATCATTATATGCTTTAACATTAAGATTTGTACTCATAGAAATGACTAAAGTAGTCAAACATGTTCATTAGAAGGGGGTGACCTAGTCTCGCGTAGCCAGACCTTCAGACTGACGGCTGAAGGTCTGGAATAGATGGCAGCGTTCATTGGCCAAGGCCCGCCATGAGGCCGTTTGACCGACATGTCAAACAACCAATCATAGTTTGTTTCGTTTAGCGTCACGTTTCAGGGTGTGGAAATGTCGCCACAATAACAAACCGATGTGTGAAACTCTCAGATGTATTTTAAAGATTCAATGGCACAAACTTTAAATATTTCACATACTTTTGAAAATCCAGCATTTAGTTGACTCTGATAAGCGTTCGTCGTCACATTTGTAAACACGACGGCTTTTTTCTTTCGTGAGGGGGGTTTGGCGCCACGGCATCTTTGTTTCCCGGCGGACCGAAAATAAACGTGACACTCGCGTCTCCCGGAAATCCGGTTTAATTCAACCGGTAAGATGACAACTTCGACATTCCTGAAGTGTTTCAGAAAAGTTTGCCATATGCATCAGACGTTTAGCCAACGGTCCATGGGCGTGACGTCTGAGGCTGAGACTAGGGGTGACCCAGTACTTTCTTTCTTTCTTTCTTTCTTTCTTTCTTTCTTTCTTTCTTTCTTTCTTTCTTTCTTTCTTTCTTTCTTTCTTTCTTTCTTTCTTTCTTTTTCTATGCAGATCAAATCAAACACAGCCACCTAGTGGATATCAGTATTTTAACACCCTCCTGCATTTGCTTATTTGTGTGCAGTTGGAGAAGATAGTTTACAAAGTAACTAGTTCCTTAACTACCTGTCTAACATCATCACCTACTGACACAAACTGACTCACTCACTCTCACACACACACACACACACACACACACACACACACAGACACACACACACACACACACACACACACACACACACATTTATCAGTACAGATCATCACAGTCATCAGGCTAGAAAACAAGTCAGTAGAGAGACAGTGTGTTACGTTACCAGTTGAGATGGTTAGTGCGATGGTGGTAGAGCTCTTAACACCTGAAAGTTTGGATGAATAGTGATTAATGAACAGAGACACAAACAGCATGAATGTGTAGAAAGAGCTCATGTGAATATAATTACCTGCACAGTAGGCTGAATGGCACGCAGTTGGACTAACCAGCTCATAGATGTAATAATTGCCTGGACAGGCTTTGACTTTAATGGGAAAAGACCCATGAAAGCAGCAGTAATTTTTCCAGTTACCGCAGACATCTCGAGTGATGACTCCATCCTCAACTCTTGGGTGTCCATCAGGTATCCACAGTGGGATATTAGTGCCACAGCTGTACTGAGCAACACACGTGTCTGGGATCTGAGCGCTCATGTTGTTAATGAAGAGACGATACCAGTCTCTCCAGGTGACATTCTGGTCACACTTTATTACTGAAGAATATTTATTATTGATGGCTCTCCATGGTTCATCCAGCACAGTGTAGTTGTAGCAGGGGTCAGACAGAATAGCTGATATGAAAATATTGGTAACACTTTACAATAAGGTTCTTTAGTTAACGTTGGTAAGCTACATTAGTTGACATGAACTAAGAATGAACAATACTTCTACAACATTTATTAATTTTAGGTAATATTATTTATGCATTTACTAATGCATTATTAAAATCACAAGTTGTGTTTGATAACGTCTCGGTTACGTACGTAACCCTCGTTCCCTGATGGAGGGAATGGAGACATTATGTCGTGACAACATTAGGGGATTCACCTGGGAGCCCCAATCACCTCTGATAAGAGAAAATGCCAATGAAATTGGCTAATGGATTTTGCATACCTGAGCCACTCCCCATGCATACGGGTATAAAAGGGCGACAGGTGCATCCACTCATCAGGTTTTCCGTTGAGGAGCTGAGAACGTGTCCCTGGCAACCAGCGATGATTCAAGATTGTGGCATGGGGACATAACGTCTCCATTCCCTCCATCAGGGAACGAGGGTTACGTACGTAACCGAGACGTTCCCTATCTGTCGGTCACTACGAGTTATCTCGTGACGACATTAGGGGTCTATGGAAAGCACCACAACCTGAACCCCGTCACAACCTTGTGGCATGCAGATGTTGACAAGCTAGCGCGTGCCACACAAATGCCATGCAAAAGGTCGCAACCTTCCCATCGCCCCAACGCCAATTCGCTGACCTTGGTAGCCGCAGGGACCGCAGGTAAGTACATCGCTGCTCGAGATAGCCAAGTCGCTGTTCCTGTCCCCAAAAATTTTGAATGGAATTCCCCGACCCTCTTGATGGAAGTGAGCGAGGTCAGGAGCACTGTCTTAGCAGACAGGAACTTCAGCTCGACTGAGTCCAGCGGCTCAAAGGGACGAGCGAGGACGATAGAGAGATCCCAGGAGGGCACCAAGGGTGACCTAGGAGGATTTAAGCTCCTGGTATCCCTCTGGAACCTCACGATGAGATCGTGCTTTCCCAGGGACCGGCCAGCCACTGCATTGTGATGGGCCGCAATAGCGGCCACATACACTTTCAAGGTGGAGGGTGACAGCCTACACTCCAACATCTCTGGAGGTTCCATAGACCTGGACGCGGATGCCATATGGTGCCGAGCCCTCGAGAAAGGAGGTCCTTCCTCAGAGGAAAGCGCCAAGGAGGGGCTGTCACGAGGAGCATGAGTTACGTAAACCAGGTCCGGGTGGGCCAATACGGCGCAACCAACAGGACCTGCTCCTCGTCCTCCATGACCTTGCACAGTGTCTGTGTGATCAGGCTCACTGGGGAAACGCATACTTGCGTAGAGCCCAAGGCCAGCTGTGAGCCAGTGTGTCTGTGCCGAGGGGGGCCTAATCGAAGCGAACAGGTCTACTTGAGCTTCCCCGAATCGACTCCAAATCAGCTGGATCGTCTCAGGATGGAGTCGTCACTCTCCGGGTAACGTGAACTGTCGTGAGAGCGCGTCGGCTACATGATTGAGCTCCCGCCATCATACTCACAGAGTCTAACTCCACACCAAGAAAAGAGATTCTCTGCACAGTGGAGAGCTTGCTCTTTTCCCAGTTGACCCGAAGCCCCAACTGGCTTAGGTGCTGGAGCACCAGGTCCCTGTGACCGAACAACTGTTCTGGAGACAGGGCCAGAATGAGCCAGTCATCGAGATCTTCATGAAGACACGGGGGAACTGGGAGAGCCCGAAGGGGAGGACCCTGTACTGCCATGCCTGACCCTCGATTGCAAACCGTAGGAACGGTCTGTGTCAAGGAAGGATCGAGACATGAAAGTAAGCGTCCTTCAGGTCCATCACTGCAAACCAGTCCCGGGGCTGGATGCATTTGATAATGCGCTTCTGCGTCAACATCTTGAACGGAACCTTGTGCAGGGCCCGATTCAAGACTCGCAGATCCAGGATTGGTCGAAGGCCACCGCCTTTCTTGGGTACGATGAAGTAGGGGCTGTAAAACCCCTGCCTCATCTCGGCTGGAGGGACCGGCTCGATTGCATCCTTTGCCAGATGGACAGCAATCTCCTTGCGCAAGACAGGTGGGTCTCGGACTGCCACCGAAGTCTCAAGAACGGCACTGAACCTGGGAGGTCGCCTGGCGAACTGAATCGCGCAGCCGAGTCGAATTGTGTGAATGAGCCAGCGAGACGGGCTGGGCAGCGCAAGCCACGCCCCCAGATACCGTGTAAGTGGCAAAGGAACAATCGACGTACCCGCAGTGGTGCAGCGAAGGGGAGCAAGGCGGGATGGCACAGAAGTCTCTGTGTTCTGACTTATCTTTGCCAAACTCCCTGAGTCCCTGGAGGGACTGGCTAGAGGTGCGTGGGGAGGCACTGCTTCCCCCAACCGCACTCTCTTGGCCGCTGGCAAGATTGGTTGTGGGCGAGAGTGAGGAGGCAGCACTTCGCACACTGTCAGCCCACGAACCCGAGAACCCGGAGGATAAGAAAATGGCTCTTTCTTTGAGAAGGTGGGTACCAGCGGCTGAACAGAAACAAAAATAAACACAGGATTCTCCACCCGGCCCTCCTCCGGGGGAAGGAGCGACACTGTCCTCGCGGTCTCCTGGGAAAGAGCAAAATTCCACATCTCTGGGTTGCCCGCGTCAGGGCCGCTTCGTCGTCTTCCTGGAGGACTTGGGGGCCGGCTGAGGCGCGGGGGACGCCACACTCCTGCGAGAGGCTCGATGCCCTGGCCTAGGTGTCGATTCAGCATGGGCGGGAGCGGCTCTGGAGGACGCAGGAGGGCGCCCACAGCGACGAGCAGACTGAGGCCTGGCCCTCGGGGCAGCAGTGGCTGACGGTGCATCACGCCAGGGCAGGATGTGTTGGATCGCCTCAGTCTTCTTCTGCACTGCCGAGAACTGCTAGGCAAAGCCCTCGACAGTGTCGCTGAACAGCCCCTCCTGGGAGATGGGAGAAAGCGTGCTTTGTCGATGTCCTTCATCTCTGGTTGTGAGCCGTGTCCCGCACCGATAAAACCAATCATCCAGCCACGAGGGCTCAGGACTGGGCAGTCTGTTGACCTCCAGTCCGATCGCCACGGCTGCCTGGGCAAGCATAGCAGTCAGCTCCGGGTCCGGTTCGGTAGTGGCGACCACACCCAAGTGGGACAGCTCCGCCGAACCTTCATCCTCGGAGGACGCAAGCCCATCCCCTGATGCTGCGATCTACATATGATCCTCGGGCGGCGCGCCAAATGAAATGCTGGTGGTCAGGATCACAGATGTCCCAGAGCGCCAGCCGGCAGTCCTCTGCTCGAGTCAGAAAGGTGGGTGGCGGCAGAGGGTGCCAATCTTTTCAGAAAAGAAAGGCGAGATTGCAGCGCCGTCATGTTCATACTCCCACAACAGGCACATGAATCATCCACGAACACGTCTTCAGCATGTTGGATGCCCAGACACTGAAGACAACGATCGTGTCCTTCATCCATGGACAGGTAACGACCGCAACCAAGAGGACGCGGACGGAACGGCATCTTGAAAAAGACGCGAGCCGTCCGTGATTTGCTTGTTTAGAATTTTCTCTTTCAGTTGAAGTGCCCAGGGGAATCGCTGCTGCGAGGCACTCCGCTGATCGCACCGTAACGCCAACCAGGAACAAAATAGAGAGGTGGAAAGGCTTTCACTCTTCTCATCCACTCGGCTCCGAAGCAAAAATATGATGAGTGGATGCACCTGTCGCCCTTTTATACCCGTATGCACGGGGAGTGGCTCAGGTATGCAAAATCCACTAGCCAATTTCATTGGCGTTTTCTCTTATCAGAGGTGATTGGGGCTCCCAGGTGAATCCCCTAATGTCAACACGACATAACTCGTATTGACCGACAGATAGGGCACATTAGTTAATGCACTGTGAACTAACATGAATAAAAAATTAATGGCTGTAATTTTATTAACTAACATTAACAAAGATGAATAAATAGTGTAATAAATGTATTGTTCTTTGTTTGTTCATGTTAGTTATACATTAAACAAACAACACCTTATTTTACAGTGTTACCGGTATTTCTATCTCTTTTTGCTTAGAATTAACAAAATATTAACATCATAATGTGTAAGTAAAACTTACGTTATACAGTACAAATGAACATTACACATAAAGTATCCTTCAGAAATGTAGTCAGTATCAATAAAATCACCACTAACATGCTGATTTTTAATACAGAAAGAGTCAAATCCTACACTGTCTGCAGGTAAAAACATTAAAAAAAAAAAAAAAATTATGTACAAAAGCTCTACACACCAATCTACAGATCAAAAGCACCACAACACAATACATTACCAGCAGGTGTTGTCTCTTGGGTGGCAGTTATAAAGGTCAAGACATCTGGAAAATAAATAGGAAAGAATTCAAATAAATTAAAAACTTAACAAATGTTTAAATCTGAAAATGTTGGATTAAATGTTAAACTCTTGGCTGTTCAGCAAACTAATGCCACAGCTCAGGCATCTGAATGAAAGAAGTGTGTCACATATTAAGATGAATTCATTTTGAGTTCAAACTCCCCTAATTATCATCAATTACATTTTAGTATCATTAAATCTGTGCAGGTCCGCACTAAACATGAACTTGTATTTAGCATCTTCTGTGTTCATTTTGGGGAGGATTTAAACAGTAAAATATTCAGACCAGAAACACCTAATAAAATTTGTCATTATATTAATTAAACAAAGACTTTGTGGGCCTACTTTTGTGTTACATTCACAACAAAAACAACAACAAGCAAAAAACACTGCTCAGACTTACACAGCGTAACAAAGATGATATCTGGTGCTCTTATAAAACCTGTCATGAAATATGAAGGGAAAAATCAATAAAAAAAAAGAAAATGTATTGGATTGAACTTAGATTGTGACAACTATATTTATAATCTGCTGCAGTTCACGTTTTTGGGCCATCAAGAACCACTTTTTAAATACTCACCTTTACGGAAAGAGGAAGCCATTGTCAGTTTTGGCAGTCTGGCGTACTTGATCTCTGTCTATAATAAAAATAATGATATATAAATAAATAAATAAAATAAAATAATCAGAGGACGACTTTCCATAGCAGTTTAGAGAGGAAAGACAAAGAAACAAATTAGCTTTGGCACTGAGGCATGGCAAGCACATGGAGAATCCAGCTGCAGTTATGTATTTAGATTAGGCTATAAGAGTTATATACACCAACAATTTAGAGACACAAGGTGGTGCCATTAGGCTATTCTATCTTGCTTTTGTTTGTGGAAAAAAAGAGCACAAGGGTTTGTGTTTAACCGCTTTATTTGGTACACAATATGATATCAATGTATTTGTGATGCTTTTCTTGCAGAAAATTTGACACTATAACAATATCAATAAACATTTTCATTATTTTAAAATGTATTTATTTGTTAAAAGTTGGTGGCCTCAAGGCAACATTGTACCACAATGGATAAAGAAATATATTTATTGAGAACATTATATACAGTGGCATGCGAAAGTTTGGGAACCCCTTGCAGAATCTGTGAAAATGTGGATAATTTTACCAAAATAAGAGAGATCATACAAAATGCATGTTATTTTTTATTTAGTACTGTCCTGAGTAAGATATTTTACATAAAAGATGTTTACATATAGTCCACAAGACAAAAAAATAGCTGAAATTATTAAAATAACCACATTCAAAAGTTTGGGAACCCTTGGCTCTTAATACTGTGTGTGGTTACCTGGATGATCTACAACAGTTTTTTTGTTTTGTGATGGTTGTTCATGAGTCCCTTGTTTGTTCTGAACAATTAAACTGAGCACTGTTCTTCAGAAAAATCCTCCATGTCCTGCAGAATCTTCAGTTTTACAGCATTTGCATATTTTAACCCTTTCCAGCAGTAACTGTATGATTTTGAGATCCACCTTTTCACGCTGAGAATGATTGAGGGACTCAAACACAACAATTAAAAAAGGTTCAAACATTCACTGATGCTCCTGAAGGAAACAAGTTGCATTAAGAGCCGGGGGGTGAAAACTTTTGAACGGGATGAAGATGTCCAAATTTTTCTTATTTTGTTGAAATATCATATTTTTCCATTTAGTACTGCCCTTCTGACGCGACAGAAGATACTTACATGTTTCCTGGAAGACAAAGGAAGTACAATTTACCTTGATCTTCAAATTCAAAAAGTTTTCACCCCCCGGCTCTTAATGCATCGTGTTTCCTTCAGGAACATCAGTGAATGTTTGAACCTTTTTTAATTGTTGTGTTTGAGTCCCTCAATCATCCTCAGCGTGAAAAGGTGGATCTCAAAATCATACAGTTACTGCTGGAAAGGGTTAAAATATGCAAAAAAATGCTGGAAAACTGAAGATTCTGCAGGACCTGGAGGATTTTTCTGAAGAACAGTGCTCAGTTTAACTGTTCAGAACAAACAAGGGACTCATGAACAACCATCACAAAACAAAAAAACAGTCGTAGATCATCCAGGTAACCACACACAGTATTAAGAACTAAGGGTTCCCAAACTTTTGAATGTGGTTATTTTAATAATTTCAGCTATTTTTTTGTCTTGTGGACTATATGTAAACATCTTTTATGTAAAATATCTTACCCAGGACAGTACTAAATAAAAAATAACATGCATTTTGTATGATCACTCTTATTTTGGTAAAATTATCCACATTTTCACAGATTCTGCAAGGGGTTCCCAAACTTTCGATCCCCACTGTATATATATATACAGTATATATACTGTATATATATATACAGTCATGGCCAAAATATTGGCACCCTTGGAAAATATGATCAAAGAAGGCTGTGGAAATTAATCTGCATTGTTAATCCTTTTATTTAAAAAGAAATCATAAAAATCTAACCTTTCACTGAATAATAAAAATTTAAAATGGGGGTAAATATCATTATGAAATAAATGTTTTTCTCTGATACACATTAGCCACAATTACCAGCACCTTTTTATTCAGTACTTTTTGAAACCTCCATTTGCCAGTTTAACAGCTCTAAATTTTCTCCTGTAATACCTGATGAGGTTAGAGAACACCTGACAAGAGATCAGAGACCATTCCTTCATCCAGAATCACTCCAGATCCTTCAGATTACCAGCTCCATGATGGTGCTTCTTCTCTTCAGTTCACCTCACTCATTTTCTACAGGGAATGGCCATAGCAGAAGCTCGGTTTTGTGCTCAGTGACCCATTTTTGTATTGTTTTTGAGGTTTGTGTTTGGATTATTGTACGGTTGGAAGATCCAAACATGGCCCATTATAAGATTTCTAACAGAGTCAGTCACTTGTTGATTTTTTATCTGCTGGTATTTGATAGAATCCATGATGCCATGTGTCTAAACAAGATGTCCAGGACCTCCAGTGGAAATATGGGCCCACAACATCAAACATACAGCAGTATATTTCATTGTACACATGGGATACTTTTTAATCCCTGTGTCCATCTTGAGTGTTTGCTGCTAAAAAGCTCATTTTTTAGTTTCATCTGACCATAGAATCCAGTCCCAATTGAAGTTCCAGTCATGTCTGATAACTGAATATGCTGGAATTTGTTTTTAGATGAGCAAGGAGAATTTTTCTTGAAACACTCCCAAACAATATATGGTGATGTAAGTGCTGTTTGACTATTTTTTTTAAGGTTTTCTGACCCCGAGACTCATCTATTTTCTGCAATTCACCAGCTGTGATCCTTGAAGAGTCTTTTACTAAGTCTTTACCAGTGCTTGAAGTGGAAAAAAAGAAGTGCCGGTACTCATTATTCGGTACTAATTATTCTGTATTTTCGTTGTATGCGATTGATATCGAGTAGCAATTTGACGATTTCATGTTACATTAGTAAAAGATTGCTCTGATCTGTCATGGCTAGGGCTTTAAACGGATCGCAGTTGATCCGTGATATATGGACCAGGTCTAGACCCCACCGTTCGACATGTGATTAGCAGATTAATTTGCCAATTTACACATTCAAGCTATTTAAAACCACAAGAAGAAGAAACGAAACAGGACTCAATTCGTTACTTGCACGCTGTTCTCGCACACACCCGAAGTGCGCACAAGCATAGAGACATGTCTCAGACAGCGCGGCATACTGATTTGATTCCTCTTTCATGTATCCCTGCGTTTAAGATACATATGCATGGGGGTTGCGGTTACGTCGCAATACTGGAAATATTTCTGTTTTAAACCATGAAAGCAACGTGTAAACTTTGCGCAATAGTTATAGCAGTGAATGTCTTAACTTCAGCCATATAGAAAATGAAAGTAAAAAAAACTGATGGAGTTTTCTAACGCTGCATTAACAGCACATATTCTCTCAGAGACAAGAGACAAATTTACTTCAACATGCTGATAACAGTATAATAGACCTGTTTTAAAGACCCCATCCACAACCCTCCCCCTTCCCCGGTCCGCAAGATTTTTTTCAAACCGTAACTGGTCTGCGGTGTAAAAAAGGTTGGAGACCCCTGTATTAGAGCATGCAGTAAGGATTAAAAATCGTAAAGGGACATTAATTTGCGCACAAGAGTTTTATTAACTAAACACTAACGCTAATGCTAATGCTAACACTAACACGAACACTAACAAACAAACATACAATCACTCATACATGGGGAAAGGGCAAAGTGGACGAATGAAGCCATTAGAGAAACCAGAGAATGCAGTTATGGAAAGAGTCAGTTAACCACCTCATTAAAACCATCAGCGCTGTTTATAATGGGGTCTATAACTTATACTAAACATCTGTTTCTTTTAGTTAAATGTACGATACTTGCATTGCCTTGTGTGTCCGGATGTAGTCTCGGATGAAAGTTCTGATGGTTTGAAGGTTTGGTGGTGTTGGAGTTCTTCAAGTTCTTCCAGGTTTGAAGGGTGATGAACTCCAAAAGATGTTAATCTGGCTTGGTGGTAATTGGGAGTTTCTTCCCAGGTAGAAAGGGAAAAAAGAGGTAAGAAAAAGATCTGCTGAGATCCGAGGATCCTTGGTTGAATAGAAAGTCAAGGCCGCAAGGCCTGGCACAAAAACTTAAGGGTCCAGAAGAGTTATAGCTCACATCCTCCTCATCCTCTTAGGATCTAACAGAACCGCAGACTGCAGGGGTGTCACTGAAGTAAGAGCTTTATCTGATATAGAGGTCACACCTCTGGGGTCTCAAAGAGCCAATAGTATCCTGAATTTTTGGAGGGAAAGTTTTACGACTCTTTGTCTCTGAACATGGTAATTTGCATAGGTAATTCACCTGGGTTAATGCACAAACTACTAAAGATTCTTAGGACACTAATATGTTGCATAGATATCAACATGTAATATTCACTCTCAATTAGATCATCCGAAGACGAATCGATAGAGACTAAACATGGTATGAGTGAGGTGATCTTAACTAGTGATCTAACTAGTGATGTAAGCATGCCTAAAACAGCATACAATACACAAGAACATATACAATAATAGTAATAACATTTGCAATGACCTAAATATATGTGTACATTCAAAGAAAGGCTTTTCTATGAATTAATTAGAGAAGAGTCTTATCTACTATAATAAAACTAGTGTTATCAGATCTGTTGCCATGGAACGGGGGCCTGAAGTCAATGACAGACATAGTGGCACTCAGTATGTGTATTGGGTGAGGGGTCTGTGACTATTTGTTAATCTAATAACTAATTGATTTGTTAAATCAAATGCAAAATTGTGTGTCTGATTGGTCCAAATGCTACCACATGTACATTTACCGAATTGATGTTTTTTTGATAGCTGTAGTGCTGTTGGTGCACTTGAGCTTCCGTATGTGGGTTGAGGCAAGTAGAATAAAATGTACTACATCATTTTTCTTAATTACTATGCAAACATACACCCTTTTTACGTGTAGTTACTGTGTAAGTGTAACGTCCGCGGGCCGTAATCTAAAGTGAAGCCTTGTTACCCTCTTGCTAAGTGTATTTACTGTGTAAGTGTAACATTAAACAATTTTAGTTATGCTACAATAGATGTGTTTCAAAGTTATTAACAATGAACTGTAATTAAAGGCAAGGTCCAAAGACCTTAAGTTAAAGAAATATTTTTAACAAAATTTTAACAGATCTTTTCCAAGAACAGAATGCAGAAAAACAAACTTGCAACCACTTATACAAAATACAAAGAACAGTAAACACACACACACACACACACACACACACACACACACACACACATGTTGGTTTTTGTGGTTTATGGGGACTCTCCATAGGCGTAATGGTTTTTATACTGAACAAACTGTGTGTGCTATTGCCCTACACCAACCCTACACCTAAACTTAGCCCTCACAGGAGACTTTGTGCATTTTTAGATTTTCAAAAAAACACCATTTAGTATGTTTTTTAAGCTTTTGAATTACGGGGACATTGGGCAGTGTCCTCATAAACCACCTTCATATTGTAATACCTCTGTCATACCCATGTCATTATACAAATTTGTGTCCTCATAAACCACATAAACATGCACACACACACACACACACAATCATGTTCTACATTTATTTTTAATAGGCATATTATAAATTTTTCCTTTCAGCTGTGGGCAGGAGTCAACAAATTTCTGGAGATCTTTTGCATATGCTTGCAAAGTTGTCCCTGCAGTACATGAGGGAGGAGAAAAGTCCTCCCCCTCTGATGCAGTTTTCACCTGTGATCACAATTAGAGAAAAAAAACATTGCAAAAAACAAACAAACTGTTAATACATGTCAAGTTTGCATAATGTAAAGAATTGTTGCACAAAGATTATATTTAACCAAATATATAAAATAAGGACTTCTGTGAGGACTCTGTGTCACAGCAATGTTTCAAGGAAAATCTGTAAGAATTGCCAACACTGTGATACGGTAAAACAATAAATAATAAAATAACGAAGGACGACAACAGTGCATAGGTAACTGGAAAATAAAAACAAGAACTTAATAGTATAACAAAATAGAGAATATTTGACAGTCAGTAGATGACAGTGAACTCTGATGGGCTCCAATTCACCTTAACCCCTGGGTATACCCTGTACCTTAAGAATTTTTTTAACCATGTTTATACCATAGTTTTACCACAAAACAGCCATGATTGCGCTACAAAACCTGTGGTTAAAACCTCTTCAGCCCTGTTGCATATTTAGCATTTTTACAGAATTAGGCATCCCTAAAAAAAAAATGAAAAAAAAAAAGTGCCCTAACCACAAACATTAGATAACATTTATAAAAATCACTTTTTCTGGTATTGAGGTGGGATACGGGTAAGGTTAGGGACAGGTCTGATGGTGTGGGTAGGTTTAAGGGTGGGTTAAGGTGTAAAGGATGGTTCAACAGTGTAATTATAAATGTAATTACAGAAATTAATTACAGATGTATTTATATGCAGGTAATTTTAAAATATAAGTACAATATAAAAAAATTATGTACACAAATGATTCATTTAAATGTTAAGAGTCCGGGCTGCAGTTCTTCCTTTCTCCACCAGAGGTCACCATCTCCCTTCCTCCCGGACTCCATTCCCCTAAAACTCCACACACCTGTCACATTACACACACCTGGTAACATGTTCAATTAATTGTATTATACTAGTGTTTGCTCTGCTCTGTTATACATGCACTGTGTTGCCGTCTCGTATCCCATTCCTTTACTGCTTTGTTTTATGCCGTGTTGGCGTTTTTGTTTTGAATTAAAAGAGAGCCTTACCCGCATTTGGACCCTGACTTCGTCTTTTTCACATCAGTGTTCCGTGACACACTCAATATAAAGAGGGACTGAAAACCCTCTAAATTTTAAACCATGGTGTTGTTTTAATTTGTTCATAATCTTATGACAAACACAAATGAACCCGTGTGTCATCCATATGTCTTTCTTTCTTCAGTTACAAAGTTTTTTTGAGGAAAACATTCCAGGATTTTTTCTTCATACAGTGAACTTTTATGGTGGCCAGCCCAGTGGATTGAAGATTAAAAACGCAGTTTCAATGAAGCTTCAAAGGGCTCTACACGATCCCAGCCGAGTAAGAAGGGTCTTATCTAGCGAAACAATCGGTTATTTTCTAAAAAAATTACAATATGCTTTTTAATCTCAAACGCTCCTCTTGTCTAGCTCTGAGTTAACAAACACAGTTCATGCAGAGCTAGACAAGAGGAGCGTTTAACCAATTTTTTCGCTAGATAAGACCCTTCTTCCTCGGCTGGGATTGTTTAGAGTCCTTTGAAGTTGAATTTAAACTCCATCTTAAAAGTTTAAACTGGGGGGCACCATAGAAGTCCATTTTATGGAGAGAAATCCTGAAACGTTATCCTCAAAAAACATAATTTCTTTATGACTGAAGAAAGAAATACATGATATCTTGGATGACAAGGGGGTGAGTACATTATCTGTAAATTTTTGTTCCAGAAGTGAACTACTCCTTTAAGGTGAATTGGAGCCCATCAGAGTGGAGGGTCACCTACTGACTGTCACATATTCTCTATTTTGTTATACTATTAAGTTTTGTTTTTATTTTCCAGTTACCTGTGCACTTTTGTCGTCCTTTGTTATTTTATTATTTATTGTTTTACCGTATCACAGTGTTGGCAACTCTTACAGATTTTCCTTGAAACGTTGCTGTGACACAGAGTCCTCACAGAAGTCCTCAGTCCATGTTTCAGCAGGTAGGGGTTTGCATGGGGTTTCAGTGGGGGGCGGGGTGATTTGAGTTCAGGGCTCTCACAGCCTAGGGGAAAAAGCTGTTGAGCAGTCTGGCGGAGCAGGCTCTGATGCTTCGGTACACAAGGGTGTATGTTTGCACAGTAGTTAAGAAAAAGGTTGTAGTACATTTTATTCTACTTGCCTCAACCCACATACGGAAGCCCAAAGTGCACCAACAGCACTACGTCAAGTGACATTCAGCCAAGTATGGTGACCCATAATCGGAAATCGTGCTCTGCATTTAACACATCCAACGTGCACACACACAGCAGTGAACACACACACACACCGTGAACATACACCCGGAGCAGTGGGCAGCCATTTTATGCTGCAGCGCCCGGGGAGCAGTTGGGGGTTCGGTGCCTTGCTCAAGGGCACCTCAGTCGTGGTATTGAGGGTGGAGAGAGCGCTGGACATTCACTCCCCCCACCTACAATTCCCGCCGGCCGGAGACTCGAACCCACAACCTTCGGATTACAAGTCCGACTCTCTAACCATTAGGCCATGACTTCCCCCTACAGTAGTGTTGCGTTCGTCAACGAAAATTATGACTAAATATCGTCGTCAACGAACCTTTATCACGTGACGAAAACGAGACGAAACGTAAATGCTGGTCATGTGACGATGATGATAACTAAATGAATAATGCAATATTGTTGACGAATAAAAACGAGACTAAATGTGGTTTACAAAATAAAACTATGCTAAAATGTCTCTTCATTTTCGTTGACTAAAACGAGACGAAACGAAATGTTATAACGTTATTTTGTCTCGTTTAGTCGCGTTATTATTATTATTTTGCAGTATTTCTGTTTCCGGTGTCTCACTTCAGGTCGCACTGCGCAGACACAGGCGATGTCACTTCCTCAAGCCCCACTCACGCCATTATTTAGAAGACGACAACAAAGTTAAGTCTGACACAGAGAAAGGGACCGATGGCCGGCCAGCCGGGGTTCATCTTTGGGAGATGTGTGTGTACTTCTAACATGTTTGGTTGGTAAAATAAATGTTGTAAATTTAAATCAGAGCGTCTTCCGTGTCTGGAATGGATGTATTCTTGAGTCTATAAGGTAACAATAATATAATAAGATAACCTTGTTTGAAATGGGCTTAGCTAAAAGAAAATTTTGGTTTTGTCTATACTACTAGGTACTTATACTATATTGATTGGGTTAAATAGAATTGTATTACTAAAAAGAGACTAAAATACAATTTTCATCGACGAAAACTAGACTAAAAGGTCATCAGTTTTCGTCGACGAAAACTAGAATAAATGTCATCAGTTTTCGTCGACTAAAACTAGACTAAATGTCATCAGTTTTCGTCGACGAAAACTAGAATAAATGTCATCAGTTTTCGCCGACTAAAACTAGACTAAAAGGTCATCAGTTTTCGTCAACGAAAACTAGAATAAATGTCATCAGTTTTCGTCGACTAAAACTAGACTAAATGTCATCAGTTTTCGTCGACGAAAACTAGACTAAAATGTCATCAGTTTTCGTCGACGAAAACTAGACTAAAATGTCATCAGTTTTCGTTGACGAAAACTAGACTAAAATGTCATCAGTTTTCGTCGACGAAAACTAGACTAAATGTCATCAGTTTTCGCCGACTAAAACTAGAATAAATGTCATCAGTTTTCGTCGACTAAAACTAGACTAAATGTCATCAGTTTTCGTCGACGAAAACTAGACTAAAATGTCATCAGTTTTCGTCGACGAAAACTAGACTAAATGTCATCAGTTTTCGTCGACGAAAACTAGACTAAAATGTCATCAGTTTTCGTAGACGAAAACTAGACTAAATGTCATCAGTTTTCGTCGACTAAAACTAGACTAAATGTCATCAGTTTTCGTCGACTAAAACTAATAAAAATTAAAATGACAGCTTCACACAAAGACTAGACTAAAACTAAAATTAAAACAGGCCGCCAAAAACAACACTACACTACAGCTATCAAAAAAACATCAATTATACAGTAATTATACGTGTTGTGTATTATGCTGTTATTTATTCTGAGGGGCGCTGGAAACAGGTCATCTACTTTTCCACTGTATTGCACCTCAACAGTTGCACCTCCCTGTTCTCTGTCTGTAAACATTATTGTTCTTTCATGTTAAAAATATTATTGTAATGACTAAAACAACACAGAAATTAGTTTAGCATACATATGATGCAGTATATTTGGTTTGAAAAGGTTGATCATTCATCATCATAATGAATATCAGAGATTAGATGAGTATCCATAACTGAGGATTTTCTCACAAACAGCTAATGAAAATCAGCTTAAAATAGTTAATACAATATTTTAGGTTAAGTTAGGTTTCTAGAGGGTCTTACCTGGTATGGGTTTATCTTGATATGATCTTCACCCGACTACATGTACATATTTATGTCAGAGGTTTATATGGCAGTTATCTGCTTCTCCGCCTGAGGAAGCATATTTTGTAATCTCATCCAGCTCAAATTCAAATTTGTATTCAAATCTATACACAAAGACAGAACACATGCCAAGATGTTTTTATTCAAATTAAACCAATACGAATACAAAGATCAACCTGGCTCATTTGCTTTTCAACAGCTCCACATCCATATTTAATGCCATCCATCTTTAATCAGCTGGAAAAGGTGAGCAAAGCGGATCTTTGTTAAATAATAATAAATATTTTTTTGGTTTGAAAACACGAAGGCCTGTATTCTTAAAGATTCTAAGAATCCTCCCAGAGAGCTTCTAATTTAGCTTAAAAATTTCTAACTAGGAGTCTATAGCTTAAAAGTGATTCAGGACCAATCTGAGAGCAACTCTGAGCGAGGAAAAGACAAAAACTTTAATCTTAGTGAGGAGGCGGGGCTGACCCCGTTGCTAGCTATGACAGTCTTTTGAAGACAACAATTGTTTAGTTGTCCAAGAAGGAAATAAAAGAGTGCTTTTAAGAGTAGGGTATATTATAAGCCTTCACTTTGAAATTACAGGCCTAATCTTTCCTGTTTTACCGTGCTATCTCTCTCTCTCTTTCTCTCTCTCTCTCACACACATTATATATGAATATAATATTCTTTATTTTTTATTTACCATGCTGTCATACTTAACGTATTTGATAGGAAATGAACAGCGACACAATAAGGGTCTGAAATTGCTGTTATTGTTTGTGTGATCTCTTTGCTTATAGAAGGTTGTGACAGACCCAAATCATCACTGCTCTATAGTTGCATTTTTCCAGTTGCTAAATATGTTCATGTAGTTAATGTAGCGATTGCTTTAATTTCTGTGCGGTGTCTGAGATGTTAGAGTGTCTCTAATAAGATCGGTCACAAACATGATCCATGCACGAGCTAATGTGTAGCGTCTTATTAACTCAGTCATGCATTGTGTGCAACACGTTTTTTCCCCTCTTCATGTTTCGTCCATTTTCTCCGCTGCTAAAGAATCTCTTAAGTCCTCCTCCGTACTCCTAAAAATTTTGGACCTTAAGACCTCTTTTAAGGGTTCAGATGCTCTCTGAATTACTTTTTTCTTTACTAGGATCTTTAATCTCAAGAGGAAACACCCACAATTCTCAGAATTTTCTTAGGATTTTGTTACTAGTAGCAACTCTTAGCGCTAGGATTTTTCATGAATACGGGCCCAGGAGAGTGTATATATATATATATATATATACCCAGTTGATCTTCACTTTGGACCGGAGAAACACTATCATTTTATTTCCATTCTTCTGTTTCAGTATAAACACAGATCTGCCCACTACTTTACATCTTGTATCAAAGATGTAAATCCACCCAGGAGTAGAAGAATGTTTGACGTCATTTGATCAAATATTTACTGTTTATGACTGATTAATAGTTTCTCAGTAATTGTAAAGAAAGTTTTTGAAGTAAAAATCCCCCTTGTGGCAGGGGCCCATAAAAAGACACTGATCTGGGCTGCATTTCCCAAAAGCATTGTAAGACATTAGAAATAAAAGACTGGCAATTTCTGTATAGATTCTGGAAAATAAAAACAGTTTATCAGCCACAAAAAAATAAAAAAATAAAAAAATAAAATCAGGACTTAAAAATAATTAAGCCAGTGGTGTAGATGGTAAGGTGTGTGCTTTTTGACGCGAGCGACCCTAGTTCGAACCCGACTTTTTCCAAACTTTTTTCTCCCATTTCTAATCTCATATCGCATCAGAAAGGCATTTATTTTCAATAAAATGAAGCAAATAATCAAAAAGTTTAAACTAAAGTATCGGAATAGGGTTAGGGTAGGTGTAGAGAGGGCTTTTTTGTCCCAATATGTCCATTTAATAATTTGAATTAAAATTGTAATTTACACTTAATACCTTATTATTCTGTAATGTTTTATAATGTATTACAGTACTGAGGTGCAGATAATATGTAGGTCTATATATGTATATATATATATATATATATATGTGTGTGTGTGTGTATGTATATATATAAAAATCAATAAACATGAAAAGAAAATTTCAAGGAAAAATTCATAAATTATTTACTGATTAATGTCAAAACGAATTACAAATCATCAGCCATCGTCACTAAATATTCTTGCACAATAATAGAGGCACTTAAAAGGAAAGTTGAGGGGGCTGAAGTACAATAAATCACACACAAGTCTAAAAGAATGAAGCAACAAACCCTCCATTACAAGTTAATATATTTAATGACAGCTATGAAATAATAATTGTATAATTGCTCATTTACAAATAAAAGCAGAAACTGTCATGTAATATGTAAAAGCACAGATTCTGGTGTAGTGGTATTTTACTGTATGATAATGACACTTCACATGATGCTGTAGTTCTCAGTGTTTTTTGTGTTCACAGCAAAGACATCTGAAGAACTTCCTGTACTGCTGCCTGACCTGGACATGAATGAGACGAGACAAGAGGAGCTCAGTGACTTCATGAGATCAATTGAGCAGATAACTTCTGAAACTCATTAAACTAAATGGAGATTATTCATAATAAGCAGGTAAGAAAAAGTGGCTTTAGAGACTAGAACCGCACTTTCAGAAGTACATGTTTTACTATTCTTTCTTATATTGTCTCTGGAGACACTGAAATGGTTTTCCTATGGAGCGGGATGATAAAAATCAGTTCTAACCATAAATTTTGTTAGGGCAGATTCTGGGTCATATCGTAGGTTGCCTGCTAGTAGCCAAAGTTTTACATTAAAATGACAGAAAACTTTTGGCAGAGGTCTAGCATCCTTGAGTAATTCAGCCTGAGGGTGGCACTCTAATGGCTCTACACGCATGTCAATGCACAACTTAATGTTACATTTGTTTTTTAATATTGACTGAAAATGTTATGAGTTGTGGAAAAATTCAGGAGAGGAAATCAAAGTTGCATCGACTCTCAGAACAATTAGCCACATAACCATGGGCACATAGGGATCTGGTTTAATTAACAAATCACACATAACTATTTACAGGCTATTTTATTTTTACCTACTTTGGTTTGTTGTATTATTATCTTCTGTTGGTTGTTCTTTGCTGATTATTTCCCTTTCTGGAAAGTAGATATTGTGTATCGGCCTATTCCTATTTATTTACAGGCTATATTCACAAAAGCATGCTTATACTAAAGGATTTATACTTTCACTAATTGGAGATTTATTTAAGAAGTTGTTTCGATGACTACTTTGTTGACCTTGGTGATCTAGTGTGCTAAATCTTTTCATTTGAAAGCATTAAGCTGTTTCTGGGACAAAATGTTTCTCAGAAATGTTTCCATTTCAACAATCTGATGATTTTGCTGAACTGACACATATACACTTTTGACTGTTGGAGTCTGAAGATTCTTGGCTCATTTGAACATTCCATCACAGGAATGAAATGGAAGAGTAACAAACTGCTTCAGTCGTCTCTGAAATAACAGATTTCCTCTACAAAAACAACTGTAATATTATTTAATATCCAGATTACATATGTAAACAGAGTGATGTCTGACCTCATGATTGAGGACACAGTAGATGAGGAAGATGAAGGTTCCCTGCTGGGAGTTCAAGATCAGGAAGAGGATCTCCAGCACCTTACTGCCATTAGTGAAGAAACCCAGAATCCAGGAGCAACCAAGAACCACACACTGAGCCAGTGTTTTAAACACCATAATCCTGCAGAGAAACAGAGAAAGAAAAGTTAATGTGTCTTCACTGAATATATTGTTTTATTAAGAGTGGTAGAACTATAAACAATGCATATTACTTGGTCTGTTTCATCCGTGAAATTTCAGCGTTGAGATTTTTGAGAGTTGAGTACAGAGTGATGACGATCTTGATGAAGATGATAATGTTTAACTGCAGAAAACGAAGAAACTTGAATCTAAGATCACTTTAATATTTTGGTTTCAACAGTCCATGTGAAAAATGTTTATATTCAGAACTTACTGCTAGAATGACACAAACAGGACCCAGAAAACCCCAGATAAAACCTTCATCATGTTTAATCCAGCAGCTGTTCAGAGGAAAACATAATATAATAACAAAGAATTTATAGAAAATATTATTTCAGTTGCTGACTGGTGAAATACTACTGGAAATAAATAAATAAACATAAACTATAAATGTATTTTATTCTGGGTGATTTTTTAAAACTGTATAAAATGTATTAATCAAAAGCAGCGCTGTTTTAAAATACCTCTGAGCTGTTGGTCATAAACTAAAAAGTGTGTTGGACTTCATGCAGTGCTGCACAGACCGATCAGTGTCTGACTTGAAGCAGGCCAGTTAGGCATTTTGTATGACTTGAGAGTGTGCCACATCACTGTCAAAATTCAGCAAGAGCGATTATAGAGCAGCAAATACTACATGAGCATCACTAATGGAAGCAGAAAGTGTTTAACTCCACATCTCAACTTTCAGCTCCTCCCCTGATTGCAAGTGACACTGATCAGTTACATCCAGCCACAGCTAAAGTCAAACACACCTTTGGTCTTTCTAATCAAATCGTTTGATCTAATCAAATCAATAAAAATTAGAAAAAAAACTCACTGTTCGCTGCCATATCCTTCAGGAACCAGACTGACAGACACACACACCACAACCAGAGCAACCAGATATCCAATCACACACAGGAATCCACTGCTTAGCACCTCCCTCTTTTTGGAGCTGATCTGTGATAGGTTCTTCACACAGATGAAGAGCAGCACAGCTTCAATGAACATCCACACAAAGCCGGAGAGAAAGAGGAAGTGCAGAAGGCCTGAGATCACGGCACACAACACCTGGAGACCATGAGAGACGGTTATGATGATTCTCAGTGAGGCTGTACTGAGCTGTAGGGCTCCTTCATCATTCTCACCTGCTGAGGCCGTATGAGGCTCAGGAACTGCTGTGTGATCAGGAACAGAAGGTGAGCCAGCAGAAGACTGATGCAGATGTTGATTCGAGCCACATTATTTACTCCAGGACTCCACTGGCAAAGGGCAAAAGTCAACAGGTCCAAACTGAAGAACACCAGCCCCACGATCACACACACCAAATTCAGCAGATCCAGTGAGTCGTTCTGAGAAAACATGTCAGAGTACATAAGTATCAAATCTGTGCTGTTCTTCAGCGTTCACTAGAAATGTTCTGTACCTCTGTTGGGAGGCTGGTTTGCATGATGAGAGCGAATGTTGACAGATGAACACAGGAACACACAGTGTAGCTGCTGTTGGTCTTTAAAACAGAACAACCATCTACAATCCACTCGCTGATATTCCAGTACACACAGGACAGAGAACCGCTGGGATCAAACTCCTGAAAAATGAAGAAAATATCAGAACACTGAATATAAGATGTTTTAAGATGTTCATCACTGCTCAGGTTGGACAAAAGCACATTTCAGTCTCTCACTCTGATGTGTTTGAAGGTGAAGTTGACTGGTTTGGTGAGTTTAGTGTTGTTGGTTTTGGGAAGAGTAGCTGAGATCACAGTGGACATCATGGTTTTAATCGTGTCATTTGATGTGTTGAAGAAGTCTGGCTTCAGTAGATTCTCCATCGTGTTGTAGCTCATGAAAGCCACAGCAGCTGATCCTATGTGACAGAAACAGAAATTTGAAGGTATGTTAAAACAACAAAAACCATTAAAAAAAGTAAATATGGATTAATGGTGATGGTATGATGTCGCTTTTTACAATTTTTAATCACACAGAAACAATTGACGTACCTTCATTGTTGTTCTTGGCGATCCCAATTAGATCAATGTCCACAGTTGAATTAGTCGTGTCAAGTCGAGGGATTTTATCTAAGGTGACCTGCGGTCCAACCATGAAGACTTGACCCTCTGATTAAACACAAACAAGAATATGCTATAGTCATTTACTTTAAATATTTATTATTATTATTATTATTATTATTATTATTACATGCCAGTTAAATTATTTAATTTGCGCAGAAGACAAAACTATTCACTATTGCTGGGTTTTCAAAACTTTAAAACAGTTTTCTTTCATCTCAGAAAACATATATACAGTATAAGCACCATTAACCTTATTATTTATTAACTATTACACCATCTGGATGTCAAATATTAGATCTTACAGTATAGTCAAATAAAGGATGTCAATGAATTTGCACAAAAATACTGACCTTTGACATCAACAACAAAATATACTTTTTTGCTTCCAAAAGTCTATACTGTACGATCACATAGTAATGTAGCTGTATTTATCTCTGCTGCTGTCTGACCCACCGCTGCTCTCTAGACTAAATAATGTCACTGACATCATATATAATCTCAGTTTCATCATCAATAATAATTATGTCTCCACTTACCTACAGTTGGAAGAGTGAAACTGACATTGTCACTTGTGTCTGTCGGCTTCACTAATGTAGAAATGAGTTTCTCACTGGTTTTTAACATACGGTTTCCATAGGAGGCTAGTTCAGTTGGGCTTGATAATGATGACTCTACAATCTTCTCTGAAGCGTTGAAGGCCACAGTCAAAATGCTCATCACAGTCTAATTAATTGATCAGATAAATAGAGATACTATTCATGTAAATGTCAACAAAGCCATCAAGACTGCACTGCTATGTCAATCATTGACTAGATATGATCTGCTTATTTGATCATTTTTCTCTTCAAGTCTTACAGTTACAGGAAGCACTTGAGCTGTAATATTCTCTATCTGGTCAAGAAGATTTTGAAGACATCCTTCTGAGGCCTGACTCTGAAATCACAATTGAGATTTACAAATAAAACTGAAAGACTCAAGATCAGGAAGAGGATCTGTGCACTGTGTTAACTGCAATATTCAGCTTACCCTGCATTGATCCGACAGTGTGATATTTGGAACTGAAATGAGGGAATTCATCAATACAACATAAATACAGTAAAATCAAACCGAAAATTCCAGTGTAGAAACATGCTCACCTACAGTAGTTGGACTGGGTGTGGTTGGGGTTGAGATGTTATTCTCGCAGAAACAAGAGGAGAAAGTGCTACTAGGGCATGTACAGGTGTCCTTATTACCAATGCAGTAACAGTTATTATTCACACACTGGTACTGGTACTGGTATTGGTTTCTATTTCTCCGGTAGTTAAAACTATGCATTCTTGTGTTGCAGTACATGCGGTACTGAGCACCAGTGCAGATGTATGTGTCGTTATAAAGCACACAGTCATAGACCGGACTAACTTCTGCAGGGATGGTATTGCCATAATTTGTACAGAAGCAGGAGGATGAAGTACTACTATAACATGTACAAGTGTCCTTATTTCCACGGCAGTCACATAAATTGCTTGTACAGCGGTGCTCGTTTCTACTGTAATACAAATCATGTACACTTGTGTTGCAGTACATGCGGTACTGAGCACCAGTGCAGATGTATGATGTGTCGTTATAAAGCACACAGTCATAGACCGGACTAACTGATGTAGTGAGAGCAAAGATATTGCTGGAAGTCTCACAAAAGCAGGAGGACAAAGTGCTACTAGGGCATGTACAGGTGTCCTTATTACCAATGCAGTTACAGTTATTATTCACACACTGGTACTGGTATTGGTTTCTATTTCTCCGGTAGTTAAAAATATGCATTCTTGTGTTGCAGTACATGCGGTACTGAGCACCAGTGCAGATGTATGTGTCGTTATAAAGAACACAGTCATAGACCGGACTAACTTCTGCAGGGATGGTATTGCCATAATTTGTACAAAAGCAAGAGGATGAAGTACTACTATAACATGTACAAGTGTCCTTATTTCCACGGCAGTCACATAAATTGCTTGTACAGTGGCGGTCATTTCTACTGTAATACAAATCATGTACACTTGTGTTGCAGTACATGCGGTACTGAGCACCAGTGCAGATGTATGATGTGTCGTTATAAAGCACACAGTCATAGACCGGACTAACTGCTGTAGTGAGAGCAAAGATATTGCTGTAAGTCTCACAAAAGCAGGAGGACAAAGTGCTACTAGGGCATGTACAGGTGTCCTTATTACCAATGCAGTTACAGTTATTATTCACACACTGGTACTGGTCTTGGTATCTATATCGTTGGAAGTAGAAATCATGCATTCTTGTGTTGCAGTACATGCGGTACTGAGCACCAGTGCAGATGTATGTATCATTATAATGCTCACATTGAGAGACTCTCAGTGGATTAACTGCTGTAGGGATTGCGATGTTATTGCTGTATGTCTCACAAAAGCAGGAAGATAAAGTGTTGCTGTAGCACACACAGGTGTCCTTATTACCACGGCAGTCACAGTTATTATTCCAGCATTGGAATTCATATTGGTTTTGGTTCTGATATCTCTGATAGTAGAAATGATGCACTCTCATGTTGCAGTACAAGCGATACTGAGCACCAGTGCAGATGTATATGTCATTATAAAGCTCACAGTAAGGGATTGTGACTGGATTGTGTGATGAAGAGAAAGTGATGCTATAGCCGTAATTTGTACAGAAGCAGGATGAAGTATGACTGTAGCACCAACAGGAGTCCTTATTAAAACGGCAGTCACAGTTACTATTCCAGCATCGGTACTGGTATTGGTTTTGGTGCTGATATTTGTAGTAGCTAAAATAATGCACTGCTGTGTTGCAGTACATGTGATACTGAGCACCGATGCAGATGTACGTGTCATTATTAAGCTCACAGTCCAAAACTGGCCTAACGGCTGTAGGGATAGTTATGTTATTGCTAAAGATCTCACAGAAGCAGGATGAAGTATTATAGTAGCATGCACAGGTGTCATTATTACCAACACAGATACAGTCATTACTCATGCAGTTGTACTGGTATTGGTTTTGATATCTCTGGAAGTAAAAACGATGCATTGTTGTGTTGCAGTACATGCGGTACTGAGCACCGCTGCAGATGTACGTTTCGTTATCAAACTCACAGTCCAAAACTGGACTAACTGCTGCTCTTGGTTCAGCTGCAGTGGTGGATATGAAACCTGAGGACAAGAAAAATGTGATTAAAGTCAGAATATACAAATAACAAACCGGTGGAGTTTATGCACAGTTTTTTTTTTTCAACAGTTTGTAAAACTGTGAGTTCTGATTCTTCCTAAATATTTTTGTAAATCCATTCTGAATATGAATAACTGATCTATTGGGTTGCATCCTTACATAGACAGCTGCATAGAGTTTTGACATTATAGGTACTGAGAAATGAATAGCATCTGCTTAGGATCATTGATGATCGTTGGGGCTTTATGTCATAGAGACCCTTTTAGCCTTTTGACATTTGCACTCGTTATTTATATTAGTTAATTCATAATTGATTGTCACTGTGTGCTGCTCACAATTCTGTGTCACTGAATGTTGCTCCTTGCTACATGCTAAACTACTGCTAGTACTGCATAAAGTGGGAAAGCTATGTTTCCTTGACCAGTTATAATTAATTATAAATATTTCCCATTTGAGCTAATTTGCTACAATTGTATTTGAAAATATATTGTAACCATTGTATTTGAAAAACAATTTAAAAAACCTATCAAATACTACTGGCTTATACTTACACAGGATTAAAGAGATGATAGTCAACAGTGACCACAGAACACCTGCCATCAAAAAAGAGGATTAAAAATATTACAATTTGTAATGCTTTTCTCAGTTATACTTGGACCTCACTCACACTGCACACAAATCTGAATTGTTTTTCAAACCAGATATTTAGGACTGACTGTTAAGTTTCAAACAATATGTATCTATAGCCATAGTAATGGCTTAACCAATAGAATGATGCCATTAGAGTTTTAATATTTTAATGATTTTTTTTTTTTTTTTTGCTGTTTAGGCTATGAACAAATAAATAAATGAAATACATATTTGCTGCTGTCAAAACAAAGACAAACCAAATAACCGGTTTGCCTTTCCCATCATGAATACAAGATCTCAGGCATAAATGAACACAACTCTGGATGGAAATAAATGTTGTGGAATTGCACATTGCTGTCAAAACAATGCCACAACGAATGTGTGCCGTAATCAAAGCTAAAGACTGTGTGCTGACATTTCATCCTGTCAGATTGATAATCAGGGCTTCCTGCGCACGTGCACAGCATTATTGTGCCATTTTTCTCTCGCTGAACAACACACCCATATTTTTATATTTTTACTTGTGTGTGGACTTCTTCATATAAGTTCTTGACTATTTATGTTAGCTTTTATTATACTAAGACAGCTAGCAGTAATGAGAACTGCACTCAAAAAAATTATTCAGTCTAAATTTACATTTTATGTAATGTAATTGCATAACAATTTTCAATCCATTTAGATTACATAGTTTTAACACAAACAAATCAATAAACTTAATGTGATTCATATCCATCAGTCATATGTGAATGAAACAGGTTAGATTTATGTAATAATTCACGGCAAAGCCCCCACACTGCTCACAAACAGCTTTACCAGCTTCACATTACTAACCAGACTGACTTTATTTCTGTCAGATTCTAGAGAAGCTCTTATTAAGAATTAACAGAGGTTTAGATGCGTTGTTTTGTTTGAAATCACCATCAAAGAGACCAATGTTACTTTCTGTTTGGCTCTTGACCCTTGAAATTGATGTGTATTTATGATAAGTGTAATATTTGACATGTTAATGTTATCCACCAACCTCATTTCAAGTCCAATATCTGTTTATAAAGACGTTGCATTGCTTTAGAATGTTTTTTATAGCTTTAGATCTAGTATTGTAAATATCAGATGATTTAAATAATGTCCAAATCACTTTGCGCACCGAAAGTTTTCAACTGCAGCAGTTCAAAGACCAGAAACATCAAGAATCAATATATGAATCTCAACAATGGTAACCAGGGACGCGCACAGACATTTTGAGGGGCAGGGGTTCAAGTGGAAAAAAAGGGTACTTCTCATATTAATTCAATTATTTTCTAAACAAAACGCTTAATATATTAGGTGTGCGATATTGACAAAAAATATATCCATATTTTCTGGGATTTTATCGATGACGATAATTAGACAATATTTTGCTGAGTGTGTTATTGTGCTGATATCTTAAGGACTACCGTGGACAGCTGACTCCTAAAGCTTTTGATATTCTGCGGTGATCAGTTCACAGCAGTGTTAGAAATTAATCTTTTCCAATAAGTTTAAATAGATTTTTTACCTTTTATGGGCATTTTTACCTTTATAAAGCCCTGCATGAGTGTGCATCATATTTTCAGTCAAATTCTTAAATTGAATCAGTCAATTAGAATAGGTCATTTAAGCTGTTACCAAGCAAATGAAATCAGGACTGACAAAATTAATCTTTGCAATGCAAAGAAAACACAGAAGCTACATTAAAAGTGGCATTTAGATGCATTTACACACTGTTTAAAAGAGGACATGAATGCATTTAACCTGCAGTTACAAATGCATTAATACTGTTTTGATATTTTAAACATAAAACATTGAATACTGATAAAAAAATAAATGAATAGATACTTTAAATGTGAAATTAAAACTGCCAGTAGGTGGCAGCAAGTCACTGTTAATAAGTGAGTCATTGCAACTGAACGGAATGATTTAAATTCATTCAGGAACAAAACAGCTGTTGCTCAGAGACTCAAATTGAAATTATATTTGTTGGCGAAATAGAGCAAAAACAGTCAATATTGTGTCTAAAACATAAGTGTGTTGTTTATTTAACTGCTTTATAAAATCAATATCACATTTGTAATCATGTTGCTTTTTGATAGGGAAAAAAATAATCGCGTGATACTGATTAACTATGTGAAATGATATAAATATATACAATTTTGCCCCATATCTTGAATTTTGTGACCATTCTTAATCTAAGTGCATTTTAATAAACTGAATCATGCAGTGAAAGAAGGCGCACTGGTCTATAGTAGCTGATCGCAAGACACATTAACTATATTTGCCTTTTGTCTTATTAGCTGTAAGTTCGAGGCACAGGTAGCTAGTCTTTTGTTTATCACCACTCACCTCCACACCAAAATAAACACAACTAGAAAGAGACGCAAGGCTTCACTTCTCCGGTTCTCTGCCTGTCTGTATCAAGAGCCCAACTAAAGCAAACACTGATCTCCATGTTGGTGGCATAATTTTAACCAATAAAACATCAACATCTGATGCTCTGTAATTCTCAATAACAGCAGGTGTTCATGACTAATTTACAATCATCATTTAATTAGTCACTTAACTATCTTCTTAACTTTAACTCTTTGAGGACTTGAGATTTGTCTCGAGACTCGTTTGTGACTTGAAAGGCATGTCTTGGTTCCTCCTCTGGTGAAATCAGCTGCTGAGTTCATGTGTGGAATAAACATATGGCAGGACTTTTACTTTCTGACCCCTGGACTTTCCACCTCTGTCTGTAATATATCTGCTTGTTTTACAATATTTGGAGCAAATGGAGCCTCCAGAAATTAACCCTTTTTTGAACCACTTGGCTGAAAAGCTTCATGAAGCTTCATGAGGCTTCATCTGCCCATCACTACCTTTTATGTCTATGTGTGCACGTGCCTGATGGCAACAGTCAACATAATGCTTCATGTTGCAATGCATGCTGGGTCTCTCCCATGTATCCTAGCATGCATTGCAGCATGAATAAACAATGCAGCTGAATTGTCTGATTATTATTTTTTTATTCTTACTATTTTATTTTACGTTTGCTGTTTTAGTTGTGAATTTTAGTAGCTTATTTTTGTGAGTTTTATCTGAATATTGTGTTGACTGTCAACATTGTTGAGATTCATATACTGAATCTTGATGTCTGTGGTCTTTGGCTTGCTACAGATGAAAACTTTTTGTGTTCAAAGCAGTTTGTAAATTATTCAAATTATCTGATAGTTACAATACTGCAAGATCTGAAGCTTTAAAAAAAAAAATCTAAAACATTGCATTGTCAATCCATATAATCAGATATTGGACTTGAAATGAGATCGGTGGATCGTTTGCCCACATCTCTTTTCCACTTGGCTCTGTTGGCTATGCGAAGTGTGTTTTATATGAACACACAATTAAAGCAACAAACATAAAATTAATACCAAAATGCCAATGTCAAGAGCCTTACAAAATGAAACGCTGGTCTCTTTGATGGTGATTTCAAACAAAACAAAGCATCTAAACCTCTATTAATTCGCAATAGGAACTTTTCTAGAAGCCTGACAGAAATAAAGTCAATCTGGTTAGTAATGAGAGGCTGGTAAAGCTGTTTGTGGAGTTGTTTAATCAGATCTTAAAGGATTTAATGTCTTCTTTGATTTCATCTTCGGCTGTGGCTGAAGTCAGTTGTATATGTACAGTATGTGTGCTGCTGTTATCTGCAAGAGATTGGAGTTGAACTGATGTTTTTAATGTCTTTGCATAAATCAGTAGGTTTTTCTTCATGTACTTAAGCAAAATAGTTCTCAATACCCTTATGCTCACTTTACTTAAACATTATAAATATTAGTTTATAAACAAATGGCAGTTGGACAATTTAAGTGCAGTCAGTTTCTGCAAATAAAATGAGTTAACTGAAAAGTTTGTATATTAACATTGTATCAGTTAATGAAATACGGGGTTTCACTGTAAATTTAAACAGTTCTGTAAATCCTAAAATGTTGCTACCGTATTTTTCACGGTAAACTTCTGGCAACCACAGCTGCCGGTATTTTACTGTAAATTTAACAGATTGTTTTTTACAGTTGTAGGACAATCTGATAAGGTATTTTGCATTGCAAAATAATCTTGCCTGTTTATTTTGATAAGGTATGTGGCACTGTCAAATCATCCTACCTGTTCATTTTATAAATGGTAGGACAATCTGATAAGGTATTTTGCATTGCAAAATAATCTTTTCTGTTTATTTTGATAAGGTATTTGGCACTGTCAAATCATCCTACCTGTTCATTTTATAAATGGTAGGACAATCTGATAAGGTATTTTGCATTGCAAAATAATCTTTTCTGTTTATTTTGATAAGGTATTTGGCACTGTCAAATCATCCTACCTGTACATTTTATAGTGGTAGGTCCATCTGATGAGATGATTTGCTCTGTAAAATCATCCTACTATTTCCTAATAAGAATCTTCGGCAAAGTTACAGAAACCCACAGTGGGATGTTTTGATGGGGTAGGATGTATCGATTTGATATATATAGCTATAATTTTGCCCTACGGAGGGAAAATCTGGCAAAGTAGCCTAGGACAAATCGACAGACCATTGGCTCGTTTATTCAGTCATATTTAGTCTACAAACTGAATTAGACTGTCACTAATGTCGATCAGACACAGTCGACAAAATGTATGCACATGAAAAAAAAAAAATTTACTCACTGAGATTTATCGTGAAAATAAATGACAGAAACACGCCCTTAATTTTTTTCACTCTTTCCTTCGAAAAACTGTGTCCTCTCACCTTAATCTGCCCCAAATTTTGATAAATAGGCCTATATATTAATTGACAGGATGATTTGAGGAGCTGACTGAAGTGATTCTTGTAGTGTTACTTATGAATTAAATTAACATGAAATTTGATTTTAATTAAAATTATCTTACGATATGCATATATCTTGCATACAACTCTAAGAAAAATTGTTCATTGCAACAAAGAAAACAATCGACCTAGACTGCAACAATAGATATTATATTATATTGTGTTATGTTATATTATATTATAAATACTATTTTTTATGAACTGTAATTTTATATATATATATATATATATATATATATATATATATATATATATATATATATATATATATATATATATATGGTTTTAACAAAAAATATGTGAACTGACCCAAATTTCCATTACGAAAATTAATAATGTATTGTTTTAGCCAAAGCTTAGTCAATTGTCATATAATTATTAGTCAGTACTTGATAAATGCAATACATTTTTTTTTTAAGTCAAAGCAGAAAAAAATTAAATAAATAAATAATAATATATAAAAAACTTACTTTTAAAAACAATGAACACCATTATGGAGTCTGATAGTCCACTGTGTTGAATATTTTTTCAACAAACCAGATCAGGAATTAATTTCTGAAATAAGTTAAGAGACAAAACTAAAATTAGCTGTGAGGATGAGAGCGGGAATGTAATAACAACATGAAGGCGAAACACTGTCAGTTTAACCAATGAGAAATGAGCTACAGGGGTGACATGACTATTCTAAATAATAATAACTATTCATAAATAATAAATATTGTACATAGCCAGCTCCCTTCTGAGGTTGTTTCTTCCAGCTTATTAAAGAATGTGTAATCACTGAGCCAGTGAGTTTGGGCATCTCTCAGAGATATTTAACACGGACCAAAAATGTACCAACCCTGGATTGCAAGAGTTGCACATTTTTCTAAATTGTGGGAGTTATTAAAACACTTGCATTTGCTTTTGCAAGCCTACATATATAGACTTGATTGCTATACTAAAAAATGGTGTATAGAAAGAGTTTTCACTCGGATATTGCTAGTAAATTTTGCAGTGAATTACAAAGAAATAGGACGTAACACTGAATCCAGTTATTATTTTTCCTCCCTGTTTCTCTGTAAAGCCTTTACCATCTTTCATAACCTTGAACAGCCCTCTGATTTTGTTAATGTTCTTATCACACATAAATCACACCTCAGACACATTTTTTTTTTTTTTTAAGATTAATAGTTCGTCCTCAGGATGAATATCAAAAATTGAGTTGACTTAAAAATCAAAGCATTTAAAATGTTTAGCCAAAATAGCATGACATGTACATTATAGTAAACAGCTACTGAAGACAAAATTGAAAAAAATGGATTAATTGAGAGTAACACTAAACATGTAATTCTTAAGCATGTAACAAGGGTCTCACCTGATATGAGTTTACATGTAGTGATCTTCACCCAACTAGACTGACTACACAGAGATATATTTGTGTCAGATGTTTACGTGATAATTATCTGCTCATCAAATGAGGAAGCTAAAATATTTTTTTCAGTCCTGCCTTCTGAAATTCAAATTCATATTCAAATGTTTTCAAAACAAAGAAAATTCACCAATATGCACTTAAAAAAAAAAACATATAAGATATAAAACATAAGATCACATTTCAATATATTTAACCTATGAGTTGATCTGTTTATCTGAATATTATGGTGGCCGAAAGCTCAATGCGCTGCAAATAAAAAAAAAACACCTGCAAATTAAGAAAACAACTTCATCAATTTGAAAACACACGCCTTGCAAATGCTCACAACACAACAAAATAAAGAAACAAAAAAAAAAACACCTGCAAATTAAGAAAATAACTTAATTTGACAACACATGAGCTGCAAATACTCAAAGCACAACCAAACAAAGAAATGCGCTGCAAATAAAACATTTTATTTTGTTGTGTTGTGAGCATTTGCACCACCTGCTGTCAAACTGATGAAGATGTTTTCTTTATTTGCTGGTGCTTTTTCTATTTGCATGTGTTTTCTGAATTTGCAGCACCTTGAGCTCTCTTGGCCACCGTAAAATATGCTGTTTGTCACCGTTGTTGAGATTCATACGCTGATTCTTGATGTCTGTGTGTGCCTAAAAGAAAGATTTTTTTTATATATAAGAACCGCTTGTAAGAAATCCTTCCAAAATTTAAAGCAAACACAGGATCTTTCGCTGTGGAATCACTAAGCTGTTCAAGTCAATAAAGGAAATTTAACTCAGAGATTAGACTCTAAATGAATTCAGTGATTCAGGTTAATTAATGATTGTTATAACATAATCATCACCATCTGACGATATTTGCAAAATGTGACTGTTATAATTCAGTTATGACAAGCAAACAAAATGTAACATTAAAGCTTAAGTCAAGTGTCAAGAGCTCAACTGAAGTAAACACTGACCACTATGATGGTGAGTTAAAAATTATTATTTTATTCTTTGGTGGTTCTGCTTGTTAACATCAGGTGTTTTTATTTTGTGTAACATGAAAATAATGTAAGATATATAACATGAGGCATATTCAAAGTAATATGAAATAAACCTTAGACAATGTAGTGCCATATTTATTTATTTTTTCGGGAGTGAAAATATGGCTGTGAGAGACAAGAACAGCATGTTTAATGAATTATATACACTGTTCAGCTGGAGAACATCTTTTCAAAATCCCTTTTAATAGACAACATCGCTTTAAAACAGTTTCAGTTCTGAGTTGAGTTGTTGAGATAATACACAGATTAAACATCCCAAAATTTCATTAAAGATGATCCTGTACAATTTAAAGTAATTTGTTATATCCTTTTACAAGGTAAGCATGACATACTTTTTTTAAAAGCATTTACTCAATATTAAGTTTGTATAAAGTAAACAAAGCTTTTATATGAAGTAAAACATTTATTTTCTAAGATTTTTTCAAGGTGTCGGTAAACACATTTCTCTTTTGCCCTTTAGTACTGTCATCTCTAATAAAAGAACATTTGTAATATATTTCATAAAACATTAACAAAATAGAGGTGAGACTAGCATCCAAAAATATTGATTCTGCTGTGTATTTTAATATAAACATAACTTAACCTGCACATTATTGGCACTTTAGCGGTACTCTTTTTTACTTTCTGAACATGATTCTGTAGTCCTCTTGTTTGACACAGCCAAGATATCTGAAGAACTTCCTGTACTGCTGCCTGATCTGGACAAGAATGGGGTTAGAGGAAATGAGTGACTTATACAACTCATGAACAAGAATGGAGTGCTCTTTTGAAAAGCATTGCAGGAAACTCCGTTTACTCCCAAAACTGAAACCTGATTTGTTAACGTTCGTGTAGCTACATGAACAAATTAGTTGTTAATGTTCGTGTAGCTGCATGAACAAATTGCATTTCATTTTGCCAAAATGGGTGGGGCCAACTGCATATATATAAGTCGGTGCTGAGTGCCATTTTATCAGAATCTTTTTCCTTCAGTGTGAAGATCATCTCCTTGCTGGACTTTGAAGAAGAATGAAGAAGCCTGCTATTTGGCAGAAAGAGCTCCGGCAGCGGAAAAGACGCTTCTCCTCTCATTGCAAGAGCATAAGTCTTGCCTTACTTCACTCATGGATCGCTTTCTTTCATGAAGGCAGACCTGCACGCAGCCGTTTTGATGAATGATTCTTACCAGGGTGGAGACAGCGAGCAATTAATTGACAATTGACAATCAAAAGCTTCATGCTACAACGCATGCTGGGTATCTAGTCCCTGTGCAGTGAGTACACTTTGACTTTACATTGTGACCATAGTATGCGCTCACATTGAGGGTGCTGTGAGGTTACACTTTTAACTCACTGTTACCTCACATTGTGACCTCATCACGAGTATCCTGGGAGATCATGGTGAGATCACTATGAGATCAAATTGTTGACTGGGTATGCCTCAGCGGTCTCACAGTGCCCTATTGGAGTGAAGGCCCACTTGAATGGCCTCTTCCTGGGCTTAGTCCAGCAGAGTCTCTGTCTGAGATATTTGTGTGGCAGCAGGCTGGTCTTGACCTACATTTTATAAAACGAACGTCCCTGCCCTTCGGGCTTGGATTTTGTCCACCTAGTCATCCTGTGTCCCTGTTAGTGGTCAAGGATATTTTTTGCCAGGGGTCTGGCTGATTCCAGGCCTGTTATGCTCATGCTTCCTTTAAGACTCTCATATCAGTCTCTCTGGAGGTTGGCTCATGAAGCACCTTTTCGTTCTGTCCTTATATAGCACAGGGCTATTGGACATCAATCCCCAAAATGTGGTTCACACAATGTGAGAGAACATTTTGAAAGGGAACACTCCAGTTACTAATGTAACCTCGGCTCCCCAAGATAATGAGAATGAGAACGTTAACATTGTCTGCCCAGCCGTGCTATGAAGCTGCAAGTGAGTCAATGCTGTCAGTGGCTTAAATACCATTTGTTTGTGCAGCTACATGAATGTTAAAAATATCAAGGTTCAATTTTCAAAGGAAACAGAGTTTCTCCCAAAGCATGTTTCATGCAATGCTTGTTCCTGTTATCTCAGGGAACCGAGGTTACGTTAGTAACCAGAGCATTTAAAAAAAATATTAAAAAGGTAACAGAAAGGTATTTTTTAAAGACTAGATTGCATTTTATACCGATGCTTTACTTTTGTTCCATATAATGTCTGTGGTGCAACTGAAATGGTTTATTATAAAGTAGGATGGGAAAATTTCTAACCTCATGATTGAGGAAACAGTAGATGAGGAAGATGAAGGTGCCCTGCTGGGAGTTCAAGATCAGGAAGAGGATCTCCAGCACCTTACTGCCATTAGTGAAGAAACCCAGAATCCAGGAGCAACCAAGAACCACACACTGAGCCAGTGTTTTAAACACCATAATCCTACAGAGAAACGGAGAAAGAAAGAGTTAATGTGTCTTCTTTGTCTATATGTTCTTTTTATAGAGAGATTAAATCATGTTTTTTACTTGGTTTGTTTCATCTGTGAAACTTCAGCATTGAGATTTTTGAAAGTTGAGTTTAAACTGATGATGATTTTGATGAAGAGAATCATGTTAGACTGCAGAGCAAAAAAAAAAAAAAAAGGAAAAATGTTATATATAAAAATATATATAAAATATATATATAATTCCATTGTTTTCCATTTAATAAAAAGTCACGAAAAAAGTTACAAGAGAAATGCGTTTACCATTAGTATCATGCAAACAGGTCCCAGAAATTTTGAGACGAAGCCTTTATCTATTTTTATCCAGCACCTATTTGGGGGAAGATGCAGTCAAATAATCACTAAACAAACATGGATGAAGATGTTGAGCAATAAGTCACTCCAACTAAACTCACTTTTCACTTCCGTAGCCTTTAGGATCCACCACAGCAGACATGGCCACCACAAACAGGGGAACCACATATCCAATCACACACAGGAATCCACTGCTAAGCACCTCCCTATTAATGGAGCTGATCTGTGCTAGTTTCTTCACACAGATGAAGAGCAGTACAGCTTCAATGAACATCCACACAAAGCCGGAGAGAAAGAAGAAGTGCAGAAGGCCTGCGATCACGGCACACAACACCTGGAGACCATGAGAGACGGTTATGATGATTCTCAGTGAGGCTGTGCTGAGCTGTAGGGCTCCTTCATCATTCTCACCTGCTGAGGCCGTATGAGGCTCAGGAACTGCTGTGTGAGCAGGTACAGAAGGTGAGCCAGCAGAAGACTGATGCAGATGTTGATTCGAGCTACATTATTCACTCCAGGACTCCACTGACAAAGGGCAAAGGTCAACAGGTCCAAACTGAAGAACACCAGCCCCACGATCACACACACCAAATTCAGCAACTCCATCAGTGGGTCGTCCTGAGAAAACATGTCAGAGTACATGAGTGTCAAATCTGTGCTGTTCTTCAGTGTTCACTAGAAATGTTCTGTACCTCTGTTGGGCGGCTGGTTTGCAAGATGAGAGCGAATGTTGACAGATGAACACAGGAACACACAGTGTAGCTGCTGTTGGTCTTTAAAACAGAACAACCATCTACAATCCACTCGCTGATATTCCAGTACACACAGGACAGAGAACCGCTGGGATCAAACTCCTGAAAAATGAAAAACGAACATAAAGAAAATACTATAATAGTGAATACTAGGTGTTTTCAGATGTTCATTATTTCTCAGGTTGGATAAAAACAGATTTCAGTCTCTCACTCTGGTGTGTCTGAAGGTGAAGTTGACTGGTTTGGTGAGTTTAGTGTTGGTGGTTTTGGGAAGAGTAGCTGAGATCACAGTGGACATCATGGTTTTAATCGTGTTGTTTGATGTGCTGAAGAAGTCTGGCTTCAGTAGATTCTCCATCGTGTTGTAGCTCATGAAAGCCACAGCAGCTGATCCTGTGCGACAGAAACAGAAATAAACTTGTATTCAACTAAACAATAAAAAAAACCCTTAAGTAAATGTAGTTTAGTTGCATTACATTCATTTTTTTTAAAGTTTCTGATCAAATCAGATCACAACAATTAACGTACTTGTTTCATTGTCATTCTTGGCAATCCCAATGAGATCGATGTCCACAGAAGCTTTTGTTGTATCCAGCAGAGGGATTTTCTCTAGGGTGAACCTTGGTCCAACCATGAAGATTTCTACCTCTGATTAAAAAGTACAGATATGTGAATAAAAATGTATTAACAGTAAGTTCATCGAGAATGTCAAAAGTTTTTTCACAGGTTTTCTAGACTTGAGCACATTAAGTCAATAATTTCAGAGTTTATTAATAGTTTGGTTTTCACTTACCCAAAGTGTCAAGAGTAAAATTGACATAGTCACTTGTGTTTGTCGGTTTTACCAGCATGGACACGAGTTTCTCACTGGCTTTTAACAAACGGTTTCCATCTGAGACCAGTTTATTTGGGTCAGCTGAATCTAAAAACATCTCTGAAGCATTGAGGATCGCATTCAAAATGCTGGTCACATTCTATTTTAGAGATGATATAAACAGGATTATTTATAAATGTTTGAACAAAAGAAAGCTTTGCTGCAAGATTTTATGTATTTAATTTATGTAAGTGACAAATAATGATTATGTTTTCATTTTGTCTTACTGTCAATGGAAGCACTTCTGCTGTCATGTTCTCTATATGGTCAAGAAGATCTACACACCGTCCTGTGGTCTGAAATCACAAACAAGATTTACAAATGAAACAGAAAAATGAGCGTGCAGTCTGAAGTATTTGGTGATTTTGATAACGAAGTAAAATAATTAACAAATAGTTTAGAAGAGTTTTGCATACACACATTTATATATATATATATATATATATATATATATATACACACACACACATTTACATATGTGTATGTATATATGCAAGGAACCAACAACAATGACGAGAATACAAAACAGGACACATTATACTGCTTTATTGTGCTGTTGTTTCAAGTTTTATTGATATTAGTCAGTCACAATTTCAGAAACGAACCCCCGCAACAACTTACCCTGCATTCTTCTAGCGGGTTGATATTCAGACCTGGAATGGGAAGAGTCTTCATGAATTGATGATAGTCAACTTTATTTGCAAAAACCGATAAAAACACTTAAAAAAAATGAACTGAGTGCCGTGCATTATTCTCCACATATAGCGTGTTTATACCCTAAATACGTTTTGTCAAAAGAGCCGGTATTTTCCATTTTCAAGGCATCGCGAGTTCACGTTTTACACTAGAAGCTGATGTTGTTTGTGAACAGAAGCCGATAAGTCCATTTTAGCAAATTTTTAGCAACTTTACCCAGCACTGGGTAAATAGTGGACATGCTGGGTTATTTTGACCCAGCTGGTTGGGTTAAATGTTTTTACCCACCATGCTGGGTTGTTTAATTTAAGTCATCTATTGTTTAAAAATTATTATATTGCTGCCTTAAAATGGGCTGGGAATTAAAAATCACACACATAATTACTAGAGGCAACAGCAGTAATCAAAAGATGAATATTTATTGTCAAGCAAGAACACCCATGGACAAAATAAAAAAACTAAATTTATTTGGGTGAATACAGCATAGTTTAAAACATTACATACATTTAAACTAGTTTAACAAGCATTTTAGAAATTAAAAAGACACATTTAAAAGTAGCATTTTAATTTACGTGTTTTTAACCATTCTCTGTAATTGCTTTTTACTAAAATAGTGCTAATTCTTGTGCCGGTGAAGGGCTGCTGTTCGGGGGGAAACTGCAAACTTTAGACCACCGCCTTGCATTTCACTCGTTGCTGAAAGATGCTGTGACTAACTCCAAAACCTGCTCAAAAACAAACAGTACTGTGGTCAGAGAACATATTTTAACAATCAAATTAAATTACACTCAGTATTATAACGAATAAAATCCATTTATGTTATGCAAGGCAAAGGCTTTTCCAGTGTGAAATGACCTCTGCTCACACATCTTGTCCTTATGTTGCGTTGCGTAAAATAATATAATTTACACCACATTAAAGACTTTAAATTAAATAAAATGTATACACACCTTTATTTGGCTGAAAGACTGCACCAAATCGGCGGCGGTGAGAATCGCTCTCTCCTGTGGACTTAAAAAGCCAGTGCTCTCAGCAGACAACATATCTTTTGAAAAGCATATTTCCCATGTTAAAAAACAGCATTCTTCCTTTTTAGAAACATTGCCAAGCTACAGTCATGCTACCCGTTTCTGATGCAGAAAAGCTAGCCCATGCATTAATGACCTCTAGACTGGACTATTGTAATGCACTGCTAGGTGGTTGTGCTGCATCTCCAATAAACAAGCTATAACAGTCCAAAATACAGTTGCTAGAATCCTTACCATTTCAAGAAAATATGATCATATCGCCCCAATTTTACAGTCTCTGCACTGGCTACTTATTAGATTCCATACCAGTTACAAAATGTTTTTGTTCACTTAGATCTATGTTACACACTACATGAAAGGTAATTTTCAAAATTCCATAATAGGTGCCCTTTAAAGGAACACTCCCCTAGAGTTAAAAAGTTGAGTTTTCCCGTTTTTGAAACCATTCAGCCAATCTCCAGGTCTGGCGGTAGCACTATTAGCTTAGCATAGATCATGGAATCAGATTAGACCCTTAGCATCTTGCTCAAAAATTAGCAAAGAGTTTCGACAATTTTCCTATTTAAAGCTTGACTCTCTGTAGTTACATCGTGTTCTAAGACCGATGGAAAATGAAAACACGCAATTTTCTAGGCCGATATGGCTAGGAACTGTACTATCGTTCCGGCGTAATAATCAAGGAACTTTGCTGCCGTACCATGAGTGCAGCAGGCGCAATGATATGGGTGGTGATGGTGCAGTGGATAAGACACATGCCTTTGGTGTGGTGTGAGAGACCCGGGTTCAAATCCACTGTGAGACACCAATGTGTCCCTGAGCAAGACACTTAACCCCTAGTTGCTCCAGAGGCGTGCGACCTCTGACATATATAGCAATTGTAAGTCGCTTTGGATAAAAGCGTCAGCTAAATGAATAAATGTAAATGTAAATGATATGACGCAATGCCTGTAAGTAGTCCCCAGCTAGGTAACTAGTTATGATATAGCTGGGGACTACTTTTATTCTATTAATTTATTCTCTTCTAATGAGCTGGTGATTTGAATTGGGTGAGTTAAACGAGAGAGACATGCAAAATATGCACAGCGGGGGTCATGAGGACCAGGATATAAGAACCACTTGTTTAGCATTATCCTCACCTGTAGAAGTAGAACTAGGAGATATTGTGGAGGTGACTGGCTTTAAAGAAACTAAAAAATATATACATATGGCAAAACAAAATGTTAAATCACACTCAGATTATGAACCACTCTGTTCTGCAATAAGAAAATCATTGAGGGATTTATTTTAAATAGTCACATTCAGTCTAGAATAATTCTCACATGTAGAAGTAAAACTAATAGATATTGCAGAAGTGACTGGTTGTAAAATAACTGAAACACAACATGTGGAAACAGAAAGTCAGCATTTAAATCTGATTTAACATCCGTGTTCAACATGAAGAGGATTATTAGGAGGAGCTTCTCTTGAAAGCCACATTCCAGTTCAGCAACATATTCACCTGTAGTAGTGGGACTGGTAGATGTTGCGGAAGTGACCATGTGTAAATGAGCTGAAACGATACCAGATGGAAACAGATCTGAAATCACACTCAGATGATGAACTACTGTGTTCTTCATGAAGAAAATCATCAAGAGGAATTTCTTTAAAAAAAAAACATTTCATCTATAATTATCCTCACCTGTAGAAGTAGAACTAGTGTATGTTGTGGAAGTGACCGGTTGTAAAAGAACTGAAACAATAATGTGGAAACAGATTAGACTCAGATGCTGAATTACATTATTATTCAAGACGACGATCATTAGGAGAAGCTTCTTTTGAAGGCCATATTCCAGTCTGGCAACACATTTACCTGTGGTAGTGGGACCGGTAGATGTTATGGAAGTGACCATGTGTAAAGGAGCTGAAACAATAACGTGGAAACAGATTAGACTCAGATGCTGAATTACATTATTATTCAAGACGACGATCATTAGGAGAAGCTTCTTTTGAAGGCCATATTCCAGTCTGGCAACACATTTACCTGTGGTAGTGGGACCGGTAGATGTTATGGAAGTGACCATGTGTAAAGGAGCTGAAACAATAACGTGGAAACAGATTAGACTCAGATGCTGAATTACATTATTATTCAAGACGACGATCATTAGGAGAAGCTTCTTTTGAAGGCCATATTCCAGTCTGGCAACACATTTACCTGTGGTAGTGGGACCGGTAGATGTTATGGAAGTGACCATGTGTAAAGGAGCTGAAACAATAACGTGGAAACAGATTAGACTCAGATGCTGAATTACATTATTATTCAAGACGACGATCATTAGGAGAAGCTTCTTTTGAAGGCCATATTCCAGTCTGGCAACACATTTACCTGTGGTAGTGGGACTGGTAGATGTTATGGAAGTGACCATGTGTAAAGGAGCTGAAACAATACCAGATGGAAACAAAATCAGACTCAGATGATGAACTAAAAGAGGTGGAAAGTCCAGGGGCCAAAGAGTAAAAGTCCTGCCATATTTTTGTTCCACCCACAAACTCAGCCAGCTGATTTCACCAGAGGAGGAACCAAGACAATAGGTGTGTTCGACTTGAAGCGGCGCTGCGCAGAATGACATCAAAGTACAGCAAGAGCGATAAGAGAACAGATGGATCCTTAAGCTTTTGAATTGCTCTCGCGATCGTTCTGCACAGCGCCGCTTCAAGTCGAACACACCTATTCCTTTCAAGTCACAAGCAAGTCTTCAAGTCATATCCCAAGTCCTCAAAGAGTTAAAGATAATGAAATAATTAAGTGACTAATTAAATGATGATTGTGCATTAGTGATGAACACCTGCTGTTAACAAATCAACATCACTGAAGAAAAGAGAATCACAAGAACTACAACTGACTTCAGCCACAGCCTTGGATGAAGTCAATTGGAAGAAAAAAAGAAAAAAAAAAAAAAAAAAAAAAAAAAAAAAAACCTTGCCACCATAATTGTGCTTTAGTTGGGCTCTTGAGCCTTTTAATAACTCAAAGAATTTTCTTCTAAGCAATATTGTTTCACAGTAAACATTTGTGCAATGCTGAATCAGACCTTGAAGTAGCAGATTAATTTATGCTTTTGATGAATGAATGTTCTTGGTTTAAATCTTTCTGGTTTTAGTATCTCTTTTATTAGTTTACTAACTACATTAAACTATCAAGAAAACACTCCTATTAAACAAATACCACCATAATGCTTCAATATTGAGAAAAAAAAAAACAGTTTAGGATTAGGCTTTTTGAGACGGACATTTATCATATGATCATCAACAGTGGTGACAATAGGTGCGTTTGACTTCATGCAGCACTCCGCAGACTGATCGGCGGCTGACTTGAAGCAGTGAATGCTGGTTAGAAAATTTGTCTGACTTGAACCGGGACCGACACCATGTCACTGCCACTGCGATAGGGTTTCGAGAGCAGCCGGCTCACTCAGCCGCCACACTTTCTCCAGAGCGCTAGCAGGAGCACTGATGACAATGCAGCGGTTTCATGATTGGCTAAATTCACCACATGACAACAATGACATGTGTTTCTAACATCTTTAAATCCAATACTGCTCACAAAACTGTGTTTAGTACAGTAAAAACTTTATCCAGCATATCAAGAACCAGCATATGAATCTCAACAATGGTGAACACAGCAGCTGATTTCACCAGAGGAGCAACCAAGTCATTCCTTTCAAGTTACAAGCAAGTCTCAAGTCAAATCCCAAGTCCTCAAAGAGTTAAAGTTAATGAGATGTGCTCAGATGTTGATATTTTATTGGTTAAAATAATGCCACCATCATGGACATCAGTGTTTGCTTTAGTTTGCTTTGCTCATTAACTCTTTGAGGACTTGGGATCTGACTTGAGACTTGCTGTTGACTTGAAATGAATGCCTTGGTTCCTTCTCTGGTGCAATTAGCCGCCGAGTTCATGGGTGGAATAAACATATGGCTGAAGTTTTACTTTCTGACCCCTGGACTATTCACCTCTGACTGTAAGTGCCCTGCAAAATGGACATCAGAGGATATTCCACCATGTTTCCAGTTTAAAAGGAGCATTTACAGGTCCTTCTCAAAAAATTAGCATATTGTGATAAAGTTCATTATTTTCTGTAATGTACTGATAAACATTAGACTTTCATATATTTTAGATTCATTACAACACAACTGAAGTAGTTCAAGCCTTTTATTGTTTTAATATTGATGATTTTGGCATACAGCTCATGAAAACCCAAAATTCCCATCTCAAAAAATTAGCATATCATGAAAAGGTTCTCTAAACGAGCTATTAACCTAATCATCTGAATCAACTAATTAACTCTAAACACCTGCAAAAGATTCCTGAGGCTTTTAAAAACTCCCAGCCTGGTTCATTACTCAAAACCGCAATCATGGGTAAGACTGCCGACCTGACTGCTGTCCAGAAGGCCATCATTGACACCCTCAAGCAAGAGGGTAAGACACAGAAAGAAATTTCTGAACGAATAGGCTGTTCCCAGAGTGCTGTATCAAGGCACCTCAGTGGGAAGTCTGTGGGAAGGAAAAAGTGTGGCAGAAAACGCAGCACAACGAGAAGAGGTGACCGGACCCTGAGGAAGATTGTGGAGAAGGACCGATTCCAGACCTTGGGGGACCTGCGGAAGCAGTGGACTGAGTCTGGAGTAGAAACATCCAGAGCCACCGTGTACAGGCGTGTGCAGGAAATGGGCTACAGGTGCCGCATTCCCCAGGTCAAGCCACTTTTGAACCAGAAACAGCGGCAGAAGCGCCTGACCTGGGCTACAGAGAAGCAGCACTGGACTGTTGCTCAGTGGTCCAAAGTACTTTTTTCGGATGAAAGCAAATTTTGCATGTCATTCGGAAATCAAGATGCCAGAGTCTGGAGGAAGACTGCGGAGAGGGAAATGCCAAAATGCCTGAAGTCCCGTGTCAAGTACCCACAGTCAGTGATGCTGGTGTTGGTCCACTGTGTTTTATCAAGGGCAGGGTCAATGCAGCTAGCTATCAGGAGATTTTGGAGCACTTCATGCTTCCATCTGCTGAAAAGCTTTATGGAGATGAAGATTTCATTTTTCAGCACGACCTGGCACCTGCTCACAGTGCCAAAACCACTGGTAAATGGTTTACTGACCATGGTATTACTGTGCTCAATTGGCCTGCCAACTCTCCTGACCTGAACCCCATAGAGAATCTGTGGGATATTGTGAAGAGAAAGTTGAGAGACGCAAGACCCAACACTCTGGATGAGCTTAAGGCCGCTATCGAAGCATCCTGGGCCTCCATAACACCTCAGCAGTGCCACAGGCTGATTGCCTCCATGCCACGCCGCATTGAAGCAGTCATTTCTGCAAAAGGATTCCCGACCAAGTATTGAGTGCATAACTGAACATAATTATTTGAAGGTTGACTTTTTTGTATTAAAAACACTTTTCTTTTATTGGTCGGATGAAATATGCAAATTTTTTGAGAATTTTGGGTTTTCATGAGCTGTATGCCAAAATCATCAATATTAAAACAATAAAAGGCTTGAACTACTTCAGTTGTGTTGTAATGAATCTAAAATATATGAAAGTCTAATGTTTATCAGTACATTACAGAAAATAATAAACTTTATCACAATATGCAAATTTTTTTTAGAAGGACCTGTATATTCCACTCAAAGCATGCAAGACTTGACTACTATGCAAACGTTCTCATCACGTTAAATAACCCTGCTCACTTCTGTAGTTCTCTTTTTAAATGAAACGAACTTCAGCCAATTTTCTTGTGTGCAGGGAGTAGAACACATTGATCAGTGAACAATGAGAAGGGACCATGTCAACCTGAACAGAGTTTATTTATGGAGCCCTCTTCTAATGTGGTGGTTATTTGAATGAGGCGAGTTAGAAAAAAGCGACATGCTAAATATGCAGAGCATTTGGGAGGGGGTGTTCAAGGACAATGATTAAGAATCGCTGGTCTTACTTGGTTACTTGATATTTGTTTTTATCTGTCTTTTTTCTCTCTTCCTCCCCTCTTTTTTTCTGTTAAATTCTGATTGTAGTTTTGTTGTAAAGCACATTGGATCAACAAGGGCTGTGTTAAGCTTGTGCTCTATAATAGAATTATCCTTATCTGTAGAAACAGAACTACTAGATGTTGTAGAAGTGACTGGCTTTAAAGAAACTTAAAAAAAAAAACATATGGAATTAGATAAGTTAAATCAGACTCAGGCAATGGACTACGGTGTTCTGCAACAAGGAAAACATTGAAGGATTTCTTTTAAATAGTCAAATTTAGTCTAAAATTATTCTCACCTGTAGAAGTAGAACTAGTAGATATTGTAGAACTAGAATTAGTAGATATTGTAGAAGTAGAACTAGTAGATATTGCAGAAGTGACTGGTTGTAAAAGAACTGAAACAACAACATGTGGAAATAGAAATTCAGCATGTAAATCTGATTTAATATATGTGTTCAACATGAAGAAAATTGCCCTGCAGAGTTTGGATTCATCCATAATTAAAGCCACCTGATCTAGCTAACCAAGTCATTCAGGGTTATTTGAAAACTAAATGGTATGTGTGTTGAAGCAGGGCTGGAACTAAACTCTGCAGAGATGCGGCCCTCAAGGAACTGAGTTTGACACCCCTGGTCTAGAATTATCCTCACCTGTAGAAGTTGAACTAGTAGATGCTGGGGAAGTAACAGGCTGTGAAGAAACTAAAAAAAAAACAAAAAAAACAGATGGAAAAAGATGTTAAATCAGATGATGAAGTATTGTGTTCTGCAACAAGAAAATCATTGAATGCTTTCTTTTAAATGGTCACATTCAGTCTAGAATTATTCTCACCTGTAGAAGTAGAACTAGTAGATGTTGTGTAAGGGCCTGGTTGTAAAAGAACAAACATCAACATGTGGAAACACAAATTAGATCAGATTTAGATGCTGAATTACTGTGTTAATCATGAAGACAGTTATAGAGGAGTTTCTCTTGAAAGCCATATTCCAGTTCAGCAACACATTCACCTGTAGTAGTGGGACTGATAGATGTTGTGGAAGTGACCATGTGTAAAGGAGCTGAAACAATACCAGAGAGAAACATGTTAAATCAGACTCTTCATGAAGAAAACCATCAAGAGGAATTTATTTTAAGAAGCCACATTCAGTCTAGAACAGTGGTGTCAAACTCAGTTCCTGATGAGCAACAGCCCTGCAGAGTTTGGATTCATCCATAATTAAAGCCACCTGATCTAGCTAATCAAGTCCTTCAGGGTTATTTGAAAACTAAATGGTATGTGTGTTGAAGCAGGGCTGGAACTAAACTCTGCAGAGATGCTGCCCTCAACGAACTGAGTTTGACACCCCTGGTCTAGAATTATCCTCACCTGTAGAAGTTGAACTAGTAGATGCTGGGGAAGTAACAGGCTGTGAAGAAACTAAAAAAAAACAACAACAAAAAAACAGATGTAAAAAGATGTTAAATCAGACTCAGATGAAGTACTGTGTTCTGCAACAAGAAAATCATTGAATGCTTTCTTTTAAATGGTCACATTCAGTCTAGAATTATCCTCACCTGTAGAAGTTGAACTAGTTGATGCTGTGGAAGTAACAGGCTGTGAAGAAACTAAAAAAATAAATAAATAAAACAGATGGAAAAGATGTGAAATCGCTTTCTTTTAAATGGTCACATTCAGTCTAGAATTATTCTCACCTGTAGAAGTAGAACTAGTAGATGTTGTGTAAGGGCCTGGTTGTAAAAGAACAAACATCAACATGTGGAAACACAAATTAGATCAGATTTAGATGCTGAATTACGGTGTTAATCATGAAGACAGTTATAGAGGAGTTTCTCTTGAAAGCCATATTCCAGTTCAGCAACACATTCACCTGTAGTAGTGGGACTGATAGATGTTGTGGAAGTGACCATGTGTAAAGGAGCTGAAACGATACCAGATGGAAACAAAATCAGACTCAGATGATGAACTATTGTGTTCTTCACGAAAAAAATAATCATCAAGAGGAATTTCTTTTAAGAAGCCACATTCAGTCTAGAACAGCAGTTAATCATCCTGGCCCACACGATCCCCGCTCTGCACATTTTGCATGTTTTGCTTCCAAGATTTGTTCATGGACAATGATTAAGAATCACTGGTCTTACTTGGTTACTTACTCTCATTAGAGTTACAAATGACCTGCTCTATCATCTGATCATGGTTGTATCTCTTTATTAGTTCTACTGGATCTTAGCGCTGCGTTCGACACTATCGACCACAACATTCTTTAAAATAGACTAGAACGCTTTCTTGGCATTAGTGGAAGTGCCTTGGCATAGTTCAAATCGCACTTATCTGAACACCATCAGTTCGTAGCAGTGAATGAAGAGGTATCATATCGATCACAAGTGCAGTATGGAGTACCTCAAGGTTCAGTACTAGGGCTGTTATTTTTCACGCTTTACATGTTACCCTTGGGAGATATTATCAGGAGACATGGTGTTAGCTTCACTGTTTTGCTGAGGATATTCAGCTCTATATTTCTTCACGGCCCGGTGAAACACACCAAATTGAGAAACTAACGGAATGCATAGTTGATATATTTAAAAAAACTGTATAAACAGAACTACTAGATGTTGTAGAAGTGACTGGCTTTAAACAAACAATCAAACAAAAAAATAACAGACTGAAAAAGACGTTAAATCTGACTCGGATGATGAACTACTGTGTTCTGCAACAAGGAAATCATTGAAATATTTATTTTAAAGTCACATTTAGTCTAGAATTATTCTCACCAGTAGAAATAGAACTAGTAGATATTGTGGAAGTGACTGGTTGTAAAATAACTGAAACAACAACATGTGGAAATAGAAATTCAACATCTAAATCTAATTTAACATCTGTGTTCAACATGAAGAAAATTATTAAGAGGAGCTTCTCTTGAAAACCATTTTCCAATTCAGCAACACATTTACCTGTAGTAGTGGGACTGATAGATGTTGTGGAAGTGACCATGTGTAAAGGAGCTGAAACAATACCAGATAGAAACATGTTAAATCAGACTCTTCATGAAGAAGAGGAATTTATTTTAAGAAGCCACATTCAGTCTAGAACAGTGGTGTCAAACTCAGTTCCTGATGAGCAACAGCCCTGCAGAGTTTGGATTCATCCATAATTAAAGCCACCTGATCTAGCTAATCAAGTCCTTCAGGGTTATTTGAAAACTAAATGGTATGTGTGTTGAAGCAGGGCTGGAACTAAACTCTGCAGGGATGCTGCCCTCCAGGAACTGAGTTTGACACCCCTGGTCTAGAATTATCCTCACCTGTAGAAGTTGAACTAGTTGATGCTGTGGAAGTAACAGGCTGTGAAGAAACTAAAAAAAAAAAAAAATAAAACAGATGGAAAAGATGTGAAATCGCTTTCTTTTAAATGGTCACATTCAGTCTAGAATTATTCTCACCTGTAGAAGTAGAACTAGTAGATGTTGTGTAAGGGCCTGGTTGTAAAAGAACAAACATCAACATGTGGAAACACAAATTAGATCAGATTTAGATGCTGAATTACTGTGTTAATCATGAAGACAATTATTATAAGGAGTTTCTCTTGAAAGCCGTATTCCAATTCAGCAACACAAGTGCTATTCTATGTGCTTGTACACAACGATATAGAGCTTGGCAAACTACATCACGCCGCATTGGATTCCGCCATGTTTTAGGAGCACACACGCTCAGGAGCACAGAGTGTAAACACACGCAAATCACCACAGAAAAAAGCTGACCGTTAACTTAATATTTTTTAAAAACCATCTTACATACTCTTAGAATAAAATGGAATAATATGCAAATCTCTTTAAATAAAAAAAAATTGCTTTGGGGTTTGTCTGAGAGGCTGCAAAATATTCATTATTCAGTCTCCTTCACTACAGTGGTACTGATACAGGCTAACTGCTAGATTAGCAAAACCATGGCTATTTATTTTAAGAGAGAATACATAGCTAGATCTTAAACAGTGGATCGTTTAGCATTGTTATATATATCACAATATTGCCCAGTAAATCTGCTGAGTGTAAAGAATTAAGGCAGGTAACAGAACTTACTGTAAGCTGCTTTGAAACGGTGTGTATTGTGGATGCTATGCAAATAAATAATGAACCAAGTTGAAGATTCCTTACTATTAGAGATGCCGAACAATGATAAGTGATCGAATAAATGAATGAATGAAACTTAATCCTTACAAACAAGTGGCCGGAGATCAAAGAACTGCCACAGATAATTGTAATTTACATATATGATTTTCTTTTATTTGTAGTGTGAGGGCTTACAGTTTAATGTAAATCACTGTATATATTAAATCTACAGAGATCAATTACTAAGCCATTTCTTATTTGAGTTGTTATCTAGTTTCAGTTTAACTTTCATCCGAGTTCCGCAGTGAATGTAGACATTTTATAGGCTATTATTTTATGTTTATGTGATTCAACTTAAGATCGCGTTAGAATGATTAAAGCTTACTGTATCAACATAGTGTTAATCAAAAGCAGAGGTATTTCATGCAGACACTGATAAGGGTTAGCTTATGGCATCTAATAATGTCTGCAGGAAATACCTCTGCTCTTCATTAAGGTGAATTTAATTTAAAAAGCCACATTCAGTCAAGAATTATCCTTTACCTGTATAAGTACAACCAGTATATGCTGAAGAAGTGACTGGCTGTAAAGAGACTGAAACAATAACAGATGATGAACTACTGTGCTCTGCAAGAACACAGTCATTGAAGGATTTATTTTAAATGGTCACGTTCAGTCTAGAATTATCCTTACCTGTAGAAGTTGAACTAGTAGATGCTGTGGAAGTGACTGGCTGTGACAAAACTAACAAACAAAATAAATAAATAAGATAACGGTAACACTTTACAGTAAGGGTATATGAATTACCATGAATTCATGCATAAATTAATGTGTGAATTATGCATTACTTCATGCATTAATATCTCATGAATTATCAGGAACTAACATGAGTTCAAAGTCTTTCATTCATGACTTCATGGATGAACAACACCTTAATTAAGACATTAACTAAGTTGAGTACATCATCATGATTTATGATTTATTACACATGATAATTATGTTTTCTTTGTTCACAAAAAACAAAAACAAAACAAAAAACATGGTCTTATAGCCATTGTGGATAAAGCTATGTTTATGGTGCATGATTAAAAAAAAAAGAAAAAACAGAAAACATGATTTTGTGCATGTAAAGCTACTTGAATTATTAAAGGAATATACAAAAATCCACATTACCTCATGCATGCATATAGGCTAGAACAGTATATCGATTAATGTGAGAACTAACGTTTTCATTAAATATGATATGAGTTATCAAGCATGTTCATATCTTCTTCATAGTAGCCTGCAGATAAATGGACAGGCCCCAACATTAGCCAATCACAGCACATAGTATGTGAATTCTGTCAACATCCAAATAATCATCATTAACTAAGCATGAGCTTCTCTTGACTTCATCATGTGTGTGGCCCCTCAACTAAAGTGGTGACTTGGTCCTTTTCAATACTGATAAACAGTGTGTTATTAATGATGGCATAATTGTGAAATGACATGAATATGAACATGGAAGTTCAAGCTTTTGCACACAATGTTCTGTGACCACAAAGGGACTTTGATCGTAACTTTGATAGTGGTTAAGGGACTTTTTTCTTCTTTTTTCTGAAACAGTATAACCCAGTTAAATCAACAGCAGTGCCTGGGAAGAGCTGAGAAGGAATTCAGTACATATACCACAAACTTTAAGTGCCTGTATATCTGACCACTCTTTACAAAACCATAAATCTGGATAACAAAACCATAAAGGATTAAAATAAAATAAAAAGATGAAACAAGGTTTCACAAACAGCTTGGTCTTTTTTAAGGTAAGGACAAACCTTTTATTGTAACAAGCTACTGATGTGGACTCCTCGTCAAATATTTAATGTTGAACAAAAATAAACTGATCAAATAAATGGCACAAACATGGCAGTACATAAACAAATTGTCCTTGTCCCAAACTTTGTAAAGAGTTTGCAGATATACAGACACTTAAAGTTCATGGTATATGAAGTCACCACTATAGTTGAGGAGCCACACACATATGATGAAGTCAAGAGAAGTTAATGCTTAGTTAATGATGACTACTGTATTTGGATGTTAACAGAATTCACATACTATGTGCTGTGATTGGCTAATGTTGGGGTCTGTCCATTTATCTGCAGGCTACTATGAAGAAGATATGAACATGCTTGATAACTCATATCATATTTAATGAAAAACATTAGTTCTCATATTAATCGATATACTGTTCTAGCCTATATGCATGCATGAGGTAATGTGGATTTTTGTATATTCCTTTAATAATTCAAGTAGTCTCACATGAACAAAATCATGTTGTTGTTTTTTTTAAATCATGTACCATAAGCATAGCTTTATCCACAATGGATAGTAAAGACCTTGTTTTTTTTTTTTGTGAAAACATCATGATCATGTGTAACAAATCATAAATCATGATGATGTACTCACCTTAGTTAATGTCTTTATTAAGGTGTTGTTCATCCATGAAGTCATGAAGGAAAGACTTTGAACTCATGTTAGTTCCTTATAATTCATGAGATAATAATGCATGAAGTAATGCATAATTCACACATTAATGTATGCATGAATTCATGGTAATTCACGTACACTTACTTTAAAGTGTTACCAAAAAAACAAATGGAAAAAGATGTTATATCAAACTCAGACGATGAAGTACTGTGTTCTGCAACAAGAAAGTCATTGAGGGATCTCTTTTAAATGGTCACATTCAGTCTAGAATTATTCTCACCTGTAGAAGTAGAACTAGTAGATATTGCGGAAGTGCCCGGTTGTAAAAGAACTGAAACACAACATATGGAAACAGACTCAGATTAGGAGGAGCTTCTCTTGAAAGCCATATTTCAGTTCAGCAACACATTCACCTGTAGTAGTGGGACTGATAGATGTTGTGGAAGTGACCATGTTTAATAGAGCTGAAACAATACCAGAAGGCAACAGATGTTAAATCACACTCAGATGATGAACTACTGTCTTCTTCATAAATAAATTAATAAATAAATAAATAATCAACAGGAATTTCGGTTAAGAAGCCACATTCAGTCTAGAATTATCCTCACCTGTAGAAGTTGAACTAGCAGTTGCTGTGGAAGTGGCTGGCTGTGAATAAACTAAAATAAATAAATAAATGAATGAATGTCAGATGGAAAAATATGTTAAATGAGACGATGAACTACTGTGTTCTGCAACAAGAAAATCATTGAAGGGTTTCTTTTAAATGGTCACATACAGTCTAGAATTATTCTCACCTGTAGAAGTAGAACTAGTAGATGTTGCGGAAGTGACCGGTTGTAAAAGAACTGAAACACAACATATGGAAACAGACTCAGATTAGGAGGAGCTTCTCTTGAAAGCCACATTTCAGTTCAGCAACACATTCACCTGTAGTAGTGGAATTGATAGATGTTGTGGAAGTGACCATGTTTAATAGAGCTGAAACAGTACCAGATGGAAACAGATGTTAAATCACACTCAGAAGATGAACTACTATCGTCGTCATAAAAAATGAATAATAACAATAATAATAATAATCAACAGGAATTTCGGTTAAGAAGCTACATTCAGTCTAGAATTATCCTCACCTGTAGAAGTTGAACTAGCAGTTGCTGTGGAAGTGACTGGCTGTGAAAAATCTAGAATGAATGAATGAATGAATGTCAGATGGAAAAATATGTTAAATCAGACGATGAAGTACTGTGTTCTGCAACAAGAAAATCATTGAAGGATTTCTTTTAAATGGTCACATTCAGTCTAGAATAATTTTAACCTGTAGTTTCAGAATGAGAAGATGTGCAAGTGACCGGAACTGAAAAAAAAAAAAAAAAACAACGTGGAAACAGATGTTAAATCAGATTTTCAGTGTTCATCATGAAGACAATTATTAGGCGCTTCTCTTGAAAGCCACATTCCAGATTATGGACAGTCACGATTCAATATTACAGTCCAGTCCAGCATCACCCTTACCTGTTGAAGTGGAACTTGTAAATGTTGTAGAATTCTCCAAATGTAAGGTTACTGAAACATCAACATATAGAAAAATGTCAAATCAAACTCAGATGCTGTGTTCTTTATGAAAACTATTATGGAGGGTCATGTTTCAAAATTACAGTCATATAAACTTGAGCAGACCACCAGAGCACTGGTACAGATTGAAAAGTATTGAATCTATATATTGATCAAGTGTGTCATGTTCTGTCTGTTCTCTGTGCTTTAGTTATATTCAGTTGGTTGAGATGTTAAATGAATCGCGATACAATTGGGGGTAGGAGTTTATATGAGTGTATCTCTGAGGAGAACTCTCTGTCCTCAGAAATGTTTAGATGGTATTTTTTTCTTTTTTATCTTGCCTCCGTATAATGCATATTAAAGTATGCTTTGTTTATGTGCTTTGTTTACAGCGTTAGCCAAGTAAATGCTGTGTCACTGCATTTTGCGTTCTCGTATAGCCCGTCTGCTGTTTTTGTTTCATTCATAAATTTTATGTAGCATAATTTCACAAAGGAAGTCAGGCCATTCTGTTTTTGCTTAAGATTTCGAAATTATACATTATCTAATTTCATTAAAATAAATAAATAAAGTTGTGGGGTTCAAGCCTGAATTACTGAAACTTGAGAATGATATGTTGCACAGTTGGCAGTAGATTATGATTTCCAGGACAATTTTCATGTGTAAGTTGTTGTTATTTCACATTATTATTATTATTATTATTATTTAGTTTTTATTATTATCATTCATTAATATTCATCAGTGATCTTTGTTTTGTTTTTTTCTGCTGTTTCAGCAGCAGCCATACAACAGTCATGCCGAATATGAGCTCGGCTGGTGTTATAGTCTGATAGGGATGTAAATATTGACTCAAATGAGTTTGTTATACTGTTCACAATACTTGATTTCATTATACAATTTAGACAAATGTAATTTATTTTTAAAACAAGACACATTATAAATGAATAGGTGTTATTTTGTATTTCTAAGACAAAATGCTGCACAACATGCTGTTTTGTTTCCTTGTGTTCCCTTGTTTCCTGGTTCTTGCGCGTGTAGGCTATATCTTTGTAGATGTTTTTGTTGTTATTACTAAAAGTACACTGTATTCAGATCCTGCTCTCCTACTTTCTGAGTTTGCCCATGTTACAAAAATATTTGATTTAAATTATTCAAAATTGAGGAAAAAAACTCAAAACTACTGCCTTAACTTCTTTTATCTTTCCTTAATTAAATAACCTCATCTCATGGTTTGAAGAGAACGGTGAGTTACATTACCATTTATTGAGATGTCCACTGGTGTGTCGGTTGTAGAGCTGGTGTTAATGCTGTGAACATCTGAAAGTTTGAATGAACACTAATTAATCTGCACATTTCTCATACATCTTACACACTCTTTTATTCCTTTTTTTACCTAGAAATACAAGCACACTCTCACATCTGTTCAATTCTACGGATCCACAAACATTCAGATAAAACACAATCCAGCAGAGGAAACATCAGACTACATTACCAGCTGAGCTTGTCTCTGGTGTGACTGTTGTAGCATTGCTGATGATGTTAGGGAAATCTGAAAAAAACAAAAAAACTGATAAATATAAAATGTCTATTTATAAATATAAATGCTATTATGCTATTAAATGTCTGCTATTATCTACTGCACATTTCATTATCTTCTATCCCTTGTTTTTACCTAGAAACACAAACACACTCTCACATCTGTTCAATTCTACAGATGCACAAGCATTCAGTTAAAACACAATCCAACAGAGGAAACATCAGACTACATTACCAGCTTTGCTCTTCTCTCTTGTGACTGTTGTATCATTGCTGGTGATGTTAGTAACAGCTGAAAAAAGAAAAAGACTGATAAATATAAATGAATCAACAATAAAAAATAAAAAACACATGAAAATGTTTGCAATTATCTACTGTATATTTCATTCTCTTTTGTCCCTTGTTTTTACCTGGAAACACACTCACACATCTGTTCAGTTCTACAGATCCAAATACATTCAGTCAAAACACATTCCAACAGAGGAAGCATTACCAGCTGAATTAGCTGATTTGTAAACCACAAACAAAAAAGATGCTGAGCCAAAATGGACAGTTGATGTTCCAGAAACAGTAAGGTGGCTCTTTTGTTTTGTTTTGTTTTATTTAGTTTTGTTTTGTATACAAAAAAACTAGCCATCTTACTATTTCTGGAGCATCAACTGTCCATTTTTGGCACATACAGGAAAATTAAATATTGACTGTTTTTAGCATTTTTCATTTGCCAGATTGAATGAAATAATTGAATGATCGGGTGGGAGCCGATTACATCTATCCTACATTATTTTTCTTAAATTACTTGGTCTTTAGAGTACAGTGTGTTACAAAACCAGTGTTAATGAGCTGGTGTTAATGCTAAAATGCTAATTTGCTAATTGTCAACCACAAAATCAAATTGAAATAGCAAATTGAAAATATGTCTATTAGAAACATGTCGATTTCGCATAAACTTCCTTTTAAAAAATTAATCGCGTTAATCACAGTCCTGGACTGTGATTAATCACGATTAATGGCAAATTTAAAATGCTAGGATTTACCTGTAAATGTGTTGAAATAAAGAAATGCATGACAAACTAGTTTAAGGAAACAGAACCTTTCACATCTCACAAGTATGAGACATAATCCTTATTATTCTTTTGTTTTGTTTTTATTAAGCCATTATAAGCCTTTATACTGACAATAAAACGTTTACCAAGCCACATCATTTCAATACCAGTACACATTTATCCAACTATTATCAAAAGTATTTCTAACTAAATACAACAAAACATTTTCTTGCGACCTTACATGATTATGACTAAATGCATTTGGACCTGTTCTGCAGGTGCATTAGAGCTAGCATCATGCTACATAAGACAATTTATGAGATTGATAGTACACTTTTACTCAGAACTCACTTTAAACCACCATTGAGTGTTTGTAATAAATTCTTTTTGCGATCACATGTGTGTACACTTTGGGCGGCCGCGGTACATTATAAAAGTAGCCCAAAAAAACGCAACCCACGGCTCTGTAATCTTTCCCGCGACTGTATTTTCAAAACAGCCCAATTGTGCGGGAAAACTGCAACCCTGGCAACACTGGTTCCAACACTGTACCCTTATCACATATGAGTAGAGAGAGAGAGCTGCACTTCCTCACAGAATGCACAAAATATAAAGATATCAGAGACCACTACTACCCCAAAATTAATCAAATATTCCCCCAATTTAACACCTGTAATCCAACCCAAAAACTCAGTTTCATTCTTGGCGAAGAAGCCAAATGTTCTAATATAGCTGCAGGATTTGCATCTTGTCATCTCCTGAGGGACAGCCAGAGAGAAACAAACAGCCAATAAACACACACTCACTCACAGCTCAAACACACACCCATTAGACCTACACACATGTATATAATGTATTCAAATGTATTCTAAGTTCAGTTGTTACATGATTTCTGACAGAACGGTGTTCTATTGTGAATGCGTGTATAGGACAGTTAGCAGAAGTCAGAGATTAGTGTTGTGGATATTTCTCTTACAAAATCGCATCAGTTCATATATATTCAACCCCCAGAGCCATGTGGGACACTTTTTTATTATGGATGGATGCGCTTTACTGGGCTTCTTTTGGACTACTGAAAAATAACACCCACCCACTGCCATTATACAGAGCCAGGACGTATTTAAATATAACTCTGATTGGATTTGAAAGAAGAAAGTCATACACACCTAGGATGGCTTAAGGTATCATTTTCATTTTTGGGTGAATTATCCCTTTAATTATCATGTCTGAATTTCCTGCGTAACACATGTAACCTGCCAAAACTCAAACGAAATCGCAATTCCTTTAGCATTTGAATTTCCGATGTCTTACATGGAAACCTGTCAATCAGTCTCAGGGGTGGGTCTATACTATTGGGCATGTTTGTATTGCAAAGCGAAGTGGCACCTAAGCACCACGCCTGCCTGACTGTTTACAGCCACCGTACACTACAGTTGATGCAAATGGATTTTAATATTAAGTTAACTCACTTTGACTGTTGCATGTTCTGTGACAGCTGTGCCTAGATCTTACTGGTTAAGTGTCATAGGAGTAGCAGCATTTTGTGTTTGGTCAAATGCATCAAGTGTAAACAGAGAGATCTTGTTTGACGCAATGCTTTATTATAAGACAGGAATCGTCAGTGAGTGAAGTCAACTCCCAATACAAAATATCCTTCCTTAGAGTACCCTGCACGTCAAATATTACACTAAAAGGGGTACCTGAGTGTTAAAAATTGACGCCAAGGGGTCTTCTTCTTCTTTCGTTTATTGGTGGATTGCACCAAGTCCCATGCATTACTATTTCCCAATGTTGTTGACATCTTTGAATTATTTGTTTTTTAACTATTGCTTTAATTTTATATCTACTCTAGGATATTTCTATGTCTATACTGGTGTCCAGGACAGCTTGTTTCACCAATTTATCTGCAGCTTCATTCTCTTTCACTCCCACATGAACATAATAAAACCTCCTTTAAACCTGCATTGCTTATCCATCTTAAAGCCACCACTACAACAATTAACTCTCCTGAAAAATGATAACTTATTTGAAATCCTTATCTTTCTGGACATTTGTAATTTTGTAATGAGAGATACTATACCTACGTATGTGTTCATTGTCTGGAGTTTTTGATGCATCTGAACAGACTTGTGTTAAATGTCCATACTCTGTCCACAAATATTCCCTTACCCAGATTTCCTCAAATTCACTCATACCTTCTTTCTGTCTAGATTCTAGCATTTGTAGATCAACTATAGGTTGAGGCAAAATCCACAAAGGAACTAATGATAAAGTCACTCTTCAAACAATACTTAAATTTTTAATATTTAATCCCTCTACTAAATCTCCAAAGATCCACCCAAAACTATTACATTCCTGTTTTCCATGCTCCCAACATTTCCATACTACTCTTATTTTGGGATGTGAATTATCTTGTGCCATTAGATTTGCCAAATATACCGCAGTTAACTGTTGTCTTCTTAAATTGAAAGGCATTTCACCCACTTCTACCTAATACATAATAATGACTGATAAATATCAATTAATAAACAGAGGAAACATCAAATTACATTACCAACTGAGGTCATCTCTGGCGTGACTGTTGTATCGGTGCTGCTGGTGTTAGTAACAGCTGAAAAAATAATGACTGATGAATACCAATTAATCGACAAACAAACAAATAATTAAATAAATAAATAAATAATGCATTCAATACTCGAATAATACTGCGTACAAAGGGAACACTTAAATATATTTACCATAAAAGTATGTGAAATAACAACAACTTCACCTGACCGAGCCTTAAGACTGCACTGAAAACGATACATGTAGTAATGCCTTAGCAAATCTGCTTGGGCACCAAATAATTTAGACAAAATTTAAAAGCCAGTTCCAGTACTTCATACCTGAACCCCATGCAGTAGACTAGCTTGATAAATGTAGATCAAATTAAATCTTTCTTCCAATTAAAATGCTATATAGCATGAATGGGTATATAAACCTGCTCGGTGGTACAAAACATGAATACCAACATTACATTTAAATAATTAAATTCTTGTATATATGAGTCATTGTGGCTCATATGCACAATTGTTTGTAATCTATATGACTTTTTAGTCCATCCCAGAGCATTGGAGAAGGAGAAGATAATGAGAACATATCATTTCAATCTGTTTCTCACATAAAGGACACATGACTTGGAAGAAATGGGAGACAACTGTATAGCCTATATGTCATATGGATTACTCTTAGGATACTTTTATGACTTTGTAGCTTGATGGCTTCACACTAGGCTACTTACACAGAATCACAGAGATGACAGCCAGGGTTCTTATAAAACCTGAAATAAGAAGAAAAACTTCAGATCAATCTTATGACAATTAACAACTTCATCATCTGACTTCAGTTCGCCTTATAAAGGTTGAGTTGAAGGCTGGAGTTTGTTGGGGCAGTGTGAACTACTAATCATGACAAAAAATACTCACTTTTATGAAGAGAGGAAATCATTGTCAGTGTTGACAGTCTGATGTACCTCTCTATATCCAAAACCAGTTCAGAGGATGAGCTTCCTTTACTGCTTAGAGGGAAAAAGCTGATTAGTTTGGCATTGATACATGACTCCTTTTGGTTTCATCTTTGTGTCAAACACACATGGAATATTCTACTGATTTTATTCATTTACATGTTACAAGAGTTATAAGCGAGGAGAGATTTCCTCACATTCAAATGCCTTTGTTTCCAGCATATTTTTTTTTAAACGTGTACATATTTGTATTAACATATAAAGTTTAACAGCTGAGATGTAAACTGAACAAGTTTCAGAGACGTTTGATTGGCAGAAATGAAAAAAGGGGACCAATATCATAAGTTGCAGAGAGTATCTTGTGTGTCAGGAGCTGCTTTAAGTAATATAGTACATCTCATCCTCATGGACTGCAGCAAATTTGCTGTGAGATGTTACTACACTCTTTCACCAAGTCACTTGCATGTTCTCGAATTTGTCTGGGGGTACATATGGTCACAAGTGGTCTGTCATTACAAGGATGATCAGCTGTCCTTCCTGTCTCCCTGAAGCACTGTCTTAGTTATCTTACATTACAGACATTAATGACTGTTCCATGTGCAATATTTATTTATGGTTCATTGAAAAGCATGAAAACATTGTTTAGATTCTTTCCAATAACGATGTCTAAAAGTTATTTGGATATTACAAAATTAGCTTTAAAATACAGTACCTTTTTGTGTTTATATACATATAAATAAATACATTTTCACTAGGAGATAGAAGATCTTACCCGATGTGAGCTGACGCACAAAGATCCTCACAGACACTGATCAACTGACTGATTAACTAAAATAGCAATGCGTGTGTTTGGGTGTTTACAGAGAAGATATTTGTTCATCATCGTGATAAGGAAATGTCCACAAATTCAAATTCATATACAAATGTATATATAACAATAGCTCACAGAACCAGTTCCTTTGTAGTGTATTTTTAAAATTCTTCCACATAATGCCTTATGTTTAATTCCTATTAGGTTTCTATCATTTTTAACCCAAATTAATCTAGACTGTGATGGTTGCTGGTTATTGATCATTAGGTTTTGTTTGTTTGTTTTTCATTCCTCTCTTAACTTCATCAATAAGATGGATCGTTCCCATCCCTCAAACCTTTATTATTGACTCATTGTAAAAAATAAAACAGAAAATTTGCATAGAGTTCTAAGATTTAGGCTTCATGTCTACATTTTTTTTTTTTTTTTTTGAGCAATTAAATCATTGTCTTTTACTTGGTTTGTTTCATCTGAGAGACTTCAGCATTCAGCTTTGTGAGAGTTGAGTTCAGACTCATGACTCATGTTAATGAAGAGGATCATTTAACTGCAAGAAAAGAATAATTGATCACTTTAGTTTCTTGACTTCAACAGCCAAGGTGAAAAATAACTAACTAGAACTTACTGCTAGTATGACAAATGGGACCCAGAAAACTTCAAATAAAATCATTATCCCTTTTAATCCAGCAGCTGTTTAGAGGAAAATAAAATATAATGACTGAAATGCTGTTTTAGATGTTGAATGTTGAAATAAGACATTTGAATCTTGTGCTTGACTTTAAAGGGATAGTTTACCAAAAGATTTAAAATCTGGATGTTTGATTACTCACCCCAATGTCATTCCAAACCTGTATGACCTTTGTTCATCTTCGAAGCACAAATTAAGATATTTTTGATGAATTCTGAGAGCTCTCTGACCCTCCCATAGATAGCAAGGATCCTAACACGATCAAGGCTCAGAAATGTAGCAAGGACATTGTTAAACTAGTCCATGTGACATCAGTGGTTCAACCATAATTTTAAGAATACATTTGTACGCAAAGTAAACAAAAATAATGATTTTATTCAACAATTTGTCTCCTCCACGTTAACAACGTATGCAACATAATTTTAAGCTTTGATCTGAAGGCAAACAGCGTATCTGCGTACATATGTTGCATATGTTGTTTACATATATGACACTCGACAAAATGTCAAGTCAAGTCACTATTATTTGTATTAGCACTTTTAACATTCTGTCAAATCAGCTTTACATCAGCTTGATATAAAGCGGGGTGGTTTTACATCAGCTTTACAGTATTTAGACGGGGGAATAGTGTGTCAAAATAATGTCATTCTCCTCTGGCCAAAAAAAATCAACAGGTTAAATCTAGGCTGCAGCAGAGTCAGATTGTGCAAAGGACTCATTTGGTACCTGTGGTCTTGTCCCGATAGCCGTCTAGAAGACAGGATCTTCACTGGGGATCAGTCTCTGGGGCTCATCTAGTTGTCCTGGTCTTCGGTGACGTTCAAGGCTGTAGAGGTCATCTCTAAGTGCTGATCCACCATCTGATCTGGATACGGACTGGATCCGGGTGGCTCTGATCTGGATACAGACTGGATCTGGGTGACTGCAGTGACTGTCTGATTTGGATACAGACTGGATTTGGGTGGCTACGGTGACCTCAGAATAAAAAAGAAACCGATGAAAAATGGCATCTATGCTAATATTAGTCTGTGTACATGGAGTGTTTTGGGAAGTGTTCCCGGTTCCGGTTGACCTAATTAATGCAGCCTAACAATCCTTTAACGAATTTGAATTATGGAAATGTGATAGTGTATTATGTGTAAACCAGGTTAAAGAGATAGGTCTTTAACCATTTAGGTGCCAGGGTTTTTTGGAAAAATGCTGGATTTTGATATCAAAATTTCAAAAGCTTGTGGCTGGAAAGGGCTTAAAGATAGAGATCTACAGTAAATTAGAATAATGTTGGGCATGACCGAAAGTTTTTGTGGGGTGTAAATATACTCCTCTAATTTGCATATTATGACGTCATCAGGGGCGGCCATCTGGATTTCCATCATTTTCTGGAAATAGTAGATATTGAATTGATGTTTGAAATGATTTGCATGTTTTTTTTTCCTCATTCCAAATGATCAGAATAGAGGAAACCAACAATAAAACAGGAGAAAGTGCTAAATCATTACTATATTACTATACTATATAGAAGTAAAACGCTTGTGAACAGTCGCCTAATTTTGATCAGATCATCAGTAATATTCAGGAAATACTATATATTGAATGGATGTTTGAACTTATTTACATGTTTTTTTTTTTTGTCTTTTTAATCCTCATTCCAAATGATGAGAAAAGAGGAAACCAACAATAAAACAGGAGAAAGTACTAAATTATTACTATATTACTATACTATATAGTAGTAAAATGCATGTGAACAGTAGCCTACTTTTTGATCAGTTCATAATTAATATACCTCTAGCAACAGCTCTCCTATGGACACTACGACCACGTTCACCCCTGCCACCCCCATCCCTGTTGGGCAAAGGGTCAAAATGATCACTTGTTTGTGCTTCGTGAGCACTCTCGCCTTGCACGGCGGCACGATAGCACTGCAAAGATGTATCGGGAGAAGCGCAGTTATTAGATCCATACAGCAAAAAAAGATATTTTCAAATATATTTTAAAATATACAAAAAATATATTTGTTAAAATATATTTCTAAATATGTACGTACATATATTTGTAATATATTTTTGGCCATTTTTTTATATACACTTTAAAAATAATAATGCTAAAAAAGTAAAATATCATGAATTAAATAATATGCAAAAACTCTTACGGAAATTCTCATTAAATGTTTTACAAAACATATATTGCTTGAGTTATTCTGATAAGATACCTTAACTTTAAAATAAAATGGTAAAAAAAAAGGTCAAATAACAGGCAGACAGACAGGCAGAGGATTATTAAACACTACCAGCTTCACACATTACTGACCAGATTAACCTAATTTCTTTCATACAAAAGCTCTTATTGAGAATTAACTGGTTTAGATATTGAATGTTTACAGAAAATAATAAATATTACCATGATGGAGGTCAGTGTTTGCTTTAGTTGGGCTTTTGACTCTTGAGTTTGCATGTACAGCTTTTTTATCAGCTGTAACTCTGTGTTTCTGAAGCACATTTATTATTGCAACATAGCAGAAGAAGCTCTCACTGGAGAACGTTGTTGTTTCATAGTGTGGTCTCTGATTATTTAATATTTTGAAAGATTTTGTAAAGCTGTCATGAAGAAAATATTCTGGCATGATATTTCAGGCACACACAGACATCAAGAATCAGTGTATGAATCTCAACAATGGTGATCAAATATTCAGCTAAACACATCAGCTCTGAACATCACAAGACAACCTATTCTCAAAAAAAAAAAAAGTTTGTTGAATGTCACCACTGTTGAGATTCATGTGCTGATTCTCTGTGCATCTAAGACTCACATCTCAATATATGTTTTTTTTATACTGACTTTAAAAAAAATGAACCGCATATCAGTACAATGTTCCTGTCATAACATCACAAGAGTGCAGGATACATACGTATATTCACACAATTTTTTTTCAGTAATTATCAGAGCAAGTCTCTTAATGAGCTATTCTTAATAGCTTTTTGCTGACGACTACACCATCAGCAATTAGCAGCCGACATCACTTAACCTGCTTTGCTTTGCATTTGTGGCATTAATAAATATGCTGGAGCAACAGAGAGTTAAAGCAACCAAAGAAAAACTAACACTTTAATCAAGGGTCAAGAGCCCAACTAAAGCAAACACTGATCTTTATCATGGTGACATCAAACATTACTATTTTCAATAAAACATCAACATCTGAAACGCTGTTAATTTTTAACATGAACTTTTGTATGAAATAAAGTCAGAATGGTTTGTAATAAATTAAGATGCTCAGATCTTGGGACATAGTTTAATATTCTGCTGCTGCAAGTCATTCGAGTTTGTTTATTTATTTATTGTTAAAGTTTAAATAGAGTTTTTGCACTTTAAGTTAGATTTGTTAGACAGTTTGTTTGTTTGTTTTTTAAAATAGTGTGAGAAATACTGCCATTTGTACCATCTGGTGGTGATTTCATAAATTATAATTACCATTATTTGTGTAATTTTTACATACGTTTCTATTAAATTTAAGAAAACAGAGAAATACTCTATGAATAATACAGTATTTATCTGTATACAAATGACAATTATAATGATATAATACTTAACCGCTAAATTGTTAATTTTACAGATGTTAGAAATTTTACAGGGTTTTGCATAACATTTTAAATGACTGAAAATGTTTGAAAATATATGAATATATTTTAAATATGTATTTTAGAAAATACATATTTATACTTTCAAAATATTTTGTAAAAAATAAAATATATACAAAAAAATGACCAAAAAATACATTTGCTAAAATATGTTTAAAAATTGACATAAATATATTAGCTAAAATATATTTATGTAAATATATTTTCTACCAATATATTTTCGGCCACATATAAATATATTTTTAAAAAATATATTTTGACCTCTGTATATTTCAGTCCAAAAAAATGCACTTTCTTGCCACAGAAATACATTCATATATTTTGGTATATGATGGTTGAAACTAAATATATTTACTATTTCAAAAATATATTTCATTGAGCTTCACTATTTGCAACATAAATATATTTAGCATATATTTCAAATATATTTTGGCCACAAAAAAATATATTTCTTTGCTGTATGGGGACGAGCGATCGTCATTTCCAAAAGGCAATTATCAAATGGCCAGAGTTTTGAGATGTTGACGTGAAGGACTGTAGTGTGATAAGTGCTCACTCAAATACTGAGGTGCCAAACCATTCAGGGTCTTATAGGTAATTAGCAAGAGTTTAAAATGTATACGATGTTTAATAGGTAGCCAGTGCAGTGTTGACAGAACCGGGCTAATGTGGTCATACTTCCTGGTTCTAGTAAGACCTCTAGCTGCTGCATTTTGAACCATCTGGAGTTTTTTTATTAAACACGCAGAGCAACCACCCAATAAAACCATTACAATAATCTAGCTTCGAGGTCATGAACCCATTAAATAATGTTTCTGCATTTGACATTGAGAGCACAGGTCGTAATTTAGATATATTTTTAAGATGGAAAAATGCAGTTTTACAAATGCTAGAAACTATCAAAAAGTATGCCTAGGTTCCTAACTGATGACAAAGAATTTACAGAGCAGCCATTAAGTATTAGATAGTGATCTAGGTTATTACGTGAAAAAAGGTTTTGGTCCAATAATTAACACCTCTGTTTTTTCAAAATTTAGCTGTAAGAAATTCCTAGTCATCCAGTTTTTGATATCAACTATACATTCCATTAGTTTTGCAAATTGGTATGTTTCATCGGGTTGCAAAGAAACATAAAGCTGAGTATCATCAGCAAAACAGTGAAAGCTAACACCATTTTTCCTAATGATATCTCCCAAGCGTAACATGTAATGCATGAAAAGTAAGGGGCCTAGTACTGAGCCTTGAGGTACTCCATACTGCACTTGTGATTGGTATGATACCCCATCATTTACTGCCACGAATTGATGGCGGCCAGATAAGTACAATTTGAACCATGCCAGTGCACTTCCTCTAATGCCAACATAACTTTCTAGTCTAGTTAAAAGAATGTTGTGGTCGATAGTGTCAAACGCGGTGCTAAGATCCCGCGTTTGACACTATCGGTCGTTTGTAGCTCTAATGAGAGCAGTCCCAGTACTATGATATGGTCTAAAACCTGACTGGAAATCCTCACATAATTTTTCTTTAAGAAGGAACATCTGTGATGATACTACCTTTTCTAATATCTTTGACAGAAAAGGGAGATTCGAGATCGGTCTGTAAATAATTAATTCTTTGGGATCAAGTTGTGTTTTTTTAATGAGAGGCTTAATAACAGCCAGTTTGAAGGTTTTTGGGACATATCCTAATGACAATGATGAGTTAATAATATTCAGATGTAATAGGTTCAATCTTGGAAGTAAAGTAGTTCATAAAGTCATTACTACTGTGCTTCTGGGTAATGCACCTGTCTGCACCTGCTGATGTTATATTTTTTGTTAATTTAGCCACTATATTGAATAAATACTTGGGGTTGTGTTTGTTTTCTTCTAAAAGAGATGTAAAGTAAGCAGATCTAGCAGTTTTTAAGGCTTTCCTGTAGGAGAGAGTATTTTCCCGCCAAGCAATACGAAATACCTCTAATTTAGTTTTTCTCCAAAAAAGGGTGTCAAACTCAATTCCTGGAGGGCTGCAGCCCTGCAGAGTTTAGTTCCAACCCTGCTCCAACACACATACCATGTAGTTTTCAAATAAGCCTAAATGATTAGATTAGCTGGATCAGATGTGTTTAATTAGGGTTATATCTAAACTGTGCAGGTTTAAATTAGCTAAATTTTAAATGAGCTACTTTTTACTTTTACTTGAGTAGATTTTTAGACTGGTACTTTTACTTGTACTTAAGTAAAATTTAATTAATGTAATGGTACTTTTGCTTGAGTAGAATACTTTTGTACTCTTTCCACCTCAGATTATATCCTATACTTAACCTGATCTAATGTTGCCAAACTATATATAATTCGAAAGCATACAAACTCAAGATTCAGCCTGTGAAAACTATTTTGAAATCAGACCTTGGGTTACCATGAAAATGGTATTTAAAATTATTTTAGCGAGGCCGATAAGGCTCTACCCTAAGGGCCCCTGGCCCTGGAATGCGATTTCTACTGAGGGGGATATGTTCTCCTTGGTGCGTTTTATATCCCCCATCCACCCCCCAGCCCACTTCTCTGAGATGTATATATATTTTTTTTTATCAAGGCCCGACCCCCCACCCCCTTGTATTTTATGCAATTTATGTGACTTCTGCTTATGAATTTATGTGACAATTTACCTTGTGCCACCATTCATTGTCGATATTTAGGATAATCCTTTTTTTTATACCCAAAGCAAGCAGCGTGTGTCAGAAAATATACATATTTCAAAATGTGATAAAAAAAACAACACAAGCAACATTTGACTTAATTTTATTTTTCAACATTTCAAGACAATGTTCACAATTGGAAAGACAATGTTCACCACGTTCAAAATAAGTTGTATTGCATTTTTTTGCTGAAAACAGTAAGATTAATATATGCCTTCTTTCTACATTTTCTGAATGTCCAGCCCCAATGGACGGACATGTTGGCTTTAGGTCAAACTAACAAAATGAGCCCAGAAAATTTGAACCAAGTGATGTGACCCCCATAGTCCAAACAGTGGCGGCGCTAGGGCGGGCTAGATGGGGCTATAGCCCCGTCAGAAACGTGCTTAGCCCCGGCACAGCCCCCCCAAGGATTTCCAAATGATTTTCCTGTTTTTTAACCCTCGGTGTCACTCTCATTAACATTGAAAAATAAACATTAAAAACCTTAATAAAGTGCCTAATATGTGGCCTATAAACAATTGATATTATGGGGGAGGGGTCAAGCAACTCAAGAAAGCAACGCGCAGACTTTGCGTGAGACGGTGAAGGTCAATGCACTATAGAGAAAGTGAAAGTAAAAACTGATGGCTAACGCTGCATTAACAGCACATATTCTGTCTGAGACAATGAGAGACGAATCTACTTAAACATATGCTGATGACGGTATATAACTGTCTTAAATTATTTCCTTAATATTTCTTTTGTGGCTCGTACAGTGAAAAACATGAGAAGAAACGTATTTCACGTTAAACAGTTTTTGAAAATCAGTGCCTAAAATAAAGCTGCTCTGAATTTTCATTGATGACTGCAGTGTTAATAATTTTAATTATAGGGCTATAGTTCATTGTATAAATTAATAGACCTGTTTTAAAAAATCTTTTTAAAAACATTTTCAATGAAGTGTAAGCTAATAGCCTATTTTATTGTCCTCACGTGGTGAGGTGCTAGGAAATTATTGCGGGGCAACATTGTAATTTAATCATATAAATATATGTAATTTATTAATAAAAGTAATCTAATAATAATAATAGGCCTAATAATAAGAAGAATGTAACAGGGCTACATTAATTGGAAATGCTAAATCCTCTTAATAGCCTATTGCCAATTTTTTTATGCTTATCTTTGGCAATCATCAACACATGATACGATGCAAAAAAGCATAAAATAGCTAAAGTTTAGGCGTTCATTACTTTCTCTCAATTTAATTATTTTTTAGCACCCCCTCTGAGCTGTTAAACCCCCCCTTAGAGCCCCCAACAAAAAAATCCTGGAGCCGCCACTGAGTCCAAACAACCTCAACTATGATCATGATAACAGTATTGGATGAAAAATTATTCCTCGTACCTCCTACAAGAGACTAAAGAGTATGTATATCTTGGTACATGTTGCCTGTTTTAGGGTTAATGAAGTTTACTACACAGCAAAAGCATCTGTGCAGCAGCCGTGATTTCTTGACAATTTTCTTTGTGGTACCTCTTTTTTTTATCCCATCACATTAAAGTGCAGCTGCTAAAATTCTGTAAAATGCCTTTTCTTAGGTGGCAGTTGCCACCCCATGTCTGGTAGATCCGTCCCCGCTAGGGACAATGTGGTATTTGCTGGATATTGGTAAGGACATGTCCCTAGCATTGGAAAATTAATTTGCCTAGAATAAATTGAACACAAAGTAAATGTTGCCATATCTTAATAAAGGTAACATGTTTATGATTAAATCTTTGATTACAAGATAACATTACCATCTTAATAATAATAAAAAACAACATCTTTGAATAACTCTGTAGTGCATACGAATATGCATGGTTCAAACATCTGTATATGAATAAAAACATTATGGTACTGATTATAATCAATCATCTACTATCTCACAATAAATATTCTTGTATGACATAAGAGACAACTAAAGGAAACACAAATCACTTTTAGTGTATAAAGTAAAATAAAGCACCCAAGGGGTATAAACGAATGCAGAAATTAACCTCCATTAAAAAAAAAAAAAAAAAAATATATATATATATATATATATATATATATATATAATAAATAAATGGATGAATGAATGAATGAATGAATGAATGAATAAAAAGGAAGTTAGTGAATTGCATCAAAATGAATGCCATAAAATGAGATGTTTGTAATGTGAGGTAAATGCTAATATACCGATAAAAGTTGAGAATGGCATGTAATATCTAAAAGCATTGATTAGTGATATTTTATTGTATGATAATGGAACTTCACTAATTTCCTGAACTTGATACTGTAGTTCTTAGCATTTTTGGGTCACTTCCAATGTTGTCGGGTTTGCGTCCTCAGCAAAGATATGTGAAGAACTTCTTGTACTGCTGCCTGACCTGGATAAGAATGAGACAAGAGGAGCTGAGTGACTTTGTTAGATCAATTTAACCTCTGAAACACAATAGAGTTTGTTTTTAATAAACAGGTAAGAAACATGGCCTGAAGAGATTACAATTGCATCTTCAGAAATAAATACTTATTCTTTACTTGTCTCCCATCTGGAGACACTGAAATTGTTTTCCTAATTATAGTGGGATGTCAAAATGTCTACTAACTCCGAAAAAAAACTTAAAAATTAATAAATAAACTCTGATGTTGCCTTGAAAGTCGGGCCTAAAAGTTTGCAATACTTTTAAAAGCTTTTGAGATCAAAGGCATTTTTTGTCTGTTTAGATTAAAAATTTTGACAGTTGAGTTTGAATAGTTTGGGCTCATTTGAACATTCCGTCACGGGAAGTAAACTAAAGAGTAGCTGGAGACACACTATACGACTAGCTGAAACATTCTAACACCGTGTCCTAACTACATGTGGCGCGACGCCACGACACGCGATAAAAGGTATCTTTTCCATGTTAATCTGAGTTTTTGTCCTAACTAGCCCCAACGGTGACACGCAAAATTTCTAATTTAGAATTGTTTCTATTTCCACGACATCGCGGCTGGAACAACAACATACAAACTATATGACAGTAGATAAACTCAGGTGATTATGTGCTTTATTCAAAATTAAACGTGTCTAATATGACTTAAATATAATTTTGTGCGGCCTTATAGCCATACTGAAAGCAACAACAGACAGTTTACCTCAGATCTTGAAAATAAATTAAAGCAAAGAAGTTCAAAAACTGTGAACTCACTGCAAACCAACCAGTGTATTCCATAACAAAGATGTTATCAGTCACTCAGTATGTACATTTAATTATGTTAAAAAGTTTTAATATTTATGAATTAGATTATTAGACACCACACACTATGCAACTTTTTTCCTGCCGAATACAAACAGTGACTGAGCCCAACTGGAACAGACCGTGTCCGTCCTCAAGACCAAATTCCATTCATAATTGGCCTGAGAGTCGTGTAGTGTTTACCCAGCTTAACATTTTAAACATCCGTCTGTGACATTCCTCTCTAAAAGTCACAGATTACCAAACAAAAAACATGACCTTCATGAAAAGAACATAGTGGTAAATTGCATGATGTCTGACTTCATTATTGAGGACACAGTAGATCAGGAAGATGAAGGTTCCCTGCTGGGAGTTCAAGATCAGGAAGAGGATCTCCAACACCTCACTGCCATTAGTGAAGAAACCCAGAATCCAGGAGCAACCAAGAACCACAAACTGAGCCAGTGTTTTAAACACCATAATCCTACAGAGAAACAGAATAAGAAAGATAGTTAATGTGTCTTCATTAAGGCACAAGCCACTAAGGTGCAGGGCCCTATTGTTTTTCTAAGGATTATTATTATTATTTATTTATTATTTTTTTTCAATCGTTCAGGGCTTTTTGGGGGCTGAGGCTGGGACCCGGGCATGGCACATATGAAACTTGGTACACATATAGATCTCATTAAGCAGAACAACTTTCGCACTGCATGTCATAGGCTCTGCCCAACAGGAAGTTGGCTATTCAGAATTTGATATACTCCTCTGAGAATTTCCAACCGGTTGCCACCAAACTCAGTGAACATGATCGCAATACATTGGGAATGATAAATTGCAAAGGGGTTTCTGATATCTCGAATGGTTTGCGTATGGCGAGGCCATGAATTATGGCGAGAAATGAGAAACAGAAATTGTCTAATAAAATCCACATGCATTGTCTGATTTTGATCAGTCTTCAGGAGTTTGTTCATTGTATAATGCCATAGATGTGACTATTAGGAGTCAAAGTTATAGCACCACCAACTTGCAGCAAAAAGTGTGTCATTGTCCAATTGCTTTGAATTCAGCCTCTTATTTTTAATCGATTTGCTTCAAACTTCATCAGAATAATATGAAAACACAGCCGATATAAAACTGTGAAGGGATTACTGATACCTAAAATAATGTTTCCATGGTAACCTGTCAAACTTTAATATTCTTTTCTGGTGTTTTTAAGGCCCTTAACATGCTTAGGATTAAATGAAACAACACACACATTAAAATTAATGATATTTAGACACTGGCAAAAGCTCATAAAAGGGCACTCTATAGCGCCACCTTTTGACAAAACTTGAGGGGGGGTTTAGCTTCAGTCACCAAACTTGGTACATATATTGATCTAATCAAGCTGGACAACTTTCTAATTTACAGTCATTAGCTACGACCAACAGGAAGTCGTTAGTTATTTTGATTTAAATGTGCATTTTTGGAAAAAAATCAGGCTGTGAATTAATGCATACTCCTCAAAGGAGAATTATACTATACACACCAAGCTTTGTCTAGATGATGCCAAAACATTAAAAACATTAAAAACAACATACAAAACATCTTGGATATCTTGAATGGTGTTGCCATGGCGATTTATTAAAGTAACAGTCTTTCACAGTCTTGATGGTTTGGATTAACCCTTTAATTGCTGTATCCCTTAAAACCAGACTGCCAGAGGGTTACTGTAAATGCATGTTCCCGCTGTGCCCCGTTTTCTTGATGCGCTTGCAATGATGGCTTGGGTCCGTCATCACTGCTTGCAGCTATATTTGTTTTTATGTTGCTTTTTTTTTTTGCTTCCGGCTTTGCTACTGTTCGGTCGCTCTTGCTCTGTGCTTTGCTCCCTATTTTTGCACTTTTCTCAGATCTCTCTAAGATTTTAACTTCAGCGGATCAGCACAGTGCTCAGACAACACATTTTTTGGGGAAAATTAAGACTCTTTCCCAGCAGTTTACATTCCAGAGACGGAAAAACACAGAGGTCTACATTCAAACAGACGAGAGAAAATGCCTCTCATGGAATCTACTTACTGCAGAAACTGCCACAGACTTCTACAAAGGATTGTGGTTCTTGAAACAAAGTTACTTGCTGGACTTCAAAAACAGGTGGAACACACAGCAGATGGTCATCACGGACCCCCTCAGCATACAACCGGTGAGTCCTGTGAATCTAGTGAATCTTAACAGTTTATACAAAGTGTAGAGGAAAAAGCCGAAACAGATAGACAGACAAATCGATGGCACAAACAGGGAGCGAAACCCAAAGGCACTCGAGACATCAGATTATCACGAGTATCTCGAATTGCTGCCGTACCATCCTCTACCCCAGATATGGCTATGACAAGACTTGTAAACACTGGTATCCTACCACCCCCTATACATCTTGAGAACAGATTTGAAGCATTAATGAATGTGGGTGAGGAATCCGCAAATGTGACTAAACACGGATCGAATCAGCCAGCAGCTAATATCGCTACTAACAGGTGCTCAAGGTCGAGCAGACAGCGGCTTTCAGCTCAGACCACAGCCGAGCCCAGGACTCTGATAGTGGGTGACGCTATTATCATAAACATCAGTAGCACGACTACAACTACATACTGCTTTCCTCAAGCAACCATCTCTGATGTGAACAAAGAACTTCGGAACATTCTGATGAAGCACAAGACTGCAAATCGGATCATCATCCATGTGGGGAAGAATGATATTCGGAAGGAGCAGTCAGAACTCCTTAAGAAGGATTTCAGTGAACTCTTTGAAACTCTTCAAAGTCTTGAAGTTCAGTCGTTCATCAGTGGACCACTCCCAGCAAGGGGAACTAACATGTTTTCACGGTTGCTTGGGCTAAATACATGGCTACAAAGAACCTGCAGTATAAAAGGAGTCAACTTCACAGACAACTTCAATCTTTTCTGGGGCCACAGACAACTGTTTAAACTGGATGGCCTCCACCCAAACAGACTCAGTGCAAGAGTGCTAAAGGGCAATATCTAATTCTCCCTCCGTCATCCTTCAGCGGTGTGTTCCAATCTACTCTGCCTGAATGTCACACACACAAACGGACAGAATAAGAGTGACCACAGGACTTCATGTCAGCTTTTGAGTCAACATGTGGTTGACACATCCCACAAGGATACTGATAACACCACGCAGCCACAACAAGCACTGCTCATGGACATCACAGCTGAGCCCTTCCCACAGAGCTCATCACATGCAGACTGTGACGTATTACAACAGCTCCAAGAAACACCAGAGCCAGAGCCAGAGCCCTGCTCACCAGATACACTATCCCTCTCCCCAGCATCTCCACTTCTAAGCTTCTCACAGAAAATGGAGGAACTGGTGTATGCTGGGACCAAACTCTCCCACTCTTTCGCTGCAAGCCCCCAGATATCCCCAGGAGTGGTGATGGCGCAGTGGATAAGACACATACCTTTGGTGTGAGAGACCCGGGTTCGAATCCACTGTGAGACACCAATGTGTTCCTGAGCAAGACACTTAAGTTGCTCCAGAGGCGTGCGACCTCTGACATATATAGCAATTGTAAGTTGCTTTGGATAAAAGTGTCAGCTAAATGAATAAATGTAAATGTATATCAACTAAAAAATGGCGGGCCCCACAACCACCAAAGACTGCAGGCCCAGCTCACCCTCCTCCTCCTGCGAGAGCTCTCCGGCCGCTGCCACAACGCCAGGGCCCAAACCCCTCTCCATCTAGTGTAGGTGAACCAAAAACAACTAATAACAGCTCTCAGTGATATGTGTCGGGTCCCCGCTATATTAGCCATAACATTCACAAATGTTTACAGAAAAGCGGGAACCCAGTGTGCCTGTAGCCTCCTCTATTTCTGTTTTATCACGCGATAGAAAGTCTAAGGCCTTCTCAAGCCATACGGCTGACCCATCTAACCTGCGGCCTATAATGCATCAATCTAAGATTGCTGTAGAGACAAAATGTAATTCCATCAAGTTAGCCTTTTAAGACATTCGCTCACTTAAAAATAAATCATTTCTGATCAACGATTTAATAACCACAAACAACCTGGATGTTATGTTTCTAAATGAAACATGGTTAGAAGACAGCTGCAGTGCAACAGTCCTCAATGAAACAGCCCCTCCTAACTTTAATTTTATAAGTGTCTGCAGGACTGTTAGGAGAGGTGGAGGTGTAGCTGCTGTGTTTAAAGAGGTTTATCAGTGCAAGCAAATGTCATTTGGTCAGTATTTGTCTTTTGAATACCTAGGTATTATGCTGAAAGGTGCTCCACGCACCCTGTTTATCATTATTTACAGGCCTCCAAAATATTCTCCAGCCTTTGTTGATGAGTTCACTGAACTGTTATCAATGATTTCCTCAGAGTTTGACTGTTTTGCTATTGCAGGGGATTTTAATATTTACATAGATAATGCAGAAATCAAAACTACAAAATAAATTATAACTGTTTTAAGCACTTTTGACCTGAGACAGCATGTGCACGGACCCACACACAATCGTGGACACACTCTAGATTTACTCATCAGTAGAGGTCTAAACATCTCATCCATTGTAATTAAGGATGTAGCACTATCTGATCACTTCTGTATTTTCTTTGATATCTTGATCTCAGTCACCACTGAATCTAGATCTGTCTCTATCAGAAAGAGATGCATTAACAAGAACACTAGTGCGCTATTTATGAAGGCAATATCATTAACACCAAGCATTTCTGCAGACCCTCTTGATCTTCACCTGGAGTCATTTAACTCAAAAGTTAAGAATGTTATTGATGATATTGCTCCAATAAAGGTCAGCAAGAAGACTGGCAGACAAAAATCACTTGGAGAAAATCAACAGCAGTTCAGAGCATGAAAAGACAAGGCAGAAAAGCTGAGCGGATGTGGCGGAAGACGAAACTCGAAATTCACTATAGCATCTATAAAGACAGCCTTCATGCTTTCAATGTGGAACTAGCCACAGCTAGACAGACTTTCTTTTCAAACCTTATAAACAGTAACTTAAACAACACTCGCACTCAGTGGCGGTTCTAGACAAATTTTACTAGGGGGGCCAAGGAGGGGCCAGTGTTTAACCAGAGGGGCACATAAAAAAATGGCAACAAATGATATTTAAAGATTATAAACTTTATTTTACATTTAAACATTTAATTTTGTACAAGAGTGAGTGCAGGTGCAAAAGAGGTAGGGCCATAAAAAATGAAAAATACAGTACAGGGTACAAATACAGTGTGTAAATTCAATGTGAACAAAACTCCAGGGTACAACAATGTGACATTTCCTATTTATGGAAGCCCCACTACTGTGGACAGTTGAGTCCACACTTACGTATTTGAATTGGCACAACAACGCTGGATCAATTGAATTTTAATAAAATATAGATACACTACACTACAGCAACAGGATACGGCGGTTGTGCTGTCTGGAAAAACGGTCCACAAATACATCAAGATCCAGAGCCTTGGCCCTTCTGGACTCTATGCTCAGGACACCAAGATCACTGAGTCTCTCATCAGTAGTGGTGGACCGCAGGAAGGTTTTTATCAGTTTCAGTGTGGAGAAACTGCGTTCGCAAGAGGCTGAGCTTACAGGAAGGGTTACTGCAATCTTGCACAGTCTAAAGAGCTCAAAGAAAACTTCCCTGTATGGCTCAATAAAACAAACCAGCTCAACTGTACTGCATGGCTTTTTAACTTCACCACTCTGTATTTTTCTGTCCAAAACTCTCTTAAATTGATGGAGCTCATGCCCTAAATCATCAATCTCTGCATTATACAAACGGCCAAATGAAAAAACATTGCTCTCCTTTAAAAAGGCATCACTCTGGGGGCTGAGAGACTGTATGCTTCTCAAAAGCTCACAGTTGGTATTGGAGAAACGTCTGTTCAACTCATTGAGCATGCTGTCAATTACAGGATAGAAAAATGACGTGCGAAACATATCTTTGTCACGTTCTACCTCCCTCTGACCAACAGTGCTTAGTGTGCAGTAGCCACTGAGTCTAGAGCTCAGCATTTTCTGACGTTTCGCCACTGACGTTGTTGCAGAATCACACTGCTCACAAATATTCAATGCTTCATCCCACAACTTATCAAAGAACGACTCCTGCCTGTGGTCATTCAATGTCTGGACTAAAGCATTTACTAAGTCAACAGCTCTTGACAGATCAACAGTTTCTGACTGTAACATGTCAGAAAGTAGCTTTGTCTCCCCAAACAACTTACGCAGAGTAACAAGATGCACAACAAATTCTAGGTCAATTTGAGCCAGAAGACCTCGGGCCTCAACGGTTTTTTCACCATGACGTTCTTGAGCAATCTCTTGCAGTAGTCGTTTAAGGGCAGGTAGAGTGTCCATAATATTTCGTAGGGCTAGAAATCGGCATGCCCAACGTGTGTCGCTTAAACGTTGCAGCTCTCTTGTTCTGCCATACATTTCTCTTTGGAGAGACAGCCATTTTGGGTGCACATATGAGGCAGAGGTAAAAATATAAAGACTCTGTAACAAAGAAAAAAACTCCTCTGTTTCTGGGACACTTTTGACTACATCAACTAACACCAAATTGAGACAATGTGCACTACAATGGACGTAGAAGGCAAATTTAGCCTGTTCTTTGATCCTTGCCTGAACCCCTGAATGCTTACCGCTCATAACAGCAGCGCCATCGTACGCTTGGCCTACGAGGTTATTTTTGTAGTTCAGGCCATAACGTTCCAGTAAGTGCACTATTTTTCCAGTAAGCCCTGCTGCATCTAACCTCTCTGCAGATTCAAAATGGAGAAAACTCTCCTTAATGGCCCCATTGTAATAGTACCTGAGTGTGAAAGAAATCTGTTCCCTTTTTGAAATATCCTTTGTTTCATCTGCCATGATGCTAAAAACCTCACTGTTCTTTACTTCTTCTATGATTTCAGACCGAACCATCTCTGCCAAACAACCCAAAACCTCATTCTGGATGATCTTGCTTGTGTACTTTGCATTGTGAATGGAAGTTAATCTTCTCTTAACGAGTGGGTCGTGGTTAGCAACTGTTTTAAGAATTTCCCTAAAGTTTCCTTTGTTATTGGACTCTTCAGATTCATCATGTCCTCTTTGTGCTATGTTTTGTGTAGCTGTAAGTAACAGCACTTCCCCAACTGTTTTAATGTATGCCCGATTTTCTTGTACTTGTTTAGTGTGTTCTTTGTCAAGAAGATCTGCTAGTGTTGCATCAGTTTTAACAGCTCTTTGATAATCCCTCCATGCTATCATTGCACACTTGTGTCGTTCAGACTTCGCATGTACTGAAAACCCTGCATCTCTCATAGTTGCTTTTTTCCAGTTTCTAAAACCAGGTGTTGAAACAAAAACAGTGTCTGGGGCATTTGGTGTGCTAAAATGTCTACATGCATAGCAATATGTAGAGTCCATCATGACAGAATACTCAAGCCATGGATGAAGATTATACCAGTTTGGCCTGAAGGTCCGTCTTCTGTCCCCCATCAAAGTGGTTGGGAATATATTCAGGTTGGGCTGTACTGGTACATCATTGTTCGACTTGCTGATATCTGTAGAAAGATGTACAGTAAACATAGGGCACAACTACAACATTTATTTACTTATGCATGTATATCTGCATGTCTTTCAAAATGTAGGCCAAGTATTTACTTAAAAAAAGAAACAGCCATATTGACATAAAAAAGAATTTACAGCAGAAAGCACCATTTTAAGGACACACAGCAGGCCTACAATTAAATAATTGCACTGCTTTGCAAATAGTAAGAACCTTCTTCATCACAAACCTGATGGTGCAGTACTTGATCCACATGGATCCACTTTCTGACCCTCTGGCTGTTCCTCTCTCTGTCCCTGTATGTTTTCTTCCTCCTCACCCTCTTCTTCATGCTCCTCACCCTCTGGAATTTCCCTCTCTGTGTCAGAGCCCTCACTTTCATCACATGCCCTCTCTCCAACCTCCACTGACTCCTCTGGCTCTCCCTCTTCCTGCTCCTCAACTCTCTCAATACTTTGATTTGTTTCTCTCCCTTTTTTGTTTACTGGGGCAAAAAAGGACGCTATGTCCTTTCCTCGTTTCATGATAACTATTAGAAGAAGAAGAAATTTAGGGGCATGCATTACCTTTCGTTTTCTAACCATCCCTCCCTACAAATCTATTTGTTATCGCAATGCAACAGCCAAGACGGATGAAGTTACGTGGTTAACATCACAACATTGTGTAGACCTAGCAAGGATATGGACATTTGGATATTCGCTTCTGCTTCGAAGAGTTTGCTTAGATATGATTTTCTGATTTTCTATGAAGTTTTTGGTAACACTTTACAATAAGGTTCGTTAGTTAACATTAGTTAACTACATTAGTTAACATGAACTAATAATGAACTGCACGTATAACTTACAGCATTTATTCATCTTTGTTAATGTTAATTTCAACATTTACTAATACTTTATTAAAATCTTGTTAACATTAGTTAATGCACTGTGAACTAACAATGAACAGCTGTATTTATATTAACTAACGTTAATAAAGATGAACAAATACAGTAACAAATGTAAAAGTGTTACCAAGTTTTTAAACATCTCGAAACGAGCCATTTACAAACTTGATTTCATTATCAGTGTGAGGAACAAAAGTAACACGGTTATGTGCAAGAACAACAAGTCACTCACGAGATGAAATTGTTTTGCTTACCTTCGACTCTTGCAACAGGAGAAATTAATCGTTGCTCCTCTCTCCAAGAGTAGTTCTAGTTGTTGCTGAGCTCTCATTCACCGAGCAGCACAGCAGGCTACAGTGTTTGGGTGCGCCGCTCTAATTTACCCGTGTAGAACGTTGCGTCGCATTAGTTCCGCTTTTGGCGCTCGTGTGTAAAATCATAATAAAATCATAATTTTTTTATTTGGTCAGCACGGGGGGGGCCACAGGGGTGGCCAGGGACATGTCTACAGAGGCACGGGCCTCCCTAGGCCTCCGTGTAGAACCGCCACTGCTCGCACTCTTTTTGCAAATGTTGAGAGACTGACAAACCCCCCAAGTCAGATTCCCAGTGAAATGCTCTCCGACAGCAAATGCAATGAGTTTGCTTCCTTCTTTTCTCAGAAGATCAATAATATCAGAAAGGAGATTGGCACATCCTCAAGTTATGCAGAGGTCACACAGATTCGACCGCGATTTCAAAAAGAAGTGACTATGTGTGTTTTTGAAAAAATTGATAACAAAATTTTGGAAGAAACTGTACAGCACCTTAAATCTTCAACCTGCTATCCTGACATACTTCCCACATTCTTTTTCAAAAATGTGCTTAACTGTTTAGAAGCTGATCTCTTAGAAGTGGTGAACGCCTCACTTCTTTCTGGGACTTTTCCAAACTCCCTTAAAACTGCAGTTGTTAAGCCCTTTCTGAAAAAGCACAATCTTGATAACACCATGTTGAGCAACTATAGACCCATATCAAATTTCCTTTCATAGGTAAGATTATTGAAAAGGTAGTTTTTAATCATCTGAACAGCTACTTAAACTCAAATGGATACCTGGACAATTTTCAATCTGGTTTCCGAGCACATCACAGTACAGAGACAGCACTCATTAAGATATTAAATGATATTCGCTTCAATTCTGATTCTGGCAAAATATCAGTGCTGGTACTACTAGATCTTAGTGCTGCGTTTGACACTGTCTATCATAACATACTTCTAGAGAGACTGGAAAACTGGGTCGGGCTTTCTGGGATGGCACTCAAATGGTTCAGGTCATTCTTAGAAGGGAGAGGTTATTATGTGAGTATAGGAGAGCATAAGTCTAAGTGGACGGCCATGACATGTGGAGTCCCACAAGGCTCAATTCTTGCACCGCTCTTGTTTAGCCTGTATATACTCCCACTAAGTCAGATAATGAGGAAGAACCAAATTGCCTATCACAACATGATACCCAGATTTACCTAGCCTTATCTCCAAATGACTACAGCCCTATTGACTCCCTCTGCCAATGCATTGATGAAATTAACAGTTGGATGTGCCAGAACTTTCTTCAGTTAAACAAGGAGAAAACTGAAGTCATTGCATTTGGAAACAAAAATGAAGTTCTCAAGGTGAAGGCATACCTTGACTCTAGGGGTCAAACAACTAAAAATCAAGTCAGAAATCTTGGGGTGATTCTGGAGACAGACCTTAGTTTCAGTTGTCATGTCAAAGCAGTAACTAAATCAGCATACTATCATCTCAAAAACATTGCAAGAATTATATGTTTTGTTTCCAGTAAAGACTTGGAGAAACTTGTTCATGCCTTTATCACCAGCAGGGTGGATTACTGTAATGGTCTCCTCACCGGCCTTCCCAAGAAGACCATTAGACAACTGCAGCTCATCCAGAATGCTGCTGCCAGGATTCTGACTAGAACCAGAAAATCTGAGCATATCACACCAGTCCTCAGGTCCATACACTGGCTTCCAGTTACATTTAGGATTGATTTTAAAGTACTTTTACTTGTTTATAAGTCACTCAATGGCCCAGGACCTAAATATATTGCTGATATGCTCACTGAATATAAACCGAACAGACCACTCAGATCATTAGGATCGAGTCAGTTAGAAATACCAAGGGTTCACACAAAACAAGGGGAGTCTGCTTTTAGCTATTATGCGGCCTGCAGTTGGAACCAGCTTCCAGAAGAGATCAGATGTGCTAAAACATTAGCCACATTTAAATCAAGACTCAAAACTCATCTGTTTAACTGTGCATTTGTTGAATGAGCACTGTGCTATATGTCCGAACTGACTGCAATTAATTTTATGTATAATCATTTTCTTTAAATTTATTTTAAATCATTTTCTATATCATTTTAAAATTCCTTGTTTTTATTATTTTTATTTCCATGTTTTTATTGATTTCTATTTCACTTTATTTTATGTAAAGCACTTTGAATTACCACTGTGTATGAAATGTGCTATAGAAATAAACTTGCCTTGCCTTGCCTTGCGTTATTAAGAGTAGTAGAACAACAACGCATAATACCTGGTTTGTTTCATTTGTGATACTTCAGCATTTAGACCTTGGAGTGTTGAGCTCAGACTGATGATGACTCTGATGAAAATGACTGTGTTTAACTGCGGGAAAATAAGAAATGATAACTTTATTTAGTTTTTGTGTCTTTTTTTTTTTTTTTCCTTCAACGGCCCATGTGAAAAATGTCTGCGACTAGAACTTACTGCTAGTATGACACAAACAGGACCCCGAAAACTCCAGATTAAACCTTTATCCATTTTAATCCAGCAGCTGTTCAGAGGAAAACACAATATAATAACTGAACAAATGGGTAATATTCTGGGTGACTTTGATTGAAATATTTTAAAATGTATAAATCAGAGAGCAGCATTGTTCCAAAAGAGCTGTGAGCTGACAATTAAACTAAAGTCTTTATTTCATCTAATACATTTTTAAACATCCAAACTTACTCTTTGCTGCCGTATTCTTCAGGAACCAGACCGACAGACACACACACCACAACCAGAGCAACCACATATCCAATCACACACAGGAATCCACTGCTAAGCACCTCACTCTTTTTTGAGCTGATCTGTGATAGGTTCTTCACACAGATGAAGAGCAGCACAGCTTCAATGAACATCCACACAAAGCCGGAGAGAAAGAGGAAGTGCAGAAGGCCTGAGATCACGGCACACAACACCTGGAGACCATGAGAGACGGTTATGATGATTCTCAGTGAGGCTGTGCTGAGCTGTAGGGCTCCTTCATCATTCTCACCTGCTGAGGCTGTATGAGGCTCAGGAATCGCTGTGTGAGCAGGAACAGAAGGTGAGCCAGCAGAAGACTGATGCAGATGTTGATTCGAGCTACATTATTCACTCCAGGACTCCACTGACAAAAGGCAAAGGTCAACAGGGCCAAACTGAAGAACACCAGCCCCACGATCACACACACCAAATTCAGCAGATCCAGTGAGTCGTTCTGAGAAAACATGTCAGAGTACATGAGTGCTAAATCTACACTGTTCTTCAGTGTTCACTAGAAATGTTCTGTACCTCTGTTGGGCGGCTGGTTTGCATGATGAGAGCGAATGTTGACAGATGAACACAGGAACACACAGTGTAGCTGCTGTTGGTCTTTAAAACAGAACAACCATCTACAATCCACTCACTGATATTCCAGTACACACAGGACAGAGAACCACTGGGCTCAAACTCCTGCAAACAGAAGAAATAACTTAAAGCAAATATAAGAACACAGAATATTAGATGTTTTCAGGTCTTAATCAGTGCTCAGGTTGGACAAAAGCACATCTCAGTCTCTCACTCTGATGTGTCTGAAGGTGAAGTTGACTGGTTTGGTGAGTTTAGTGTTGTTGGTTTTGGGAAGAGTAGCTGAGATCACAGTGGACATCATGGTTTTAATCGTGTCATTTGATGTGTTGAAGAAGTTTGGCTTTAGAAGATTCTCCATCGTGTTGTAGCTCATGAAAGCCACAGCAGCTGATCCTGTGAGACAGAAACAGAAAAGGGTAACACTTTAGAATACTGTTCCATCGTTAATTAATAACTACACAGGAACAAATGACTAATGCACTATTAACATTCTAGTAACTACTATTAACTAATAAGAAACTCTGATTAATGATTTAGTAAGTATAATCAATAGCTACTCATTTAGTAATCGATATCTACTATTTTTTAAATATATCCTGGAGAACTCCTTAGAACTACACTTCTGACATTAGAACGTTAGACATTTCGAGAGGGGTCTGTCTGCGGACTGCAAGAGAGGGGCGGAACTTGAAGGGGCCGTAACGTGTAGCAGGGGGCGTAACTTGAAGTTGTCCAAATCACACAGAACCACGTGAGATGTTGAAACGAGATGTTGTTGGCAAGATGGCCGCTCGCACAGAGACAACGGTCAGAATAATATTTCCCGAGATAATAGTTTAAATTTAAGTGTATGAATAAGTTTTATGTTTTGCAGTATTGTTTCTGGAGCTGATAACCTATTAAAACTTAACCTTCCTCGCTTAGCGTTGTTAAGTAAGCAACATTTTTACGTTCTAGCGGTGTAATAACACTTGGCGGTTAAAAGAACAAAATAAGGTAGTTAAGTTAGGTTAGCCAGATGAATATTGTTAAAACGGCTCTTTTCAAAACCGTTCTCGCAAGTAGATGACGTTAAAATTAATAAAGATTGCGGTTGCCGTTGTAGTGTCACAGAAGTTAAGTGTTAGCCTGCAAATACGTGGAAACGGGATTTCTTGTGTGTTGTGAAGTGTTTTTGTTGAAATGTTTAATAAGTTCACTGATGAATCAGTATAAAGTGAAATCACCTGCTGCAGTTTTGGCTGGAATGATATACTTAATGGAATGAGTACTTAATGATCTTACACCTTTAGAGAACATGACTCTTTTGGAAAGTGTTGTAAAGTGTTTTTGATCTGATGTGTGTAAAGATAAAATTCTTACATTTTTATTCGCTTCAAGCTTCATCCAACAGTTTGTAGGGAAAGTACATTAAAAAAATCAAATTTCTGAAGGCCCGAACTACAAATGCCAGTTCCTTGTGGTGCTACAAGATGGTGACCCTGCAATCCATACTCTGGCTCTCACATGCACACGTTTCTAGAGGGTATAGTGAGAGAAGAATCCTTCCTGAAGGAAGCACACTTCTGCTGGCTTGACAGTAAGTTTTGTCTCTTTCCTTCTGTCCTCCTGCTATATTTTTTTTTAGAGGCAAAGCATCTCTGAGCTATAGGTAAAAGTCACTCATTCACAGGATCACTGGGTGCACTCAACTTGGACATGTCGGCGTGCTGCTATATATTTTGCAGCAAGGGCAGAGCAAAGAGTTTAGAATTTGAGATTTGAGAAGGGTTTGAGGAAGAGTTTTGAGTCTGTCCGTTTTTGTACCACTGAATGTCCTGCAAATGCCAGCAAAACAACATGGATGGCACTTGGAGTGGTCACTTCCCATTATTAAAATGTAAAAAGTGTGTTGTACATAGATGTCAGCTGATTTGTTTTCTATACCAGTTTACGACTGTGGAACGTTTAAGTGATTATTGTACATTTGTCCTTTTATCTCCTTTATCTATTTGGGGCCAAGTTATGATTTAAGTAGTTGCAGGTGCTAAAATGATTTTCATCATAATATAATAATTATTTATACACTGGCCTAATGTTTTGTTTGAGAATAAGTGCTTATTGTAATTTCACATTTCTCTTGCTGTGGTGGCTTGCCACTCCTAAAAATGAATGGAGGGGAACACTGCTACCAGAAAATTTAGCATCAAAAAATAAAAAAAAATCTGACCATGTTTTACACATGAAACCTTCTCTTATTTTGTCATCAGGTGTGGTGAACTGGGATGCATTTTCAGAGGAGCATAGAAGGACCTACCGAACTCCATATCGAATCTCCCGTTGCATTCAGTGCAGTTCTCTATACAAAGACTGTGAAGTTTACACGGGATATGGACAGAGGGGAATATTACAGGGATTCTACTCCGACAACGAATTTGCAGGATACTGCAGCACTGACTGTTTTTATGAGGCTGGAGGCACTTTGTAATAACTGTTGTTCTATTGTATGTGATTTTCTATTGTTATTGCATTGTTATATGCGTGTTGGAAAGGCTCAGACTACATGCATTCCTACTTTTTTTTTTCTTTTCTTTTTTTTTCTCAGTTCTGTAAATCTGAAAGCACTTTATATGCCAGTTAATAAATTCAGTATACAAAGAATCTATGCATTTTTTTCCACAGATATTGTGTTGTATGTGTCTGTTTCAATAAATCTTAATGCAAAATGGGCTGTAAGGTGGCACCATTATAGTTATCATAGGCAATGTATGTTGACAGGCTTGTATTACGATTCACCATGGCAATAGGTAAATTAAAAGGCAGAACCTTAATGGACGTAGAGATATTAATCCATGTTTATGCAGACAGTGGACATTTATCTTTAAAAATGACCCCGACTCAGAGCATGGAAAAGTTGTCAGTAAGTTAGTTTTATTAAGTCTTGTTCATTAATTCGTCATTAACCATACTTACATTTCCTTGGGGTGCATGTAGAACATCATAATATTCATGAAAGTAAATAACACATGAAAGTCAGAATGCCGAGGAAGGTTATGGTTTTAGATTATCAACTCCACAAACAATACTGCAAAACATAAAACTAATTATTCTATATATTATTCTCACCGTTGTCTCTGTGCGAGCGGCCATCTTGCCAACAACATCTCGTTTCAACATCTCGCGTGGTTCTGTGTGATTTGGACAACTTCAAGTTACGCCCCCTGCTACACGTTACGCCCCCTTCAAGTTACGCCCCTCTCTTGCAGTCCGCAGACAGATGCTATTGTGGACATTTCTGTAATTTCTACAGTTATTTGCTGTATTTCACCCAGTATCATACTGCAAAACCCCTTTACAGTAAATAACTGTAATACTATTTGCATCATGGGAATTGTCTGTAATGTCAGACCCCACATACAGAGACTTTTTTTAAATTGCTGCATATACTGTATTTGCTGTAACAGCCTCTTTGGTGCCATTCCATTCCACATGTGCCAGATGTGGCCTGGATCTGGGCCGACACTATGTTGCTATCTGGGTTCCTTTTGTGTATTTAGCCTGTTTTTGGATTATATTAAGGTATGCTACTCTGATCTACATCTCGGTCGTTCTCTCCAAAAAAGTTTGTAACAACAGTATTCTAAAGTGTTACCCAGAAAAGCAATATGTTTAAACAACAACAACAAAAAAAGAAAGTAAGGATATGTGGTTTAGTGGTAATGGCATGTTATCAATTTTCTGGATTTTTTAAAATCACAATGAAACATTTCACATACTTGTTTCGTTGTTGTTCCTGGCAATCCCAATGAGATCGATATCCACAGAAGAATGTGTCGTTTCAAGTTGAGGAATTTTTACGAAGGTGACCTGAGGTCCAACCATAAATACTTCTACCTCTGATTAAAAAACAAGCAGTTATGCTATATTCATTTATTTAAAACATTTTTAAAGGTCCCATGACATGCTGTTTTTTTGGATGCTTTTATATAGGCCTAAGTGGTCCCTAGTACACAGTAAAATCCCCAGTGTTAAATCAACACTGCTTCAGAGTGTATTTGGTCCCACTCCAAAGCACTCCACTAAAGCAGTGTTAAAGTTAATGAGATAGTTATGTGATTAATTAAGTGCTGATTGAGCATTAGTGAGGAACAGCAGCTGTTAACAAGCAGAATAACTGAAGAAAAAGAGAAACACAAGAATTTCAACTGACTTCAGCCACAGCCTTTGATAAAATCAACTGAAATAAAAGACATTAAATCTCTCATGATCTCAGCAGAGGTGGATTAAACAACTCCACAAACAGCATCCCCAGCTTCACTCATGATTGACTTTATTTCTGTCAGATTAATACAGAAGCTCTTATTGAGAATTATCAGAGGTTTAAATGTTGATGCTTTATTGGTTAAAAACAATGTCACCATCATAGACATCAGTGTTTACTTTGGTTGTGCTCTTGACCCTTGACAATTTGTTAGATGTTTCTTTACAACAGTGCATATGTTGCTGTAAAGCAGAGAAGTCAGTGCTTTACACTAAATACATAGCTGTTTCTATGTAATGAGATATCCATTGTGAACATGCCAGATTACATTTTTTATTGGTATCCTACCACCATTTATATATTTAGGGTTTGCACAAGTAACTCTAACACTACATTATAAAAATAAAATGTTGCAGTCAACAGTTATCATGAATGATTTTAAAATGTGCATAAAAATGTTTGAAAAACTATATTACATACACACACAGACATCCAGAATAAGCACATAAATCTCAACAATGGTGACAATCCACAAAACGCTTCACACTGCAATGCATGCTGGGTAACACCATACTGAGTGAAGCTGGTGATGCTGTTTGTGGAGTTGTTTAATCCACCTCTGCTGAGTTCTTGAGAGATTTGTTGAGAGATCTTGAGAGATGTCTTCCTCTATTTCAGTTGATTTTATCAAAGGCTGTGGCTGAAGTCAGTTGTAGTTCTTGTGTTTCTCTTTTCTTCAGTGATTCTGCTTGTTAACAGCAGCTGTTCCTCACTAATGCTCAATCATCACTTAATTAATCACTTAATTATCTCCTTAACTTTAACTCTGCTTCAGTGTTACTTTAACACTATTTGGAGTGGGACCAAATATGCTCTGAGCAGTGTTGATTTAACTCTGGGGATTTTACTGTGTACTGTATCTGAAGTCTCGTTCCCGAAATTCAGCCTTGGTGCAGAATTTCAACCACTACGAGCCAGTCCCACAATGAGCTTTCCTTAGGACGTGCCGTTTCTGGGTCTGTAGCATTAAATGCTAATGAGGAGGAGAGAGGCGGGGCAAGGTGGAGGGTGGGTGTGTGGCCTTAACCAGCTTGCGGCCATGGTACCATGCGTTAATGTTGACAGTGGATGTATCGCAATGGCTTGTAGACACGCAGTCGTTCAAGCTTTTCAGTTTGACCCAGAATCTGATCCGGATGGAAAAGCACCGGATGAAGAAGTTGCAACTCAGCGGCTACAGCAGGACATCTCCGAATGGTTAGTTTAAAATATTGTGTCTGGATATGATCAGTGTTTCCCACACATAGACTTTACCTGGGCGGACCGCAACAATATCCACCGCCTGCTGCCATCAGCTCCCGCGTCTCACACACACGAGCGTGACTTTAGCACAATATTTAGTAACTTTCAGACCCTTTAGGCAGCTTTTGTTCCATAATATTTAATAATAGCACAATATAATAATAATAATAGCACAATATTTAGTAACTTTCAGACCCTTTTGGCAGCTTTTTTCCCATAACAGGTACATACTAACAAACCTAGCGTCTTTTTTTTTTTTTAACTATCATTCAGTTGGAAGATGTCTCAAGTACTGCCCCGCTTGCGCGAGGTCTGACTCTCCCGGCACAGTGTCACCTCTCTCGGCGTCTGTTCTGAGCAACGAGCGGCAGAGAAGCAGCGTATTCAGTTTGCCTTAAAGCAACAGACTCATCAATAAATAACTTAATATGAGCATAATTTGTCTGTTAATATGCGCAGTTTATTACTCAGATGCAAAACAGTATACAATAGCCAAAACCACTGCATATAGTTGCTTTTTAGTGTAAGTTAGATGTATATTGATTTTATCAGACGATGTTGCGATTATAAATCAGGATTTAAGGAGTATAGTGAGAGTGATTCAGAGTTAACATGTATTATTAATGGGTCATGTTTACTATTTATACTTGTTTTATGTATGACAACAGAAAAATATTTAAATGTGAACAGCTTTATTGGGCATTCAGTTGTATTACAGTATGTGACATTTCATAGAATAGATAATCTGAAGTCCCAAAAAACAATGCTTCACTCATTTGCAAGCCATGATGTCTCTCGAGAAAAAAAACTTTTTGCGCTCGCCTCGCACGGTCGTAGCTCATTTTCTCATGGGCGGACAAAGCAGAGAAAGGGGAGGTAACCTTTCCCCGTATGATGACATAAAGGGCAGATTCCAGATTGGGCCATCTGAGCTTTCATTTTCTCAAAAGCGAAGCAGGATACCCAGGGCTCGGTTTACACCTATCGCCATTTATAGCCACTGGGGGACCATAGGCAGGCTAGGGGCTAAAAAACCTCATAAAGTGAAATTTTCATGCCATGGGACCTTTACTATATATATTTATTCCAGATGAGCCCAATTCAATCACTGAAATTACAAACAAACAAATTGGATTTTTCATCTTGGATGTAGTTTGTACTTTTTTTTTTTTTTTACCTGCTACATTAATATTAATGTGCCAAGCAAGCCAACATAATAATTGTGTCTCCACTTACCTACAGTGGGAAGAGTAAAACTGACATTGGCACTTGTGTCCGTTGGCTTCACTAATGTAGAAATTAGTTTCTCACTGGTTTTTAACACACGGTTTCCATAGGAGGCTAGTTCAACTTGGTTGGCTGATGATGATGATGATGATGATGTCTCTAGAATCTTCTCTGAATTGTTGAAGGCCATAGTCAAAATATTTGCCACTTTCTAATTCATTAATCAGAAAAATACAGTGTTACTCTACATGTAAACCTAAAGACAACCAGTAAGACAGCACTGCTATGTCGATCGTTATGTAACTGACACAGATTAGATTATTTTATAGGACTTACATCCAAAGGAAGCACTTGGGCGGTAATGTTCTCTATTTGTTCAAGAAGATTTTGAAGACAAGTCTGACTCTGAAATCACAATTGAGCTTTATGCAATGAATAAAATAGACTCTGTGATGTTAATCAAGTTTTGTAATATTAATAAACCTATTTTGTGTGTGTGGGGGGGGGGGGGGGGGGGGGGTCAACAATAAATGGAAAAACACAATTGCATATCAAATATCCACAATGCACGTCTTATTATAGCTTTGGACTATTATATATAGCAGCTGTGAATCCAACGCGATCTCACGGCAATTCGTACATATTTTACGAGGTGGCAATTCGTATGAATTTGTACCAATGACCTACACCTAACCCCGCCCCTAAACCTACCCGTCACTGGGGTTTAGACAAATCGTACTAAATCGTACGAGTGAGGTCGTACGAGTTCATACAAATTAGCCACCTCGTAAAATACGTACGAATTGCCGTGGAATAGCGTTGGTGAATCCAACTTACATTGCATCCTTCCTGCGGCTTTATATTTATAACTGCAATGACAGAAATCAGCATGAAGATAATAATTAAACAAAGCAAGGCAAAAGAGAAAGATCTTTGGTATGGACACTTTTAATCTAAAGACATAACAACCATTAACAACAACTTGTGAACACATAATCTGCTACTGCACATGTCACTCATCTTTACCTGGAGCCAAAAACACCTGTTCAGTTCTACAGATCCTCAAACATTAAGTCAAAACACAATCAACAGAGGAAACATCAGACTACATTACCAGCCGAGGTTGTCTTTGGTGTGACTGTTATATTGGTGCTGCTGATGTAGGTAACATCTGAAAAAAAAAAGAATCAATATCAAGTCAACAAACAAATAGTAAGTGAAAGTGATGTGATGTGTAACCAAGTATGGTCACTCATAATGAGAATTTGTGCTCTGCATTTAACCCATCCAAGTGCGCACACACACACAAAAAGCAGTGAGTAGTGGCAACACGTTCTCACTCTCAACTCGTCACATATTTTTGAAGCTTGGTCAGGAACACTTGACGTTGCTTTTTGACGCTCAAGGTACCCCTTTAGCGGCATTTTTCGACTTGCAGGGTCCTCCGTTGCTTTAAATAAGAAAGCTTTGGCGTCAATATGCTGACGCGAAACGTACCTGGAATTTTATCGTCATAAATTATATATTGGGTAATAATATTGCCATTCTTGCATATATGTTGGGGTGTGATTTCACAGTGCAAACAGTCACAACAGTTTTATTTATATTCCATCATTTACACTGTGTAGGTAGGTTTAGGGGCAGGGGTTGGGTTAAGTGCTCACACATTTATGAGCACTTAACCCAACCCGTGTCTCTAAACCTACCATTTGTCAATAAAACACAAGATATAAAAGGCAGATACCACTACCTTCATAATTTATTCCAAAAGTATTAATATTCCAAGTCTTCCGAGGCAAAATTATTGATTTGTGAGAGGAATAGCCACGATCGCCATCTCTGTCTGCCGTAAAGCTCTTCCCGTGTGCTGCAGTCTCTCCCTGCATTCCATTCGGAAGGGCCCATCCCTATGCCCTAATCCCTTCAAAGGGTTTACCCTCTGGATTGAGAAGGGTTGACAGGTGTAGGGGACCAAACGAGTAGCCCCAGAGTGCACCCTGGATGATGGGGCGGGGCGACACATTAAGGTGGGGCGACACGTGTCGCTCCGCCCACCCCCAATTTCATTGGTTTATAATATAGCAGAGCTTATTGGTGTAGACGTTTGCGCATGAGCTTTCTTTTATATATGTTTTTATGAATGATCTACGCTGTTTGGCTGTACTACAGAAATATTAAGTGCTAACAACAGCAATTTCAGTTAGAATGAATTAGCAAATGTGTGTTTTTTGTTATTATTTATGACGAATTAAGATTAAGTTCCTGTCAAACGCTTGGTGTTGGCATCTCCGAGTACTTCGGGCAGAACAGAGCTGTGTAATATGAGCGGCTCACGAATTAAGTCTGGGGAACAAATTCTTAATTCGTGGCCATGATATAGTCCTACCTATGCTATAGCACGTTAAATGAAGTCAGATAGTATTGCACTTTTCACATTACACAAAGTACTCATTGAGCAGTTTTAGCTGGGCGATGTTGATAAAAATGATCCTCTATTTGAGATTTCGCTGTTTTGTAGTCAGAATGAGCTTAATTGCCAGATATGATCGAGTGTTAATGAATCTAAATTAATCCCGTACACAGATTAGAACACGCACACAATGAGGGCGTGGATACAGAAATAACTGCATTTTTAAAATATGGTGTTACATGGACACTTATTTACTATAAGATAGGAACCTTTAAAAATGGTAAGAGAATCAATATAGGCTCAAATATTTTATTAAGATATAAACAAGGAAACACAGAGCTTGCCATGAAAACATTTTATTAGCACTTTATAACCCACAAGTTTGTGACGCATTGAGCAATTTGCGTATAAAAACCCAATTTATTGCTGATCTGTGGCCTGCCGATCCTCAAGGAAATATGAATGAAGCGGTATTCAGCCTGAAGAACCAGGAGGTGCTGTCATCAAGAGTTTAAACAATGACTTCATCTGACTAAAATTACCATGGTTACTAATCAGATAATAATTAAGATAGGCCTATGATACTAGTTAGCACATAATATTTCTGTAATATGGCCAAATCAATTGCAAAATCGTACACAAAAGTGCGCATGCTCATGCTCAGGTCTACACCAATAAGATTCGCCGTGTTATAAACCAATGCAATTGGGGGTGGGCGGAGCGACACGTGTCCACGTGTCTCCAGAGTGCAATCGTCCAGATTGCACTCTGGAGTACTTGGACCAAACAAGTGTTTCTTGCATCATTATGTTATGCCCACATGGAGGCGCCATCATCATGGAAATAATCAGCGCAAAGCATGGGGCCCGAAGTGTCCATCAGTTACCCTTCGAAATCCTTCCCAAATGGCAAAGAAATATATTTTTTGTGGCCAAAATATATTTGAAATATATGCTAAATATATGTTGCAAACAGTGAAGCTCAATGAAATATATTTTTGAAATAGTAAATATATTTAGCTTCAACCATCATATACTAATTAAATCCAAGGCTGTGGCTGAAGTCAGTTGTAGTTCTTGGGTTTCTCTTTTCTTCAGTGATGTTGATTGTTAACAACAGGTGTTCATTACTGATGCTTAATCATCATTTAATTAGTCACTTAATTATGTCATTAACTTTAACTCTTTGAGGACTTGGGATTTGACTTGAGACTTGTTTGTGACTTGAAAGGAATGACTTGGTTCCTCCTCTGGTGAAATCAGCTGCAGAGTTCATGGGTGGAACAGAAATATGGCAGGACTTTTACGCTTTGGCCCCTGGACTTTTCACCTCTGCCATAACTTTTGTTTCAGCCCCCATTACAGACATAATAATGCAAAAACTGACACTTTGAATTAATTTAATATATTAAAGAAGAAAAAAAAAATTCAATCTCAACTTTGACATATTTTTATTAATAATTAAATATATATCCAAATGCAAACCTAATAAAATAAAATTATATCTGAAAGCAATGTTCCCGGCAACTAGGGCAGAGGTTCTCAACTTCTAGGGGCCTGTGTAGAGTTTAATCCACCCATATCCTCGTTACAACTTTTTAACATTGAGGTAGAGCAATTGAAAGCAAGCAAAGCATGCAATCACACTTTATTAATTTAGGTAAGTAGAGTGTAATATATGTAAGATTAAGAGATGAAAAATGTCAAATCAAACTCATGTTAGTTACTGTTTCTAACTAAAATGTAACAAAAACACCAAAAAAGTCTTGGCTGAAGGGAGGCACAGCATCACACTCACCTGTAGATGTAGAACTGGTAGATGTTGTGGAAGTAACTGTAAGTAAATGAAATGTAGCATTTACAAGACAAAAGAGATAAGTAAGATTTAGATGAACTACTGTGTTTTTTTTATGAGGGCATTAATTATGGAGTGTTACTGATACAATATCACAGTCCAGTCTAACATCATCCTCACCTGGAGAAGTAGAACTGGTAGATGCTGTGGAAGTGACCATCTGTAAAGTATCTAAAAGAATAACAGATTGAAACAGATGATAAATCAGACTGGGATGCCGAATTACTCTGTTACTCATGAACATACTAATTATGGAGGAGCATCTTTTGAAAGCCACAATCAGTCCAGAAACATGCTCACCTGCAGTAGTGGAACTGGCTGATGTTGTGGAAGTGACTGTCAGTATATGTAACGTTTACAAGATGGAACGAGATACCAAGTAAGATTTAGATGAACTACTGTGTTCTTCATGAAGACATTTATTATGGAGTGTTAGTGATTCAATATCACAGTCTAGTTCAGCATCATCCTCACCTGTAGAAGTAGAACTCGATGGTGTGGAAGTGACTTGCTGTAGAGAAACTAAAACAATAACAGATGGAATCAGATGAAAAATGTCAAATTACTCCATTACTCATGAACATACTAATTATGGAGGAGCATCTTTTAAAAGCCACAATCAGTCCAGAAACATGCTCACCTGGAGTAGTGGAACTGGTAGATGTTGTGGAAGTGACTGTCAGTATATGACATGTAACATTTACAAGATGGAAAGAGATACCAAGTAAGATTTAGATTAACTACTGTGTTCTTTATGAAGACACTAATTATGAAGGGTTAAATAAAATGATATGCTGATAAATGATGATACTGTTTATGATTTTTTGCAAGTTTTTGTTGGTCTGTTTTATCATCTACTGATACAAACACACCTACTCACACATACTGAGCGGTACAGATCATCATATGTATCAGACCAGAAAATAAGCTAATAGAGACAAAGTGTTACATTACCAGTTGAGATGGTCACTGGTGTGACTGCTGTAGAGCTGGTGTTAATGCTGCCAACATCTGAAATTTGGATGAATAGTGATTAATGAACAGAGACACAAATATAATGATAATGTTGAAAGAGCTCATATAAATATAATTACCTGCACAGTATGCTGAATTACAGACAGTTGGTCTAACCATCTCATAGACATAATAATTGTCTGGACAAGCTTTGACTTTAATGGGGTAAGACCCGTAATAACAGCAGTAATTGACAGCAAGACCGCAGACATCTCGAGTGACGATTCTATCCTCAACTCTTGGGTGTCCACCACGGATCCACAGTGTGATATCAGTACCACAGCTGTACTGAGCAACACAAGTGTCTGGGATCTGAGCACTCACACCATTAAGGAAGAGACGATACCAGCCGCTCCAGGTGACAGACCGGTCACAACTTCTTACTGAGGCATATGCATTATTGGTGGCTCTCCATGGATTGTCCAGAACAGTGTAGTTGTAGCAAGGGTCAGACAAATTAGCTGTAATGAAATAATAATAATAATAATAATAAATAAATTAAACAAATTGCTGACTCTTGCCTGACAGATACAGAGGCCAACATATCTGAAAAAACATTGATTATAATCTCTTGCAGTCAACAATCAACATATTACACTCAGTAATGGGGGCAATTAAACTAACCCAGTGCTCTGTACCTAGCTCTATCTACTGTATTAGTGAATCACCAACAGTCTGACAGACAGGCAGCAGCTAGTGAGACTGGGAAAATCTTTTGTATTCTTTACACTATTTTTCTCCCTGTACACCAATGACTGCACTGAAAAAGACTCCTCTTGCCAAGTTCTTGAAGTTTGCAGATCCCCAGTCCCCATAGGGTGGTTGAGCATCTGGCTGTCTGGTGAATTCATTCAATCTGGAGCTGAACATGCTCAAAACAGTGGAAATAATAATGGACTTTAAGAGGAACCGAACCCCCCCACACCCCCGTCACTTCCCCCACTCAACATCACAACCAGCACTGTGGCAGCCGTGGAGTCATTCAGTTACCTGTGCACTACCATCTCACAGAACCTAGGACTCTATTCCACATACACTATATTGCCAAAAGTATTGGGACACTCCCTTCTAATAAACAGGTTTGACTACTTAAGTCATTTCCATGAGTACAAATCTCACTGTTAAAGCATATAATGATATTCTAGGGAATTGTGTGCTTCGGATTTTATAGCAACAGTTTGGACAGGACCCTTTGGTATTCTAATGTGACAATGCCTTTTTGTATAAGGCAAGGTTCAAAAAGACATGATTGATTGAGTCAGTGTGGAAGAACTTGACTGGTCTGCAGAAAGCCAAGTCCTGATCCCAGCTGAACACCTCTGGTGTGACTTTATATGCAGACCTTGAGCCAAAAACCCATCACCAACCACTAATGACTTGTACATATGGGTACAGTCATTTTAGACACTTCCAAAACAGACAACTGACAGTCGCACAACTGACACGCAGCGAGGATAAAATATTAAATTAGCTTACTCCTCATCGAAAATGATTTAAAACATTTAGGTCTATACAATGAAGAGCCCTATAATTAAAATAATACTTAACTTACAAAAATAGCCTATGTCTGAACACTGTAAATTAGTCAGCAATGAAAATAAGAGCACAGAAGGAACTTTAAAAAACAACTTGTTTAACATGAAATACTTCAAATCTGGGTTTTTTTCTTCTTCACTACATATATCGACCATAAGAGAGTTTTCTTTTTGTTAGAAAATAAATTCGGACAGTTAGACTGCTCAATTCAGTTAGCCTGCTCAATCAATTGAATAACTTTGTGAATAAACAATAAATTAATGATAACGTAAATTACCAACAGAGGAGTCAAAATAGACACAGAGTTGGCTTGGAAGAAGTGAACATGGTCTATCCATTCTGCAGATAAGCAGCAATTTCCTAAATTGAAGCTGGTTTTATAGAGACAAAACTTATAAAGATCTTACCCTTTTTGTTTTCTTTCTTGCTGCATGAAAGATTAAATGGTTTAAATTCTGTTTTCACGCAGGTGCAGTGATGGAAAAAGCAATGACTTTAGGGAAATCGGTTCATAGCTTCCCTTCAACTCTGCGATACCCTCATGAGAGGCAAACAAAATTTCTGACGTGTCAGAAATTCATCCGACCGTCTGATTGCCAGTCGGGAGAGGTTTTCCCCTGTACAGTGCCCGAAGATTGCATAACAAATGACGCACGACAAAGCTGAAATTCACCCTGACTCAAAAAGGATTCACACTAATCTGAATTTGGCTCAAAATCAGATGAAAATCACACAGTGCCTTAAAGACCCCCTGCTCTAGATGAGATTAGGTCACTACATGACAATTACGTCAACATCAAATTTGTTCTTGTCTTTCTTTCAAACATGTTGCATAAACACACAGTTGCAACAAACTATATTAATAATAATAATAATAATAATCCATTACATTTATATAGCGCTTTTTCTGCTTTTCTAAGCACTCAAAGCGCTCTACATTGTGAGGGGTGGTGTTATATTACAAAGTCAAGGCTCAAGAGCCCAATTAAATATCACACAGTGATTAAAGAGACAGTGTGTTACATTACCAGTTGAGATGCTCACTGGTGTGACGGCTGTAGAGCTGGTGTTAACGCTGCTAACATCTGTTTGGATGAATAGTGATTAATGAACAGAGACACAAATATCCGGAATGTATAATAGGAACTTGTGTAAATATAATTACCTGCACAGTAGGCCGAATAGCTCACAGTTGGTCTAACCAGCTCATAGACATAATAATTGTCTGGACAGGCTTTGACTTTAATGGGGTAAGACCCATGATAGCAGCAGTAATTTTCCCAGTGACCGCAGACATCTCGAGTGACGACTCCATCCTCAACTGTTGGGTGTCCATCAGGTATCCACAGTGGGACATGAGTGCCGCAGCCATATCTTGTAATACACGTCTCTGGGATATGAGCGCTCAGGTCATTAATGAAGAGACGATACCAGCCGCTCCAGGAGACATTGGTGTCACACTTGTGATATTGATGCATGTAATGTGTATTATTGGTGGCTCTCCATGGTTCATTCAGTACAGTGTAGTTGTAGCAGGGGTCAGACAGATTTGCTGTTATGAAAAATAATAATAATAATACAAGAAATTAACATTTTGAGTTATACAATACAAATAAACATAACTAGTAGCCACTCACATACAGAATCCTTCATATCCTTAAAAAATGCCTAAAAATATTTCTGCAATTACCAGAAGCATATTGTTTTTTTCCAAGATTTACATTCTAATATGGGTCCAAATGGACAGAATAAAAACACACCAATCAACATTCAGATCATCATATTCATCACACCATAAAATAGTCCAATAGAGATACAGTATGTTACATTACCAGTTGAGATGGTCGCTGGTGTGACGGCTGTAGAGCTGGTGTTAACGCTGCTAACATCTGTTTGGATGAATAGTGATTAATGAACAGAGACACAAATATCCGGAATGTATAATAGGAACTTGTGTAAATATAATTACCTGCACAGTAGGCCGAATAGCTCACAGTTGGTCTAACCAGCTCATAGACATAATAATTGTCTGGACAGGCTTTGACTTTAATGGGGTAAGACCCATGATAGCAGCAGTAATTTTCCCAGTGACCGCAGACATCTCGTGTGACGACTCCATCCTCAACTGTTGGGTGTCCATCAGGTATCCACAGTGGGACATGAGTGCCGCAGCCATATCTTGTAATACACGTCTCTGGGATATGAGCGCTCAGGTCATTAATGAAGAGACGATACCAGCCGCTCCAGGAGACATTGGTGTCACACTTGTGATATTGATGCATGTAATGTGTATTATTGGTGGCTCTCCATGGTTCATTCAGTACAGTGTAGTTGTAGCAGGGGTCAGACAGATTTGCTGTTATGAAAAATAATAATAATAATACAAGAAATTAACATTTTGAGTTATACAATACAAATAAACATAACTAGTAGCCACTCACATACAGAATCCTTCATATCCTTAAAAAATGCCTAAAAATATTTCTGCAATTACCAGAAGCATATTGTTTTTTTCCAAGATTTACATTCTAATATGGGTCCAAATGGACAGAATAAAAACACACCAATCAACATTCAGATCATCATATTCATCACACCATAAAATAGTCCAATAGAGATACAGTATGTTACATTACCAGTTGAGATGGTCGCTGGTGTGACGGCTGTAGAGCTGGTGTTAACGCTGCTAACATCTGTTTGGATGAATAGTGATTAATGAACAGAGACACAAATATCCGGAATGTATAATAGGAACTTGTGTAAATATAATTACCTGCACAGTAGGCCGAATAGCTCACAGTTGGTCTAACCAGCTCATAGACATAATAATTGTCTGGACAGGCTTTGACTTTAATGGGGTAAGACCCATGATAGCAGCAGTAATTTTCCCAGTGACCGCAGACATCTCGAGTGACGACTCCATCCTCAACTGTTGGGTGTCCATCAGGTATCCACAGTGGGACATGAGTGCCGCAGCCATATCTTGTAATACACGTCTCTGGGATATGAGCGCTCAGGTCATTAATGAAGAGACGATACCAGCCGCTCCAGGAGACATTGGTGTCACACTTGTGATATTGATGCATGTAATGTGTATTATTGGTGGCTCTCCATGGTTCATTCAGTACAGTGTAGTTGTAGCAGGGGTCAGACAGATTTGCTGTTATGAAAAATAATAATAATAATACAAGAAATTAACATTTTGAGTTATACAATACAAATAAACATAACTAGTAGCCACTCACATACAGAATCCTTCATATCCTTAAAAAATGCCTAAAAATATTTCTGCAATTACCAGAAGCATATTGTTTTTTTCCAAGATTTACATTCTAATATGGGTCCAAATGGACAGAATAAAAACACACCAATCAACATTCAGATCATCATATTCATCACACCATAAAATAGTCCAATAGAGATACAGTATGTTACATTACCAGTTGAGATGGTCGCTGGTGTGACGGCTGTAGAGCTGGTGTTAACGCTGCTAACATCTGTTTGGATGAATAGTGATTAATGAACAGAGACACAAATATCCGGAATGTATAATAGGAACTTGTGTAAATATAATTACCTGCACAGTAGGCCGAATAGCTCACAGTTGGTCTAACCAGCTCATAGACATAATAATTGTCTGGACAGGCTTTGACTTTAATGGGGTAAGACCCATGATAGCAGCAGTAATTTTCCCAGTGACCGCAGACATCTCGAGTGACGACTCCATCCTCAACTGTTGGGTGTCCATCAGGTATCCACAGTGGGACATGAGTGCCGCAGCCATATCTTGTAATACACGTCTCTGGGATATGAGCGCTCAGGTCATTAATGAAGAGACGATACCAGCCGCTCCAGGAGACATTGGTGTCACACTTGTGATATTGATGCATGTAATGTGTATTATTGGTGGCTCTCCATGGTTCATTCAGTACAGTGTAGTTGTAGCAGGGGTCAGACAGATTTGCTGTTATGAAAAATAATAATAATAATACAAGAAATTAACATTTTGAGTTATACAATACAAATAAACATAACTAGTAGCCACTCACATACAGAATCCTTCATATCCTTAAAAAATGCCTAAAAATATTACTGCAATTACCAGAAACATGATTTCTCAAGATGTATGTACTAATATAGCAAAACATACTAGTCTACAGAGCTGCTCATTTACAGCCAAAATGACACAGCACAATACATTACCAACTGCATTTGATGTTTGTGGGTTAGTTAGAGAGGCCAATACATCTAGGGAAAAAAGATAACAAATACAAATTAATTAAAACTATTACAAAGGCTGCAATGTTTATAATAGCAGAAAACTGACAATGAAAGGCACCTAAAGCTGTCAATTATTCAGGCTCTTTTAGCCTTATAAAACATAAGAAATATCAACATTTTACACACATTTGTTTTGGGTGATACTGAGGTCACTATTACATGTTATAATTGTATAATATTCACTGTAATTATATATATATATATATATATATAGATATATATATATATATATATTAGTGCTGTCAAATGATTCATCGCAATTAATCACATCCAAAAATAACTTTTTTTTTTATATATGTGTGTGTGTACTGTGTATATCTATTATGTATATACAGTGCCTATAAAAAGTCTTCATACCCCTTCATTTTTTTCACATTTTGTAATGTTGCTGCGTTATATTAAACTGTTTTAAATTACTTTTTTTCCCCACATCAATCTACACCCCATACACCATAATGACAAAGCAAAAAAAAAAAAAAAGGTTTTTAACATCTTTGCAAATTTATTAAAAATAAAAAACTTAAATGATTCTATTGCGTAAGTAATCATACCCTTATCTGGAACAGTTGGAATTTAGCTCTGGAGCATTTATATTGCTTGTAGATGTTACTGCACTTTGAGTGAAGTTAACCTGTGGCAAATTCAATTGAATGGGTATGATTTGGAAAGGCACACGTCTTAATAAAAGGTCTAACAGCTGAAAATGCATATCAGAGCAAAAACCAAGTCCTGAGGTCAAACAAACTGCCTGTATAGCTCAGAGACAGGATTGCATCAAACCACACATCTGGGGAAGAGTTCAGAAAAGAAAATATGCTGCATTGAAGTTTCACAGAAGCACGTAGTCTCCGTTACCCTTAATGGAAGAAGTTTGGAACAACCAGGACTCTCGCTAGAGCTGGCCTCCTGGCCAAACTGAGCAATTGATGGAGAAGGGCTTTGGTTAGATTGATGACCAAGAACCTGATGGTCTCTCTAGTTGAACTCCATGATAATATGTGGAGATAGGAGAAATCTACAGAAGGACAAACATCACTGCAACACCCCACCAATCTGTGTTTTATGCTGGTGTGGCCAGATCCTCAATGAAGGTGTGGCCTCTCCTCAGTGAAGACACATGAAAACACACTTGGAATTTGCAAAAAAAAAAGGTACTCTCAGACTCTGAGAAAAGAGATTCTCTGTTTTTTTATTTGTAATTAATTTACGAAGTTGTGACAATTCTGTTTTTGCTTTGTCATTATGGTGTATGGAGTGTAGATTAATGTGGAAAAAAAGGAAATAAAATCAGTTTAACATAAGGCTGCAACATAAAACGTGAAAAAAATGAAGGGGTTTTTGTAGGCACTGTATAAACACACACACACATGCATGTATATATTTAAGGAAAATATGTATTAAATATATTTATATATGATATAATTTAAATGAATATAAACATACTTTTCCCCCTGTGTCATTCCATTTTATTACACATAACTTAATTTCTAAAATGATTTGTTTTGTTTTATTTGTATGTATGGATTACTTTGGTGGTTACGACATCTGGAGGAAATTTCATAGCAACAGCACTTTTAGAAACATATTTACTGGGAAAAACTTTACTGGGTGACACTCAAAATTAAAAAATTATTTAAAAAATTTACTGGGTGACGTGTTCAATACTTTTTTACCCGCTGTATGTATGTATTTATGTATGTGTGTGTGTGTATATATATATATGTATATATATTAGCCATGTCAAATTAGTTCGTTAACGCAGGCGATTAATTTTTTCAGTTTAACGCGATTAATGCTGAGGTGGAGCTAGGGTTGGCCACCCCACTCACAACTGCTGTTTCTGTGACTTTTTCTCTTGACAAGAAGTGCATTTCTGCAGTCACAGAACGTCTTTACGATCACATCAAACAGGAGACATTTCAGACGCACGCTCCACTTTACTCGGCAGGCGCAAGTAAAAAGAGTGCGGAAACGGTACTGTGCTTGCAGCGCATGCTCAATTGCACGTGCAAAGTTGCCGGCACGCGCTGTAGCCTGCCCAGTCAACAATTTGATTTCACAGTGACCTCACCATGAGCTCACAGGATACTCGTGAAGAGGTCACAATGTGAGGTAACAGTGAGCTAAAAGTGTATCCTCACAGCACCCTCAATGTGAGCTCATAGTAATGTGAGGTCAAAGTGCACTCACTGCACAGAGACTAGGTACCAAGCATCCATTGTTGAGATTCATAGACCGATTCTTGATATTTCTCTTTGTTTTGAAATGGCAGAGAAGTTAATAATATTTCAGAAAGTTGTGCAATTAATTTGCTACATTTTTTAATTGATTAACAGCGCTAGTATATATACTGATATATATATAATACAGCAAACATAAAAAAATGCTTTCTGAACCATTTCTCTTTGTGTTATGTGCTCTTTGTTTATGTTCTTGCTCTATTGAAAATGGCCTCTAAGCAAAGATTTTCTGTCAATGATTTTGTCCCAGTTTTTTGACAGTGAAAGTGACAAGAGAATGTGTCTGAGACAGACGATAATGCTGAGAAGGACCCTGATTATGAGGCGTTCTCTTCAGGTGAGAATAAGACTCCTAGTGTTGATCCTCCTCTTGTCTCTCAACCACCAGCAGAGACATTACCTTCCAAAAACCATCTAAATGGTTCCAGGACCCACCAGATTTGCTGTCAGCCATGTCCAATATATAAAATCAGCATTTGAGCTTTTCATTACAGCACCAATTGAAAAGAATATACATATAATAACATATAATAATATGCATATAATAATATATAAACCAATAGTGTTCAGTCATTTGAGCTGTATGTAGAGCCATTTGATAATCTGATTGGAGATTCAAGTGCAGTGAAGACTGCAAACAAAATAAAAGTTCTCCATATGTTAAACATAAATCAGAACAAACAGAGTATTCATACAGTTTTCACTGAAGAAAGAAAGAAAGAAAGAAAGAAAGAAAGAAAGAAAGAAAGAAATGGGTTTTGAGAGTTGTGAGTTCCCAGCAGGCACCGGACGTCAATATAACGTCAGATTGACGTTGGACCCCAACGTCGGAGAGACATTGAATTTTGGTTGAAAATGAAAATCGGGTTGATGTCAGAACCCAACGTCAGATTGATGTCAGAACCCAACGTCATGTTGACGTCAATCTCCAACGTTGGACAGACGTTGCATTTCGGTTAGTTAATGCCACAACCTAAAAATAACTGAAGATCAACGTCAAATGATGTTAGAATTTGACGTTGTGTGGACGTTACCATTATGACGTCTAGGCGAAGTTGGGTTTTGGTTGCTATACCTGACGACTATATATCAGTATTTGATGTCAATGTAACGTTGGCTTAAGATGTTGGCTCGACGTTGGATTTTGGTTGCTTCACAACACAACCTAAAAACAACAAAATATCAACGTCAACTGACGTCGGTCTTGGACGTTGAATTTTGGTCACCTGACGTCGCGACCTAAATCTAACCTAATATTAACGTTGTGTGCCTGCTGGGTAATGTCTATGAGTGTTTATACTTAACAGTTTATACTTACATATCATAACAGAGACTGATGCTGGGGGGGTTAAAATAAAAAAAGAGGAATAAAAGGGGGATTAAAAACAAATGCATATTGGATTTAATTGAATGAGATTAAATTTATTTTTCTGTTAAGTGGTTTTTGGTCAGTGTGAATCATCCTTTAAATGCTCATTACACAAATACTCACCTTTATGAAGGAAGGAAGCCATTAACAATTTCAAATGTTCAATGCCTCTTTATCCAAAAGGTAGTTCAGAGGATGGTTTTCTTTTACATTTGGGAATATAAATTTATAAATAAGGAGAGTTTTAATTATTTGTTGTCATCAAATACTTCACTAAAGAATGAAACAATTCTCTTAGAGATTTCAAACATTTTTAGGTTAATTTAAAAGCACAGTCAATTTAAAAAGGTTGCGGAAATGATGATATATTCATCACATGCAGTTTCCAAAAAAACACACTTGCAAATCCCAGTAGGTCTAAAAATGCTCTAGAATAACTCATAAAAATTGATCTCTAAATACTGTGCATAAACAAACTACACACAATTCACACATGATCACATATTAACACACATCAACACATGCTGTTTGAGTTACAGAGACTGGTGAGGATCATTATAAGCAGAAAGAAGGTCTTACCTCATGCAAGCTGATGTAAAGTGACCCTTACTTGACACAAATGACTGAAGAAAATATTTGTGTGTGCTGTTTATGGATATGTTATCTGTTCATCATCCTGGTAAGAAAATAGGAGCTCAAAATAGGAGCTCACTGTTCCTTCTCAAATTCAAATTAAAATACAAATGTATATCTAACAATAGTTCATATGTCCAGTTCCCATGAAATGTATTATTATAGTGACCTTTTACAACATCCTGTGTAATTAAATATGCTTGTTGTTGTTGTTTGTTTTTAAATCAGTTTTAACCCAAAGACTTCAAGTGGACTGTGATAGTTTCTGTAATTTTAGCAGCTGCTGGTAATTGACTGTTTGTTTTGTTTTGTTGTCTCAGCTTCACAACATTCCTCTCTTAACCTCCTCAATAGGATGGTCATTTCAAGTCATTCAAGTAATCCATCCCTCAAACTTGGTTTACTGACTCATGTTGTAAAAAATAACAGCAAATGTGCACATACAGATGTAAGTGTTATTTGTGTTATAACTTTGACTTTGAGACATTATCTGTTTATTTAGTTATTTTTACAGTTTCACTTTAAATGTATATCACAATACCCATAAAACCTGTGGCCATTTTTATTCCTTTTAATACATACAAAAAATAAATTTCTTTCATTTTAAAAAATTAATAACAAAATAAAACAATGGAAAATAAGATTTGCGTTCACTGCTAGTATAGCACAAACACTACCCAGAAAATTTCATTTTCATTTTCAACTTTTATCCATTTTCATCCAGCAGCTGTTTGGAGAAAAATCAATATAACCACTGAATGATTGTTTTCTGCCAAATACAAGGGTTGATTGTTAAAATATGTTATTCCTGTGAGTGACTATGTCACAGAAGCTCAGAGCTGCATTATTTATTTATAATCAAATTAACTTAAAACAACAACAACTCATTGTTCGCTGTTATAGCTTCCAGGAACCAGACCGATAGACACACCCACCAGACAAACAGGATGTGCAGAAGGCATGAGATTATGGCACACAATGTGATGTCAGATTTAACAAACAGATAGAGAGCACAATCCTCCCTTAGCCACACACAAAATAATAATAATAATAAAAGACTTGATTTAAACCTGAGCAAAAGCAAAAATCAATCATCATTCACATGTTTTAATGCAAAACTACAAGCCATTTGACAATATAGATTCACTTTGAATTTGAGACAACAGCTGTTCAAGTGTGCAAGATTAATACATTTATTAATTATTTGACATTTCTCAGTATCTAACTTTGTCATGTTATTTCTCGTCACTATGCACACATGAACTAATTTTCAGGAGTTTTTTTTTTATTATTTGCCAGCTTTTAACTGAACATTTTGTGTCTGTAAAGTCTTTTAAAGATTGCTTTTCACCCACAACCAAAACAATCTCATGTGTATAACAAAGATTAAATAAAAGAGTTTAGAAGATCTACACCAATAGTTTTTACAGCTGTAACATCAAAAGACTGGTAACATATTTACCATTTACAGAAAGGAGCTGAAACTACTACAGTTGCATAACAATGACACTTCAGTCGTACTTTTTACTTCCTGAACATGATGCTGTAGTCCTCAGTGTTGTTTGCGTCCACAGCAAAGACATCTGAAGAACTTCCTGTACTGCTGCCTGACCTGGACAAGAATGAGACGAGTGACTTCATGAGATCAATTTAACCTCTGAAACTCATGAACCAGAATGGAGTTTGTTTGTAATAAACAGGTAAGAAACTACTGTACTGCTACTGTCTCTGGGGGTTTAGTGGTTTATTTAAAGAATAGGGATGAAAACAAATCTGACCTCATGATTGAGGACACAGTAGATGAGGAAGATGAAGGTGCCCTGCTGGGAGTTCAAGATCAGGAAGAGGATCTCCAGCTCCTTACTGCCATTAGTGAAGAAACCCAGAATCCAGGAGCAACCAAGAACCACAAACTGAGCCAGTGTTTTAAACACCATAATCCTGCAGAGAAACAGAAAAAGAGAGTTAATGTGTCGTATACAGTGTTTATACACTGTTTTGATCATATTGTTTGTTACTTTGTTTGTTTCATCTGTGAAACCTCAGCATTCAGTTTTTTGAGAGTTGAATTTAAAGTGATGATGATCTTGATGAAGAGAATCATGTTTAACTGCAGAAAAATAAGAAATTATCAAATTATTTTACCGCTTCAACAGTCCATGTGAAAACTATTTATATTCAGAACTTACTGCTAGAATGACACAAACAGGACCCAGAAAACTCCAGATAAAACCTTTATCATGTTTAATCCAGCAACTGTTCAGAGGAAAACAATTAACCAAATTAATAAAATAATGCTATTTCAGATGGCGACTGCTGAAATATAACAGATTTCAATCTTGTGAATGCCTTAAATATATCATGCCAAAAAAATTATTTTATCAGATAGCAGAAACATCTCACTGTTCGCTGCCGTAGCCTTCAGGAACCAGACTGACAGACACACACACCACAACCAGAGCAACCAGATATCCAATCACACACAGGAATCCACTGCTAAGCACCTCCCTCTTTTTGGAGCTGATCTGTGATAGGTTCTTCACACAGATGAAGAGCAGCACAGCTTCAATGAACATCCACACAAAGCCAGAGAGAAAGAGGAAGTGCAGAAGGCCTGAGATCACGGCACACAACACCTGGAGACCATGAGAGACGGTTATGATGATTCTCAGTGAGGCTGTGCTGAGCTGTAGGGCTCCTTCATCATTCTCACCTGCAGAGGGTGTATGAGGCTCAGGAACTGCTGTGTGAGCAGGAACAGAAGGTGAGCCAGCAGAAGACTGATGCAGATGTTGATTCGAGCTACATTATTCACTCCAGGACTCCACTGACAAAGGGCAAAGGTCAACAGGGCCAAACTGAAGAACACCAGCCCCACGATCACACACACCAAATTCACCAGCTCCATCAGTGGGTCGTCCTGAGAAAACATGTCAGAGTACATGAGTGTCAAATCTGTGCTGTTCTTCAGTGTTCACTAGAAATGTTCTGTACCTCTGTTGGGCGGCTGGTTTGCATGATGAGAGCGAATGTTGACAGATGAACACAGGAACACACAGTGTAGCTGCTGTTGGTCTTTAAAACAGAACAACCATCTACAATCCACTCGCTGATATTCCAGTACACACAGGACAGAGAACCACTAGGATCAAACTCCTGAAAAATGAAGAAAATATTAAAACACTGAATATTAGATGTTTTCAGATGTTCATCAGTGCTCAGGTTGGACAAAAACAGATTTCAGTCTCTCACTCTGATGTGTCTGAAGGTGAAGTTGACTGGTTTGGTGAGTTTAGTGTTGGTGGTTTTGGGAAGAGTAGCTGAGATCACAGTGGACATCATGGTTTTAATCATGTTGTTTGATGTGTTGAAGAAGTCTGGCTTCAGTAGATTCTCCATCGTGTTGTAGCTCATGCAAGCCACAGCAGCTGATCCTGTGTGACAGAAACAAAAGTTTCATAATATAGTATGTTAATACAATAACAATACTCACAAAAGTAGGTAAACATGGTTTAGTTGTAATGGTATGATGTCTCTTTCTACAATTTTATCATACAGAAACATTTGACGTACCTTCAAGGTTGTTCTTGGCGATCCCAATGAGATCAATGTCCACAGATGAATTAGTCGTGTCAAGTCGAGGGATTTTATCTAAGGTGACCTGCGGTCCAACCATGAAAACTTTACCCTCTGATTAAACATAAACAAGAATATGCTATTTTATATGCAATAATATGCTATGCTACTTTCTTTTTTCTTTTTTTATGAAAGCCCATTGGAATCACTATTTACTTGTGTAACAGACGTAGGCAAGTAAGTGCTGGTGCATGTAAACCCCACTCCTCGCGACTGACGCTAGAGGCTGTGGCCTTTAGCCTGCCTCCTGTGCCGGAGACCACGGTTCGAATCCCGCTCGGAGAGGGTGGAGTAGAACCGGTTACATTTGGTGCCGTGACCCGGACGGGAGTGAGGTTTAGGGGGGTGAGTGTAACAGACATAGGCAAGTAAGTGCTGGTGTGTGTAAACCTCACTTCCCTGATCTCAAAAAGAGAGGCGCTCTGGCGTCTGACACTAGAGGCCATGGCCTTTAGCCTCCTTGTTAGAGCGCCCGCCTCCCGTGCTGGAGACCGTGGCTTGAATCCCGCTCGGAGCGGATGTAATAGAACCGGTTACACTTGCATTTTCATCTCTGATTAAATTTCCTATAGTGTTTTTCTTTAATTTGCTGCGTGACTAAATTAGTGCTGTCAATCAATAATAAATAAATAATCACAATTAATTGCATGTCAACTGTATAATTAATAGAATATTATTTTCATAATTTCACATTGAATCTCCAAATGGATGTAGTAATAACAAGGTGGCATATTTTAAATGTGTTTAAATGCATCTTTTTACTAAGAAGTCCTTTTAAAAGGCCAGTATAATTGATACCAATACAACTACTGATGTCTACATTTAATGCATTTCCCCCTCAATTTTAGCCTTTATAGGAACACTCCACTTTTTTTGAAAATAGGCTAATTTCACAACTCCCCAAGAGAATTTTACCGTTTTTGAATCCATTCAGCCGATCTCCGGGTCTGGCGGTAGCACTTTTAACTTAGCTTAGCATAGATAATTGAATCGGATTAGACCATTAGCATCTCTTTCAAATATGACCAAAGAGTTTCGATAATTTTTCTATTTAAAACTTGACACTTCTGTAGTTACATTGTGTACTAACACTGACGGAAAATTAAAAGTTGCGATTTTCTAGGCCGATATGGCTAGGAACTATACTCATATCCCGGCGTAATAATCAGGGAACTTTGCTGCCGTACCATGAGTGCATCAGGGGCAATGATATTGCGCAGCGCCTGAAAGTAGTCCCCTACTTTCAGGCGCTGCGTAATATCAGTGCGTGTTAAAAAAGTGGAGTGTTCCTTTAATTATAGCCATTCAACATTACAGTATACTGAAAGCCATTGTTTTTAATATGTAATAGGCTTTGAAAAAAAAAAAAAACTTTTTAATTTAAGGGAACTTAAAACAATCTTCCCATAGACTATGACTTTGATATGTATAAACTATAAACTGAATACATATTTTTAAGTTCTTTATTTTACTCTTTAACTCATTTAAAGGTGATCTATTATGCCCCTTTTACAAGATGTAAAATAAGTCTCTGATGTCCCCAGAGTGTGTATGTGAAGTTTTAGCTCAAAATACCAATGAGCTAAAACGCACCGTTTTTGTGTGTGTCCCTTTATATACAAATGAGTTGGTGCTCCCAACCCCCTTTTCAAAGGAGGGTAGCGCTTCAAGAGCTCATGCTCTGGCATACTGGCAACAACAAAACAATCAATCTCACGCACTGAAACTCTCAGTCCCACTTGTGATTATGAGCTTGACAAATTCACACGGTTGACTTCACATTGCTTTCATATGTGATTTTTAACTTCCACTTTCCTATTTGCGATCATTCTGGTAGCATGTGAAGGCAGCATTAGTGAAAACAGGCAGAAACAATGGTAGCTTTAACAACATTAGCCTTACAGAGTGCCAATATCTCCAGCAGCTACAGCAAGAAAACAGTAATGGCGGACTGCTGCCTCTCACTCAGGGCTGTGTAAAGAGGAAATTAATGGCATCTAAGGGTAGAAAATGTAGAAAGCATGAGCTTAATTACTTTTATAAATATGAGTTGGTCCTTGGAAAAGGAGTCTCTGTCACCCCTGACTATATAAAAATCATTGACATCATGTGTAATCTGTTTCATCTTCAATATAATAATAATTATGTCTCCACTTACCTACAGCAGCAAGAGTAAAATTGACACTGGCACTCGTGTCTGTCGGCTTCACCAATGTAGAGATGAGTTTCTCACTGGTTTTTAACATACGGTTTCCATAGGAGGCCAGTTCAGTTTGGCTTGCTGCTGATAATGACTCTAAAATCTTCTCTGAAGCGTTGAAGGCCGCAGTCAAAATGTTTGTCACAGTCTAATTTATTGATTAGATAAATATAATAAGATAAGACAGCACTGCTATGTCAATGATCATGTAACTGACAAAGATTTGATTATTTTATGATATTACTCATGAAGACTTACAGTCACAGAGAGCACTTGAGATGTAATGTTCTCTATCTGCTCAAGGAGGTTTTGAAAACACGTCGGACTCTAAAATAACAAGCGGGAAAGCAGTATTTGATGATTTTGATCCTGTTTTTAGGTACAAAATCCATCAACAGTAAACATAAAAGCACATTCATATTTCACATTACAGACTTATCTACAAAGCACCTTTTATTGCACTGTTCTTTTGACTAATTTGTTGTTTACAATCCAAAATTGTGAATTTAACCTGAGCAAAAAAAAGCAATATTGCATAAAATATCTGCACCATTTCCTTCCCATGTGATCAAGACAAGAGAAATGACTTGTGCCTCAGAGCGCACAGATGAAATCCAATAACAAACACCGTCATGTTATCTTTGGTTTGGATGCCTGATGTTCAGGATCGCGTGACACAGGTCTCAGAGATAATTACACCTAATTGTTGACAGGCATTTCAGAAAGACTAAAACAATGTTTTAAAAGGGGCATGATGAGATTGATTACAGTTATCCAATCATATGATCTGTTAAGGCAAGGTCACACAATTTTTTTGTGGCTCATTGAAGAATTTATGCAGTAAATTTGTTTCCATCGTAGTTTGTCTCAGTCGAGCGCATACCGTTTTTTTAATTTTTTTTTTAATTTTTTTTTTTATGTGGATCTTGGAATTTCAAAGATAGTTGGAAACATTGCTGTTGATCAAAGCTATGAGTCTAAAATGTAAGAAAAAAAATCTGAAACTCAACTTACAGTGCATCCTTCCTGCAGCGTTATATTTATACCTGCAATGGCAGAAATCAATATTTAGACAACAATACAATACAGCTGTAAATGGAAATTCAACAGTGTCAACCCATAAAACAAAGCAACCATAAATGTGAGAATGAAGAGAAACAGGAATTGCAACCCCCCACAAGCCAACAGAGGAAACATCAGACTACAGTACCAGATGAGCTCATCTCTGGTGTGACTGTTGGAAAGGTGGCACTGATGTTAGTAATAGCTGGAGGAAAAAAAGAAAGAAAAAAAAATTATATATATATAATAAAATAAAATAATGATGAAAGTCAGTGAATCAACAATCACACATATAATACTGAACAAGAATACTAAAGGGCTCATGCAAGTCTCACACATGAAATTTGCCTAGTCAGGCTTTAGTTTTTTTACACTTTTCTAAAGATGATGAAAAAAGACTCTAGCAAATGTACTGCTTGGGCACCAAATAATTCTGACAAAATTAAAAAGCCAGCTCCAGTACTACACAGCAAAATCCCCGGTGTCAAATTAACACTGCTGGGTGTCTATATGGGTCCACACTACAGAGTGTTAAAAATAACACAGGGGCAGTGTTAAATTTAAAGAGGTAATTAACAGATTCATTGAGTGATGATCGGCCATTATTGAAGACACCTGTTGTTAACAAGCAGAATCACCAAAGAAGAAAATCACTATTTTTTAAGTCACAATTACAGTGGTCAGTGTTCACTTCAGTTGTGCTCTTAACCCTTGATTTACTAATATTAGACTGTGTTTGTCTGCTATAACTGAAATATAACAGTCATACTTTTGCAAAGAGCCAAAGTCATCCGGTGGTACTGATTATCTTATGACATAATTATTGTTTGACCTGAATCACTGAATTCATTTAGAGTCTAATCTCTGTGTTAAGTTCCCTTTTTTGATTACAACAACCTTGTGATTCCACAGTGAAAGCTTAGCAAAATTATATAACTTGCTCACACAGATATCAAGAATCAGCGTATGAATCTCAACAACGGTGACAAACAGCATATTCAGATAAACAGATCAACTCTGAACATCACAAAACAAGCTACTAAAAAGTCACATAAAAACATCAAACATACAAGAAAATATTACCAATAAAATACATTACAAAGACAATTCTGCTCATAATTTATTCACTCAATGATTCTCTTAATTACCTCATTAACTTTCACACTGCTACAGTGTTACTTTTAACACTCTGTAGGATGGACCCATATAGACACCCGGCAGTGTTAATTTGACACCAGGGATTTTGCCAAAGGTGTAAAGTCCAGGGGCCAAAGAGTAAAAGTCCTGCCACATTTTTGTTCAGCAGCTGATTTCACCAGAGGAGGAACCAAGACATTCCTTTCAAGTCACAAGCAAGTCTTCAAGTCAAATCCCAAGTCCTCAAAGAGTTAAAGTTAATGAGATAATTAAGTGAGTAATTAAATGATGATCGAGCATTAGTGATGAACACCTGCTGTTAACAATCAACATCACTGAAGAAAAGAGAAACACAAGATCAACTGACTTCAGCCACAGCCTTGGATGAAATCAACTGGAAGAAGAAAAAAAAAAACATTGCCACCGTAATTGTGGTCAGAGGAGTTTGCTTTAGTTGGGCTCTTGACCCTCGACTCCTGTGTTAGATATCTCTCTATAGTAATGCATGTGGTGTTGTAAAGCAGAGAGATCGGCGTTCTACAGTGATCTGATAGTCACCATGAGCTGGTTTGATTATATCCAAAAATACTTTTGGATCATTTGTATGTTTAGGTTTTGCACAATTAGCTCTGTGACACTACAGCATGCAAGCAAAACTTTTCTCTAAAAATTGTAGATATTAAATTTGTTTTTAACTCATATACATATTCGAGCTGCAGTACTTTTCAGACACACACAGATATCAAGAACCAGCATATGATTCTCGACAACGGTGACAATCAACAAAATGTGTCATGCTGCAATTCATGACAAATTCCCATCATGCAATGCAGTATGAATAATTAGCCACCACTGTTGAGAATCATATGATAAATGTTCACGTCTAAAAGCCTAATCCTAAAGAAGTTTTTTTTTCTCTTACTTTATGGTGACCTATGGCTAATCTGAGCTTTTTTGTTTGTTTTTCTAAAGAGAGAACTACTAAAGCCAAAGAGATTTAAACCAAGAACTTTCACTCAACATAAGCTAATTTGCTACTTCAAGGTCTGATTCATCATTGCACAAATATTTTATGTGAACCAATATCTTAATTGTTTAGAAGCAAATTTCTTTAAACTACTAAAAAAGGCTCAAGAGCACAACTAAAGCAAACACTGACCACAATTATGGTGACAATGTTTTTTTTTTTGTTTTTTTTCTTCCAGCAGATTTCATCCAAGGCTGTGGCTGAAGTCAGCTGTTGTTCTTGTGTTTCTCTTTTCTTCAGTGATGTTTCTTAAGTGATTGTTAACATCAGGTGTTTATCACTAATGCTCATTATTTAATTAGTCACTTAACGATCTCATTAACTTTAACTCTTTGAGGACTTGGGATTTGACTCGAGACTTGTTTGTGACTTGAAATGAATGACTTGGTTCCTCCTCTGGTGAAATCAGCTGCTGAGTTCATGGGTGCAACAAAAATATGGCAGGACTTTTATTCTTTGGCCCCTGGACTTCCAACTCTGGATTTTGCTGTGTACATGCTTGAACCCCACAATATAAAATTAGCTTCAAACATGCAGATCTGAACAACGTGAAATAATTTTAAAAAACAACAAGATAAATGTTAAATGGTTCAAAACATTCATTCCAACATTCATTTATTCTTGTCTTCTACTGGCACTTACAGTTTACAAATGCCAATTAAAAATGCTTTAATAGGGAAGTTAAAAGTGGGGTCTTGCCTCATTATATAAAACTTTATTATAATTAATTTAATATAAACAGTTATTGCCAAAACATGCTACTGATCAGCAGAGCTGGGACTTTCAAGTCACAAGCAAGTCTTCAAGTCAAATCCCAAGTCCTCGAAGAGATACAGTTAATGAGATAATTAAGTGAGTAATTAAATGATGATTGAGCATTAGTGATGAACACCTGCTGTTAACAATCAACATCACTGAAGAAAAGAGAAACACAAGAACTACATCAGCCTTGGATGGAATCAACAACAAACAAAAAACACACACACACGATGCCACCATAATTGTGGTCAAGGTTTGCTTTAGTTGGTCTCTTGACCCTTTTACCAATTCAAAGTAGTTTGCTTCTGAGCAGTTACAATATTGTTTCACAGCAAACATGTGCAATGTTGAATCAAATCCTAACAGATTAATTTATGCATTTTGCTTATAACTTATGATGAATGAACATCATGAAGTGGTCTCTTGTTTTGGTTTACTGACTGACATTCTGGTATTACTGAACTGCAAAAAAAAAGTACTAGGAATTACCGTAACGCTTCAATATTGGATAGTATAAAAACCTTTATTGGCTCAGGCTTTTAGACATGAACACTTATCATATGCTCCTCAACAGTGTTGACAATAAATGTTCATACTGCAGAGCATGATGGGAGTTTTTACTATGATGTTACCAAGCATGCATTGCGGCATGAAACATTTTGTTGATTGACACCATTGTTAAGATTCATATGCTGGTTCCTGATGTCTTTATGTGTCTAAACATAATGAGTCCAGTTGTTTTTCCAATTACCCTTTTTTTTAATTTTTGCAATTCATTGACTATAGCTATTAGAGCAACACTTCATTTGCATGCTGTACTTTCACAAGTTGATTATGAAAGACCTGAACATATAAATGAAACAAAAGTGACTTTGATTATAACCAGGTCAGCTCATGATGACCGTCTCATCATTTAAAAACAGCTAATAGCTGCTCTCTGCATAATACTGACTTCTCTGCTTTACAACAACACATGCACTACTATAAAAACAGATCTAATGCAGGAAGTCAAGGGTCAAGAGCCCAACTAAAGCAAACACTGATCTCCATGATGGTGGCATCATTTTAACAAATAAAATATCAACATCTGATTCTCTGTAATTCTCAATAACAGCAAGTGTTCATCACTAATGCACAATCATCATTTAATTAGTCACTTAATTATCTCATTAACTTTAACTCTTTGAGGACTTGGGATTTGACTTGAAGACTTGCTTGTGACTTGAAAGTCCCACCTCTGCTGATCAGTGATGCTTGCGAACAATGTATACCTGAATAATTTCATATTCTGTAATCAACAGAAAATGGTGTTAACATTTGAAACCAGCTCTATTCTTCATCCTTAAATACAGACACAAATATCATGAATGTGAAGAAAGAGTTCATGTAAATATAATCACCTGCACAGTATGCTGAATTACAGACCGCTAGTCCAACCAACTCATAGACATAATAATTGCCTGGACAGGCTTTGACTTTAATGGGGTAAGAGCCGTAATAACAGCAGTAATTGTTCCAGTGACCACAGACTTCTCGGCTGACAACTCCATCCTCAACTGTTGGGTGCCCACCACGAATCCACAGTGGGATATCAGTACCACAGCTGTACTGAGCAACACACGTGTCTGGGATCTGAGCATTCCAGCCATGAATAACAAGACGATACCAGCCGCTCCAGGTGACAGAATGGTCACAATTTCTAACTGAAGCATATGTATTATTGATGGCTCTCCATGGATTGTCCAGTACAGTGTAGTTGTAGCAGGGGTCTGCCAAGAGATAGACTTGAGAAATATAACTTGTCAACATAAATTTATTTACAAAATACAATTCTTAAGTGCAAAACATGTTCACAAATTTTAGATTTTACATTTCACAATTTGTCAAACAGTTTCACAAATTGTCAAATATTTTTAAATCACCATGTGTGTGTGTACATTATGAGTAGTTTTTGAGCATGCTTTAATAAAAAATGCCCTCTTTAGCTGATTAGATTTTTGTGCTTGTCTGTTTTGTTTTGTTCATAGTTGACCTTTATGACCAGGGGCATAGCCATCATTTCAGAAGTGAGGGGGACAGAAATGTGAAAAAAATTTACCTTTATTTATTTATTTTATTTTTTCATTTATTTTGTCTAATTAACAGGTTTTATTTTTTTATTTTGTTTCTGTTACTTTTAATTGGCTTAGAAATCAAATACACTGTATTTTTTCATTGCATTTGTAATATTTTCCTGTATTTTCCTAATGGCAGTTTTATGGTTTTTATTTACTACATTTTTCTTTTCTTTTCTTTTTTTTTATCACAGAACAAGGCAGAAAATACATTTGATGGTTCCAGGCCACTGTAATAAATGCTATATCAGTTAGCACAGCATTATTGATATGCTTTATTTATTACCTGGAAATTACTTGAAAAACACACACAAACCATATATTGCCGCAATCATGCATGTATTTTCTTTACGTTTTTTTATGAGGGTTATGCACAACAGACTTCCACATTCTGTTAAACAGATCTCACCGCTTCCAGTTCAAGTGTTTTGCATACATTTAGTTAAATATGAAGCTGTTTTACTTAAGATGCCTTTAAAGCATATACAAAAATTATCATAACCAGTGTCCATCACATACAAGGATTTATATCTAAAAGGTGTTTGTTTGTTTGTTTGTTTATTCATTATTTCATTCTTTCATTTGAGATTAAAATAATGAATAAAACACAAACAACAGCTAGCTAGTTCAACTGAACTTTATTTTTAATGAAGTTCCAGACCATGTCAGAACTTGGTCCCTTGTTTGCTTCATTTTTACAAACAAGGCATAATTCGACGCAGATTTTCAGAAACATTGAACTAAAAGACGATGATCTGCTGACTATAGTGGATCTGCCATAGCCATCTGCTGGAGTGCCCTTGCCATCCATCGGAGGACACTCTTCTGGACTGTTGTTTGTATTGTTCCGGACTTCAGTTCCCATCACCCCTTATTACCCTATTAGTTCTCATTGTTCCCAGCTGTGTGTCATTTAGACTTATTAGTTCCCCTATATATACCCTGTTCTGTTATCCCTTGTTTGCTTCAGTATTGTGATCTGTTACCTTGTGCTTGCCTTTACTCTGTCTTTGTGGATTACCTTTTCCCAGTGTTTTTTTTTCTGGTTGCTCTGTTTTGCTTTTTGTTTGTTTTTTTATCAATGTTTGGGACTACAATAAAACTGCACTTGGATCTTATTTTTCCACGAGTAAAAAATAGACAGTAATGTCGCATATCATTATGTAGTCACTATTGCTTTGTGTGTTATTACAGAATGTTTGATATGTGCTGAGTATTGATGCGTTCTTAATCTAAATCACAGCACCATTCATCTCTGAGGAATGTATGCTGTCGAACATGCACAACTGTTAGCCAATCATAGCAGACGGCATTTACTTCCGAGTCTACAATCCGCTACGCCGACTCAAACAGAGCGTTCTGATGAGGGGGGTCTTCTAAATTATGTTTTTTTGATGTAAAAATCTTGATAACATTATAAGTGGATCTCAGAGAACAGTACAAAATAATAAAAAAAAGGCAGTTCATGGCCCTTTTAAGAGGCCCCTTCCAAATGATTTCCTGGGGCATTTTGTACCTGTATAAGGGCAATTTTTTTATAATTACCTTTTATGTTAAATGGTGGAACATAAGCTGCATCTGACATGGCATTTATGTTTATTTATATAGACTGATTAATGCTGCGCAAAGACAGCATACATGTACTGTATTTCCATAACAATTGAATAACGTAAACAGCTTACAATAAAGTATATAAATTATAAAATTAACAGAGAACTCATTATGGGGTAATGCAATGTTATGACAAATATTTATTGTCTATTATTGCTATTATATTAATGGTTATTAATGTTGAATAACAGAATACAAAACAGATAATATTTGCTTATTTTAAGCATATGCTCCAGTTATAACATCTGCTGCTTTATTGGAAAGTTTGCATACATTTTCTTTTATATTCTATTATTTCATATTTAAAAGCATTGATGCTGTCTCTGTGTATAATTAAACAGTCCTTCAAAAGCACCTTCTTGTGGTATTCATGCCACACCAGATGCAGCTAACAGCCCCATACTGTATATAGCTAAAATTATTTCTAATGGTGGTTTATACTGTTTTTAACTGGCATAGTATTTTGTAATAGAACATGAAATATATATATTTTTTCTTGCAACACAAACACACATGCATTCAGCAGCACAGATCTGTACGTACATTAGAAATTATTCAAACTATAAGTCAATAAGAAAAAAGTGCATTGCATTACCTATTGAGATGCTCACTGGTGTAACAGCTGTCGAGCTGGTGTTAATGTTGCTAACATCTGAAAGTTTGGATGAATAGTTATCAATGAACAGAGACACAAATATCATGAATGTGTAGAAAGTGCTCATGTAAATATAATTACCTGCACAGTATGCAAAATTGCATCCAGTGGGACGAACCAGTTCATAGACATAATAATTGCCTGGACAGGCTTTGACTTTAATGGGATTTAACAGGTGAAAGCAGCAGTAACCTCCATCATTACCACAGACATCTCGAGTGACGACTCCATCCTTTACTTTTGGGTGTCCACCACGAAGCCACAGTGCAATAACAGTGCCACAGCCATAGACTACAACACACGTGTCTGGGATCTGAGCATTCAGGCCGTTAATAAGGAAACGATACCATCCACTCCACGTGACTGAGGTGTCACACATGTAATATGAATGCAAGCCATGTGTATTACTGGTGGCTCTCCATGGTTCATCCAGCACAGTGTAGTTGTAGCAGGGGTCAGACAGATTAGCTGTTATGAAAATATTACAAGAAATTAGCATGTTTCTGAAAAACATGTTATTATAAAATCTATCCGGAAGTGCAGCTGAAGACTAAAAAATTGTTGCTAAAATTTGGAGCCAAAAATGCATTTATAGCATTATTTAGATAGCAAAGTGTCTTAGACAAGAAAAAGACAAGATTTTAACCTAAAAGTAAACACAATAAATACACGTTCATAGCTAACAGAAAATGTTCTTAGAACTTTGGCTAACATTCTCTGAACATTCTCTCAAAGTTATCAAAAATGTTCTTGCCATAACATCAGTAGAATATTTTTTTTAAATGTTATAAGCGTTCTAAAAACATTAGGAAAAAATTTTGGGCCCACTTTATATTAGGTGGTCTTAACGACTATTTACCATTTTTTACTATTTGTAAGTTTACTAGTTTACTTTTTAATACTGCTTAGATTTAAATCATTTGATACAATGCATGTATTGTGTACATATATGATTTTATTACGGAAGTTCTAAGCGGCCATGCATTATTATAATTTTTCTGTCTTGTTTTCTCATGATCACGACTTAATTTTCTCGTGATCTCGACATAACGAAAGTTGTTTTGTCGTTATCACGACTTAATTTTCTCGTGATCTCGACATAACGAAAGTTGTTTTGTCGTTATCACGACTTAATTTTCTTGTGATCTCGACATAACAAAAGTTGTTTTGTTGTTATCACGACTTAATTTTCTCTGTGTATTCGGCATGAGAAAATGCTATAGAAGCAGCATCATGGATGATCGTATTCGCTTTTACTTTGATCAGGGACTCACTCAAACTGAAATAGCTCTGTATCTGTCAGTGATTAACGACTTACACATAAGTGTTCGACACTTGAGAAGGAGGCTGTCGGGTCTGCAACTTTATCGTCGAAGACAATATAGCGACCCTGATTTTCTCATGATAGCTATAATTACGTCGTGAGAAAACGGTTTTTACGTTGAGATCAACAACTTTCGTTATGTCGAGATAACGAGAAAATTAAGTCGTAATAATAATGCATGGCCGCTTAGAACTTCCGTATTTTACATTGTATTTATATTTAAATATATATATATATATATATATATATATATATATATATATATATATGTATGTATCTGCATATAATTATATCTGTAATTAATTTCTGTAATTACATTTATAGCTACACTGTCAAACTCAGTTCCTGGATGGTCACAGCTCTGCACAGTTTAGCTCAAACCCTAATCAAACACCTGATCCAGTTAATCAAGCTCTTCATGATCACTAGGAACTTACAAGTAAGTTTTTTATTTTATATAATTACCTTTTATGTCAAACTTAACTAGCTACTTCAATCTATCAGAATACTATAGACTGTCACCAGTGAAATTTTATCACCAATAAAAGCCATCTTTACACTTAAAAGGTGGAACATAAGCTGCATCTGACATGGTTGTAAGTTACAAGGTGTGAGTTGGGGCTAGATGGAGCTAAACTCTGCAGAGTTGTGGCCCTCCAGGAATTGAGTTTGAGACCACTGCCTTACACCTTAACCCACCATTAATCCTACATACCACCAAACTTTAACCGAATCCCACCTCAATAGCAGCAAAAGTGTTTTGCAATACATTATGAATGCAACAAGTATATTATACTTATTTTTTGATGTAAGTAAATAGTAGTTAAGGCTAGGGATGGGTACCGAAACTCGGTATTAAATCGGTCTCGGGGCTAAATTATGAAAGACCGGAGTATCGATAAGCTCTGACGTTATCGGTACTTCTGTCGGTATTGGAGAAATTAAGAAAACACACATACATTTATTGTTGCTCTCTCTCTCTCTCTCTATATATAATGTCGCCAGCTGTTTTTATGTGCAATAATATTCAAACATTTGTCTATGATGCATTTTTGCTATGCGCAATTCAGAAGCCAGATCGCGCTCACGCGGATGAGCTTCAGCACACGCAACATGAAAGTCCCGTTTAATTGTGATAGAGGAGAGAACCAACTATTCAAACATCTGCTAACACTTTAGGCCTGTGGCTGTTATATTAAGCTAAGTATTTTAATTTTTTTTCGATTTTGGCTTCCAAGGATTATAGCCGCATTTCTTCTAGCACAACTCCCTTCCCTTCATAGCGGCGCGGATTCGTTCCTCCGAACCAAAACTTAACATCTGAATCAGCTCAATCAGTGATTGTTATAAAATGCCGTCTTTACTGTTGCTACATTGCAGGACATATTTGATAGTAAAACGTTGAAAGTACAATCTGCTGTTCCCCAGGCTGAAATGTGTGCGCGCGTGTGTGCCTGCGCGGCGGCGTGCTCCAAAACGGACAAGCAAAGTACACTTTGAGCTTCGGGCGCGTCGAAATAACACACAAAAATATGCCAAAAAATACACACACAATGTGTCAAAATGGCCGGTTATGAGAGTCTTCACTTTTGTTTTAAGTGGACGAGAACAGTTGGGAGAAAATCCGATGCGTGTCAGTATATTGTCTTAAAGTGTCAGACTGGAGCTTGAGCCATCAATGTTAATCAAAGAACAAAATGCAAAGAGAAAATCACCCACAGCTCTTAATCTGAACAACGTTATAGCTTTAATAAACATAAATCTATCAGTACATACAGTGAAAACTATGCAGTGCTCATTTACATTTGATTACTTTTGTAACTATTACTTACCTGAACATTAATATTAGTAGACCTTAATGGAAAAATGAAAGCACTGTTTATTTCATTTCGTTTGTGTGTTTGTTTTATTGTATTTGTCAGTTTGTTTTACTTTGTTTCTTTGTTCATGTTGTTACTGTATCTTATGTATATAAAACACTAAAAATACCTGCACACTGGTGCATTTACAAATTGATGAAGTGCAGGCATTTTTAGTGTTTTATATACATAAGATAAGATACTGTAAGAATATGAACAAAGAAACAAAGTAAAACAAAAAGTACCAATAAGAATACCGTTAAAGTACCGGATCGATAAGCAGTATCGATAAGAGTAGTAATACCGTTAAAACCTTAACGATACCCATCCCTAGTTAAGGCCACATAATATTTCATTCCTAAAATGTCATTGTAATGTAGGCCTACATGTGGAAGGTGTGGTTTTAAGTATCACGTTAGGCTGTTTCATTCTCATTGGCTTAAAATGTCTTAAGACCCGCCCTCATCTATGTATTGAAGATTGTGAGTGGTTGGAAAAGAAGGCAGAAGATGAAAAAAGAAGGACGAAAAACAGAAGCTACTGGTGGGTTAGAAAGAAATGAAAGTAAAGAAAAGGAGTATTAAACAGTTATTCATATACTGGGGAGAGTGGGGTAAGATGAGTCAGTGGGTAAATTATCCCACCCCATCGACAAGCTTTTTTCCCCATAGATAACCGCACTTAACGTGGCTTAATATAAGGAGCCCAAATTTTATAAATAATTTAAAATATATACTACAGGAAAGCAACATGCCAAGTCATGTTAAGAGTTTTATTTATAATGTTTTTGATCTACCAGGAAAAAAACACATGAAACTTTGCGAGTTCCAATCATATTCATCTGCTTTCCTGTGTGTCACATATTTTATTAATATACTGTATAACAGATTGAGTCTTTTTTTTCACTGTTTTCATCCAATAGGAAGAGAAAAGTCTTAACGGGCATTAGCACGTTGCATTCATATTCTGGCCTATTCTGCTTGTCTGTAAATAGTATTAGTAAAATTAAACAGATGTGGTTAGATGGTCAGTTTACACCCAGATGGTGCATCTTACCCACTGACTCGGATCAATTTACTGAATAGCATTGATCACAATGAGAGGTTCAAAGACATCTGTTGTCATGGTCTTGCGACCAAAGAAAGCCTGCAGTAATTTTCAGTGTCAGGAATTCAGCATGATCATCGAAGAGTGTGTTTGCTACTACCTACGTCTACTGACCAGACCATTAAAAATGCAACATGGCGTGTTGTTCAACAATCTTAAAACTGCTTACCTCAAACTCTTTTCCCTTCTCCTATTGAAGCACACATAAAAAGTACAACTGCTAAATGGTGATTCGTCATGCTGTGTTTGTTTACCACTAGCGATGACGTTTTATTCTTCTATAGTAGTGTGCGTCATAGCCCTAGGTGTCATCATTGTATAGTCCACATGTTGTACCCAAGTTTATTAGATCCATGCCGCATTTGTAACAATGTTATAAGATTGCTGTAATTGCTGTAAGTCTGTTAAAAGTTAAAAGTACAAAGAAAAGGACTCAAAAACTGAAGCTTGCTGCATGTGAATTGGTAGGATTTGTGATCAGTGCTATTCAGTTCAATTAAAAGCTACAGACATGCATATCCAGACCAAACACCAGTCAGCAGCAGAGTACATTACCAACTGTAGTTGTCGCCAGTGTGACAGTTTTGAATGACAAGTTAAGTGTCAAGCCATCTGAAAAATATTGATGACCACAAATTAATCAACAACATTCAAAGGCCACAATGAAAGCAGCTGGCCAAATAAACAAAGAAATGCAAACTTATTAAAGTTCCAGTTAACACAAAATTTAAAATTGCAATTTACTCATCATGCCATTCCAAACCATAACGTTTTCTTTCATAAAATACAGAATAATTATCTGTCTATCCTAGAATTTGCTGTTATCCTGAGCCATCTTTTCAGTCTAATGGGGTTGTAGTGACATGAGGGTGAACAATTAAACTTCAACTCTGACCACCACATTAATGCCACAGATCAGCCATCTGAATGAAAGAAGTGGTCATTGTTGAGTATCTGCTCTCCAAAGATAAATCAATCACACTGTAGTTTCATCAATATAAATGAATACATGTGACCCATTGATTCAGGAATTCTACAGGTTTTATCAGTGTACAGATACAAAAGCAAAATAACTTACACATAATAAAAGCGATGATAGGCTGTGTTTTTATAAAAGCTGAAACATGAAGAAAAATCCATTTAAAACAACTGAAAATGTTTGGATTGAGTTTGTGAGCACTACAGTCATCATTATGACCACAGTTCATGTAATAAAGCTTTTTAGGTCAATGACAACCAACCTTTAAAGACAAGAAAAATACTCACCTTTATGAAATGTAGCCATTATCAGTTTGGTGTATTTCTCTTTATCCACAAACCAGTTCAGAGGATGAATTGCCCTAACAGTTACAGGAAAAACTAATTAGATTTGGTTCTGACTCATGACTAACAAAGGTTTGTTTCCTCTTCGTTTTAAACGCACATGAAAAATAATCCACGGCATTTATAAATTTGCATGTACAAGAGTCAAAATTCAGGAGAGTTTTAAACACTTATTGTCAAAGCATAATGTAATAAATGATGAAATTATGCTCTTAAAGAAGTGTTTTCCCAGAAATCATCTAAGAATCATCTTAGAATCACAAACTGTTTCCCAAAAAACATCACACCTGAAAACTGGTGTAGATCTACAGGTGATCTGGAGTAATTCATAAAGACTTATACATCCATAAAATGTTTAAGGACTTACTGAAAGGTCAAAAGTCAAAGCCCAAATTACTCAACTGTAACTATCACACATGTTTGATTTAGACACACTGATGAGAATTATTGATCAGAAAGAAAATATTACCTGATGTGAGGTGATACAGTGATCCTCGCCGTCACAAATTACTGTTAAAAAATTTGCGTTCAGATGTTTATAGAGAAGTTATCAGTCCATCACCCTGTTAAGGAAATTTGACACCGTTTCCTTCTCAAATTCAAATACAAATACAAATTACATCAGCTCACATTTCCAGTTTCTTGGCAGTGTATCTTCAAACTTTCCACAATGTGTAATTTTTTATTTATTTATTTTTTAAATTTGATTGGATTTTGCAATGTTTAACCCACATTTGCAGCTGTTTTAATCAATCATTTTTACCTTTCTCAATAACAGGGACATTTTAATTCTCATCCATGCCTCTAACCTTAATCATCTCCTCATGTTGTAAATAGAAAATGTGCAAAGACCTTGTTATCTGATTATCTGGTTATTTAACAGATACACAGTGCCTATAGAAAAACTAGAATAAGTAGGAAAAATCCTCTGTCCCTTCATTTTGTATGTGTAGGGACACCTTTTGCTTTAATTACAGCCATTAATCTGTTTGGATATGTCTGTACTAGCTTTGCACACCTAGACTGGAGAATATTTGCCCATTCATCCTTGCAGAATTGCTCAATTTCAGTCAAATTCCGTGGTGAGCAGCAATGGACTGCTCTCTTCAAGCTATTGAGATTATTAAAAAACTTTTGTGGAATAGAAATGGGAAGAGTTTGAAATAAATATAAAATTTAGGAAGAATGTTCATTTTTATACAATTTATCCTGCCAATTAATGATAACGGTAGAGAGATCCATCTTTCCAAATCTCTCATTACCTTTTCGAGTAATGGGGAATAATTCAAAGAATATGTCTCTTCCAACTTTGAAGGAATATTTAATCCTAAATAAATAATCTTCTCTGAATTCCATAGAAAAGGGATGTTATTTAAGGGCATTTTCTCCGCCGCCAAGTTCAGTGGCATCATAACACTTTTATTAATATTAATTTTATAACCAGATATGTCTCTAAAGTTTTCCAACAATTGAGATAGAGTAGGCAGAGATGATTTAGGATTAGTTAAATATAACATTACATCATCCGCGTACAATGATATTTTGTGTACATAGCCTCCTATCTCTAGCCCAGAGATTGATTCGTTTGCCCGTATTGCTACGGCTATGGGTTCCACTGCTAACGCAAAAAGTAGTAGAGATAGAGGACATTCCTGTCTGGTTCCTCTTGATAAATTAAAGTGTGAAGATCAGAGTTAGTACGTACGGTTGCCGATGGATTTCCATACAACATTCGAATCATATCAATAAATTTTGGACCGAAATTAATTTTATGCAAAACAGCTATTAAATAAGGCCATTCTACTTGGTTGAAAACTTTTTCTGTATCTAAAGAAAGAGCAATCACCGGAGAATCCATTTGTTTTGCCGAGTAAATAATATACATTAACCTCCGTATATTATCGAAGGAGGATCTATTTTCAATAAATCCAGTTTGATCCATATGAATTAAACTAGGCAAAACCCGCTCTAAACGTAACACAATGGCTGCGTCCGAAATCGCATACTTCCCTACTATATAGTATGCGAAAAACAGTATGCGAGGCGAGTAGTATGTCCGAATTCATAGTATTCGAAAAACAGTAGGCGAGAATTACCCGGATGACCTACTACTTCCGCCCGAATTCTGTAGTAGGCATACGATGGACACTTTACTATCCCATGAGGCCACGGGAGAGGAGGCGTCATATTCGAAAAATGGCGGAAAGCGGCGACGCGGCTGTTTTCAAGTGCAAGTACCTCAAGGAAAAACATTGTTCATTGTGGTTAAATTGCACTTGTTTAAAATAATCAAAGTAAACTGCTGATTTATTAAAGTTTAAACGTTGTAAATCGATGAGATTACTTCGTGAATCGGCTGTAAAAGGTTTTTGTTTCTATTCATTCTCTCTCTCTATATATGCATGTATTCATTCAAGTTTATTCATTGATTCATGTGTCTTTTGTTTGTCCTGTGTATTTTTATATGTATTCATTCATAACAATAAATTACTTTATTTCATTGCTCCAAATCAGCCTTTGTCACGGTGTTCATAGACGTGTCTTTTTATTCTGAGGTAAAACTTGCAAGCTAAATTGGCGATTATACTTGCATTATTTGATAAATATTTTATAAGCTGTGGACGAAGGCATGATCTGCGAGAAGCTGACCTATGCCTCCTCTGAGCTGTTGATCCAATCAACGTTAAAACGGCGATGAAAGCGGTAAGAATTATGAGCAACATTGCTGAAGAGTGGGCTCTTTAAATTTTCGCGCTGTTGTGACGACGCATGACACATGACAACATGAACATGGCGGATGTAGTACGTCCGAATTCCATTCATACTACCCTCATTCATACTATATAGAACGTACTGTTTTAGCGGTCGAGAAGTACGTTTGAATTCAAATGTAGTACCTACACAAGTAGTATGCGATTTCGGACGCAGCCAGGAGGAGGAGCCAGATGGAGCCGGGGAAGGAGGAGCCAGATGGAGCCAAAGGAGTGGAGGAACAAGGCGCAGTTGAAGGCCATAAAGTCTGTGGCGGAGGTAGCGCAATGATTGACCAAGGTGGAGAAGAGGAATGAGGGAGCCCGATGGGGCCAGAAAGACGAAGATCCCAGGTGGAGCCGTGGGAGGGAGGAATAATAACGTATACGATATCCAAAATGATAACGTATAGGCTGTGTTTCAGGCTATAGATCAAAGTTTTACAGTTTGTATATGATGTTAATATGAATCGATACTCACCTTGAATTCTTTGAAAAGATTGGGATGCCTGTCTTTTAGGTGCTTCGCCAAATTTGAAGCGTTACTTCCCTTGGTTTGAAAAGCATGATGGCATTGTTTGCAAACTGGCTTAAGACTAGCTTAAGAGCATCAATAATACACCTTCAATCCAAAGTACTTCCATATTCAAATCTCTGCACCTTTCTTGCCAACGAATTGGGGCATAGCTGAACTCCTTGCCATTTTCCATGTATAGCAGAGGGAGTTTCAAATCACAAGCAAGTCTTCAAGTCCTATCCCAAGTCCTCAAAGAGTTAAAGTTAATGAGATAATTAAGTGACTAATTAAATGATGATTGTGCATTAGTGATGAACACCTGCTGTTAACAATCAACATCACTGAAGAAAAGAGAATCACAAGAACTACATCTGACTTCAGCCACAGCCTTTGGTGGAATTCAACCGAAAAGAAAAGAAATAACAGAATAGCACGATTCGGATGGCAATTGTTTCTCGTATGGATGTCTGTAAAAATTAATTTACATATCATCTCAGTGATAAAACTTATGTAATTTATTCACAGTGGAGGAGTGAGTTCTGTGATCCTACGAACCCGGAAACGCGCTGCTCACGTGGCCAGTCACATCATTGAGTGCTGTAAATAAAATTCATTTTATTTACAAATGTATTCTTATTATTGTGTAAAATGTATTTTAAAATACTTATGTAAAATGTATTCTTATTATCCCAAGCATATTTTATAATGTATAATCTTATTTATTATTTGATTATTTAAATCTCCTGTTTAAAAATAGGAAAATACGCGCTAGTTGTATATAATTACACGCGATATATAATACACATTTTAAAATTGTATTACATACCTGCTGCTGCCATAATAAAGACCCATTTCGAATGTTTACATGCTTTTCTTCCCTTTCTGCTCTCACTTGCTGTGGTGGAGCAATTATGAAGTATTGTTCTTTTAAATAGCCTACTTTCCAGCATTTCAGAAATAAATATGTATGCAAATTACACCGAAGTACAACAATTACCGTACGGTGTTCAGGAATGCTCAAAAAGGGTTTAAATGCTGAATTTTGAATCGATTTCTTCTCGTAAACTCAGATATGTGGATTCGGATGGCAATTAAATTACCGCACGACCTTGGTGTTTGTCAAAAAACAGTAGGTAATTCGGCCGGGGATTTTTACGGGGGTGGTAAAAGAAAAACACTGAGATCCTGGATTCGGACGGCATTAAAATCACCAACTACCCCCTGGTGAAAATAACTTACGTCCCCCTGAGAAACAATTACTGTCCAAATCAGGCTAAGGTTTGCTTTAATTGGTATCTTGACCCTTTTACCAACTCAAAGTAATTTGCTTCTGAGGAGTTGCAATATTGTTTCACTGCAAACATTTATGCATTGCTGAATTAAACCTTAACTTGCACTTTCTGCTTGTAACTCATGATGAATGAACATCAGGGTCTCTCTTTTTGGTTTATTGACTGACATTCAGATACTACGGAACTGCAAAGAACAAAAAAAAAAAGTGCTATGAAACAAACGTCACCGCAACGCTTCAATATTAGAGAAGAAAAAAAAATGATTTGTTCAGGCATTTACACGTGAACACTTATCATATGGTACTCAACAATGGTGACAATAATTGTTCATTCTGCAGTGCATGATGGGAGTTTTAACTATGGTGTTACCCAGCATACATTGCAGCATGAAACATTTTGTTGATTGTCACTGTAGTTCAGATTCATATGCTGGTTCTTGATGTCTGTATGTGTCTAAACAGTACTGGAGTAAATTCTTTCATATGCATTACATAGGTTTGAAATTAATTCACTATACCTATTAGAGCAACTCTATGTTTGCATGCTGTGGTTTCACCGGGTTGATTTAAAAAAAAAAAAAAAATAAAGAAAGTATTAACATACGAATTAAATAAGAGTTCTTTTGATTGTAACCAGGGCAGCACATGATGATAGCCTCATCATATAAAAACAATTAATAGCTGCTCTCTACATGTCACTGACCTCTCTGCTTTACAACACCACATGCAATGTCTCAGAGAAAGTTCTAATGCAGGAATTCAAGGGTCAAGAGCCCAACTAAAGCAAACACTGATCTCCATGATGGTGACATCATTTTAACCAATAAAACATCAACATCTGATCCTCTGTGATTCTCATTAACAGCAGGTGTTCATCACTAATGCACAATCATCATTTAATTAGTCACTTATTTATTTATGCATGTAGGCGTTTTTCTTGCTCTCTACACTTTGAGGACTGACTGGCAAACTTATTGGCATATGTGCTGCCCCCATCAGTTCTGGAGGAATTGCAGCCTCACTATCTTTGGTACTTACGCTACTGTAGAAAAACAAGTACCATCAGGCAATGTTGCTACCAACTTGGTAGCTAAGTACTGGTTCTTATGACATCCTTATTGCAGACAACGGAGAATGGCTTTGCTCCAGTTTACATTCATCACGTCAGGCATTTCCAGCAGAAGCAAGTGATAGCATAAGTAAGCAGATGCATGTGTAAAATGACATGATTATCAATCATTTGACGGCATATAAATCAGAACTGGGCATGTTTGTGGACTCTTTGTACTTCATGTATGCTTTGATTATTGTTCTAATTATTGTTCTAATTCTAATTATTGTTCTAATTCTTTGACCAAAGAAAAACAACAACAACAACAAAAAATGATTTTCTCAGCTTTTTGTTCAAAATGTTATTTATTTTGTTTCGTTTTGTTTTGTTATGAAGCTTTTTATGAAACTGAGTGCCAGGCAATCTGACATTAGTGAGTAGCATAATCCAATGTAGGAAGCCTTTCACGGGAGAGGGCGACAAATTCTGTTGCACAATCCATTATCCTTACTGTCTGGTGTTTTGTAGTGTTCAGGCTATGGATGAAGACAAGGTGAGCAGCATAACTTTATTAAAACAAAATAAATGAGGGATCTCCATGTACAAAGGTCAATGACACTGTGCAGGGCACAAACAACACCAGACAATGAATGGAATACACAGAGAATGTACTCGGTTACTAACGTGACCTCAGTTCCCTGAGATACGGGAATGAGTACTGCGTCTGCTGAGACACTATGGGGAAAACTCCTTTTTCTCCAATAACTGAAGCCTGCAAATCTCTCATTCGCTTGACCGATGTGGAAGTGGCCGCTTATATAGCCAGATAGCCTCACCTATTTTAGCAGGCTCTGGCGGGCTTCGTCGCCATAGGTTATTGAAAAAGGCTTCAGTTATCGGAGAAAAAGGAGTTTCCCCCATAGTGTCTTAGCAGACGCAGTACAAGTGAGGTATTGATAGGGAACTAATGAAAAAGTGATGAACAGGTGTGTGAAATCAATGAACAATCATGACAACCAATGAAAAAAACAGGAAACAAAGACAAACAAACTAGAAGTCCATGAAACTGGAACTGAAACCAAAACTACATGTGATAGTTACATTCTAAATACAGTTATATTGCAGAAGATATATTTTAAATTAGGATATTCCTCTCAAATTAGAATCAGTCTAATGATATGGAGCTTGTTTTAGTCTTCCGTGGAATGAAACATGTTCACAGATAAGCTACAGTTATTGTCACACTCTTTGTAAAGACAAAACTTTGTAATAAAATGCATTAAAATAATGAAAACCTGTGTGAAATGAAATATCAATCATCATTCATGTGTTTTAATGCAAAAATAAAAGCCATATGACAACACAGATTCACTTTGAATTTGACACATCAGCTGTTCCTTTATTTTAATAGTTTATTTACAAAGGTAAATACACTATACCTGTCAAACCTGTAAAACCACTCCATTCTGAAAGTATACTGTATTTTGCCAGATGGACATTTAAAGTAATAGAAAAAAATAATATTATAACCACAAACAAAAATATAAGTGTGCAAGATGAATACATGTATTAACATTATTTTACATTTGACACAAGGCTCATTTAAAAACTTAACTTAAACTGTCAAGAGTAAGTCATGTTATTTTCCTTCACCATGCATACATGAAACTGTTTTCAGGAAGGCTTTTCAATTTGCCAGCATTTAGCAGAACATTTTGTAGATTCTCTGTAAAAAAATGTGCCTTTCTCTCACCACCAATTATGTTGACAAAATATTGATATATTCTGTATTTACAACTGTAATATCAAAAGTCTTTACAGATAGGAGCTGAAACTACAGTTACATTTTACATTTAGCCATTTAGCAGATGCTTTTATCCAAATGGACTTACGAATGAGGACATTAGAAGCAATCAAAACCAACAACAGAGCAACAACCCAGCTAACAAAAACCAGTTGTCAGAACATTTTGCTAACATTCCCATTAAATTAAGAAAGCATTATTTCGGAAGGTTTTGTACACATTGAAAACGTCTAGTTTTTTTTATGTATTAACAACATTTTTGTGGGGTTTCTGCAAACGTTACAGGAACATTCCATCTTACCATTTTGAAAACGTTATGAAAACATTATTTCGGAATGTTTTGTACACGTTGGAAATGTCCCAATTTTTTATGCATTAAGAACAATTTTTGTGGGGTTTATGAACCTCAACAATGGTGACCATTAAAAAATGAATTAAAAAAATTATGCAGCAATGCATGCTGGGAGCCTTGGATGAGTTTTGTACTATGCTGGTACCCAGCATGCATTGCAGCATGATTTTCATTTTTTTTTAATGGTCACAATTGTTGAGGTTCATAAGCTGATTCTTGATGTCTGTGTGAGTCTAAGTGCAACTGTAGATGAAATCTTTTTGTGGACAAACTTTATTTTAACTGACTGTCACAGAGCCACTGGCTCTTAGAATCACTTTCACTATAATCAATACAACATCCATTTAATTAAACATTAGACACACAATGAGTTTATGTTCACTCTCAATTAAATCATTTCACTAATAGATGATTGTCATTATAAATATGTAACAACCAATAACTGATCGTTTTCTCTAGGCTTTTGAGTTATAACAAATATGTGCAAGGAATACATGACTACAACAGCCAGAGAAAAAAAATACTAACCTATAAGTCAAGGTTCAAGAGCGCAACTAAAGCAGACACTGATCTCTAACATGGTTACTTCAAATGAAACAATAAATCAACATCTAAACCTTAGTTAATTCTCAATAAGATCTTCTGTAGATGTCTCAGTCTGGTTATTAATAAGTGGAGCTGGTGATGTGGTTTGTGGGGTTGTTTAATCAGATCTTGAGAGATTTAATGTCTTTTATTTCAGCTGATTTTATCTAAGGCTGTGGCTGAAGTCAGTTGTAGTAGTTCTTGTGTTTCTCTTTTCTTCAGTGATTCTGGTTGTTAACAGCTGCTGTTCATCACTAATGCTCAATCAGCACTTAATTAATCGCTTAAGTACTTAACTGCAAGTTTTAACACTTACATGGTTTAAGCCAAGGGGATTGGTTTACTCAAATGGTTTGAGTTACCATAACTTGTTGGGTTTTACAGTGCAATGACATTTTCTTTAACCATTATGAGAACCTTAATTGTGTACAAATAACATCAAAATAACATTCCAACTTTCCAAGAAAATTTTATTTTAACATTACAAGAACGAGTGAAAACGAGTGGATAGAATATATATAAAAAAAGAAACCTAGTGTTTTTTTGTTGTTGTTTGTTTGTTTGTTTTATAAGGAAACAAGTAGATAGAATAGAAACAAGAAAGCTATTGTTAGTTTTTCAAGAAATGCTAGCAGTTAGAGAACAAATATGCAATTGATAGAGGGTCAAATATGTGTTTTTTTTTATATAAAAAGAAGACAGATAGATAAAATAGAATTAGAATAGAGAGTGCTAGAGTTAGAGGGTCAAATAAAGATTAGTTAACATCTAAAACATTGATTTTACTGTAAGAATGACATCATCTGTATAATAATGGCACGTTAGCAGTACTTTTTACTTCCTTAACATGATGCTGTAGTTCTCAGTGTTTTTTGCGTCCACAGCAAAGACATTTGAAGAACTTCCTGTACTGCTGCCTGACCTGGACATGAATGAGACGAGAGGAGCTGAGTGACTTCATGAGATCTATTTAACCTCTAAAACTCATGAACCACAATGGAGTTTGATTTTAAATAACAGGTAAGAAACTACTGTACTGCCACTGGAGATTGTTTAGTTTATTTACAGAGTAGGATGGAAAAAAGTCTGACCTCATGATTGAGGACACAGTAGATGAGGAAGATGAAGGTGCCCTGCTGGGAGTTCAAGATCAGGAAGAGGATCTCCAGCTCCTTACTGCCATTAGTGAAGAAACCCAGAATCCAGGGGCAACCAAAAACCACACACTGAGCCAGTGTTTTAAACACCATAATCCTACAGAGAAACGAGAGAGTTAATGTGTCTTCATTGACTATATGTTCTTGATTTATACAGTGTTTTGATCATATTGTTTGTTACTTGGTTTGTTTCATCTGTGAAACCTCAGCATTCAGTTTTTTGAGAGTTGAGTTCAGACTGATGACGATCTTGATGAAGAGAATTGTGTTTAACTGCAGAAAAAGAAAAAATTATCAAATTCATTTTTGGCTTCAACAGCCCATGTGAAAAATGTTTATATTCAGAACTTACTGCTAGAATGGCACAAACAGGACCCAGAAAACTCCAGATAAAACCTTTATCACGTTTAATCCAGCAACTGTTCAGAGGAAAACAAATAATAACTGAATAATTAAATAATGCTATTTCAGATGTGCATGCCTTTAATATAGCGTGCCAAAAACTTAATTTTATCATATAGCAGAAACCTGCCCTGAGCAATTTACTTCTTTCTAAACAAATGACCTTAAAAACAACATCAACTCACTGTTCGCTGCCGTATCCTTCAGGAACCAGACCGACAGACACACACACCACAACCAGAGCAACCAGATATCCAATCACACACAGGAATCCACTGCTTAGCACCTCCCTCTTTTTGGAGCTGATCTGTGATAGGTTCTTCACACAGATGAAGAGCAGCACAGCTTCAATGAACATCCACACAAAGCCGGAGAGAAAGAGGAAGTGCAGAAGACCTGAGATCACGGCACACAACACCTGGAGACCATGAGAGACGGTTATGATGATTCTCAGTGAGGCTGTGCTGAGCTGTAGGGCTCCTTCATCATTCTCACCTGCAGAGGGTGTATGAGGCTCAGGAACCGCTGTGTGAGCAGGAACAGAAGGTGAGCCAGCAGAAGACTGATGCAGATGTTGATTCGAGCTACATTATTCACTCCAGGACTCCACTGACAAAGGGCAAAGGTCAACAGGGCCAAACTGAAGAACACCAGCCCCACGATCACACACACCAAATTCAGCAGCTTCATCAGTGAGTCGTTCTGAGAAAACATGTCAGAGTACATGAGTGTCAAATCTGTGCTGTTCTTCAGTGTTCACTAGAAATGTTCTGTACCTGTAAATGTTCTGTTGGGCGGCTGGTTTGCATGATGAGAGCGAATGTTGACAGATGAACACAGGAACACACAGTGTAGCTGCTGTTGGTCTTTAAAACAGAACAACCATCTACAATCCACTCGCTGATTTTCCAGTACACACAGGACAGAGAACCGCTAGGATCAAACTCCTGCAAGAAGAAGAACAAAGATGCAGGAAATATTTAGAATATTTAACATGTTCAGATGTTTTCAGATCAGTGCTCAGGTTGGACAAAAACAGATTTCTCACTCCGATGTGTCTGAAGGTGAAGTTGACTGGTTTGGTGAGTGTAGTGTTGGTGGTTTTGGGAAGAGTAGCTGAGATCACAGTGGACATCATGGTTTTAATCGTGTTATTTGATGTGCTGAAGAAGTCTGGCTTCAGTAGATTCTCCAAAATCTTGTAGCTCATGAAAGCCACAGCAGCTGACCCTGAGTTACAGGCCAACATGAGACAAAAGGTAGTGAAAGAAAATCACATCAGTTTACAAAGTAACTAACATCATTCAGACAAAAATTAAACATTGGGCATTCACAACGGCAAATTTAAGTTCTCAAAAAGCAAGCGTTTATGTGGATATTTTCATATGCAGTCAGGACACATTCATGCTTGTCACACACCTGAAGGACTGCTCTTGGCAATCTCAAAAAGGTTAATCTCCATATCAGCCTTTTCCGTACTGATTGAAGGAATTTTTTTTTCAGTTGCATTTGGTCCAACTGCAAGAGTTCTCACTTCTAAGAGAAACAAACAAATATGGGACTTTGTTAATTCTTATTGCAGTTTTACTGTAAACTGCGATTTTCCAAATTTTAATGAGATATATGCATTATATATAAATATATAGGCTCCAAATTTTTAGGCAAGTGACATAGTAGTAGGATTTTAGTCTAATAAAAATTAGGATTTTAGTTTTTCAAAGAATTATGTGTTTGTTTGTTTTTCTCAAATCGTTTTAGATAACTCCTTTCAATCTCAGACAGGTTTGTTCAATAATTTGCCAGGTCTTCTAAGGTAAGTGGAAAACCTACTTAAAGGGATAGTTCACCCAAAAAATGTTGTACATTGTTAAGCAAGTCAGTTCTCGTGTAATTTGGGGAGGGACAAATATCTTTCAGAAGATAAAAAGCATGAAACATTGCAATGTCTTGCAAAAGGCATGAAAACAACTCATTTTTGCAAAAACTGAACAGAGAACATGATCTGGATAGAACAGCTATTGTTACAAAGCACATACTAGCTGTTTACTGCAAAATCAACACTAGTCAACAAAATCTAGATATAGTGACTGTTACATATGCATGTATTTTTATTATTATTTGTTTGCTCTCTAGGGGTCTGGAAACCTGTTACCTATGTTTGTGACTAGAGCAGATTTTCTACAGCTGAAAAGAAGCCATGCAGCCAAGAGGTCCTCGCTGCAGCCTGTAGCACGATGGCATACTGGATCAGATCCAATACGTAGTGGATGTTTTACGTGCATGCGCTGTATAGGTCTTGAATAAATTCCTATTTTTTTATTTACATTTAATAATTTTGCAGATGCTTTGAAGTCTAACGCAGTACATGTAGCAATTAAGGGTTTTTGAGCTACATTACAATATGCAATGACCTACATTCATCCACGATGTTTTTGTCTTTACTGACGACTTCAAAGTTTTTTTTTTCCTTCATTTCATATGTTATCGCCAGGATGCCCACATCAGTGCTGTATCCATTATTATAAGGATACAATAAGCACTGTAACATGATATGAAGAGTTTATTTGCAAAAACAGATACCTCCGTTTTTTTTTTCATTTTCAAAAATCATGTTTTTAATTATGTTATGTTGTGTAAATTAGCTGTTTTTAGTTAATTTTAACCTTGTCTCAGAAAGAATAGGTGCCGTTAATGCATCGTTAGCCATCAGTTTTTTTTTACTTTCACTTTCTCTATAGTGACGTTCACCTTTACCCCTCCCCCATTATCAACTGTTTATTGCCACATAGTGGGCACTTTTTTAAAGTTTTTAATGTTTATTTTTAAATGTTAATGAGAGTTAAGCTAAGCATCACTAATGCACAATCATCATTGAATTAGTCACTTAATTATCTCATTAACTTTAACTCTTTAAAGACTTGAGATTTGTCTCGAGACTCATGTGTGACTTGAAAGGAATGTCTTGGTTCCTCCTCTGGTGAAATCAGCTGCTGAGTTCATGGGTGGAATAAACATATGGCAGGACTTTTACCTTTTAACTTTTACTTTTACTCACCTCTGTAGTGTGGACACGTTTAGACACCCAGCATTGTTAATTTGACACCGGGGATTTCGCTGTGTATGCATGCTTAGTGAATGAGAACCAATGTTAGATGAATGGTATTTTTAGGGAGCCAGAAATGGTGTTCTACAGTATTCCAGCAAAACTGACTTTTGGACAATCGCTTATGAAAGAAAAACATTTTAAAAAAATGGAAAAGCAAAAACTTCTCGAGAAGAACTTATTTGACTATGACTCACACAGTGTAACTGATCCCGGAACATGTCATAAACACAAATACAAACAGAGTCTTTTACCTGTGTTGTTGAGACTAATGTTCAGCAAGTTGTGAGTTTCTGTTGGCGTCACCAGTGCAGACACCAGGCTCTCAAAGGCGTTCAGATAACTGTTTCCATATGACACCAGTTTACTTTTATCGTCTTCTTTGACCAAATCTGAAATTTTTACCTGGGTGCCATCAACAATCTTCAAATAGTTTTCTGCCACCTAATCAAATACCAAAAGAGATACTTCTGTAGAATGCAAATTATTTCTATGGAAAAAGAGTAACACCAAATCTATGGATCATTCTCAAAATACAACGACAAATCTGCCCCTTGACTTTATAATCTTGTAAGAAAATAGTAAAGAAACTACTTGTAAAAGGCACATTTTTTTGTAAAATGAGTGTGAAATATTTTACAGTTTACTCTATTATTATTATTATCATTATTACCAGGGTTAACCATTAGTGCAAGGACTGAACTGTGGTCTAAAAAGTCAAAATAAGAAATAATATATAAATAATTTAGGAAAAATGACTACAGGAAAAATGCCCCTCTGGGTTTTGTTATTATTATTATCAATGCTTATATTAGTGTTAAAATATTTTATTTTGGAAAAAATACAAAGATTTGCAGAAAAGTACTTACAAGAGTACTTAAAATATTTAAGAGTAAGAAGTGGCTGTTTAAATGTGCATATGGAGACTTTCCACCATGTCGAAAATGTAGATTACGTTATTTATTTATTTATATTTGAGTGTAAATAGATTTAGTATGGTTCATTTTAGTTGTGTCGGTTATTACTCAAAGTTATAACAAGTATTTTTGAGAAAATATTTTTTTCGAAATAAAATATAAAAGACAAAACATAAAAAAACTCAACTTTTATGAGAGAAAAATCAATTGAATTCACATTGGGAAAAGAAAAAAAGTAAAAAAATTATAAATTGAGAATGACCCCTATATTGGCCAAGAACGGGAAACGTTACTTACTTCCGTAGACATCAGACCTGTCATATTTGCGATCTGGTCAACAAAATTCAGTATGGTTTCTACAATTTTCTGCAGCTCCAGAAAAAAAAAAAAAAAAAAAAAAAAAAAAAAAAAAAAATATATATATATATATATATATATATATATATATATATATATATATAATAAAATAAAAAACAAATAAATTAAAAAGATGAAAGAAAAATCATTAGTTTTTAACAATGATTGTATAACATTTATAGAGTAACAACCATCTTTTAGAAACTCATTCCCACTTACCCCTTGCTCGCTCTCCTGAATGTTCAACATATCTAGAAGGAAAGAATTGAATAAATTATGATGCCTGTGAATAAAAACAGCATATGAAACAAAAGGGCAGTACTGTACACACTGTTCAGGCATCTGCAAGCATCTGCATTGCATCTACAGAGGTCTGGAGAAGATTCGTAGCTGCAGTCGCTGCTGCAGTTGTAGGATCCGATCATGCAGGAGCAGCTGGGACTCTGAAGGGTGCAGGAATAGGCCTCGCAAGAGACATTTTTTCCAAGACACTTCACGTAACTAGAATTTGTGCAGCTGCTTGTGTTTGCCGAAGGAGGGCAGTACAAGTGTGCTTGAGATTTGGTGATCACTGCATAACTTATGATTATCATAAGCTGCAACGCTAGAGAGATAAATCCATCAGTTACTGCATTATCACTTCTGCATCACAGTATGTCTTTGATCATTAGAGAATTACTACACACGATTAAAAAAAAAAAAAAAAAAAAAAAATTGTTTAAAAAAAATCATTTTGGCAGCTGTGGTTGCCAAAATAATTTTGTAAAAATAATAATCATAATAAATATAGAAAAAGCTTTTTTTTTTACAGAACTGTAAAAACTGTTAGCTTTACAATACAAAACTGTAATTTACAAACAAGAAAATCTGAATAATTCTGAAAATCTGAAACCAGTAAACTCAACAATGCACACTGCTACTAAAATCTGTTTTGTACCTTTAACTTAACTTGACTTGTCTTATTCATTTTGTTAATAAAAGTTAAATGTTTAATTTGCGAATTTGCCATTATACTATTTTATGGCTGATGTGTTTTGTGAACCACAAACTTACGATCGTTTTAAAGAAAGGGGAAATCCAAAGACCGTTTATTTATTTGTGTTACAATGCGGGTAAAACATATTTCCCTTGTTCATATTGTTAATAAAATTTCAAAGTTTAATATAAGTGAATTTGTCATTGTAATGAGCCAAAAGCATTCGTTTGAAGTGAGGGGAAAATCCAAAAACCTTTTATTTATTTGTTACAAAGCAGGTATTCGTTCAGTTAATATTGTTTTTATGTTTAATATAAGCTACTTTGTCATCGTATTACACTGTAAAAAGTGATAAGTTGACTTAACTTAAAACAATTTAGGAAACCCCTTGCCTTAACATGATTGTCAGGTTCACTTAACTTATTTTGTTTTATTATTATTTACTTAATAATTTTAAGGCAACAGGTTTCCTTTTTCCTTTTTGACTATTTTTTAAAGTTAAGTCAACAGTGTAGCCTAGACCAGGGACGGGCAGCTTCGGTCCTGGAGGGCCACTGTCCTGCAGAGTTTAGCTCCAACCCTAATCAAACACACCTGCCTGTAGCTTTCTAGTGATCTTGAAGACCTTGATTAGCTGGTTCAGGTGTGTTGGATTAGGGTTGGAGCTAAACTCTGCAGGACAGTGGCCCTCCAGGACCAAAGTTGCCTATCCCTGGCCTAGACTATTGCTGATGTTGTGTGTGAGATTTTTTTTTCTTTTCTTTTTTTCATTAAGAGTAATACTGAATCAACCTTAAGCATTCGTTTTGTTCCAAGAATAGGAAAGAATCTCACATTCTCGCTGCAGATGCGAGAATGTGAGATTAGTTGCTTCTGAGATACGCTCTAAATCTTTCTCTGTATCTTTGCAATGGTTGTAGAAATGGCCGTTAATTTTTGATTTGGGTATGGCACAGACATGTTACACGTAATAATATGATTAAAAAAGTAATGGCAACAAACGACTTCCTAAGTCAGTTTAAGTTGAAACAATCAATTTGATTCAACTTAATTCATGTTTTACTGTTGCTTATTGTCTTGTAGGCTTAGGTTACATTTTTCTATTAATTTAATTGAATATACAAATTAATAAAATGAGTTTTATTTATTTTCTGTTACAAAATGTTCATTTAATTATTTTTAACACTGCACCCCCCAGCCCCTATTTTTTCTTGGGGTACATGCCAGAGGGTGCTACAAGCCTTTAGACAGTAGTGAACATACACTTGGAGCAGAGGGCAGTCAATGCTGCAGTGCCGGAGAGCAGTTGGGGGTTCGGTGCCTTGCTCAAGGCTCTCACCTCAGTCGTGGTATTGAGGGTGAAGAGAGTGTTGGTTATTCACTCCCCACCTACAATCCCTGCCGGACCTGAGACTCGAACCCACGACCTTCGAGTTACACATCCAACTCTCTAGCCATTAGGCCAGGGTCGCAGAGTGGGACAAGGTGGATCGCACAAAGCCACTTGGCGGCAGCTAAATGACGCACACACAGTTCCTAGGGCTGGACGATATACAAAGATTAATTACGAATTGTGAAATTGCTCAGTGAGATTTTCGAATCGCAAAGGCTGGGATTTTTCAAAGGAAACATGCCTTGCGTCTTGAAGTGCGGACGCGCAAGAGTTGTAATAACAGTGAGGGTCTCAGAGCAATGATTCATTATTAAAAATGCTCATCCTCATTATTAATGAGAAGAAACTCGCTGACTTCACTGCACTGTGTTCTGCATCAGATTGCATACACCGGACAATTCAAATGTTGCGAAAAGGTTTCAGGCTATGTTCATTCATTTCTATCGTCTGTTTGAACTCGACGCTAGAGCCCTGCATTTCGGCCCGGGCCCGACTTCTCATTTAGGGCCGGGCTTTGGGCCAATTTTCACGTCATAGTTCAGACGCGGGCCGGGCCTGTTTTAGGCTTCTCCTTATATTTTAGACATCCATCAATTAGTAGCCTAATGAAAAAAATAGCCGCGCTGATGGAAACAACATGAGTCCGTGCTACTGTGACTGTCAAGAGCGGCTCGACGGTGTTTAGAGTCTGTGAGCGCAGATGAAGAGTTCTGCGTTCAAATACACGCAATAAAGCTAGCCGTAAAGCCCCAGCAAAAGTAATATTAAGAAAATATTAGAAATATTTTAATTATTTACTAATTAACTAGTGTTTTCTGTGTCAGTGTCGCAAAGATGAAGATGACGATCTTGACTCGCCATTTCCTCATTAGATGCGCCTTTAGAGAGAAGTGCATCTTCATGGATTATGATTATAATGAAAGAGTTTTTGTTTTCGATTTGATTTATTTCGTTAAGAAGTCATTTAAAGCATTCTAATGATATATTTATGTCTGTGAGGCATGTATTTGCTGACTTTCGGTTCATTTTTGTGAAGCGCTCCTGTTCAAAACGAGAGGGCAGAAAGCGCATCGTTGTTTTCTATTGTATGAAAGCAAACGTTTTGCTGATATTTTGAGTGCACAAAAATAAAAGTAGACCCTTTACAGTTCCGAATGATGCATTACTCTTATGAGCAAAAAAATACAGCGTATTTTAAGTTGTTTCTATTGAAAAAAAAATGCAATTGATTGCGCTGGTCCTCCATGTCCTGCACTTTAGCTTCGACTCTCCGTACAAACTATTGATACAGCGCACATTTACTTAGGTTTAACGTTTAAACACTGATATATGCTTGAACTGTTTTAGTATATCTATAGATCTTATTTTAGGCAAGATTTGAGAATGCTAAATTGATCAAACATCCGTCGGTCTGCCGCTGGCTGGTCGTTACTTTAAGAAAGAAAAAAACGTAGGCCTATTTATTTATTTATTTAGTCATTTAGCAGACGCTTTTATCCAAAGCGGCTTAAAAAATGAAGATATAAGAAGCAATCAAAACCAACAAAAGAGCAACAACGTGCAAGTGCAATTACAAGTCTTGGTTAGCCTAACGCAGTACAGATAATTATTATTATTATATATATATATATACATACACCATAAAAAAAAAGTTGACCTAACTCAAAAAGATAAGGTAACCTAACACACTCAACTTTTTAAGTTAACTCAACTAGCAACCGAAACTTAAAAACTTTAGTTCATCTAATGAATAAAAGTCAGTCTATTGAGTGTTAAAAGATCTGTCAGAGAAATCAAAAAACTTTCAACAACACTAATCTCTTTTTATTTTTTTAACAATACTTTCTCTTTTAGATTTATTTTCAAAGATTTCTACTTATTATAGGTAGTATTTGCCTCTTAAAACTAAAAGCAAACATTCATACTAATGAGTAAATTAAACAAGTTTTAATGAGATGCAAATATACAGTACCTCAGCACACGATTCTCAAACATAGTGAAGATCAACACATTTAAAATCAGTAAAAATATGAACTCTGATCCACATGACAGCTAACTGACAGTAACAACAGCAGCAGCAACATAAATTAGGCCAGCAAAATATAAACAATGATAATATTTTAATAATAATGAACATAAAATGTTTTCAAGCTGCAATGCATGCTGGGAACTTGTGCAATGTTGTTCAATGTAAAATGATTTAAGATGACTCGATTAGAAAAGTTCTACTAACCAATGTAAAAAAGTAGCCTGAACAAAGAATTTTTAGAAGAAGTCAGTTTAATTTTTGGTGTGAACTGAACAACAATACTCTAAACATGTCGTTAGCAAAAGTTGTTTTGTTTACCTTACTTAGATACTCAAATATATGTTCACAACATATCCAAATGTTCTCCCAACTATTCAAATTGAGTCATCTGAACAAACAATTTTACATTGAAAAATACTGCACAAGTTCCCATGCATTGCAGCTTGAAAACATTTTATGTTAATTATTATTAAAATATTATCATTGTTTTATATTTTTCTGGCCTAATTTATGTTGCTGCTGCTGTTGTTACTGTCAGTTAGCTGTCATGTGGATCAGAGTTCATATCACTGTAAAACCCAACAAGTTAAAGTAACTCGAACCGTTTGATGAAACTTATTGCCATTTAAGTTTTTATAACTAACAGTTATGAGTACTCTGAACTTATTTCTGTTGTTGAGTTTACTAAAAGAAGATAATACCCGACAAGTCACGGCAACTCAAACCGTTTGAGTAAACTAATTGTACGGTGGCCGAGAAGTGCAAAACAAATCACAATTCTGAAAACAAAATAACAAATTACAAACGCAAATGCAAATCTAAAAAACAAAATAACAAGTCAGAAAACACAACGACAAATCTGACAAACCGGAAGAGGTAGGTATAGTTTGAGACAGCGCCATTGGTTTGGGAATAGATTACTCACCGCTGACTGGACGAGACATCTGTCAATCAAGGTGTACAGGAAGAACCAGAAGAAGAACATCAGAGTCAGCTGAAGCATCAACTCCAGTCGCGCAGATGATAGATTGCGTGTCATTGTGTTTTTTGACGCGATCGACCCGGGTTCGATCCCGCCTTTTGCCAAAAAAAATTTCTCCCTTTCCAAATCTCGTATCGCATTGGAAAGGCATTTATTTTCAATAAAAATGAAGGAAATTTTCAAAAAGTTGAAAATAAAGTATCGGGTAGGGTTAGGGTAAGTGTAGGGAGGGCTTTATTGTACCAATAAGGTGGCATCCATTTAATAATTTGAATTAAAATTATAATTTACACTCAGTATGTTATGATTGCATACTGTTTTTTTTTTTACTACAATACTGAGGTGCAGATAATTGCCACTATTTGCAAAAAGTAGTATACATAGCACAAAATCCTGCTATTTTAACATGCTATTTTTCTGACTTGTTTTGTTTTCGGGTTTGTCGTTGTGTTTTCTGAATTGTTATTTTGTTTTTTAGATTTGCATTTGCGTTTGTAATTTGTTATTTTGTCTTCAGAATTGTGATTTGTTTTGCACTTCTCGGCCACCGTATAATTGCCTTAAAAACCCAAGTTAGGTTAACTCAAACCGTTTGAGGAAACTTATTGCCTTAAACTGTTTAAGTTTTTAAAACTAACAATTATGAGTGCTCTGAACTTATTTCAGTTGAGTTCACTAAGTAATTAAGTGATTAATTAAGTGCTGATTGAGCATTAGTGATGAACACCTGCTGTTAACAAACAGAATCACTGAAGAAAAGAGAAACACAAGAACAACAACTAACTTCAGCCAGAGCCTTAGATAAAATCAACTGAAATGAAATGCATTAAATCTCTCAAGATCTGATTAAACAACCCCACAAACAGCATCACCAGCTCCACTTATTAATAACCAGACTGAGACATCTACAGAAGATCTTATTGAGAATTAACTAAGGTTTAGATGTTGATTTATTGTTTCATTTGAAGTAACCATGTTAGAGATCAGTGTCTGCTTTAGTTGGGTTCTTGACCCTTGACTTCTGAATTATTTTTTCTTATTTGGCTGTTGTGAGCAAGTGTTTCTTGAACATATTTGTTATAGCTCAAAAGCCTAGAGACAATTATCAGTTATTGGTTGTTGTATATTTATAATGGCAATCATCGCTTAGTGAACTGATCTCATTGAGAGTAGACATAGACTGTATATTCTCTGTTTAAATGGAAATTGAATTGATTTAAGTTAAAGTGATTCTAAGAGCCAGTGGCTTTGTGATGGTCAGTTAATATAAAAGACTTTCCAAACAGCTTGTCCAACAAAAAAAGTTTTAATCTATGGAAGTAACTAGCCTCACACAGACATTAAGAATCAGCTTGTGAACCTCAACAATGGTGACTATTAAAAAATAAAAATAAAATAATAATCATGTTGCAATGCATGCTGGGTACTAGCATAGGACAAAACTCATCCCAGCATGCATTGCTGCACGATTATTATTTTATTTTTATTTTTTAATGGTCACCATTATTGAGGTTCACTAGCTGATTCTTGATGTCTGTGTGAGTATAAAGGCTTTCATAGATTAAAACATTTTGTGGATAAACTGATTTGGAAAGTCTTTTATATTAACTGCCTGTCACAGAACCGCTGGCTCTTAGAATCAATTTTACTAAAATCAATACAACATCCGTTTACTCAGATATTAGACACACAATGAGTCTATGCTCACTCTCATTGAGATCAGTTCATTAATAGATAATTATCATCATCATTAAATAACAACCAACTACTGATCATTTCCTCTGGGCTTTTGAGTTGTAACAAATACGCAAGGAACACATGGTTACAACAGCCAGAGAGGGAAAAAAAATCAAGAGCCCAACTATAGCAGACACTGATCTCTAACATGGTTACTTCAAATGAAACAATAAATCAACATCTAAACCTTAGTTAATTCTCAATAAGATCTTCTGTAGATGTCTCAGTCTGGTTATTAATAAGTGGAGCTGGTGATGCTGTTTGTGGGGTTGTTTAATCAGATCTTGAGAGATTTAATGCATTTTATTTCAGTTAGTTGTTCTTGTGTTTCTCTTTCTGTCAGTGATTCTGGTTGTTAACAGCAGGTGTTCATCACTAATGCTCAATCAGCACTTAATTAATCACTTAATTACTTAACTGCAAGTTTAAACCAAGGGGAATCGGTTTACTCAAACGGTCTGAGTTATCGTGACTTGTCGGGTTTTACAGTGTGATTTAAAATGTGTTGATCTTCACTATGTTTGAGAATCGTGTGCTGAGGTACTGTATATTTGCATCTCATTAAAACTTGTTTAATACATTTGTTCGTTATGAATGTTTGCCTTTAGTTTTAAGAGACAAATGCTATCCATGTTATATAGAAAACTTTGAAAATAAAAGAGGATCGTTTAAAAAGATTAGTATTGCTAATTGCTACAATTATTTTAATCTCCAAACTGTTTGAGATTCTGCTTCTCTTCTTATGCTTTGCTTAAAAAAAAAAGTGAAGGCATTTTCTGCGCTGAACCCCACGATGAGTTTAACAACACTCGCAGCGCTGATTGCAGTTCATAGCCGCAGAGTGAGCGCATTTCGAGATTTTATGGACATATTTCATAGACTCATTATCGTCTGTAAATGAAGAAATTAAAACTGAAATATTAGTAGTGACATTTTACAGTGGTAATATAAAATAAAATGGCTATTTTTCTTAAATATTATGCCATATTATGCTTTTAATTAAGATTAAGCTTATGGTAATGTCAATTGATTTTTATCTCAAATATGTTGGTGGGTCTTGAAATAGATTCTACTTGTCTAGGTGGGTCGTGGAACCCCTGCATTAGGCCACGACTGCCCTAAATGAACATTGAAATGAACAGTTGTGTAATATGAGCTAGGAGAGATTACTTACCAGTCAAATGAAGGATCATGTCCAAAGCAGTCTGCATGGTTGATCCTCTAAAAAGAAACCAGTGTCCACTGTCCACTGCTGAATAGCAAACTAACTGCTGTTTAGTAAGCTAAACAATTCTGCAAACTCCTAGGGAGATGCATTTGCATTTTGTCCTCTAGGAAATACAAACCTCATAGAAACAAAACAGTGGTTTTTACCACTGTGCTTCTGTCAAACTTCATTTACATACTTTCAGGAACACGTCGAGTCTCTTTCAACCATCCTTTACAAGCCAATAAAGGGTTGTATTGTTTGACAGCATGTTGGAAATGCATTTTCCACTAAAGTATCACATCTCACTCATTTAAATAAAGGAAAAGAAGAGCTGGTGATTTAAATAGACATTCGCTGTTTTGGGTGTATTTTGAGAAAGACTGATTGACCTCTCAGGGTCAGGGATCAAATCACAGTTCATCTTGTGGTGAAGGACTATTTGATTTTGAACCGATCACAAACAAATGTCATGCTAGGATCGGTGTTTCATCAGACACATGATTCTGCATGTAATCGTGTTTTGAGTTTGAGCTCTGTCAAGTTGATTCTTTATCGTCTATTTTTTATCTTAAAACTATTTTATACACTATCTTTTTCGTTTTTATAACGTGTGAATATATCCACAATAGCATTCTAAAACAAAAACAATCGGAGCGCCTTGTTATCACTAGTTTTATTTTGATTTCTCGTGTTTGCTATTAGCTTATAGCCCGTTAGCATAGGCAGCGTGCCTGCCGCTAATCTAGTTTACACTGCTAATACTCTATTCACACACATTGCCTTTGTCTCACTCTTATTTGCTTAAATGGCGGATTTGTGTCTACCTTTGAGTGCAGGTGAGGACACGTTCGAGCTGCATTCGGTGCAGCTGGAGCTGGAGGCCGTGGAGAAGCAGATCCGCGACCTGGTGGAGAAGCAGGCCCAGCTGAAAGAGAGGAGAGCCGCGCTGGAAACATCCCGGGCTGAAGCTCACAAGTCCGGGGTAAGTATACAGCACGCTGCTAACACTCCCACCACCTCTACTCCGTGCGTTTCTCTATACAGACACTGTGCACCCAGGACGCGGTCTTCACAGATGTCCTTCACTCCGGCGCCGGGACGCCACGGACCCTGGGTGCAACAACAGCAGCGGAAGACGCGAGCCAGGCCCTGGGGGACAACCTCGCCGCCTCCGGTCTTCGAGATCTCCACCCGGAACCGCTTCGCTCCCCTCCGCGAGACGGAACGCGACGCTGTGATCGTCGGAAGCTCCATCGTCCGGCACGTCCGTGCTACGCTAGCTGAAGGTAAAGTGCACACACACTGTTTACCCGGTGCTCGTGTTCTCGATGTTTCTGCGCAGATACCCGCGATCCTGAAGGGCGATGAGAGCATCGGGGCTGTCGTGCTGCACGTGGGGACTAACGACATCAAGCTGCGGCAGACGGAGACACTGAAGAGGGACTACAGGAGCCTGATCGAGACGGTACGCAGCACATCGCCCGCGGCGAAGATCATCGTGTCAGGTCCACTTCCGACGTATCGACGAGGACACGAAAGGTTCAGTAGACTTTTTGCTTTAAACGAATGGTTATTGTCATGGTGTAAAGAACAGAAACTGCTCTTTGTAAATAATTGGAATCTTTTCTGGGAGCGTCCTAGGCTTTTCCGTGCTGATGGCCTGCACCCCAGCAGAGTCGGAGCGGAACTCCTGTCGGACAACATCTCCAGGACGCTACGCTCCATCTGACTAGTAAGCCAATTCTCAAATGACTTTTGTTCTACCCACTTAAATGATAGAAGTACCCGCGTTGTCCAATCTATACAGACTGTGTCTGTCCCCCGAATAGCGAGGTCAAAATATAAATGTAATGCAGGATCTAGAAAAAATCTGATCGTGATTAAACCAGAAAAACACAAAATAAATGAACAAAAACAATTTTTGAAGCTTGGGCTCCTAAATATTAGATCACTTGCACCCAAAGCAGTTATTGTAAATGAAATGATCACAGATAATAATTTTGATGTACTCTGCCTGACTGAAACCTGGCTGAAACCAAATGAATATTTTGGTCTAAATGAGTCTACTCCACCAAGCTACTGTTACAAACATGAGCCCCGTCAGACTGGCCGTGGCGGCGGTGTGGCAACAATATATAGTGATATTCTCAATGTTACTCAGAAAACAGGATACAGGAGGTTTAAGTCATTCGAAATACTTCTGCTTAATGTTACACTGTTAGATATGCAAAATAAATCTCTCTTATCTCTTGCTCTGGCTACTGTGTATAGACCGCCAGGGCCATATACAGATTTCCTAAAAGAATTTGCAGATTTCCTCTCAGATCTATTGGTTAATGTTGATAAACTGCTAATTGTCGGAGATTTTAACATTCACGTTGATAATACAAATGATGTGCTAGGACTTGCGTTTACTGACCTAATAAACTCTTTTGGAGTCAAGCAAAACGTCACCGGGCCCACTCATCGTTTTAATCATACGCTAGATTTAATTATATCGCATGGACTTGATCTTACCGATATAGATATCATACCTCAAAGTGATGATGTTACTGATCATTTCCTTGTATCGTGCATGCTGCGTATTACTGATATTAATTATATGGCTCCGCGTTATCGTCTGGGCAGAACTATTGTTCCAGCCACCAAAGACAGATTCACAAATAACCTGCCTAATTTATCTCAACTGCTCTGTGTACCCATAAATACACATGAACTAGACGAAATAACTAGCAACATGGGCACTATCTTCTCTAATACATTAGAAGCTGTTGCCCCCCTCAAATTGAAAAAGATTAGAGAAAAATGTACTGCACCATGGTACAACAGTTATACCCATTCTCTCAAGAAAGAAACTCGTATTCTTGAGCGCAAATGGAGAAAAACTAACTTGGAAGTTTTTAGAATTGCGTGGAAAAACAGTATGTCCAGCTATAGACAGGCTCTAAAAGCTGTCAGGGTAGAGCATATCCGCAAACTCATAGATAATAACCAAAACAATCCAAGGTTCTTATTTAGCACAGTGGCTAGACTAACAAATAAACAGACACCGCCCGATCTAAATATTCCCTCACAATTTAATAGTAATGATTTTATGAATTTCTTTACTGATAAAATAGATAACATCAGAAATACAATAACAAATGTAGATTCTACTGCGTCTAGTATTTCAGCTTCATTCATCGCACCTAAAGAAAAACTGCAGTGCTTTACAACTATAGGACAGGAAGAGCTAAACAAACTTATCAGTACATCTAAACCAACAACGTGTTTATTAGATCCTGTACCCACTAAACTACTGAAAGAGTTGTTACCCGTAGCAGAAGAACCGCTTCTCAATATTATTAACTCATCGTTAGCCTTAGGTCACGTCCCAAAACCATTCAAGCTGGCGGTTATTAAGCCTCTTATTAAGAAACCACAACTAGATTCTAATGAACTGGCAAATTACAGACCCATTTCAAATCTTCCGTTTATGTCAAAAATTTTAGAAAAAGTTGTGTCTGCTCAATTGTGCTCCTTCTTGCAAAAAAATGATCTCTATGAGGAATTTCAGTCAGGTTTCAGGCCTCACCATAGCACAGAAACTGCACTTGTTAAAATTACAAATGACTTGCTTCTTGCTTCAGATCAAGGCTGCATCTCATTGCTAGTATTACTTGATCTTAGTGCTGCGTTTGACACTATAGACCATGATATACTCATAGATCGACTACAAAACCATATTGGTATTCAAGGGCAGGCTTTAAGATGGTTTAGATCCTACCTGTCCGATCGCTACCACTTTGTTCATTTAAATGGAGAGTCATCACAATTATCACCAGTAAAGTATGGAGTACCACAAGGATCAGTCCTAGGTCCTCTTCTATTTTCAATATACATGTTGCCTCTTGGTAATATTATTAGAAAATACGGGATTAGTTTTCATTGCTATGCTGATGATACTCAACTATATATCTCAACAAAACCAGGTGAAACTTCTAAACTATCTAAGATAATAGATTGTGTAAAAAATGTAAAAGATTGGATGACCAATAATTTCCTCCTATTAAATTCAGATAAGACAGAGATATTACTTATTGGACCAAAAAACAATACACAGAATCTCTTGGATTACAATTTACAACTTGACGGATGCACTGTCACATCCTCTAAAGTCAAAAATCTGGGTGTTATATTAGACAGCAACTTGTCCTTTAAAAATCATATTTCCCATGTTACAAAAACAGCATTCTTCCATCTTAGAAACATTGCCAAGCTTCGAAACATGCTACCTGTTTCTGATGCAGAAAAGCTAGTTCATGCATTCATGACCTCTAGACTGGACTATTGTAATGCACTGCTAGCTGGTTGTCCTGCATCTTCAATAAACAAGCTACAGATAGTCCAAAATGCAGCGGCTAGAGTTCTTACAAGGTCAAGAAAATATGATCATATTACCCCAATTTTACAGTCTCTGCACTGGCTACCTATTCAGTTCCGTATCATTTACAAAATATTATTACTTGCCTATAAGGCCCTAAATGGTTTAGCTCCTGCGTACCTAACTTGTCTCCTACCACGCTACAATCCAACCCGCTCCTTAAGGTCGCAAAACTCTGGACTTTTGGTAGTACCTAGGATAGCAAAGTCCACTAAAGGAGGTAGAGCTTTTTCACATTTGGCTCCCAAACTCTGGAATAGCCTTCCTGATAACGTTCGGGGTTCAGACACACTCTCTATGTTTAAATCTAGATTAAAGACACATCTCTTTAGCCAAGCATTCACATAATGCATTTTATAATCTTGTACTGTAGTATATCTGATCAAATGTACATTATTATTATTCTTTAGCTTGGGATGGAACAGCAGCTACGCTAATTATTTGTTTCTATTTGTCTCTGTTTCTGCCACGGGATTAACATCCCGTGGTAATTAGGAATGACAGAAGCTTCAGTCTGGATCCAACCCCTAAATGATCTGAGATGACCGAACACCTGAGAAAAGATAATGCCAACCCCTCAGAGGATGCCAACGCTCAGACAACATACAGAATTACCAAATGACCACTGGAACTAGTTGAGACCTTACAATCTGACTTTGCTGCAGTTAAATTGAACTGCTGGTTTGTTGGCCAGAGGCCAATGTTTGATATTGATATTGTGATATGTTTGATATTGATATTGTGATATGTTTGATATTGTGCAGTTGCTTTGACACAATTTACATTGTTAAAAGCGCTATATAAATAAAGGTGACTTGACTTGACTTGACTTGCTAGGGGCCAATGTACTGACACACCATAACATGCTGTGACTGATGTGAGAAGCATTACTGATCCGATGTGCATGCATTTTACAGGCTAGCCTAGTAAGAGCTTCACTTTCAGGCTGATCTACTGAGCTCAAATGTGGTCCACAACAACTGACAATTTCCACGAACTGATCTGAGATCTGTGTGAGAAAGCTATGCCAACACACTGCTGCAAAGCAGAGGATGTGGTCATTCGGTTTATCAGTCCATGTATGAAAATGCTAGAGGGCTTTAACCACACACATATGCATATTTAAGTTTCTAAGAATGACACACAGCTCACATCACTACCAGTCAACCACATGACCCTAAAAGTCATGTGACTTATGAGCTGCAAGAAAATGGCAACACTAACTGGCTGGTGGCGTCCCATGAGCACAAATCCTTTTGATCCTTGTCAGACAGGGAAAAACAGAAGTCCATTTCTCACTTTTATGAGCCTCCAAACATCTACTATAATAAAATATTAACAATTTAAAAGTTGTTTACAAAAATTTAGCTAACATGCAGGTATTTCTGAATGGTTCTCAAGAGAGAAAGCAAGCTCTTTGCAGGCAGATGATGTAGTTTTAAATCGGCAAGCATGCTAAAATCACAAGTTATTTGTACTCTGCATGTACTCATCTGTGGTCTACAGACATCAATGCACATCCCACTATTTCACTCTGATCTAGAATCAGATTGCTCAGGTCACATCTTATTCACAAGCATGTATGACAGGAAGCACAAACACAGACCTCAGATCTCTGTGAAAAGGCTTGTCTACATGCATGTGTTAAAAGAAGTAGATGCTGTGCAAGTGCATTTATGGGTGTTTTGCTTCCTCAACAAAGACTTTGCACAGCAGTAGAGCCATCAAGGCTAAGAGTATAGTAATGACTTAAACTAGGAAGTAGTGATATAAAGTGGTCTACAGTGGAATATAACAAGGTTTACACACAACAATGAAGCTCCTCTATGTTTTTGGGATCTGGATTTGTCTGTCAGGTTAGTTTGCTTCGTATTTACATTGCTGTTTTGTGCAGGGTGTGTTTGTTCCTCTACTTAAAATATCAGTCACTCGATCGATACCCTTGTTATGCCTCATCTGTGTTCAAGTAAAGAAGTCCATAAACAACCAGTTTCCTCTTCATGACATATACATGTGCCAAATTTATCATCAGATGAAACATATAATTCTGAACACGTAAACAGAGGGAACCAAAGTCATGTTGATACAAGCTAAATCAGAATTATTTTAAACAGCTACTGCTGTAATCTGTTGCCGAAATTTAAGCAGACAAACTGTCTCTGTACCGTGTTTGATTGAATCATTGTGTATGTTTTGGAGAAATACATATTTACTACTGAGACAATAACAATCAAAGGTCATAGTTTGTCACAACACAACATTATTAAACAAATGTATGGTGCCATATCCCTTTAGTCCAGGAAGAGGAAGTGTGTAACTGGAGTGTAATTAGAGTATAATATGGTGCAGCCAGTCTCAGCAAATTTGATTTATGCTCATATTTCAATTTCACCGATGGACTCAAACTTTAATAATAGGTGCTATTTTAATGTACAGTAAGCTGTCCACACTATTCTGTCTGTGCAAAACTAGACAGTCAACAAGTAGTCAAAAACTACTGTACCGAAATCTCTGAAATGTGACAGTAACAACTATAATACTGAGAGAACAATATCCCAGCAGACTGTTAGATTAGCACACACACCATATTATGTATAACTATGCACTAAACTAAAATTATTGATCAAAATAATTCAGTATTATTAAAACACTGGGCATACAACTGAGAATGGCATGTCTTTTGTGAATATTGTTGAAACATGTTGTTTATTGCATCAAGCAGAAATTGGGATTTCAGATACAGATGGAGCTGATATACAGGGATACATTGGAAAAGAAGTCAACATAACTTGTTCCCACGACTGGGCTTCAACCAATATAAAGTATTTCTGCAGAGATCCATGTAAATCCGGAGATATTTTAGTGAAATCTGTCCAGTCACCTACAGGAAGATACACACTGAAGGATCACGGAGCTGGAACCTTCACTGTGAGCATCACTGATCTACAGGAGTCAGACTCTGGGATTTACTGGTGTGGAGTGGACAGATCTGTTAAAGATACATTTAAGAAAGTCAAACTGATAGTATATAAAGGTAAGAATGATACATAACATTTGGTGTAGATTTAAAGAAATATAAAACACTTATCTACATGCTAATGACTATTATAGACTCCGACACAAACAGATCCACAACTCCTAAACCAGCAGCAAGTTCTCAATCCTCCATGACACAAAGTTCATTCTCCACATCTTCAGCATCTGGTGACACCACAACCTCATCTTCAACAGGTAACACTGAGCTAATCAAGATATTATTGTATTTATCTATGTATCAAATAATAGGATGATGTTGTCTCTCTTGTACATTTAAAGGATTTAAAGGTCCTGTTCTTTCATCCAAACCAGCATTTAATGAGATCGGTGCACAATATTCACTCTCCTCAGGTATACAGTTCATGATTATTTCTCTGTACACCACAAAACAAAATTAACAAACACCATACCATGTCTTTGCATGTAATCCAACATGAAAAAAAAACAGTGTCAAGAAAAGTCATGACAGACCTGTGAGCTCCGCATTAACTTTTTTTCTACACTGCATTATTCAAGGATGCTATAGATCTGTTTATTTAAGGAACGATTGAGATATTACTGCAACGTCAGTGTGACTGTTTCGGTAATCGCATGACTAACATCACAGACAGTCTGTCACGCTTCCCGTCTCTGCAGTTTTGGGTCCTCTGGTGATCACAGCCATCGTTCTGACTGTGGTGATGATTGCATTTGGAGCAGTTCTCTGTTTATGGAATAAGCAAAAGAAAAACTCACCAAGTTCCAATGGTAAGTGCATAGTTCATTTTTTTTAAACAAAATGCAATATAGCCTACAGTACATTTAATAAAATGTTTTCCTATTTCCAATTTAAGTTGATGCTGAAATCCAAGGTACCACACATCCAGCAGAGGTAAGAAACACAGAACACTTCTTACATATTTTAAAAAATATATTAATTTACAATAGTGTTTTTGGCTAATTTGATTCTTTCCAAAAATGTACAGTGATTTAAAAAAAGTGTTCACATTTGAAATTACACTGTGTTTCATTCTGAAACTGATGTGGGACATCTCCAAATGCTGAAGGTCCACTACAGATGATATACAACATAAAAGTGGGGTCATATTTACTGCTGCTGCTCTGCAAAATTTTATAGGCGAAATACAATCATTTCAATAGGAATTTGTGAGATCAGGAGTTTTGCTAAAGTGCCCCACACAGATTTCACTCACGTTCAAGGTGAAATCACCACGCTGCCCAAAAAAAAGCCGCTTGGTTTGAAAGTGATTTTTGTGTGAGCAGCACTATGTTTTTGACAATGGAGCTTTTCTGCCCTGTGAAATTTCACCAAAATGTCGCTAATATGACCACAACTTAAGAACACAGAATGCCAGCACTTTGTACTAACATACTGACATACTGTATAGGTAACAAAAAGTCAATTTATTAATTCACTGTCCCAATACAGTTGTAATTTTGTAATTCCTTTAGTTAATTCCTTTATTTACTTTATAATACTTTATTACTGAATCCACAGACTGCTGGTGATTATGAGGAGATCACGGAGACTCAACAGCGGACTGAAACCCACACAAGCATCACCATTTATTCTACTGTCAATAAAAATACAGCATCCAATCAGATCAATGATCCTCCACTATACTCCACCCTCTCCTAGTAACTGGAGCCCAGCTGCACCAAATGAGCTCCCAAACCCAGTGCTGATATATCAGTTACATATGCAGCATTAGGATACATGCTAAAGGATGTGGACATTTAGGCTATTGGGTGAGAAGACACCTGACCTCCACATTTGAGACACCTTTTCTAAAAGCAACTTGCTTCAGACAATGTTGTGGATTGTGTGTTTGGTGTAAGTAGTTAAGATCTCTTGAATGTTGTTTTGTCCTTGTGTTAATAAACACATTCTGGCTTGTCAGATTGTTGAATGTCTATGTTTCTTATTACAGTAGTAAGGCTTTTAAGGGTATTAAGGTGTTATCGTGGCCTAATGGATAGAGAGTTGGACTTGTAACCCAAAGGTCGTTGGTTGGAGTCTCAGGTCCGGCAGTGGGGGGAGTAAATAACCAGCACTCTCTCCACCCTCAATACCACGACTGAGGTGAGACCCTTGAGCAAGGCACCGAACCCCCAACTGCTGCCCGGGCGCTGCAGCATTGGCTGCCCACTGCTCTGGGTGTGTGTTCATTACTGTGTGTACACTTGGATGGGTTAAATGCAGAGCACAAATTCTGAGTATGGGTCACCATACTTGGCCACACACCACCCCCTTTTACTTAGAATGTACTCATTACTCAGATTTGTATGAAATGGTTAGCAAGCATACACAGGAAGTCAGCACTAAACTAAAGATAGATAGGATTAGTTTGACTCAACTACTGTACACGTTTAGCAACTCCAACTTCCTTTGTTAAAACAAGTCTTGCATTTTTAGCAAACAGAATTTGACCAACAAATATAGAATCAGCTGAACTTCAAAGTGCTAAATGGACTGGAGACTCGAAAGAGTATGGATGGAAATAAAGACATTCCATGTTCTGTGGATCTGGATCTCTCTGTCAGGTCAGTTTTTATTAAACGCTTTGACTTGTTTTTACAGTGTGATCAAACTAGTACACTTACATGCACAGTTCTAGTTTAAATACTATTTGCAAATCACCTTAGTCTTTTGACATTTACATGACATTTTAAAAGATAGATTATTTCTTTAGTTTGACTGAAACTTTTAAAGTGCATGTAAAAGACCTTGTGTTTTTATATCTATATGAATGCTCACCTTAAAATACTGGTCTGCTAGCAGCTTTTCGGCACAAATTCTGAACTTTATCACTAATTTCAAACACAAAACTGATCTTTGTGTTCAAGGGTAATGGCTATAAATGCAACGAGTGTGGGAAAAGGAGGAAGTGACCATTAGATTCTTATAATGTTGTTGAGTGGTCAAACAGTCTCTAATGTGCCCAGGATTAAAATTAATTAATTAATTAGTACCTGCTTGGCTTCATTTGTCTGGGGAAAAAAAATTATAATAATTTTACAATTCACTCTTCAGCTACAGTATTTTTTTAAACTGTCTCTCTCAACTCAGGGCAAGTAAATCATTGTGAGGTGAAATATGACACACAGTGAAAAGCACCACTACAATAAAAGGGTTTTTGAGAATTACTAATTTATGGTTGAGACAATAACAGTCAGAGGTCAAAAGTAACCAGTGGCGCCTCCAAGGGGGGTCACGGCCACCCCTAAAATGACACTGGCCACCCCAAACAGAAAGAGTGGAGTTTTATAAGAATAATATATTTATTTTAATATAAATTAACACGGACATTGATGAAACACTATATTAAAAATAAACACAGACGCACTATCGAAGCATACTGCAGCACACGGTCTGTTCATGTTTGAGAGGAGCAATCAACGCGGGAGAGGAAACTTACAAGTAATTTTCGTATGCTATATAAAATGTATTCTGTCAAACTCGCATAACAGAATACTGTTTGGCTATAGATTAGGCGTCACTAAGCCATTAATTAGGAATCTATTTCTGTTGCTCACATGTGGATCGAACACTTTAAGTTTTTATTACATTAATATTACTCAGGGCTCTACGGTGCGACCATTTCAGTCGCATTTGAGACTGAAAACTAGGCTCCATTCGCATCTCCATTCAAACACAGCGGTGTTTCGTTTATGAACGAACTGCGTTTTTAAACGAATCTAGTGTCAATAAATCATGAAGACAGTCACGTACTTTGTTCCTGAATGAATCAGCCGTTCAAACGAATCAAATAAATGAATGTTTCAGTGTTAAAATCAGTGACTTGCCGCCACCTGCTGGCAGTTTTAGTTTCATTTTAAAGTATATTTCCTCTTATTTAAATCATTTAATATCTCTATATTCAAAATTTATATTTAAAACATTAACCTCAATATGAATTTATGAATTTAATTGCACTCTCAGCCTCATTAAACGCCACTTGTGTGTTTTTCTGTGCCACCTCTGTAGTACAAATTTATTCCTTAAATAGTGATTTCATTTGATTGATAACTTATTCTACTTTTTATTCTGTTGTTTTAATTAGAAATGTTAAAAAGCTTATACATATACAGGTCCTTTTCAAAAAATTAGCATATTGTGATAAAGTTCATTATTTTCTGTAATGTACTGATAAACATTAGACGTTCATATATTTTAGATTCATTACAACACAACTGAAGTAGTTCAAGCCTTTTATTGTTTTAATATTGATGATTTTGGCATACAGCTCATGAAAACCCCAGATTCCTATCTCAAAAAATTAGCATATCATGAAAAGGTTCTCTAAACGAGCTATTAACCTAATCATCTGAATCAACTAATTAACTCTAAACACCTGCAAAAGATTCCTGAGGCTTTTAAAAACTCCCAGCCTGGTTCATTACTCAAAACTGCAATCATGGGTAAGACTGCCGAGCTGACTGCTGTCCAGAAGGCCATCATTGACACCCTCAAGCAAGAGGGTAAGACACAGAAAGAAATTTCTGAACGAATAGGCTGTTCCCAGAGTGCTGTATCAAGGCACCTCAGTGGGAAGTCTGTGGGAAGGAAAAAGTGTGGCAGAAAACGCAGCACAACGAGAAGAGGTGACCGGACCCTGAGAAAGATTGTGGAGAAGGACCGATTCCAGACCTTGGGGGACCTGCGGAAGCAGTGGACTGAGTCTGGAGTAGAAACATCCAGAGCCACCGTATACAGGCGTGTGCAGGAAATGGGCTACAGGTGCCGCATTCCCCAGGTCAAGCCACTTTTGAACCAGAAACAGCGGCAGAAGCGCCTGACCTGGGCTACAGAGAAGCAGCACTGGACTGTTGCTCAGTGGTCCAAAGTACTTTATTCGGATGAAAGCAAATTTTGCATGTCATTCGAAAATCAAGGTGCCAGAGTCTGGAGGAAGACTGGGGAGAGGGAAATGCCAAAATGCCTGAAGTCCAGTGTCAAGTACCCACAGTCAGTGATGCTGGTGTTGGTCCACTGTGTTTTATCAAGGGCAGGGTCAATGCAGCTAGCTATCAGGAGATTTTGGAGCACTTCATGCTTCCATCTGCTGAAAAGCTTTATGGAGATGATTTCATTTTTCAGCACGACCTGGCACCTGCTCACAGTGCCAAAACCACTGGTAAATGGTTTACTGACCATGGTATTACTGTGCTCAATTGGCCTGCCAACTCTCCTGACCTGAACCCCATAGAGAATCTGTGGGATATTGTGAAGAGAAAGTTGAGAGACGCAAGACCCAACACTCTGGATGAGCTTAAGGCCGCTATCGAAGCATCCTGGGCCTCCATAACACCTCAGCAGTGCCACAGGCTGATTGCCTCCATGCCACGCCGCATTGAAGCAGTCATTTCTGCAAAAGGATTCCCGACCAAGTATTGAGTGCATAACTGAACATAATTATTTGAAGGTTGACTTTTTTTGTATTAAAAACACTTTTCTTTTATTGGTCGGATGAAATATGCTAATTTTTTGAGATAGGAATTTTGGGTTTTCATGATCTGTATGCCAAAATCATCAATAGTAAAACAATAAAAGGCTTGAACTACTTCAGTTGTGTTGTAATGAATCTAAAATATATGAAAGTCTAATGTTTATCAGTACATTACAGAAAATAATGAACTTTATCACAATATGCAAATTTTTTGAAAAGGACCTGTAGATTACTCTGCATAATAAAGGCACTGTATATGCTGGAATTTATGAGTCAACAAAATAAACTACTGTACCAAAAATCAAGAAATGTGACAGCGGTAGAGTATCTGGACTAAATTGATTATGCCGATTACAAAAATAAGTTAATTTGCGTGTATTGCGTTGACTAAAAAGAACATTATTTTGTGTATTTGGTGTAATGAAATGTGTTTATTTGGTTCGAGGTTCAAAAAACACATTATTTTCACATTTTTTCATATGTACGAAACGTACTTACAGGCTGTGAGTCAGAAGCATCAAAAAACTTGAAATCGCATCATATGACCCCTTTAAAGGTCCTGTTGTTTCATCCAAACCAGCATTTAATGAGAGCAGTGCACAATATTCACTTTAAAATGAAATTAACAAACATCAGTTGCCACATATTTGCATGTAATGTGAGGTTTGCCAGAAACATTTCATGATCGAGCTACCTTCCTGAAGTGCAAACCCCCGTAACTTAGTTTCTACACCAGGTTCACCCTGATTAGATATTACTGCAATGTTAGTGTGACATCAATCAATTTCATCAATCACATGACTAACATCACAGGCAGCCTGTCACATTTCCCCTGTCTGTGTATGCTTTAGTTCCTCTGATGATCACAGCCATTGGTCTATTTGGAGTGGTGGTTTGGAGAAAGTCACACAGCTCCGATCATAAGCACAAATGCATGGCACTTTTTTCATAAAATATTGCATAATGAAGCTTTTTTTTTTTTTTTTTTTTTTTATTTAAGTTGATGCTAAAATCCAAGACACCACTTATACTACAGAGGTGCTAGACAAAAACCTTAATACTTATTATAATATTTCAACGTATGCATATAATCAATAGTGTTTTGTAATAAGGCATTCAATTGCACAAATCTCAGAAGTTGACACAATGGCAGAGCTGTTAGCTTTCTATTTGTTCATCGACATGTCTTCTAAATATCAAATATCAGTTGCTGTTGTATGTATTTGTTCAGCAATATCTGTGTTCATGCACTTTGATACTGTCCTCTAGTGGACTATTTGTGTAGCACGCTATTTATGGACATAATTGCTGTTACGTAGTGAATTGACTTGTGATTATATCTAAAATACAGATTTTTTTTATTTTGATCACATTAGGATAAATCATGACTGACTCCACAGACTGCTGGTGATTACAAGGAGCTCACAGAGACCCAGCTGCATTGCTTAATGTCCAAAGACTCATGAACAATAGCACCAACACTTATCTCAGATCAGTGTGAAATGGTTACCTTGCACACACATTCAGTGATAAAACAAGAGGAAGTCATCTACAGAATTGTAAAGATGGGGCGATTCGTTTAATGCCATCGTCATATACATTTAGCAACTCTTACTTCCTTTGCATTCAAACAGCGTTAACATATTTGAGTGATAGCAGCTGAAAGTACGAAACTGACAAGCGTGTTATTGAAGATGAAGAGCTTCCACATGCTGTGGATCTGGATCTTTCTGTCAGGTCAGTTTCATACTTTGACTTTCAATATACAGTGTGATCAAACCAGTACATGCACAGTTCTAGGTTTGAATACTTTGTGTTAAGTACCTTTGTCTTTCGGAGCAAGTGCACAATGCTAAAAGCCATCTCCAGTTGTGTCTAGGTGCACATATTTAGTAGATGTATACATGCTGGACGAGTCACAATACCATAAAACTGGTCTGTTCATCCAAAAAAAAACAAAAAAACTGTAGTTTAGTTTGAATTAAATCATTTTTGAAATGCATGTAAAAGTTGTTGTGGTTATTACCTCAGTATGAATGCCCCAACTTAAAATTCTGATCTGGCACAAGCACCAATTTTGAACTAACATTTACAACAAAACTGATCCCTTTGTTCAGGGCTAATAGCTAGACGTGCAACAAGTGAGACAAACAGAGGAAGTAGCCATTACACTCAGATCGTGTCTGTGAGTGGTCTGAGCTCGTTTCTAATTTAAATAATAGAGAGCAAATATATCAAAACTTAATTTTTGATTAGTAATATGCATTGCTAAGAACTTAATTTGGGTAACTTTAAAGGTTTTTTTCTCAATATTTAGATTTTTTTGCACCCTCAGATTCCAGATTTTGGCCAAATATTGTCCGATCCTAATTACTATGTGAAGCATGACTAGTGAGATTTCACTGTGGGATGGGGCTACCCAACAAGATGCTGCAGAGGAGAAAAAATAAATAAATGTGAAACATAAAAACACCGGTTTTTGCAGTGACAACAACACAGAAGCAGACATGAACAAAGACTGATGATCAACATTCTCCAACATGATTTTGGATGATCAAAAGAGCATTGAGACCTTTAGTGTGGAAAAAACCCGTCTGGCTGTACTAAGACTTGATTAAATGACACTTTATCTACATTTGTTTCAGTGTCAGCCTCAGACATCACGCCCACAGACCTTCAACACTTCAACACTTCAGACATGTCAGTCAAACGGCATCATGGGCGGGCCTTGGTGGGGGGGGGGGGGGGGGGGGGGGCAATAAATGGGTTACAAACAATAGCATAAAAAATATGTTTTCCTCCTTTTTTTTTAATTTACGGAAACCATGCTTTCCTTCTCCCACTCTCTCTTCAAATGCACACGTACAGTACAGACACACACACCCCACAAATTGATTAATAAAATAGTTTCAGTGGTAATATGACCACGACGTTGGGGCCTATTAATAGGCTTGTTCAACATGAACTATACTAGCAGAGAGTAGCCACTGAGTAGCAGCCGGGGTGGAATTAAAAGCGGAGGCATCAAGTCAGAGACTTTCTGCTCCAGGTAATGACGCTGGCACAGTGTTTCCATACTCCAACACAGATGAAGTGAATTAAATGCAATATTTGTCAAATACACAGACGTTTCAGAAACATTTTCATGCGCAACGAACACTTTTTGCATACCGCTTCATACAGCACCATCTGTTCATGAAAAAAGTTCAACATAAGCATATACTATTTAAATATGTTTAAAAAGTGGGGGGTGTATATGCTTTTATTAATGGTTGTTTTTAATAAACATGACTCAATATAACAGTGCGACTACACTAGAAAGCTTTACTGTTATAAAAACATGATTTGTGAGCATTACTGGAATTGAATTGTTAGAATATACACACATTGTGCTTGTCATCACAGATTCTGACCAATGAGAATAAAGTGTGACGTAAGGTGGCTGCAGTGCCGATCAAAGTCGGACAAATTGCTTTTTTCAGGCGGCAGCCGAGCTTTGTGGAGCCACATGAAGCCGAACAAGCCTAGTGAAACATATTTCTCCATTTCTCCAAATTTTGTTTGCTGGGGCGGTACTATTATATATTAACAGGGAAGGGGGGCCAAAAAAATGTTGCTTCCATATGACACGATTAAGAGGTAAATCCAGCCCTTGTTCTATAGTTTAAATTATATCTTCAACCTTAGATTTTCCATGTAGACTTCCAAATCCCACAGTATGGGAGATTCTAGAAAGAGATTATTTTAGACACTTTCGCACACCAAAAAAAAACTTAATAAAAAAAATAACAACTCATCTTTATTCCATCAATCAGGGTTTAGGGATTTAGCCACAGATGGAGCTGATATACATGGATACACTGGAAAAGGTGCCACAATTACATGTTCTCACGGCTGGGCTTCAACCAATATAAAGTATTTCTGCAGAGATCCATGTGGATCCGGAGATATTTTAGTGAAATCTGACCAGTCACCTACAGGAAGATACACACTGAAGGATCACGGAGCTGGAACCTTCACTGTGAGCATCACTGATCTACAGGAGTCAGACTCTGGGATTTACTGGTGTGGAGTGGACAGATCTGTTAAAGATACATATCAGCAAATCAAACTGACAGTATCTAAAGGTAAGAATGGCATACATTATTTGCAGCATCTCTCTACTTTTCCCAGTGTTAATGCTTTATTATTATTATTTTCCCCACACACAGATCCAAGCGAACGCATCATTACATCCACACAACCTTACAAAGACATACAAACGTCCACGGATTCACTCACAACTACACCAGCAGCACATTCAGAATCACCATCTGTCACCGCAAGCAAAGCCACCAGACATTCAAGCCCTGATGACACCACACACTCTCTCTCAGCAACAGGTAACAAAGTAATTAGCTTCTTATTATAGGGTCTTAATATATTTAGTTTCTTATCACTATAAAGGAACACCCTAAAACACCTTACTCACAATATATATATTAAACATACTTGTCCTATTTAAGTAAATATATAGCTCTAGATGTTTAGTACTATTTAAAATTCCTGCTTTATTTTTTTTTCTTAAAGGGATATTTTACCCAAAAATGAAAATTCTGTCATCATTTACTCACCCTCAAGTAGTTCCAAACCTGTATGAATGTCTTTGTTCTGCTGAACACAAAGGAAGATAAAGGAAGTGAGAAACAGAGCAGTTCTTGGGCACCATTGACTTCCATAGAATTTTTTTTTCCTACTATGGAAGCCAATGGTGCCCCAAAACAGCCTGGATACAAACTTTCTTCAAAATATCTCCCTTTGTGTTCGGCAGAACAAAGAAATTTGTGCGTAAATGACAGAATTTTCATTTTTGGAAGGGAAACAATGCAGATGATGGCAGTATCTGTACAGTCAGGACCAAACAACCTAACTACTCCTTTAATGATACAAGAATCTCATTCCCTCTCTTCCTCAGGATCTGTGAAGTCTACAGTGTATATACTATATGTAGTCGGTGGTCTGGGGGTGATCATATTTGCAGTTGGATTGGTCACTGTTCATCAATACAGGAAAAAATTCAAGATATCAGAAGGTATGTGTACATATATAAAACCCTGTCTAATATCAACATTTAAAAAATTTATAATTTAAATACAATTAAATAGAGCCATTACTATGTTTCCCCTGGTTCTGTGCATTAATATTTCCATATGCTTGTTGACAGGCTTCACGCTGCCCAATGAAAGCAAAGCTGAAGAGGTGAGTGATGCCAAAGACTGTGTACATCTCTCACTGACCTTAATAAGGATCAAAAATACCCAGCCTCATATTTTTTTGCAATGACCCAGTGCACTTGTGTTTTCTTGATGCAGGACGACTGTGTATATGAGAATGCCGTTCCTAAGACAAACAGCACACAGATGAAACCTATCAACAGGACTACAAGCAGACAAGAGCAAAAGAGCCAAGTCTACGAGAATTTACATGCACTCTATGGAAATCTCTGATCCTAGTGTTAAGCAATGAAATTCAGAGAATCAGTCTAAATCTGATGGTTAAAATATCAAAACAACATGTCCAGTAAAAGGCATTCTATATATAGGTGACAAGAATACTTTTGTGTGACCACAAGGGGCGCTGTGACTGATTCTGTTTCTTTTTCTTTTCTTTTTTATTTATTTATTTGCTAGATATTAGTTGTTCCACTTGTTGTGACAATTCCTGCTCCTGTACTGAGTTTATTTTGTGTAATCATACTTTGTATGACTGTTTGGTTGTATCTTGGACAATCTGCCACATAGATATCAGTTCAACTATCAATATGTAAACATTACCATTATGCCAATAAAACTTCATAATCATAGTCTCTACGTGTGTTTTTCTAAATAATTCTTCTGTTTACATGCATTAACCAGTTAGTATTGTGTTGTGTATCTATCAATGTCATGTATAATTTTATGTTGAAATCATTTTACCTGCATAATATGCAGTAGGCTATATAATTAAGCTTTTATACAGATGGTCCATCTCAAAACATACCTTTTTTCACCAAAAAAACTACTGTTTCTGGGTTGGCAAAATTAGGTCCGCACTGCCTAGTGGCCACTGTCTGTCTTGAACTAGAACCACTAATGTCAGTTACAGGATGTTGTAAGTTTTCAATGCATTCATTGCGCTGACATATCAGTACATACAGATAGAAACATTACAGCTCAAACCAATGCATTACAAAGGAAGTGGTCATCTGCAAGCATCTGTGGTATTTCAGGGCTGTGAAGACACATACATGCTCCATTCCCTCCATTATCTGGAGACTTAAAGGCTAATCGGTTAAAGCGGAAAGCTCGCACACAACAGGATTACAGCTCAAAATGAAGTTATTTTGTGTTGTTTGGCTCGGGATCTTTCTGTCAGGTCAGTTCTCTCCATATTCATGGCTGTCAGTTAACAGTGGAAGGAACTATTTTGCTTGAGAGGCTCTCCTCTTTTTAAAAAGAAAATTCAGACAAAAATTGAAAAAGTCTTCATTCGCTGACCCTCATGTTTCTCTCAAATGTGTATAATTCTCTTTTTCCTGCTCAATACAAGAAATATTTTGAAAATCTGTTCCAAAACAAGATTAGACCCCACTGACTTTTTCATTTTTCAAAATATTTTGTGTTAAACAAAACAAAGAGATATATACAGGTTTGGGACAGCATGAGTAAAAGCTATGTTCATTTTTGGGTCAACTATCTTTTTAAGGCTCCCTTCTATTAAGTTTCCAAATTTTGTTTTTTTTAAATAAATGTGTTTCTTACAGGACAATCTCTACATTGGCACACACTGATTTAAATCATTACTCTGATGTTGTCATTTAGTGACATACTGAGATCTGTTTCTTTCTTTTTTTCCAACAAAAAAATAAATCCAACAGGATTTGTGATTGCTATCACCAATATACATGTACAAAGTGGAAAAGACGTCTTAATTACATGTTCCCATAAATGGGCATTAGAAAACACCAAGTACTTCTGCAGAGAACCATGCACATATAAAACTGGTGTTCTGGCCTCATCTGATCAGTCACTTAGTGGAAGATACAGACTGGAGGATTTTGGAAATGGCACCTTAACCGTGAAAATCACCGATCTACAGGAGTCAGACTCTGGCATTTATTTTTGTGGAGTGAGGAGAGCTATTAGAGACTCATATAACACAATCAGACTGACAGTATCTAAAGGTAAGAATGACAACTCGTCTCCAATGTACTTCCTTATTTTCTTGGTGTATTATTTTTACTTTCCTCACACATACTGTAGATTCAAATGAAAGCATCACTATTTCCACACAACCATATAAAGAAACACAAACATCCCTGGACTCGCACGCAACTACACCAGCAGCACATTCAGGATCCTCATCTACCACAGCAAGCCTAACCTCCAGAGATACAAGTCCTGATGCCCTCAGACTCTCAACCTTCATGGCATCTGCCAGGGTCACTCCAGGACAAGGTTTGATGATGCTTTTGAATAGTTTCCAAGCAAAGTTCTTAGTACTATTCGATCTGCAGGTATATTTATGCCACTTTTCTCTCTCATTTCCGTAGTGTCTGCACACACTTCACAATATGTTGTCGGGGGTCTGGTCATAGCAGTGATCATATTTTTAGTTGGATTGGCCACTGTTCATCAGTGCAGAAAGAGAGTCAAGACCTCAGAAAGTATATGCTCATGTACACACACACACACACAGACTGTGCTAAATATCAAAATAACTCAATGCCTGATTTGAATTTTTAAAATAATTAGCCAATACTCTCATCTCTTTTTACAATTACCTTAGGTTGCGCAACAGCAACGCCTGTCAACAGAGATAATGCATGCGAAGTTGAAGAGGTGAGTGATGGCAGTGATTCTGCAAGGCAGATACTGACCACAAACAGGACTAAACATCTTTGCCTCTTGTCGAATGTCTAATCTTTACATCATTTTACAAATGCCTGGCAGCCACGTTAACAATGTGCTTTCGTTTTCGCACAGAACAGCACCGAGATGAAACCTACAGACAACACTGAAGGCAGAAAAAGCCAATCAGATTCAGTCTATCAGAATCTAAACCTCAGCACGGTCCAATCAAATGAAGTATATGGAAATCTCTGATTGCTGCATCAATTAATAATTTTCAGAGAACCAGTCTCTAGACCAACAATCCCAGATCTCAAGTTCAAGACAAGTAACTCTTACCAAAAATAGTATACTTCAAGTTGATTTTATTAAGTGTACTTAAGTATTCTTTATGTAGTAAGTATACAAATATCAGTGTACTATTTCAATACTCTTTGGGACTAGACTGGCCCACTTTCTAGTATATATATGTATACTTTTGAGTATACTTCAGTAGTAAACTTTGAGTACACAACTAGTTTACATCAAAGTTTTTAGCTTGTACTGCAACCATATTAAAAGTGAACTTATAGTTATACTCATACTTTACTAATTAAATTCTTGTAGTAATATTTTTAGTATACTTTGAAGTATATAGTCTCAGTAAACTACTAGTTTAATAGTTTCATACTGCAAGTATACTTATAAGTTATATTTAAGTGAACTTTACATCATACTTTAAGTATACTACTATGTCCCTATTTGTATATATTTTGTTGTATGAATATCTGCAAATACAAACCCTCAAAAGAAAGAACAGGATATCTGCTTGTAAACAAAAACATTTTATTCTAGTTTCATGCACAATTTTTTTTAAACACTTGAATGTGGGTAAGCTTCATAAATAAAAAATAAAGAAATAAACAACATTTTGAACAAAAAGCTGAAAAAAAGACTATGAATTGGATTCAGAATGATAATCAAAATTTAGATGGAGTCGAGCAACACCCCAAAGCTTGACAGTCAGTATTACCTCTACATTTTATTCCATACAGTTTTGATGCTGTTTTATGTCAGATGATCGTATTGCACGTGGAAGCATCTGTTGATTTGGTTTCTTCTTCACTTGTTTTTTTTTTTTTTTTTTTTTTTTTATGTATAGAAGATGTGTACTACTGCCCCCTACCACGGATTGTAGGACCACAAGTATAGCTCAAATATTTTTCGATTTTTTCTAAGTACAAGTCAAGTATATTTAAATGTAATTTTAAGTATATTTCTGAGAAGTACATAAAAAGTAGACTAAAAGTATACTTTCCTATTCTTAGTTTAAAAGAAGAATACTAATAGCACACTTGAATAAACGTCTTTTTCTTAAGGGAAATTTAATTCAACAAGCCTGTAAAATGCAAGTTTATTATTAAATAATCAAGTACTATCAAATATTAGCTCTTGATGTTTAACATCCTGCGCATCTTGATGACAGATGATCATCCTAACTTAATCAGAAGAGCTGCATCCCTTTCTAAGACCATAGGTCTGTCAGTCGGAGCTGGATAATATGCAGGTGGACAGATAACTTAAACCACATTTATATTTGCTGACAAAAGCCCCCAAATGAAGATAAGTCATTATTGTGTAGACAAGTAATTCATTGAATAGATGTTATAAAAAGTGATTTTAGATGTCAATATATACTTCTTATTTTATTTGCTTCTTATTTATTTATTATACATGCATCACATGTGTTTTGTATGGAGCGATTTTTGTGCCAATATTTATTTGCAAAACACTGGATTTGTTTGATGAATATTGGCACAAAAATCGCTCCATAGTTTTGCCGCTGTTTAATGTTTTTTGTTGTTTTTTTAACATTAAAAAATGTATTATTTTTTAGAAAGCTGACAATATATTGTTTCTGTTCATCTGCTAATGTTCATAATTTGTATCAGGCAAAAATGTCTATATGAATAAACTTCACACACACACACACACACAAACACACACACACACGTTGGTTTTTGTGGTTTATGGGGACTCTCCATAGGCGTAATGGTCTTTATACTGAACAAACTGTGTGTGCTATTGCCCTACACCAACCCTACACCTAAACCTAGCCCTCACAGGAGACTTTTCAGAAAAACACCATTTAGTATGTTTTTTAAGCCTTTTGAATTACGGGGACATAGGCAGTGTCCTCATAAACCACCTTCATATTGTAATACCTCTGTCATACCCTTGTCATTATACAAATTTGTGTCCTCATAAACCACATAAACACACACACATACACACACAAAAGTCTAATTCAATAATTAGTTCCTGGAATCTTCTGTAAACTTCTGCAAACAACCAGAGAGACTAAAACTATATGAACAGCAACCAAAAAACTAAATATCAAAAGAAAGTGAAAATGAGGCACCTCATTTTGAGGGAAGCAGGTAGCAAATGTGGCTTTACAAGATACTCTTTTGATAGCAGTTTACTAAACTACACTAACTAAAGCTAACTATATTTGATCATTGAGTTTAAAATGATTCTCATTTTGGTTGACAGCATTAAAATTTAATCTACACTAAGTAACTACAAACTAGAAAGCTAGAGATGAAAACTTCATAAACGAAAAACAGTAATGCACTTTAAAAGCAGCTTTAAAATAACATTACCGGTAGTAGTTTTATCATTCTGTGGTAAAGACATGGTTTAGAAGATGGATTTTTCTTTGTGCTCTCTCTGTTTTTTTTTTTTTTTAATCAAAGAGAGTTAGTTTGAAATATTCTGCTGTAATTAAGACAACCTAAAAATGCCATGCAAGGATTTTAATGGCCATGGACCCTCCTAAGAAACCCATTCACAATAACAAAGCAATGTGATATTAACAACACTGCTTTGTCATGCAATATCATTCAATGGAAAAACTATTTATAACCGACAATTTGGAGAACAGCTTTTAGTATTCCCACTACTTCCTAACCACTGAAATTTCTTTCTGACCAATGTACAGGCAGCACATGACTCTCTCTGAAGGGGTTATTTCACATGGGCCTAGAATCAAACTGCACACCTCAACCCTCACATTATCAATAATGACAGGCAGGACTAACCTGACCCTGGTCCTGTGTGAAAAGGGAATGTTCATTCAAACCAAAAGTTAATCAAGAGGAAGTGGTCAGGTTCTGGATATGATTGTGTAGGCGTCTAGAAACCAGCCTACATATGAGAAAGAGTGCACAGGAGGACATAGGCATACAGGTTTATACTGCGCTTGATGGTATAACAGAGCTCCAACATCGCCAACAGTCGGTCAATATCACAGCATTACAAACGAAATCTGGAATAGACAGACATAATAGGATCCCCATTTAAAATGAAGTTCCTCCGTGTTCTCTGGATTTGGATGTTTCTATCAGGTAAGCTCTTTATATATCTGTGATTCAGTTTGCTGACTGATGAAAGCATATAAGAGTTTTAAGCGAGGGGGGGGGGCAGCATGCAAGTTTTTCCACAGACCTCAGTCTTTAAAAGCACTAAGCCCTCATTTTCTTCAGGGCCATATTAGGGCTTTCCCACATATAATTATGGGTTACTGCGATATTGAACCCCAGGCCAAGGGCTACTTTTTAAGCAATATTTCTCTTTTGTAAGTCTAAAACGGTATAGGGTTCGCTTAAATTAGCCAGTGGTATACAGTGTGAAATGTCAGGTGAAATGCTAAAATGTTACAGGGATTAAGTACTCGGAAAAACATTTGGTGTGGAAACAATTTTTACTCAAAAATTGCAAACAGTTACAAAACAGTTTGTAACACATTGACGTAAACATGAATTGCAAAATCTAAAATAATATGTTCTTGAATACTCCAATAATCTTTATTTTTTTTAAACACTTATTTTATCTACTTAAAAAAATCATATATTTTATTATGAACAGTGCTTAATTCATTAAAATTCACGTGCTTTAGTGAGGCTAACTTTTACGCATTTAGTTTAATTTAAGTGCTTCAGATAGATAGACAGACAGATAGACAGACAGACAGACAGACAGACAGACAGACAGACAGATAGACAGAAAGATAGATAGATAGACAGACAGACAGACAGACAGACAGACAGACAGACAGACAGACAGATAGACAGATAGACAGATAGATAGATAGATAGATAGATAGATAGATAGATAGATAGATAGATAGATAGATCAAACAGTGATTGAACCATAACACATTGAATGGAGTGAAGACGAGACTATCTTGTTTGTTTGCTTCTGTATTTTTTTACAATACTTACAACAACCAAAGCAGACATGGCAACATTCTATTATCAAACAGGTTGCAATGTGATTGAACTCAGAAATATGCAAATGCTAATTTAGAGTCTAATGACTCTGAGTTAACAATTGTAAGTATGGCAAAACCCAAATGGAGACATGAGTGAAAAACAGCAATAACCTCTAGCTTATTACAGGAGGTCATAAATGTGTGTTAGCCTGATCTCTTTGACCCATGAGTATAGGCAAGTTTGATAGAGAGCCGCAGTCCAGCAAAGTTCAGCTCCAACAATAATGGAAAAACAATGCACCTGCCTGTAGCCTTACCCTGCGTCCCAATGTGCATATCATCCACCCTATCTGCCCTAAATAATACTGAAAATTATATGCACATTGCATATAATGCACATTGTGACAGTAATCCTGAAGACACTGATTAGCTTGTTCAGGTGTGTTTGATTAGGGTTGAAACTAAACTCTGTAGGACAGCAGTTCTCTAGGACTGAACTTGCCTACCCCTGCTCTGACCAAATCATTTCTCCACTGACCGTATATGTCAGTTTAAATCTGTGCTGTAAATAACACCTTTATAGGAAATAAATACAGTAGTTGTGAAGCAATCACACTTCCTATTATAATATTGCCAGACCATAAGTACAGTAAGTGTAACAGTAAGTAACTTTTGCAAATGAATAACTGAAACCAAAGTGTCTTGAAGAGGAACTGACAGTACCAACACAATATTTCCTATAACCCTAACAGACATTTGTTTATGTAACAGAATTTAATTCAACCACTGGTGAAATCAAAGGATACAGTGAAGGAAACATCACAATTACATGTTCCCACGGCTGGGCTTCAACCAATATAAAGTATTTCTGCAGAGATCCATGTGGATACAGAGATATTTTAGTGAAATCTGACCAGTCACCTAAAGGAAGATACACACTGAAGGATCATGGAGCTGGAACCTTCACTGTGAGCATCACTGATCTACAGGAGTCAGACTCTGGGATTTACTGGTGTGCAGTGGAGAGAGTTGGTTCAGACACATTTAAGAAAGTCAAACTGATAGTGTATAAAGGTAAGAATGATGAGCAACATTATGCATTTCATTACACTGCCAGATGCTTAATCGTATATATTCCTAATAGCGATATTGCCTGTGAGACAAGTAATGAAGGGTTGCAGTACTACCATGTTGTTTAACATTAAATAGCAAAATAAGACAGTTTGAAGAGCTATTCTTTAGGCTGACACCAGAAATACAGACATTACTGTAAATTACTCTAAAATTTACAAATAGCCAACACTGGAAATGTGGAAAAAGTGACTCATCGCAGGATGATGGAAACACAAACAAGCACTGAAATGCACTCGACTGAACCAAGACAATCTGTTTTCATATCTTCAACCACTGAGAACAACACACTCTCACTGACATCAACAGGTAGTCAAACCTCTTATTTCATTGCCTGCATTCTATCTTAAGGGTTTACTGATGTTGTTAAGTCCTCTTTTTAAAGGCTTTGTCAAAGAATCTGGTCCAGCAGGCAAAAACACAGGCAAGTTACTACCCCTTTGAATGTATATTGACATTTCACATTTAATGAAAATCACAAATGGTATATCCCAAATGGTTTCTATATAATATACAGGTGCTGGAGACAACAAATCATCCTCAATTGCCCATATATTCCCAGTGCCTTTCTATTATATTCCTTACGCTGCTGCTGGTCTGGCCATTATGGTCATCATGTGTGCAGTTGGACTGGTCACTGTTTGTCAGTGCAGAAAGAGAGTCAAGAAGTCAAGTGTGTAAACATTTAAATACTACATCCAAAACTGTATTCTAAAAACAGCTTAAAAACTGTATTGTTTGCTTTATTTCAGGATGTGTTATTGATAGATCTATATACAATTCCCATCACAGCGAGGAGGTGAGTAGAGCACAGAAACATCATGAGATCTGAGCCACCACAATCACAACTTCTGCTTATACTTTATAAGCCACTTCAACAGCTTATTACCAACAGAACGATGCTTTGTTTATCAGAACACTCCTGGTGACAGACCATACGCCACCATAAAGAAATCCAGTACCAAGTCTAATGATGAGAGCCAATCAGACCCAATCTACCAGAACCTACAGTTCAACACTACCCATGGAGAAGCTGTATATGGAAATCTATCCAATTTGTCTGGACATCAACAGCATTTCTGAACAGTATATGGCAAAAATACCTAGGCAAAAAACATATGTACAGTACAAGATTCAAAAATGTCACTTGGAAATATGATCATGCCATTATTTGTGTAAATAAATATCACTTTTGCATGTAATGTTGCATGTGAAACAACAATGAATGCTACTAAGTTGTTTCATTTTAAATGTGGAAATGTGTAGGGTTATTAAATTATTTAGGCTTACTGCTTACTGCTCCTAAATTTAATGAATCCCTAGACTACATTTATGCATTTAGCAGACGCTTTTATCCAAAGCAACTTACATTGCATTCAAGTTAGTTTTTAATTTTTTTAATCAGCTCTTGCTTTCCCTGGGAATCGAACCCATGACCTTGGCGTTGCTAGCACCATGCTCTAGACTAGCGGTTAGTGTTAAAAAAAAAAAAAAAACACAGTTCCTAATATGTGAAACAAGGGGTTGGAAAACATTATTCATCAATCACACTTACCTGTTCAGATATAGTTTTAAGTTCTGTACTCAGTTCATCATCCTCAACATATAGAGATGAAACTTCATAAACACACATTTTAACATGATATTAAACAATTTCCAAAATTATATTGTGGTTTATGAAACTCAAAACCGGTCATTTTAAATGGAAAGACAGCACACACTGAGTTTAAGTTTTGACGGAAAGGCTATAAAATGACAAGAGAACGTGGGTTATAATAACTATGACTAAGCTTTTAGTAGTAGTAGTATTTATTATTATTATTATGAAAAAAACCATTTGCAACACAAATCGATCCAGGTTTCTTTGTTTTTTCCAGATGAGACTGGGTTTAGTTAACCACAATTACTTTAGTATTATTGTGGCATGTTTATTTATTTTTAGCAATTTAGTAAATACGCGAGAAGTAGACTATGTGATATTAACTGGCCAGTCTTAGATTCAAGGGAAGACTCTGAAATCACTGAAGTGTTTGTACCTTTTTATTAGCACAGGAAATATCGCAATACATTCTGTAAAGACAGTTTTCCCACAGTTGAGTACATGTCACGGTTCCCAGCTTGATCATGTCTGACAGGTCTTCATGTTCCTGCAGTGCTCTGGGGTTGATTTAAGTACTGGTAGAAATAAAAGCGTGTGTATTTTACATCGTACAAAAGTAGAAAGCCTATGTTTTACTTTACTTGCTTGAACTGCATCTTGAATGAGAAGTAAAATGTCAAAACACACGCACACACACACATACATATATATATATATATATATTAGAGCCTACAGGTCCTATTATCAGATGGTACTTGGACCAAACTCTGTGTTTGGTTTTGGTTTGTTTATTTAGTTGGCTTTGGTTTACAAGGGCTGCAATGCATTTAACTAAAGCAGGTGTTTAATAATGCACACTCAAACATGATTAAATAAAATGCAAATACTAAAGCAAGAAAGTTATTTCTTATTATGGTCTGGTTTAGATGATTTTTCAAGACTCAATCCCATAGTTAAGTAGATGTTTTGATGCTGCTGTAAATCACAGACAGATCATTCTCTTGACCCGGCGTAGATCTGTAATCAGAAAACATGTGATCAACATATATACAACGTATTCTGAAGCTGAAAAGATGTTTCAGAACTGCTGTGCAAGGACTGGCTTTTAATGTCTGTAGAAACTGAACTTAGCAGCGTAAACTGGGGTCTTATTTTAAATAGAGGCCACACAAGGTCATAAAGGTAAAGAAATAATACTGTCTCACTTGGCTTCAGTAGCAGGTTTGTGAACTGTAATGCTGGCGTACTGGATCTCATCCTCTTCAGGTTTATTTGTGCCTTTATTTTTTTTGTGATACTGGACAGAAGCGTATAGTATCTTGTCATCATCTCCAGATTCAGAGGCATTTCCCACAGATGTCTGCAATAGAGTGATCATATTATTTCAACTTCTTTTGTTAAAGAAATCTAAAAAAAATAAAAAAATAAAATAAATCAGCTCCTCACATCTAAAAAGTTTTAAAAGTGTCATAATAGGTGACATATCAATTCACATGCAGGCCCATGAAATGTTTGCCACATTAGTATTCTTGCAATTTTATTATTATTATTTATGTAAGATTTAATATTTCTGTGTTTCAGAAATAATGGCATCAGTGATCAACCTTACCTTTTTTGGCTCAGCAGTCTCCTGAGAGCCATTTAAATGATTGTCAGTGTCCTGAGAGTTATTGTTTTTTATCTTCTTCCTGTTGTTAAAGTATGGGCAACTTTTTTTTTAATCAAAGTTTGATATAGTACATTTAATAGCCTAAAACTGTTCTTGCTGCAATTTCATAAATATTTATATTGAAATATCTGTTGCTAAATATACAAATTTACAATGTCACTATAATTTTCTAATAGTCTCTGCTCAGAACTGAAATTATCTGCAAGACAAATTCAGGTTTTTAGGATTTGTCGACCTCGCTGACCTTTTGTGCACAATGATGACGATGATGATGTTGAGAAACAGGATCCCAAATCCAGCTGTAAGTGCAATAATGATATTAATGATATTCCAAGCACCTAAAAGGAAAGGCAATAACAACAATAATTATTTTTATTTTTAAAGTCTTTAAACATAGGGATGATAGATATAGTTAGGGAGTGGATAGATTTCACCCTTAATACATTTAAGCATGATCAGCACAGGAGTGTCTGTTTATAGTGAATACCTTTAATAGAGACTGAAACAGACGCTGATCTCTGAGATCCATGTTGATTCTGAGCCTCACAATAGTAGCGTCCACTGTGATTGGAGTTAAAGCTGGAGATGATGAAACTCTGTCCAGATCCAACAGCTAAGCTTTGATTCTCCTTAAACCAGCTGAAGTTCAGAGCAGGAGGGTTTGAGTCACTGCTGCAGCTCAGAGTCACTGAATCTCCCTCCACTATTTCAGCAGACGGACTGATGGACACCGAGACACTCTTTGGAGGATCTAAAAGTGTAAATATTATTTGGAGTCATTTCTGTTCAGAAATTAGTTCAAGATACCAGTATTGGCGACAAAACAAAGGTTTGGAATTAGATTTTAATAAATGAATTAATGTAAGTGTAATTAGCCCTTTCTTTATCTTTAGCCACATTCCCTGATTTACACTAGGAAGTCTAATACTTGGAGAGAGAGCCACATACATCAAAAAAATAAAATAAAAAAGTCAAAATACATGACTGCCTGTCAATAGACAAAGATGGTGTCGTTACAGCATTGACCAGCAGGGGGCTGAAGGGACCATACTGATCAGCCAAACCTTTCAGCCATCGGTCTGACAGGCAGAGAGTGAATAAGTATCTACTCACACATGACAGTGATGCTGACAGCAGGAGAGGGCAGGTGTTGATGTCCTCTGACGGCGCAGCTGTAACGGCCAGAATCACTGCGCTCTGACTGAAGCTGGAGTGTTTTGCTCTGGATCTTTAAAGCCTGTCCATTTTTGTACCAGATGAATCCGTCTGTCAGACTGCATGTGGTTTCACAGGTCAGATTGACTGTTTTTTTCTCCAGCACCAGCTGTGGTGCCTTTACCTGAAGAGCTGGAGAAACACATCTGTCTAACCAGGACCAAGAAATTAAAGTATTAATAGAAATGAAGGAGTGAAGTTAATTACCAGAAACTTTAAGCTGAATTCCTGGTTGACCAATCCATTTTCCTGTTTCAGTATTAGTTATGAATCTGAAACAATACTCGCTCTCATCATTTTCAGTGATGTTGTGCAGTCTGAGGACGGCTTTGTTTTGTCTGTCTTCAATGTATTCAACCCGGTCTTTATACTCAGGATAATCTTTTAAACTTTTCATATCCCATCTCTTTATCCAGAATGTATCAGTCAATGTATTCTGCTGAGGGTATGTATACGAGCATGACATGTTTACTGTGGATCCTTTAAGAGCACATATTGATTTAGTTTGATAAATCACATTCCAGTCTTCTCCAAAAACTCCTGCAACACAAAACACAGAGCAGCAAAGCTTGAATTATTTGCACATATAGCTAAATAATAAACAGAAGTGATTACACTGACACCGAACTGTCCAAACTGAGCACATCGACCATTTAAAGGTGCTGAATTTAAAGTGATTTCAGACATTTTGCCAACATAACCACACACACTCTGTCTAAAGCCCCGCCCTCTATATATCAGCCAACCCAAAGTCAGTGAGAATGATTGACAGGCTGGTATTTCTGAGAGTGTTTCTGATTGGTGGGCCGTTCCCATGTCTGATGAAATGTAGAATTGACATTTAATGCATATTAAAAAAAAACTGTAAGCAAAACTGTAAAAATGATGACTCACCAGGGGCCATCAGCAGAAAGATTAGAGGAAAAGCAAGGATCATTCTGACCTTCATCACCACAAGAACCTTCAAAGACCTAAAACAGAAGATTATAGTTAAGCACAATATACTTAGTACAATATCCATGTTTAGTACAATGTAACAGTTCTGCTGCTCAGAAACTTGCTGTTTTGCTGACTCACTAACACTCAAACGTCTAATGAAATCATTTAGCAGTTTTAACATGAAGGTGTTAAAACTGCTAAACTGCAATCACGCATATTAAGAGTTCATCTTAAAAACTCATATTCATTACAGTATTAAATGTCTACAGGTTTGCAAATTAAATGAATTGGTGTCTCCTGAACTTATTTACCAAACTTCATTCATACACCAATGGTGATGTTATACACGTCTTCTCACTCACTCACATCAGAATTAACAAAATATATCTAATTGTTTTTTCTAAACTTTATACTGTGCCAATAACGTCAAAACAGTGGCAGATGTTCGAAATTGATCTGAACCTCATGTGATCAGTGTTTTTAAATTAGTTACTTCCTGGATCATTTTTCTGGATGTCATGTTATTTTTAAAGAAACAATATTTTTTCACATAATTCATCTGATCTGACCATCTGTTGTTTAAAAAAGGCTTTATCCTCAGCGGGGACAAACAGTAAGGATGTCATATGGGGCTCCACTAAGGTCCTGTATGGTATAACTATATCTACGGTACTCAACTATAAGACCCATAAACACAGACATTTATTCTTACATCATTTTCTCTTCTTTCACATCCCACATTTTGCGCACTCTTTATCAAATAAACTCTCTTACCTTGTTCTCAGTAGCTTTCTTCACCGGCGCCCAAAGAGCAAATGATGAGTTTGAAGACAGAAAAGACGTATTAAGCAGAATTGGTGGTGGTTATAACACTTCCTCTTTTTATTAAAATGAGTCTTAATATTCATTATTATGATGTTACTTTATCTGTAGAAATTAAATCAAAATTGAAAAGACTTGGTCAAAAACATTCATTTCCAACTGATTACCAAATGCTACTTTCAGACAGCATTTTATGTTTCACCTCATCTGTCATGGAATCCAAGGCCAGAGCTGCCAACTCTCATGCGTTTAGCTCAATACTTACACAACCGCCACTGTTCTCACGCTCTCGTGTCACACGTCCATTTTCTCACGCAGTGAAAAGCACCCTAAAATGAAAGCAAGAGGAAATGATAGATGAATGACACCGATGTACAAGCACCAAACACTGATTGTAAGCCTAAACTTCACAAAAACTATAAACCGGTTCTTCAAATCTGATTGGTTAATCACAATGTTGTTCCAGGGTCAACAAAGGTGTTGATCCAGTAACATGTTGTACTTGGTGAAATCATGCTCATAGTGATACAGATTTGGCAACCTCTTTAGTGTGTATTTGTGTTAATTCATTGAGCATTGAGCAGTGTATCCAATCACAGATGTGTCTGTTGATTTCTTGAACAGCTGATTGGCCACTGCATTGAAGTTAGTCAGAATTTACTCACTACTCAAAACCCCAGAATGTTTTTAACACTACAGAGGTCTGCATGCTCGTGATTCCTCTCATTGTAACAATGTTTATACACAATGTAAGCAAGAGGTTCATTGTATAGTGTAGAGAGCTGTAATGCTTATAACAACTTTGTGAGATCGGGATAAATCAAAGTGAGTGATAGTTGTTTTTAGTGATTATAAAGGAAGCGCTCTTTCCTAATCCATTTAAAATGTGAGTAAAAGTTGGGATTTATTTTTGTTTTTTGTGCTGCTAAAAGGACCAATGGCCACACAGCAAAATTTCAGGAGTGACATCTAAATCCCTCATCTCTCATATAAATGCAAGATTTCACTTTCTAAATGGCAATAATTGGCATAAGTGATAACCACAGCAAGAGATAGGAGAAAATTTATTTTATCAAAATATTTTTGAAATGCGGTGCATTGCTTATTCTCATTGTGGTCAAAAGTTATTTGTTTTGTAGTATTATTTTACATAAGTCTATGATAAAAACACAGCACCAGTCCTCATATCACTCACTAGCATGTCTAGTTGTCAGACAAGTATTTTTATTTATTTTTTTACAAAATAACACTGTTGGCAGCCCTGCAAAAGCACTGGATTTTGTGATATCATAAGCAATGAAGGATACATCCAAAAGTCAATCAGATGAATGAAGGTATCTCAGTGGACATGAAAAGAAGAGAAGAAGTGAACATGCATCATAAATAAGACGTCGTGTTGAACCTCCACGCACTCTCAGAAAAAAAAGATACTATGTATGAACACTCATACCTTAGCTTTCTTCACCAGTACCCAATAAAGTGCAAACAGTGCCTCTTAAGACAGAACAGACGTGTTATGATAACACGCGTTACAGAGCTTTTAGTCAGCAAGTTACAAATCCAGGGGCCTGTACCATGAAACCGGTTTAGCTGGCAAGCCAGGTAAGTTTCAGTTTAGTTTGCGCCAACTCTGGGTTTTAGGTACCATGAAAGTGGTTTGGCTTTTAGCAGTGTTCATTGCCATAGTAATGTAGCGTTTGGACCAATCAGACACATTTATTAATTATATTTAATAATGAAACCCTCTCATTCCACAAACAATCTGTGAGGGTCTATGGACCCTTTCCCCGAGAGAGCACTCAGTTACCAGGGAAACCATCTGATAAGACTGCTTTATTGCTCAAAAGTATGTGAGATGCAAAGTGCAGTAAGAACAGACCCTTCTGAAACCCATGCAACGCCTATAAAAACAGAACTTGTCTCCTTTTACTCATTGACAAACCTTTCTACGAATAAACATGCATCCCAGGACATTGTGTGTATGATTTTAACTGTCTTGTATAGTGTTCCTTGCATTGTATTTTGTTGTATGCCAACATATAGAGCCGTGTGCTATCTCCCTATCTTGACCACAAAGAGTCAGACTAACACCACTGGAGTTCGTCTTCACTCAACCCTGGAATTCACCATCATGGAAATGCCCTTGATCAGAAATTTCTCTCTCCCCGCTCCTGGCAGCCTCTGCATCTTCATTTCCGGATTGCAGCCTGCAGTTCCACTGCAGCCCACAAGGCCAGTAGGCCCCATGCTTATCTACTAGAGAAAGGACTCTCTCAACCCCAATAGAGTCAAGAACAACTTCGGACTTTCAAGAAATTGTAACTTCGGCCATCGAATGGAACCATCCAGACTTTCTGCAGAGGCTTCACGAGACTCTCGTTCCACAGTCAAATGCAAGTATTGTTCCTTTCACCACACTGACTCTCTCACAAGAAGTGAATCACAGTTTCAAGAGCTGATAAAATGTAAAAACTGTAACTTGAATGCAATGTAAGTCGCTTTGGATAAAAGCCTCTGCTAAATGCATAAGTGTAAATGTAAATGTAAGGCATGTGATTGGCTGCTCATTATTGATGTCGCACATTTATGTGCACGCGCTCCATTAACTCAGGATCAAGCCTGATTTGACAAATAAAGCTGATGATCAGCTTCATGGTACCAACAAAGCCGGATTGGACTGGTTTGGTTTTGTCAACTCAAAACTAATCCTGTAACCCTGAGTTTGTTCATCTACCATCATGGTACAGGCCCCAGGTTGGCTTTATCGGGTTTTGTCAACTCAAAACTTACTCTGCAACTCTGAGTTTGCTCATCTCGCTTCGTGATACAGGCCATGGAGAACCGCAGCCCTGCAAAGTTTTGCTTCAACCCTAATCAAACACACCTGAACAAGCTAATCAAGGTCTGAAGGGTTACTAGAAAGCTACATGCAGGTGAGTTTTAATTAAGGTTTGAGCTGAACTCTGCAGGGCTGAGGCTCGAGTTTGCCACCTCTGCTCTATGGAGAACGGCAGACATGATTACGACTCAAGACAAACTTGAATCTGCCACCAAGCAAATTCAATGAACTTTTGCATTGCAGTTTTTATTTATTTTGTGTGTGTGTGTGTGTGGACAATGGAGGGTATTTACAGTCTTAAAATATATGGAAATTGTAATTATAAAGTTTAAAGCAAATTAATCTGTGTGAACTGAACCGCGAAATTGCCATATCTGTAAATTTAATAACATTTAGTAAATTTATATGTTTGAGTGGAAAATAAGGACTGGACTAATAGGAAAGTATATAAATGTGCACAGATGTTGCTCAAAGTTACTCTATTTCATGAACTGAAATTAACCTATTTAGTATTAAATTTAATATTTTTTATTTTATTATATCACAATTGAACGTAGACGTGAAAGGGTGCAGTGGGGTGAAGTCAGGACACGTGAGTTAACGTTATTAACCCTTAATCTGACCCCAATAGAAGTTTCCTTTATTTTTTTAAAAGTATTCCCTTCATCTCAGGGGCTTGAGACTCTGTGACTTTTCCTAAATAATCTATCTAAACATGCACAAAAAATCTGGGCTTGATTTGGTTGTTCTAAAGGCGTGTTAAAAAAAATACCGTTAAGGTTGCTGGGGTCTGATTGACTCCACATTGAAAATGAATGGGAAAAGTGAAAAAAAAAAATATATATATATTTTTTTTTTTTTCATTTGTCCAAAAAAAGTAGTAAACCCAGTATAAATCTGAAATGTTTTAAATTTTTATAAAGGCCTGGATCTAGAGCACAATGCAAATTGGAACGAACATTCTATCTCATGTGCACACACACACACACACACACACACACACACACGTTTGTGTGACTGCAATAGAGTGGATTTTAATAGAAATTGGCATATGAAAATCAACAAATCTGGCATAAATCTGAAAATTTCCACTCATAAATGAAGGACTGGAGCACAAATGCAACAAGCATGTTCACACACACACACACACACACACAGACAGAGGGTATTTTTTAGATTTTGTCAAATAAAATGCACAGAAAATAAATGCATAACAATGTGAAGGGGTAGACATAACACAAACACACAGAGAGAGAGAGAGAGAGACATTTCTGCAAATGTATGTAACATAATTTGTCAAATCAGACAATTCAAAAAACAACAAATTCTAACCTTTGACAAAAATATTGATTTTTTTATATATATTAGAATGTTTAAATAAATATTCACAAAATATATATCATAAAGTTGCGAGGAGAAGTTGAAACATGAAGAAAAATTGACTAGAAACTGAATGAGTCCCTATGGACCTCTGCTGGATATGTGTGGTCATTGCACATTCTTTCTTTAACTGTAATTCCTAAAGTTTTTCTTCTAACCTGCAGATGGCAGTATTCTATCCCAAACACATGGGTCAATATCTAGAAACCTTTTATATTTCATTTAGGTAATAATTTTGTCACAGATCACTAAGAGAACACACCGTGTAAACAGGGGTCTGGGTCCAAATGCAGATCTTTATTAACTTAAAGACAAAGTAGAAACCACAACGGAAACAAACACAGATGTAAGAATCTGAAAACAGGCTCAAAACAGAAACAGGGATATGACACAAATACAGCAACTTAGTGCTTGCCTCAGTACACACATAAACAACTAATAATCAGCCCAGAGAGACGTGGGGAAGGAGTATAAGATACAGCTGTGTGTGTGTGTGGGTGTGTGTGAGTAGGTGCACAGGTGTGTGGAGTTAAGGTAAAGGAGTCCCGGAGGATGGGCGATGGTGACCTCTGGTGGTGAGAGGGAGAAACACAGGGCCCGGACCCCTGACACATTTAAGAGATTTTTTCATTAAAAAAAATAATTTTTCATAAGCCAATTAATGGCGCAGTTTAGTAATTGTGCAGTAAATAGGTAAAAAAAAAAATAATAATCATGTCATCATGTGACACACACCAGCACTTCTGTTTAATTTATATTTTCATTTTTATTCAAAACATTCCCAAAACACATTATATCATGAAATACCTTGATTCTCGCCTTTATAGATTATGTTAGATCTATGGGTGAAGGTCAAAGTAATGTAATCTATTAACTATGCATAAAAAACTGTCTGTTTACTTCATTAACAGATATGGGTGTCATGCCATTACACATTTTTAATATGACTGACTTTATATTTAATGTTAATTTAACATTTAAACTTAATGTGAATAAAAACATGGTAAGTTAGGCCACTAATCATAACATTTTCATTGTACAGAAGGATAGCAAAGAACATTTAAATTATCAAAGAACTTTTTCACTGACAGTCAAGCACTCTCAAAAACTATCATTATAATCTCTGAAGCTGTTTACACTATGAAATTAATATCTTACTTACAGACACACATTGCACTTTGGTGTTTCTTACGAGAGAAATCAGCAAGAAAGAGGTATTCAGTCAGCGAGCAGTGAAGAAAACAGTCAATTTAGCGATGACTCATCTGAACGCCTCTGATTGGTCATTGCATTCATATAAGCTCAACAGAATCGTGTGTGATTGGTTATAATGCAGTGCTGTACAAACACATCTGTCTCTGGCTCAGCTCCAGCGAAAGCAGATTTGAATTTAGCAGCTGATGCTGTGATGCACTGAACGTACTCGTGCAAACATACAAAATAAAATTCACAAACATATACAATTCTGATAAGAAAGATGCATGCTTTAGTTGTGTATATATGTAGCCTATATGCAAGAGATTTCATATGTGGATGTGCGTGAACTTTTTAGTGCAAAGGGAAGCAGCTGATCACTGAGCATATAATATGAACACTTATAACAACCATATTAATCAGAGAAATAAAGAAGAAATAAGAGAGTATCCGGGATGGGGGACTAAATACTGCAACAGTTACCTTAAAAAAGCAGACAAACTAGAAGCATTATAAAGAAATGTAATACTTAATCAATGTTATAATATGTAGGATCCTGAGCTTCAGGTTTGTCTGTGTTTTCACAGGATCTCTTCATATTCTAGAGAAGAAGTGAACATATTCATCACTAATAAGATCTGATGTTAAACATCCACATGATAAACAGCAACAGCAGAGGAACTCACATCCAGTGTGTCGTATTCAGAACATCTGGACTTGGGCTCAAGGCTCATGTAGGCGTCCTCAGGAGACTCCAGCTGACGACACACAATGATGAGAGATTCATTCTCCCTCCAGAACTGACAGACACAGATGAGAAGATACACGAGCAGATTTACTCACCGTCTTATTGTGTCCTGATCCTCCGTGCTGTTGCTCTGCTGATGGAGTCGCTCGTTTCCTGAGAGAAAAGAAGAAATCCGCGTGAACACAAACTGACTCTGAATCTTTCTGACGGTCCAGACACAGAGTCTCCTTCACCTTCTGATCAACAGCCCGAAGAAGACCAGCAGCATCACAGACGTCAAGACAACAGCTGCAGTGATTCCCACTGTGACCCTGATCAGAGATGAGCTGCTTTCTTCAGCCGAGCAGACGAGAGGAAGAAGAACTGTTACTCTTTATATACAGACAATGAGCTCACTGAGATCCACAGAGATGATCCTCACCTTTAATAGAGACTGAAACAGACTCTGATCTCTGAGATCCATATTGATTCTGAGCCTCACAATAGTAGCGTCCACTGTGTCTGGAGTTAAATCTGGAGATGATGAAACTCTGTCCAGATCCAACAGCTAAGCTTTGATTCTCCTTAAACCAGTTGAAGTTCAGAGCAGGAGGGTTTGAGTCACTGCTGCAGCTCAGAGTCACTGAATCTCCCTCCACTATTTCAGCAGACGGACTGATGGACACCGAGACGCTCTTTGGAGGATCTGAAAGTGTAAATATTATTTGGAGTAATTTCTAATCAGAAATCAATTCAAGATACCAGTATTGGCCACAAAACAACAATTTGGAGTTAGATTTTAAATGTTATTGTAAGTGTAATTAGCCATTTTGCTGCCATTTTTCTTAAGTCTACCTGAAGAAAGCTACATACATCAATTTTCCAAAAAAATTTAAATAAATAAATCTATACTACAATGAAATATTTGCAATATCCATCTATTTTGTCAGAATGCATAACAAACTTTGAATGGCTGTGAATGGAGAAAGATGCTCTTTGCAGGCAGGTGGTGTAGTTACAGCATTGACCAGCAGGAGGCTGAAGAGCCCATACTGACCAACACTTTAGCCATCAGTTTGACAGGCAGAGAGTGACTGAATATCTACCCAGCAAACAAAATTATGTTTTGATAACATTCCCATTAAGTTAAGAAAATTTTATTTTTTTTATATATTTTAAACATTTAAATCATTTTTGATGTATTAAAGTTTTTATAGGTTTATGTAAAAAATTAGAGGAACATTTGAATTTATCATTTGTAAAAACCACACCACTTATGGAGATAGAGAGAGATGAAAAGCCACACTAACACAGAGAACCTGCAAACTCCATCTCTGCTCAGCTGGGGTTCGGAGGACCTTCTCACAGTGCTACCCACTGAGCCACTGTGCCAGCTTATGACTACAGTATGTTAATATTTGTTCAAACGAGGAAAATGGATCAAATCTAAGCAAATAATTTATAATTAATAAATAAAAATTAAAAGACATTTTTCCAGAGTATAAAAGTGCATTAAATATTTATTACAAAAATAAGACCTTACTTTAAAATGTATATTTTCCTGTAGCAGAACACTAAACTGTGCATGAGTTAATGAGAATGTTATCAAAACAGTACATTTTCATTACCTGGGATGAAGTCAGTGTATATAAAATATGCAGTCATTGTTTATTCCTTATGAATGTCTTACAAACAAATAGTAAAGTTTAAAAATGTTAGATGAACGTCAAACTAAACCGTTTGAATGATGTTGAAATAACGTTTTTGTGCTAACGTTTGGAGAAGATTTTTTAAATACCAGATCACTTTAAACAAACATTCTATTAACATTACTGGAAGAACGTTCTTTCTGGCTAATGTTCTGAGAATGTATCCTGTTACAAAGCTAAAGGTTCTAACCTATAATAAACATTATAACATCATGATTTTCTATAAAGCTGATTTGTACTGTGAAAGCACAGAACAAAAAAAAACAAAAAACAGAACATTTCTTTAAAAAATACGCTAACATTCAGCAACTATTAATAACATCCTAAAAATGTTCTAAAAATGTTTTGACATTCATTAAGTACAAATACATATTTAAGTAAATACAAATAATGTCATAAGGATGTTTGAAGGACTTTTTTCTCAGTCTTATGAGAATGTTCAAAAAGTAAAAACAATGGATGTTCCATGAACGTTGTACATAGAATGTTGTCATGATGATATTATTATTTGCTGAATGTTTTCATAATGCTGTCATAAAATATTATGATTATGTTGTTGTAAGAACATTTTCTCCCAAAATAATGAGACCGTAATTCGCATAACACTAAGAATATTTGCTAAATATAATCTTAAGAACGTTTTGTACAAACATTTACAGAACTTTAGTGAAAGTTATCGGAAAGTTCCCTATTAGCTGGGTGCTCACACATGACAGTGATGTTGACAGCAGGAGAGGGCAGGTGTTGATGTCCTCTGACGGCGCAGCTGTAACGGCCAGAATCACTGCGCTCTGACTGAAGCTGGAGTGTTTTGCTCTGGATCTTTAAAGCCTGTCCATTTTTGTACCAGATGAATCCGTCTGTCAGACTGCATGTGGTTTCACAGGTCAGATTGACTGTTTCTTTCTCCAGAACCAGCGGTGGTGCCTTTACCTGAAGAGCTGGAGAAACACATCTGTCTAACCAGGACCAAGAAATTAAAGTATTAATAGAAATGAAGGAGTGAAGTGAATTACCAGAAACTTTAAGCTGAATTCCTGGTTGACCAATCCATTTTCCTGTTTCAGTATTAGTTATTAATCTGAAAATATACTCGCTCTCATCATTTTCAGTGATGTTGTGCAGTCTGAGGACGGCGGTTTTGTTTTTTCTGTCTTCAATGTATTCAACCCGGTCTTTATATTCAGGATATTCTTTTAAACTTTTCATATCCCATCTCTTTATCCAGAATGTATCATTCAATTTATACTGCTGAGGGTATATATACGAGCATGCCATGTTTACTGTGGATCCTTTAGGAGCACATATTGATTTAGTTTCATAAATCACATTCCAGTCTTCTCCAAAAACTCCTGCAACACAAAACACAGAGCAGCAAAGCTTGAATTATTTGTACTTGTAGCTAAATAATGTGTGACCCTGGAGAGCCAAACCAGTCTTAAGTCGCTGGGGTATATCTGCAGCAATAGCTAAAAATACATTGTATGGGTCAAAATTAGGGGTGGGAGAAAAAATCGATTCATCTAACCATGCGTTCACACCGCCGCCAGCGAGAGCGTCAAAGTGACCGGAAGTCATTCATTTTCAATGTTTTTTTTGTTTTTGTTTTTTTTTTATTTGAACAATATCAATTTACAAACTCAAATAGGGAACAATAAAACGCCTATTACAAAAGATATACTTTTCCAATCATATCACCACCATACATAAATGTCCATGTGTATATCTCTGCATACAATAACAACAAACAAAACAAAACATTCTTTAAACCTTACAGGGGGGTTGCAAGGAGAGAAACAAAATAAAGAAATAAATACAGGTGCAAAGTCTTACCAAACTTAAAAGGAAAGAGACTCATACATAGTTTTGTACAATTCCTCAAGGGATTGATTATCTTTGGAGAAATGTTTTAAAGATTCTAAGTATTTTTTACATTCATTTTTAAAGTAATTTAAAAAGGGTTTACTATTATTCCACTTACTTTTGTGTACATGATATTTACCCATTGTAATAATAATGTTTAACATGAATGACATCTTTTTCGAAAGACCATCTGCATAAACCAAAACCTGAAACAAATTTAGTGATGGAATATCAGTTTTGATATCAATATTTAACCAACTGAAAATATCCTGCCAGAATTTCAGTGTTACTGGACAAGAAAAAAATAAATGTTCAATGGTTTCAGGCTCTTCTAAACAAAAAACACAGGGATCTACCTCAAAACTGAATATTTTGCGTAAAATTTCATATCCTTCATATTAGGTAAAATTGGCCATTTAAGATAATTACAGAATTAGTTTTTAAACATTTCATTTTCAAATTGTTTTAATTTTGAAGGTGTATTGAAATCTGAAAATAACTTACATTTTAATGCATTCCCTATTACTTTGTTATTACATTTTTTGTCTATATACTATATTGTCTATATACTATAAATAATATATACTTCTCCAATCTTTACCTGGGGCAGTTTAACAGATACCTTCGAATATGTGAGAGTGTTTTGTATTAATTGTTTTAAAGCAAGAGGGATGGCTTTGCACAATGAATTAAATTCTCTATAGGAACATTTTATCTCAAATTTCTCCATGAATGCATTATGCTGAATAATTTGACCTGTTTCATCTAAAAGATCTACAACATATAAAACATTTTTTTCATACCACTCTTTTTTGAATACTGTCTTTCTATTTATTCTAATGGTTCTGTTATTCCACAATGTAGAACAATGCGGTGAAACATTTTGGGTGAATATCATTTTCCAATAAAACTAAATCTGTTTGTGGAATTTTGAAAGTTTAATTGGCAATTTGGAAACCTCAAAATCACATTTCAGCAAAAAATCTAATCCTCCAACTTTCTCGAATACAGACTTTGGTATATGAAACCACAATGAGTTAGGCTGTCCTAAATACATTTTAATCCAATTCAGTTTAAGTACACCAACCATTGCTTCAAATTCAGAGGCTTTCAGACCTCCATTTTTATATTCTTTAATCATCTGAGATTTTTTTATATAATGAGTTTTGTTTTTCCATATAAAATTAAACAAAATAGAGTTGACCTTTTTTATCAGCAGAGGAGAAACATACAAAGATGGGCAAATAAGTTTAGATATGCCTTCTGCTTTGGTCAAAATTATTCTGCCCATAATAGACAGATCTCTCATAAGCCAATGATTAAGGGATTTTTTCATACTATCAATTCTCTCTTCTATATTTACTAATTCTCTCGTGTGTATTTCTTTAAACATTCTTAGACCTAAGTATTTCACTTCAGATTTAACAGGAATGGATAAACCTGTTATTTTTTCTATATTTTCTAGATTCTATATTTTCTTCATTACATGAAAACAGAGGAAAAAGTTCACATTTTTGTAGGTTTAGGCATAAGCCTGATGCTCCAGGAAAAACTGAAATAATATTCAGAGCTTTTTTAACTACAGATTTATCTTTTAAAAATATTACTGTATCATCAGCAAATTGACTAATTCGATATTCATAATCAGAAATGGTTATTCCTTTTAATTGAGGATGGTTGACAACTAAATAACCTAACATTTGAGTACATAGTATAAACAGTTTTGGAGAGATTGGACAACCTTGTCTAATTCCAAGCAAAATTTCAATTCTAGGAGTCTGGATTAAGGGATATATAACTATAGATGTTGTTATAGAACATTTTAATAACCTTACAAAACCCTTCCCCAAAACCAAACATTCTAAGCGTCGTAAATATAAATTCATGTTCAACAGTGTCAAACGCTTTAAAAAAATCTATAAACAAAATTAAGCTTTCTGATTGTATCAGTGATTGATAATCGATCATATCCAAGATTAATCTAATATGGTTTTGAATATATCTTCCCTTGATGAATGCTGATTGATATTCCTCTACAAGTTTCCCAAGTACCAATTTAAGACGATTAGCATACACCAGGGCAAGTAATTTATAATCTGTACATAACAAAGTTATTGGTCTCCAATTATCTAATGATAACAATTGTTTTTTAGGTTTAGGTAGCAAGGTTATTAAACCTGTTTTCATAGTAGGTGATAAACTTCTTTCCTGAATGCATTCTAAAAATGCATTATATAATAACTTCCGAATATCTTTCCAAAAATGTTTAAAAAATTCAGTAGTTAAACCATCAATACCTGGTGATTTACCATTACTCGTTTGTTTTAAAGCTATATCCATTTCCTCTAAAGTCAGCTCATCATCAATTAAGATTTTGTCTTCCTCATTCAGTTTATGTATTTTATCTCTTATAATCTCAAATAAAGAATCACACTCAGCTTTATTATAATTGGATTTATAAAGATTAGAATAGAAGAGCAAAATTTCATTTTGAATTACATCTTGATCATCTATTATATTTTCATTAATCTTAAGATTATTAATCTTTTTCTTTGTTTGCCTTTGTTTTTCAAGTCCAAAAAAATATGATGAACTTTTCTCTCCCCCTTCAATCCATCACGCTCTCGATCGAATATATGCTCCTTTTGTTTTTTCTGAGTATAATTCATCTAGTTGAGAATGCAGTGACTGTAATTTTGCTGAATTTTCTAGTGATTCTTGTGCATTTACAACCAACGAGTTTATTTCTCCAATGAAATCCCTTTGTTTCTGTTTTCTCCTCACTGACAAAAATTTACCTGTATCAATTGCTATTTGTTTAACCTTAAATTTAAACCATTCCCATTTTTTAAATTAGACATATCTAGTTTATCAATCTCTTCAATGAGAGCCAACACTTGTTGGTAAAATCTATCATTCATTAAAAAGTCATTATTAAACTTCCAAATATTAGGAGAAATTTGAGATTTCTTAAGGACTGATAAAGACAAAGTAACAGTGATCTGTAAGTGGAGCTGCAGTAATTTTACATTCCGAGACAATTTTACATAGCTCACAAGAAATAAACCAATAATCTAATCTTGAACATTGTCCATTTCCTGTGGGATTAATTTTCAATGTGAGCCTGCTAGAGCGGCACGGCGCGTGTTGGGCGGTGAGGGCGTCGAGGAGAGTTGAAGTCAGGTCAACTTTATGGTAATGAGCTATGACGCGGTTGGGCGGCAACCAATCGGAATGTAGAAGTCCTCGCTTGAGAGGGTTCCAGAGAACGCAGTCCTGTAAACTTTGGTTCCGACCACATTAGTTCCCAAGCATTTTCATGCTAGAACGCTTGTTTTTCAGCGGAAATATAAGTAATTTGCTCAAAACAACACCGATTTGACCAATTGCATTTAGGTTACACTTCAACCAGGACAGTTTGGAATGTAGGCTGCACACAAATTCATGTTAATTAAAGACCTAGGCTAGTAAAGGCTAGTTCACACTACAGGATTTTAAGACCGATTTAAGCCCGATTTGCAAGTTAACGAGGTCGCCGACAGGTCGGGCTGTAATCGGGGGGAAATCAGCGGGTGATCGGCGCTTCGCGATCTTTATGTGTGAACTACACAACGATGCATCAAAGACGCTCGCTGACACTTCGCCGACGCCAAACAAATATCTAGCATGCCAAATATCTGGACCTGTCGGCCGACTCGACATCACGTGGTGTCAGGTGTCGTGATGAGCTACAGCCAATGAAAGAGCAAGGCATGGGTTGAGGTCACCGGAAGAAAAAACAGCAGTAACTTCGCTTGAAAAAAAGGCTTATATTTTTGCACATAAGCGTCTTTCACTCTCTTTCACAGGCTTTTGGCTGCTATATTTTTTATTAACCACCAATAGTTACTGTTGCCATGACTGACAAACACTCATGTTCTCACGCAGTGAAAAACACATCACAAAGCAAAGAGGAAACTGACCCCACACCGACAGAGAAGACAGAGCAGGTTATTGCTGATATGAAACAAGGTCTCAGGACTCTCAGCTTTTATACTGAATTCAAACAATAAATACCTTTTTGTGGCTCTTCAATGTGTCGTGACAGATCACTGTATTGCCTCAGTTCAAATACGTGAACCGATGGTCTTTTCATATTTACTTAATGCACGAAATGAACATGAATAATCATCAGAAAGTGTGATGTTCAACACACCATTTTAAGTCTAGAAGTCTAGGTTGAGGCTAGAAGGGATACAGCTGCGGCTCCTGGGCATGCACATTTACATATTTTCAGAGCCAACAATATAACATGAAACCTATGAAAATGGTTTTATAAAACACATAGCACCATAGTTTCATCTCTTTGCGAGTGTCGCAGTGACCGTCTTTTTGCAGTAAAGGACCTGTCATAGTTTAATGAGTGGAAGATGACATGAAGCTCGCGGTTAACCTGCATTGAAAACAGATGAGCGCACATGTGCATACAGCTCCTGATCGGGGCGAAGTTCATGGGATTGTGTCCACAGAATGATAAGAGCACACTTTTTAACATATTATTTTATTATTTAACACTCAGCATTTAACTTTAGCGCTGCAAGCTATGTATACACCATATTTTCTGGTAAGCAAAACAAGCACTTTTAAATACCTCAGCTTATTGTCATTACCGTGGCAGCCAACAACAGCACAGCTTAACCCTCAGCACATATTTATTCAGTTATATTGAAAAAGTTTCAATTCAGTAGATCTTTTTCACCCCGTTTTAACATGTATTTCTATGAAGACTGGCCAGCTTTCGGGCAAGATGGGGATAGCAGCGGCAGCACATAATATACATGTTCTGATTGGTCAGATCACCTGTCAATCAAGCTCTTTGCTAAACTGTCAATTCTCGCGTGTTTTCATGACTAAACGTGGTTTAGGGACCGAATCCAGTAGCTGGGTGACAGAATTGTTGTCAGCTGGTGTAGTGTGTAGCCCCTGGTTGCGGATAATTTACATAAAGTCATGTAGTGTGAACACCACAATGACTAAAAGACAGACAATCAAGTAATGTAGTCTGAACGGCACAACGATCTGCCGACGTGTAAAGTCGTGTAGTGTGAACTTGGCTTAAGTCTCCTATAAACTGCATGTTGAAATTAGACTAACTTAGCGCTTAACCATGAACACAAAAACACACCACAAATGGCTTTTATTGGTTTATTTAGTTAGCAAACATGTAACTATATTTAAGTTCATACCATTGATCAATTTCTTACTTTCACAATTAAAATATTTCATGAGGTTAAATTCTACCCTTCTTGTGGTCAGTCTGCACAAGCTCAACTTGCTTGTTTCCTTTGCGGCTCTTTTAAATACAAGACCAATCGCTCGATCGTCAGAGCGTCAACGAATCTTTCTACAGCGTCGAATTTTGACTCTCTCGCCGGCGGCAGTGTGAACGCACAGTAACTATCGTGATTCTTTTAAAAAACTATTTAAAAATCTATTGATTTATCTCAGAATCAATTTTTATTTCATTATTTTATTTTTCCTATCAGGTGGTGGGGAGAAGTTAGCGCGTTTTAATTCCAGCAGAGGCCGAAATGTATAGGTGTGCTCAACTTGGAGCAGCCCCATGCAGATTGCAGACTATCAGCATATGACATCAAAGTACCGCGAGAGGGATTCGAAAGCATGCGGAGCATCTGTTCTCTGTAGCTCTCGCGATGCTTTGAAGTTCAGGACTTTGGTACTTTAAAGCTCCATGGTTCAAGGTACTTTAAATATACAATGTGTATGTGTATGCTCCTGAAATAAAAGTTTAGAAAGATGTGATGCATTGTTTTTGTTAATATGATATGACCCATCATAAACTCTTTTAAGGGTATAATCAACTATTTTCCATTGTCTAGTCTTTAATAAGCAAACAAAAATCACAATAAATTGCAATGTCGAATCGCAATAGTACCTAAGATGTGTGTTTATTTAATTGTGACAGTCTGTATATTAAGTGTATCATTCAACTTTTTCCCATGGTCTAGAGACACACGTAATACTTTTAGAATCGAAATACTTAAAAAAAATCGCAAATTCGCAATACATATCATATCAGCACACATGTATATTGATAGCATCAAATCGGGAGGTAGGTGTATCGTCCCATCCCTAGTCAAAATGATTGATTTTTGTTTATGCCAAAAACTTATTTTTTGATCAGTAATATGCATTGCTAAAAACTTCATTTGACAACTTTGAAGGTGATTTTCTCAATATTGTGATTTTTTGCACCCTCTGATTCCAGATTTTCAAATAGTTGTATCTCGGCCAAATATTGTCCGATCGTAACAAACCGTACATCAATGGAAAGCTCATTTATTCAGCTTATGATGTATAAATCTTGACCCTTATGGTTTTGTGATCCATGGTCACATATTAATCATTTGTTGCTGCAGTGAAAAGTGTAAAAAAGTCCTGCAGAAGGGTGTTGCAGAAAAGCAAAAATGATCACGCAGACACAGCAAATTGAACACATCAACCATTTAAAGGTGCTGAATTTAAAGCGCTTTCAGGCTTTTTGTCAGTGTAACCACACACACTCTGTCCAAAGCCCCGCCCTCTATATGTCAGCCAACCCAATGGCCGTGAGAATGATTGACAGGCTTAAAGTGTTTCTGATTGGTGGGCCTTTCCCATGACTGCTGAAGCATAAAATAGATCTTTTATGTATGAAAAAAAGCCAAAAACAATGTAAATGATGCTTTAACAATCATAACTTACCAGAAGCCATCAGCAGAATGATTAGAGAAAAGGGAAGGAACATTCTAACGTTCATCACCACGAGAACCTTCAAAGACCAAATACAGAAGATTACAGTTAAGTGCAGTATACTGTAACAATTACAGCTAATCCAATATTCCTATAAATATAAGCCTATACTCTGACTGGTGTTAAATCAATAGCAATAAAGCTTAAAATGTTTGTTATCACCATTGTTTAGTACAGAATAACAGTTCTGCTTCTCAGAAACTTGCTGTTTTGCTGACTCACTAACACTCAAACGTCTGATAAAATCATGAGAGACATGAGGGTGTTAAAACTGCTAAACCGCGATCACGCATATTAAGAGTTCATCTTAAAAACTCATATTCATTACAGTATTAAATGTCTACAGGTTTGCAAATTAAATGAATTGGTGTCTCCTGAACTTATTTACCAAACTTAAAGAAGCAGCGTCCTCATTTATACACCAATGGTGATGTTATACACGTCTTCTCACTCACTCACATCAGAATTAATAAAATACATCTAATTGTTTTTTTCTAAACTTTATACTGTGCCAATAACATCAAAACTGTGGCAGATGTTCGAAATTGATCTGAACCTCATGTGATCAGTGTTTTTAAATTAGTTACTTCCTGGATCATTTTTCTGGATGTCATGGTATTTTTAAAGAAACAATATTTTTTTCACATAATTCATCTGATCTGACCATCTGTTGTTAAAAAAAGGCTTGTCTTCAGCGGGGACAAACAGTAAGGATGTCATATGGGGCTCCACTAAGGTCCTGTATGGTATAACACGGTATTCAACTATAAGAGCGGCCCACCCATAAACACAGAGATTTAGTCCTAATAGCTTACATCAGTTTCTTCTTTTCCACACTCTTTATCAAACAAACTCTCTTACCTTGTTCTCAGTAGCTTTCTTCACCGGCGCCCAAAGAGCAAATGATGAGTTTGAAGACAGAAAAGACGTGGTTATAACACTTCCTCTTTTTATTCAAATGAGTCTTAATATTCATTATTATGATGTTAATTTCTCTGTAGAAATTAAATCAAAATTGAAAAGAGTTGGTCAAAAACATTCATTTCCAACTGATTACCAAACCCTACTTTCAGACAGCATTTTATGTTTCACCTCATCTGTCATGGAATCAAAGGCCAGAGCTGCCAACTCTCATGCGTTTAGCTCAATACTCACACAACCACCACTGTTCTCACGCTCTCGTGTCACACGTCCATTTTCTCACGCAGTAAAAAGCACCCTAAAATGAAAGCAAGAGCAGTTCACTTAAAACTGTAATAATAGCATATTAGTGTAACCCACTAGAATATAATTCTAGAATGTAGTGGGTTATGTTGTTTCATTTACTGTTTGTGTAATGTAGTCTCTCATTCAGAAATGTTATTAGAGTCTAACACTTCATACACACGTGGTCAGAATTGTTGGTACCCTTGGCAAACATGATCAAAGAAGGCTGTGAAAATTAATCTGCATTGGTAATTCTTTTGATCTTTTATTTAAAAAAATTCACAAAAATGTAACCTTTCATTGGACAATAAGAATTTAAAATGGGGGGAAATATCATTATGAAATAAATGTTTTTCTCAAAAACACATTGGCCACAATTAACGGCACCCTTTTATTCAGTACTTTTTGAAACCTCCATTTGTCAGTTTAACAGCTCTAAATTTTCTCCTGTAATGCCTAATGAGGCTAGAAAACACCTGACAAGAGATCAGAGACCATTCCTTCATCCAGAATCACTCCAGATCCTTCAGATTCACAGCTCCATGATGGTGCTTCTTCTCTTCATTTCACCTCACTCATTTTCTACAGAGTTCAGGTCAGAGGACTGGAATGGTCATAGCAGAAGCTTGGGTTTTGTGCTCAGTGACCCATTTTTGTGTTGTTTTTGAGGTTTGTGTTTGGATTATTGAAGATCCAAACATGACCCAAGATTTCTAACGGAGTCAGTCACTTATTGATTTTTTATCTGTTGGTATTTGATAGAATCCATGATGCCACGTGTCTGAACAAGATGTCCAGGACCTCCAGCAGAAATATAGGCCCACAACATCACAAATACAGCAGTAAATTTCATTGTACACATGGGGTACTTTTTATCCCTTAATGCATAATGTCCTTATGCATTAGGACAATATAGACACACGTCCTCTTCCAGGAAGTTTCGTAACATTTTATGTTGATTGGAAATTTTTAATTATTGCCCTGATGGTTGAAATGGGATTTTTTTTACTGCTCTAGCTCTTTTCTTAAAGCCACTTCACTAATTTGTGAAGCTCAATTATCTTTTGCTGCACATCAGAAATATATTCTTTGGTTTTTCTCATTGTGATGGATGATTAGGGGAATTTGGGCTTTGTTTTCCCTCCTATTTATATTTCTGTGAAACAGGAAGCCATGGCTGGATAATTTCATGTTCATAGTCCCCCTGGAGTGCTCAAAATTGTAAATATGAATGGGAATATATTTCAGATATATTTTACTTATAAGAATATCTAGGGGTACCAATAATTGTGTCCAATGTAATGAGATTCATAATTAAATTTTCCCCCATTTTCAGTTGTTTTAGTTCAATGAAAGGTTAGATTTTTGTGATTTGTTTTTTAATAAAAGTTCAAAAGGATTAATAATACAGGTTTATTTTCAGAGCCTTATTTGATCATATTTACTAAGGGTACCAAAAATTCCCTCCCTCCCAGGGAAAATAAAAAGATGTGAGTGGTTAATTGATAGTTTTCACGTGATGTCACACACTTATAAGAACGCCCACCTGGAGGGCAAAACGAAGCTTTACTCCACTGACTGCCAGTTATTTTTTTACGCAGATTGCATCAAGTAATAATGCAATGCAATAATGCAGCGAAATACAATAAACAACTTATTGATGAATGTGTAAATTATCCAGACCACTAGGGGGAGCTCTCGCCAAGGTCTGCTCAAGAACGCATAATACAGCAGTTCATGCGGAGACAAGCGGAAGATGGTATTGTGCACAGGAGTGACTAAGGCTGTGTCCAAATTCAGGGTCTGCATCCTCCTTAGGATCCTTCCTACCCGGTTGAAGGAGGAGGGATCCTCCGACGTCCGCAAAACCCGGAAGTCGGTGTTTGTGAATTTGGACAGCCTACCCTTCTTTCAGTTCCCTCCCTTACCCGTTGCTCATATCCTGTCGCCTAGCAACCGTGACAGCGCCAAGCAAGAAGCGGGAAAATGGACAAACAAAGAGTTATTCTCCTCATTTTAATTCTTTTGGAAGAAATAAAGCAATTAAATAAATTAAATACTTTCTTTGCTCGTTGTCGGAGAGTTTTTCAGACTACAAGACAGTCACATCCAGGTAAGCCATTATAGCCTATTTTTATTTGTTTTTAAGTATTCTACTAATTTCTCCTACAAATTCATTGAGCCGAAGCATAAACTTTAGCTTGTTTTGTCAGAGAAACTCCTCTCCCACTCCGCTACCGCTCGCTTCGTCCGCCATTACGCTCTGCCGAAAAGAATTATGGGATAGGTAGGACGGGAAAGGATCCACCACACCCATCCTTCCAATTCGGGGAAAAGGAGGACGTATTTGTGGGCCGCATTTGAAGGATCCTACGAATTTGGACAGCCTTCGTCGCGGCGCTGTGACGTAACATCCTTCAAATGAGTACTCCGAAGGATGCAGACCCTGAATTTGGACACAGCCGATATGTTGTGAAAAGTAACCAGTTTTTTATTTTGATGGTTAGACGGGTAAATTATTGAAGTTTGGCATGAGTTAAAGAGGTCATATGATGCTGTTTTAAAGATCATTATTTTGTGTATTTGGTGTAACAGAATATGACATGCTTTAACGTTCAAAAAACGTTATTTTTCAAATACTGTACATTATTGTAGTTCCTCTATGCTCCGCCTCTCTCAAACACGTAGTTGTCTACAAAGCCCCTCCTTCCGACAAACACAGTCTGCTCTGATTGGCCAACTGACCCAGTGTATTGTGATTGGCCGAACACCACAAGCAAGGGTCGGAAATGTAACAACCCTTACAATAATCGTGAGCTTCAGCTTTCAAAGTAAATATAAAGACAGTTAATAATGTCGTTAGTTTTACCATCAGTTCAAGCCCGAGAGGGGAACAGAGTCGCGTGACAGACACAGTGTTGAAGCTTGTATGTATTTGCACACAAGTCGGGATTTAGACAGCTGACTCCACTGTGATGTGACCCTGTCTCTCTCTCTCACACACGCGCACGCGCACTCACACACAATGCGCAAAACTCCTCATTTGAACAGTCAATGGCAAATACTTAAACTAATAGCAAAACATACATACGGTCGCTGATTCAGAGGCGCCAGATTGTCATCTGCCTCTCCTAGGTTCACGAAATGGTCATCCATAAAATTCGAACATCTGGGTTGTTCTGTTCGGTTGTAAGTAATCTTAGGCTATGTTCACACTGTCAGTTTTTGGGAGTCTCGAAATGTCTCGTTCACACAGCAGCTTACAATTGTGTTTGGAATACCGTCTGTACGAACGTGCAATGGGAGTCAAGCCCGATTCCTTACCAGTAACCATAGCGACAGTGACCAAAGTAAAATCAAAGATGACGACGTCCATAAAACTGAAAGTCTTATCACTTTCTGACACAAGAGTCCAATCGAGCCACCAGTTCTTTCGTCAAATCTTCATTAACTGACAGCAGCTTTTAAATTTGGGTTGAGAGCGGAGTATTTAAGTCGCGCACAGAACACAGAACTGATGGGGGCGGCTCCGGTGGAAAACTGACAGGATTTAAAACTTTAAGATGACAAGCAGTTCAATCCTCCATCACTGTAAATTACCGAAAACATGTAACACACGGTAGACACGCGTTTGTGCGGCAGAGCGGCTCTCCTGCTTTATTACATTCATGTGCGTGCTTTCCCCCCCAAACGTAAACAACACTGATTATGTAAAATACGTCTTTAGGTACTCTCCAAAATGGCAGAAGACATAACATGGGGGAAAAGAATGAGCCACTGATGTCACATGGTTTTACCGATGTATTTACTACGGTTCTGGACCTGGGAACATTTCAGTTGTGTTGCTGTCTACGGAGTGCCAGATAGCTTAATTTGTGTTCCGAAGATGAACTAAGGTCTTACGGGTTTGGAACGACACGAGGGTGAGTAATTAATGACAGAATTTTCATTTTGGGGTGAACTATCCCTTCAAAAACAGTGGAAGACTCTGAAATCACTGGAGTGTTTGTACCATTTTATTAGCATATGAAATTTGGCAATGCTTTCTGTAAAGGTGAGTTTTGTCCACAGCTGAGCAGAGTTCACGGCTCTCACCTTGATCATGTCTGACATGTCTTCATGTAGTGCTCTGGCGTTAATTTAAGTACAGGTAAATAAAAGCTTATGTATTTTACTTTGCAAAAATACGTTCATGCTGCGACTTGAATGAGAAACAAAACAGCAAACCCTTTAAATGTCATTATAGAGACAGAGAGATATCACAAATGCCTCACACTACATACACTACACTCTGTGTTTGCTTGTAACTAAGATGGAGGTACAGATGATTAATAAACAATGCACACTCAAAAACATGATTAAATGAAACAAAAAAATACTAAATCAAGAAAAAGTCTTATTATGGTCTGGATCTACATAGATCTGGATCATCTGATGCTGCTGTAAATCACAGATAAATCCATCTCTTGGCTTGCAGCAGATCTGCAAAAATAACAAATGCATAAATGAGAGTGAGATCATCACAGAGCATGAAACTTGATGAAGCTAAACAGACTTTTAAAGCTGCTGCGCAAAGACTGGCCGGTAATGTATGTTTCATGAAACAATAATGTGATCTCTTGGTTTATATTGTGCGGTTTTCTATAAGAAGCGATTGCAAATAACAGTGTTTTATGTTAAGACAGAATAACTGATGTTTTCTCACTTGGCTTGAGTAGCTGGATGGTGAATTGTAATGCTGGCGTACTCAATCTCCTCCTCTTCAGGTTTCTTTGTGTCTGTGTCTCTGTCATCTTGGAAAGAAGCATTTTCAATACCTTTGGATTCAGAGGCCTTTCCTGCAGACGTCTGCAACAGAATCATTCTGATATAAACTGGAACTTCTTTTGTGATTTTACTGCAATCCAACAACATTCAGCTCTGCACATTTGTAACGTTTAAAAGTGTATGATAATTAACATGCTCATAGAACCTCATATCAATTAATGTCAATTCATGATTTTTTCAGGTGTTTTACTCATTTTGAATTATGCATTGCATTGGTTTGTGTATTAAAGTTAAAGGAAATGTTAGTTTATTTAACAGAAGATACAGGTAATTTACAACCAAGACATTATCTATTTTTCTACTTTTTTTTTTTACAGTGTAGAATCTATGCGACTTACCCACCTTTATTTGCTCAGTGTCCTTGGAGTCATTATTTCTTTTCTTAGTCCTGTTGTTAAATATATGAGGACAAATGCATATGTAAAAGTTGACGTAAAAAAAAACATTGACAAAAATATTTATAACAGTGTCGCTTTAAAATAGTCCCTTTCACTGCTCAGAACTAAAAATACCTGAAAAATACCATTTTTACAGAATATATGATTCAGTAAAATTAGAGAATCTCTCATGTTTCTGAATATGCTAAAATTTTTAAATATTCTGCTCGCTGACCTTTTGTTCACAATGATGATGATGAGAAACAAGAGCACAAATCCAGCTGCAATTGCAGCAGTGACACAGACAGCAGTCACATACATGTCATTCCAATCACCTAAGAGGAAAGGCGATGACAAGAATATCTATTTTTATTAAAGTCTTTAAACATAGGGATGATAGACATAGTTAGGGAGTGGACAGACCTTTAAACAAGACGAGCACAGGAGAGTCTGTTAATAGTGAATACCTTTAACAGAGACTGAAACAGATGCTGATTTCTGAGATCCATACTGATTCTGAGCCTCACAATAGTAGCGTCCACTGTGACTGGAGTTAAAGCTGGAGATGATGAAACTCTGTCCAGATCCAACAGCTAAGCTTTGATTCTCCTTAAACCAGCTGATTTCTGCAGGAGGGTTTGAGTCACTGCTGCAGCTCAGAGTCACTGAATCTCCCTCCACTATTTCAGCAGACGGACTGATGGACACCGAGACATTTTGAGGGGGATCTAGAGGAAAAATGGTAAGGTTTTATTTTTTGTCTCACAATTTTCAAGAGGGTCTCTTATCAGTACCACCTTAAGATCAGCGCAAATCTTAAAGATAACTTTCACCTTTCAGGACATTTTATCTGTTCAGAATAGGTTCTTATAATATGGACCGAAGGCTGGGCAGAAAGAGACCAGACTACTGCAGTACAAGTCTGATCTCCATCTTCATTAGTAAATCGGGCCAGTTTCTGAATGATTTATATTTATTTTGTTTGTATTGCAACAAACGATTACATTTCAACAACAAAACAACACAGTATATAATTACATTTTGAATAAAATTCTAGCAATTCAGCCCTTTTGTATATCTTGGTCTTTGCAGCCAGATGATGTAGTTACACCATCCACCAGCAGGGGCTCATGTGCAAAACCCTTTGTAAATGCAGATAGATTTTGTGATTGGTTGTCTGGTTGAAGTATCTACTCACACATGACAGTGATGTTGACAGCAGGAGAGGGCAGGTGTTGATGTCCTCTGACGGCGCAGCTGTAACGGCCAGAATCACTGCGCTCTGACTGAAGCTGGAGTGTTTTGCTCTGGATCTTTAAAGCCTGTCCATTTTTGTACCAGATGAATCTGTCTGTCAGACTGCATGTGGTTTCACAGGTCAGATTGACTGTTTCTTTCTCCAGCACCAGCTGTGGTGCCTTTACCTGAAGAGCTGGAGAAACACATCTGTCTAACCAGGACCAAGAAATTAAAGTATTAATAGAAATGAAGGATTGAGTGGATTACCAGAAACTTTAAGATGAATTCCTGGTTCACCATACCATTTTCCTGTTTCAGTATTAGTTATGAATCTGAACCAATACTTGCTCTCATCATTTTCAGTGATGTTGTGCAGTCTGAGGACGGCAGTTTGTTTCTGTCTATCTTCAATGTATTCAACCCGGTCTTTACACTCAGGATAATCTTTTAAACTTTTCATATCCATACTCTTTATCCAGAATGTATCATTCAATTTATACTGCTGAGGGTACGTATACGAGCATGACATGTTTACTGTGGATCCTTTAAGAGCACATATTGATTTAGTTTCATAAATCACATTCCAGTTTCCCCCAAAAACTCCTGCAACACAAAACATATAGACGATCAGCTGTGAAGCTTGAGTTTTTGCTAATGTTAATAATACCAATCAGTTGTTGTGAACTGACAAGTCATTCAAAAGTGCTGCAAATGAGTATGAACAGTTGCAAAAAAGCACAAATTTCATGATGCAAAAAAAAAAACCCTGAAGAAGAAGCACATCAACATGCAGACTAAAATATTAAATCCAACTAAATCCAAGACAACCATCATTTAACTTCAAAATTTCACCTGTTTTCCTAACTTCCATTAACTTCAACCACACATTCTCTCTCTTAAGCCCCGCCCTCTAAAGACATGTGAGCCAACCTGATGTCAGCAAATGTGAACATGCAAAGTGACAGGCTGAGACTGGCCAAAAAACTAAAAAACATCAGGGATAAAATATAACAGAGTTTTTATATATATATATATATATATATATATATATATATATATATATATATATATTATGTGCTATTACAGAGAACATTTTAAAGTGATGCTGGAACTACTGACTCACCAGAAATCATGAGCAGAAAGATGAGCGGAAGAGAAAGAGTCATTCTGACCTTCATCACCGCTGCAATCTTCACAGTCATAACATATTATAACAGTATACAGGACGATAACAATCACTGTCAATTAAGGAAGTTATGCCCATTAATATAATAATACACATTATAGCAGGTAATTTGTTTTTAATCAACTCATTTATTTGATGCAATTAATTTGTTGTACAACAGGTTCATGTGCTGCTCCATTTAAAGAGTTTTATTATATCAGGTCATGTGTCCATAGACACTTCATGAATAACAGTAATCAGACAATAATTAATCCTGTAGGTTTTGTAGTTAAAGTCCGGCATCTAAAATGTTTATTTTCATCTACAAAGAACATGTCTTTATTCTTCACATATTTACGTACCTTAATCTGAAATTCACATTTGAATGTACAAGCTTTTTATTAAATAATATGTAAAAACTCTCATACCTTGTTTGCAGTGGCTTTCATCAGTAGTACACAAAGAGTAAATGTTGAGTTTGGAACATGTTACACAAGTGAAGATAGTCTTTCAGTGATTATAATAACTTCCCGTTTCTATGCAAATATGTTTTGTATGTAACTCAACTGAAATTTAAAAAGAAGAACAACAACAAAAACTACTTCTCCATATTTCATAAAATGATCTTCTGCCTTTACTGTTAATGTCAATTCAAGACTGTTTTATTTGTCTGGCATTTCACTGTTGTTTTAAAGAAGCTTTACATGTGTGCCGATGTATAAATGTCTTTAGTGAACAGAAATGTAACATTCAAAAGATTTAGGCTGCATTAAAAGACTTTTAAGATGCCAAGATGCATTATTCTGAAAATTCATTAAGCTCACAAGCTCTATGGCCTCTTCCCATCAAGCTGATGAAAGAAAGAAAGAAAGAAAGAAAGAAAGAAAGATTGAATTAAAACATAATATAGTTCAAATTTCTGGTTGGTGTAAAATAACTTGATTTATTTTATAGTTACAGTAAATTAAATCCCACCCCTCCATGTTATACAGTTTCTACGCTTTTTGTGTTATCTGAATTCCCATATTTATTCAATAGACATCTGATATTTTCACACTGACATTAAAGAGCATTTAATTCATTCTTGCTAAAGGTGAGGAGGGTTTCATCTTTCATGAAGGAGCAACTCTTACCGTTATATTGTCGTACACAGGTTCAGTCACATCACAAGCTTTATGTCTGTCATGATGAGGTCTTTTTTGATCCATCTTGGCCAACAGAATAGAGATATTATAAATAACTATAATGTCTAAACAACTTGAGTCATGAACTGTAGTTGCCAGTTTATCTCCATGATCAGAAATCTATTGCTAACTCTTTTTTTTTCATCCAAGACTCAACAGAATAATTTCTCTTTTTTATCCACCTCCTTCTCCTTAAATAATATACTTGGTTGGTGTAAAATAACTTGATTTATTTTATTGGTACAGTAAATTAAATCCCACCCCACCATGTTATACAGTTTCTAAATCTGAAAACGCGTTTTTTGTGTTATCATACTTGTTCAATAGACATTTAACATGTTCTTTCTGACACTGAAGAGCATTTAATTCATTCTGGCTAAAGGTGAGGAGGGTTTAGTCTTTGCTGAAGGAGGAACTCTTACCGTTATATTCTCATACACAGGTTCAGTCACATCACAAGCTTTATGTCTGTCGTGATTAGGTCTGGAGTTATTCGTCTTTGCCATTGAAAAACAGAGTAGAGAAATCATTAAAATCTAATGCATCTCCATGATCAGTAAACTACTGCTAACTAAAATAATTTTTCTAATCCAAGACTCAACTGAATTGCTTTTCACCCACGTGCTTCATATTGCATTGACATGTTTTTCACAGCATTAAGCATATAACCAATCACACACAATTCTGTTGAGCTTATCAATGCAATAACCAATCACCCTCATTGTGTGCGCGTTTGTTTTAATCGGTGTATGTACGGGATGATATTAGTTTCAGTTATTAACACTCATTGTAGCCATATAGGCCTAGCTGCATAACTATCAAATATTAAATCACTTGGAGCTGTAAATCTGTGCAATAGGTAGCTTACGTGAGCACCTTAAAAGAGGCCTTCACTGTGATTAATATTTTTTATTATTATTAAAGACTATCTAAAATGGGTATTCTGTAAACTAGTTCTGTTTTACAGTGATTCCTGGTTCTTTTTGGAGGATTGAGCCACAAAGCCAGTCATTTAATGAATGCATAATATAAAAGTAGAAATAAAAATGTAGCAGAGAAGTGATATGAACATTTATTACTTAAATACGCACTAAAACACATTTATAATAATATTGCTGTAGGTCAGCTTTAATAACAGCTGTTTTAGTAAACTGTTACCCCTAGGGCGTTTATGATTTCTTCTTTTTATTATAAATGTAGGCCTTGTACCTTGTGTTGTGTTTTGTACTCTCAGGTTAACCCCGGCTGTTGCTCAGAGTGGAGCAGTATATGTAGCCTTCAGACGCTGCTAAGGGGGATCACTTCTCCCCAGATCTTGACTGAAACTTCTGGTGTCTGCTCATAGACTGTTTCGTTTAGCAATATATTCTCATTTGTGAGGGCTGCCTAATAGTTAAATCCTTGTGAGGGTAACTAAAAGCTACTGTGATTATTCCTATCTGCTGACTGTGTGTTGCTAACTAGCTTGCCTAGCCTGTGTGGGAAGCTAAAAGGGGCTGTGTGTGTGTGTGTTAAGTAGCCCATCTAACTAGAGCGGATAACTAGAAGCTTTAATTATCTAGAATCTCCATACTTATTCCAATATGATACTTTCACACTGACACTGAAGAGCATTTCATTCATTCTGGCTAAAGGTGAGGAGGGTTTCATCTTTCATGAAGGAGCAACTCTTACCGTTATATTGTCGTACACAGGTTCAGTCACATCACAAGCTTTACGTCTGTCATGATGAGGTCTGAGATTATCCATCTTTGCCTTCAAAACAGAACAGAGAGATCATAAATAACTAATGTCTGACAACAGCTTTTTGAGCTGCCAGTTCATTTCCATGATCAGTAAACCATCAATAATCAAATCCATTTCTCACCTGAGACTCCACTGAATCATTTCTCTTTTTCATCCACCTGCTTCTCCTTTATAACATTGAATATAACACTCATTAGAATATGTAGAATATATAATATGCTATCATAGAACAAAGTGTTAACAGCTGACAATAAAAACAGTGGGAAACAAAAAAATTGCATCATGTCTCGAGCAGATGTGAAGTGTTTCCAGCTTCAAGCTATTTGTCTGTCCAACAATTACAACTATAAACGAATCAATGCAACCAGTCAGTATATTTGTGGCCAGATGTACTAAAATGTGCAGATTAGCACAATCCCACAACAGCACTGATGGGAGTGGAAAATTAATCTACTATCAATGTATTTCAATAATGATCAAGATAGTGCCGCAAACACCAGTAAACTGCCTAATGCAAACATTAGTAAATCACCTTGCATGATTCATTTAAATACTGTCCCATAAATGTTGCATCTGAAAGTGAACCTGCTACAAGTCCATTTGTCCATGTCTTTGTATCACCATTTTTTTTACTGCCTCTCTGTAACTGACTGTACAGTATTAATAAATAATAGTTTTTGAATACTTCACGTGAGAGACTTTGGATATCTTACCGAATTAGAAATATCACAATGCCAACTGCAGCTCCACAAATCACTCCAATGAATATGTACAATATCACCAAATCTCCTACAACTGAGACAACAGAGTAACACATCAGATTCATTTGCTTCCGTTTAGAAAGAGTAATGTGAGTAAATAAGCTGCTCTACCTTTAACAGAGACGGAAACAGACTCAGATCTCTGAGATCCATGTTGATTCTGAGCCTCACAATAGTAGCGTCCACTGTGATTGGAGTTAAAGCTGGAGATGATGAAACTCTGTCCAGATCCAACAGCTAAGCTTTGATTCTCCTTAAACCAGCTGAAGTTCAGAGCAGGAGGGTTTGAGTCACTGCTGCAGCTCAGAGTCACTGAATCTCCCTCCACTATTTCAGCAGACGGACTGATGGACACCGAGACGCTCTTTGGAGGATCTAGATGTAAAACAACATGGTCTTCTTACTCATATGCCATCTTTATTTGTTTGCTGGAAAACAAACTGCTGGATAATTTGTTGAATAATTTCACTTTCCCTTCTTAGTGTTTGTAATTTCATCTAGTACAGCAGCAACTAACAATTGCATTTCATTTACAAAACACCACAGAATTAGATTTTAATTGACTGTAGCTGCAACTTTGTTAACTTTGTATGTGGACTGACTCACAATAATTATTCTAATATCTTAAGATAATACACCTAATAATACCCAATACTTAAAAAGAACTGGAAAAACATCTATTCTGTGATCAAATATTTTTAATGTATTTTGCAGTCAGAAGGTGGAGGTACAGTTATATTGGATTGACGATGGGCAGAGACTGTCTCTGATCGACTTGGTTTTCAGCTTGATTTCAACAGAAACCACATGATATTCAGGAATATATATATACTCTTGTTTATCTGAGTGAATAAGTATCTACTCACACATGACAGTGATGTTGACAGCAGGAGAGGGCAGGTGTTGATGTCCTCTGACGGCGCAGCTGTAACGGCCAGAATCACTGCGCTCTGACTGAAGCTGGAGTGTTTTGCTCTGGATCTCTAAAGTCTGTCCATTTTTCTACCAGATGAATCTGTCTGTCAGACTGCATCTGGTTTCACAGGTCAGATTGACTGTTTCTTTCTCCAGCACCAGCGGTGGTGCCTTTACCTGAAGAGCTGGAGAAACACATCTGTCTAACCAGGACCAAGAAATTAAAGTATTAATAGAAATGAAGGAGTGAAGTGAATTACCAGAGACTTTAAGCTGAATTCCTGGTTGACCAAACCATTTTTCAATTTCAGTTATTAATATGAAATAATACGCTCTCTCGTCATTTTCAGTGATGTTGTGCAGTCTGAGGACGGCAGTTTGTTTCTGTCTGTCTTCAATGTATTCAACCCGGTCTTTATACTCAGGATATTCTTTTAAACTTGTCATATCCAGTTTCTTTATCCAGAATGTATCAGTCAATTTATACTGCTGAGGGTATATATACGAGCATGCCATGTTTACTGTGGATCCTTTAAGAGCACATATTGATTCAGTTTCATAAATCACATTCCACTTTTCTCCAAAAACTCCTGAAACACAAACATATAGACGATCAGCTGTGAAGCTTGAGTTTTTGCTAATGTTAATAATACCAAAGAGTTGTTGTGAAATAAGTGAGAAATGCAGATGAGTATGAACAGTGTTGAAAAAAGCACAAATTATGATGCAAACATGAAAAAAACTGAACAAGAAGCACATCATTATGCAGACAACAATATAAGATCCAGCTAAGATGATAATAAACAAGCTGATATGATCAAATAAATCATCATACAATTTCTAAATATCACCCTTCTTGCTAAATTCATCTAATTTCAATGACACGCCTCTCTCTTAAGCCACGCCCTCTAAAGACATGAGCCTGATGTCAACAAACATGAACACACAGTGATTGACAGGAAGTAAGCATTTCTGATTGGCTAAAAAATGGGGCTGCTTGAGTTTAAGGGATATTTAATGTGTGCTATTGCACAAAACATTTTAAAGTGATGCTGTAACTACTGTGACTCACCAGAAATCATGAGCAGAAAGATGAGAGGAAGAGAAAGAGTCATTCTGACCTTCATCACCGCTGCAATCTTCAGTCATAACAAATTAGATTATTTAACAACAGTTATTATACAGCATACAGGACGCTAACAATGTTACGCACATTAGTATAATAATATGTTTAATAGCAGGTCATTTGTTTTTAATCAACTAATTTATTTGATGCAATTCATTGTCCAACAGAGGCTTATGTGTTGATCTATTGAAGAGTTTTATTATATCAGAAATCCATAGACATTTCATGAATAACAGCGATCAGACAATATTTAGTCCTGTGGGACTCTGGGTTTGTCGTTAATGTCCAGCATCTACAAAGGTCATTTCTTTATTCTTCACATATTTACATACCTTAAATTAACATTATTTATTAAATGATATGTAAAAACTCTCATACCTGGTTTGCAGTGGCTTGCATCAGTATAGCACACAAAGTAAATGCTGAGTTCGGAACATGTTAAGATAACCTTTCAGTGATTATAATAACTTCCCGTATCTATGCAAAAGTGTTTTGTATGTAACTCTGCTGAATATTAAAACTTCTCCATATTCATAAAATGACCAACTGTCTTTATTGTAAATGTAAACTCAAGACAGATTTATTTGTATTGCATTTCATAATTATTTTAAAATAGCTTCATGCATGTCAATGTATAAATGTGTTTAGGCCATAGTGAACAGGAATCTAATATTCAAACAGAAGATCTAGGCTGCATTAAAGGACTTTTAAAATATTAAGCATTATTCTATATAACTGTAAGGTCCGCCCAGTCGGCCCAACAAAGGTATCCAATGGTGGATGAAGGTTTCTTGCGTGTTTCAGTGCGCAAAGTAATTTAATTTCAATTAAATTCTAATTTGACTCCATTCTATTATGACCTCGAATTTAGGTTAGAATGCCAATTATTATTGATCATTCATAGGATAATTTATCTTGTACTTGTTCATTCGGATTCCTATAACACTTGTGTCTTGTGTACGGGTATACAGATCTCATCCTCACAAACTCGTCAGTCTTGGTCACTAGACAGAGGTAATTGGCTAATATTATTTAGATGGCCACCCCATTCTTGTTCTTTCTAAAAGTACTTGTATTTAGTCCCCATAGAGCAGACTTGAATAAAACAACATTATCCCAGAGGTCATGATCACTATTATAGATATAAGCCAACCAACATTACTTTCTCTGATAATAGTTTTGGTGGTGATGTCATGATTTCCCACACAGCAAAATCCCCGGTGTTACATTAACACTGCTGGGTGTCTAGATGAGTCCACAGTATAGAGTGTTAAAAGTAACAGTGAAGCAGTGTTAAAGTTAATGAGCAACCAAATAAAATGTAATATTAAAAAGTCAAGGGTATTTTGGGGAGTGCCCCTCTCTCTCTCACCTTTTTGGACTCTCACAGGACCATATCATATTTGCTGGCCATTATTTCATGAATGACTTTTGGTACTTCACCTTGTCCGTCCAACAAAGATCTTTACTGTTAGCTGCTCTCACAGCAGCAAAATAATTGCTGGTCAACTGTTGGAATCCTCCTCACACAACGGACAGATGAACCTGGACTGTGTTTTTGTTGGACATTATCTCGATGGAACTCTCTACTTCTCGTATACATGGATCTAACGTGAAAACTGGAAATTCATGGCATTAAGCTTTTAATGTTGTCTCATCTTTTCTAATATCTTTGTTAATATTTTTTTTTTTTTTTGTTATTTATTTATTTTTATTTATTTTTATTATTGTTTAAGTCTACCAGGGGGTGGGTTCTTATGACGGAGTTTTGTTACCTCTTTAAAAGATTTAAAAAATATATAAAATTACGAGATTTAAGTCGTAATATTTTGAGAATAAAATCAAAATTACGAGAATAAAGTCGAAATATTACGAGCCCAGGCCCGGTATATATATATATATATATATATATATATATATATATATATTCATAAATATATATTCGTTCATAAATTATATTACTTTGTAAGTGTCATATTTGGCAGTTGGCATTATATTACTAATAATAGTGGCATATGAGAAGTTTAATACCACAGAAAAAAGTAAAATATGCTTTTTTTGAAGCTGCTGTATATAAAAAACTGATAGCTACAGTTTAGGCGTTCATTACTTTCGCTCAATTTGATTATTTTTTAAGCACCCCCTCTGAACTGTTAAGCCGCCACTGCGCGATCCATGATTCAGTTGACCTAAACGCAAATTCCCTTTTCAGCCTTTGCACCCTAAGTACACGTGAACTAATGCCAAATGTAGCCGGATCCGTTACTAACCTGATGCAGATATGGGGTAACAAGGATACAACGTGATCTACTAGAGTCAGTCATTTCAGAGTAAACAGAATCCATTCAAAAGTAACAATTTATTATCAGTCAGGTAAATTTTATGCCAGTTGCAGTCAATTCAGAGATATCAAATCAATACAAGACATCAAATTCTCAAAGATATAGTTAAGAGTAAAAGATTAATACCTGACTTCAGAAAAATACATAGTATGGAGTGTGTGGACACACTAGGGTGACCATACAGGCCATTTTTACGGGACGCGTCCTTGCCAGGTTTTCTATATTGCCTAAAACATCCAGGTTTTGGCTGATTGCACTGTGCAGATAGTTGTGTGACATTCATGAGATGTGCTTTTGAGAGCAGAGCAGATGGCCCTTTATGCTTTCGAATCGCTCTCATGTCTACTTTGTTTTCTTTTTTGATCGGTGTGGAGCGACGCTTCAAGTCAAACGAACGAACGAACACGTGCGCATATTTGCATCGCTTTGATCTCACCTTCTCACACGCAGCGCCACGATTGGTTGATTATGTACAATAGCTGCATTTTATTGGTCAAACTACTTTGGATGTTTTAGGTAATATTAAAATCCTGCCCAAGACGTGTCTCTTATGAACGGCACATATGGCCACCGGACACACTCATCTGGCTACAGATTCATGCCGATCTTCTTGCAACATTTCCTGAAGTACTCAGACCAAGACAAAAATCCCCCAAATGGAGACAGGAACTGACAACTGGAATTTGCATCAATCAAGCCCTAGTCCTAGTTAGACACTGAATGAAAGACACTGGGAAAGACACTGGGAAAGACACTGGGAAAGACACTGGGAAATGGCACGTCCTCCTTGGGATCTGCATTACGTTTTAGTCTACTTCTTGTAAGATTGAGACCATTTTACCAAAAGCCCTGAGACCTTTCAAATGATACCAAAATTGACTGTAAATTTCACTTGCATTCACGTAGAACATTATATTATGCTGTTGACCCTTCTGAGTGAGCTGAGTGAAGGGAAGGATGGGTGGAGTGGGAGTGGATGTGGGGGGAAAGGAACAAAGGTGAGAAAGGAGTTTCCCCGGATATTCCCTCAGTGAGATGTGGAAACAGATGCCTGCATGATAATAGACTCTGTGTGTCCATATCTCAGAAGATCAATGTGTCTGAGGATAAGTCTTACATAACCATTAAGTTCACAAGTTCTACGGCCTCTTCCTGTCAAGCTGAAAGAAAGAAAGAAAGAAAGAAAGAAAGAAAGAAAGAAAGAAAGAAAGAAAGAAAGAAAGAAAGAAAGAAAGAAAGAAAGAAAGAAAGAAAGAAAGAAAAGTTTATAATTCATAAATAATATATTTCAAATTTCTGGTTGCTGTAAAATGAATTTCTGGATGGTATAAAAATTTATTTTATAGTAACATTAAATTAAATCCTACCCCACCACAGTATCTGTACTTTATAAATCTGAATTTTCCATATTTATTCAACAGATATTTGATATTTTCACACTGACATTAAAGAGCATTTAATTCATTCTGGCTAAAGGTGAGGAGGGTTTCATCTTTCATGAAGGAGCAACTCTTACCGTTATATTCTCATACACCGGTTCAGTCACATCACAAGCTTTATGTCTGTCATGATGAGGTCTGGGATGAGTCATCTTGGCCATTAAAGACAGAGTATAGCAATCAAAATTAATAATGTCTGAAAACTATTTTTTGAGTTACCAGTTCATGTTCCTGGTTAGTAAACTGTCAATCACCAAACCCATTTTCTCACCTGGAACATTGAATTGTTTCTATTTTTCATCCACCTGCTTCTCCTTTAAAACAACGAATATAACAGTGGGAAGAATATTAATATTAATACGTTATTGTAGAACAAAGTGTAAACAGCTGACTATAAAACAGTGGTAAAGAAAACATGTCAGTATGGCATCACTATGTCCTGGGAGAGCAGCTTCAAGTAATTTTTCTGACCAACAATTACAGCCATAAATGAATTAGTACAGCCAATCAAAACATTTGATGTTTAAATAGTTCATGCTAGAGATTATGCTCAGTATTTGTTTTTCCTACAGTAAATGTCTTTTTAGAGAGTGATATTTTTCATATTTTTGGATGAGGCAGGCTTTAACCCTGCTAAGAGAGGTTACTTCGAATCGCTCAGAAAACACCACATGCTGGTGACACATGCTGGTCAAACTATGTAAACGCAGCAAAAACTCATGCCAAAACATGCATAAAAACATACTTTCAAGAAAGCATTTGCCTTGGGTTTGTAAAAGCTCATTATTAAATGCAATTAAAATGCCATTAAAAAAATGCCATTAAATATGAAGTGTCTGTATAACGTTTTTTTAAAACAATTATTCATTTGTAGGGCTTGTTTTGTTTGTTCTATGGAGAGCTTGTCTACACAAGCCAGTAAGAGACTAACTACTCAAGTACTCTGTCTCATCAAAAATGTCTACAGATTGATAAAACTGATTCAAGAACAGGTAAAAGCCATAGACACTGGTTCAATAGTTCGTCGCTGGGGTGTGATCCTAATGAACTTGCAAGATTCACGGGTTCACAGAGACCCCCCCCCCAATTAAAATTTCAAAATGTTTCGAAACAGCTCTGACATAATGAAGCCTTATTTACTGAAATCACGTGACTTTGGCTGTATGATACACACTCCCAAAGATACATATTTATAGATATTATAAATGCAGTTAATTACCTGGAATCAAATACCACATACTGTACATATCTTACCAAGTTAGCAACATCATGACGATAACGGCAGCTCCACAAATCACTCCAATTAATATGTATAATATCCCCAGGTGTCCTACAACTGAGACAACAGAGTAAAACATCAGACCAGATTCATTTGCTTCAGTTTAGAAAGAGTAATGTGAGTAAATAAGCTGCTCTACCTTTAACAGAGACTGAAACAGACGCTGATCTCTGAGATCCATGTTGATTCTGAGCCTCACAATAGTAGCGTCCACTGTGTCTGGAGTTAAAGCTGGAGATGATGAAACTCTGTCCAGATCCAACAGCTAAGCTTTGATTCTCCTTAAACCAGCTGAAGTTCAGAGCAGGAGGGTTTGAGTCACTGCTGCAGCTCAGAGTCACTGAATCTCCCTCCACTATTTCAGCAGACGGACTGATGGACACCGAGACGCTCTTTGGAGGATCTAGAGGTTAAACATGTTTTTAGTAATATATCATATATCTTTATTTGTTTGTTGAATAAAAATGGAAAAATTGTGGATATTGCAGTTTCGTTTTGCACTTTAGGCACAATAGTCAAACAATTTCTCTTCATCTGGTATTGCAGCAACTAATGATTATATTTAAGCTACAAAACACCGTTTAGAATTAGACTTTAAATGTAAGAGTAAGCGATATTAGTTACTTTTTTGTTGCTTCAGCCACATGCCCTGATTCACACCCAAGACCCGGAGAAAGCAATGCACCTCTGTTTTCATGCTTTTAAAAGCACTCCAATAATAATTTGACTCTGGTAAAACATCTATATAATAATCAAATATTTGCAACATCTAGGTATTTATTTAGTCAGAATGCATGGTTAATGAACGGGAAGAAATGTACTTCAACTGAGAAAGAGCAGTCAGATGGTGTAGTTGCAGGATCTACCAGCAGGGGGCTGATGAAGCCTTGCTGACCAGCCAAAGCCATTTGATTCACAGGCAAAGAGAGTCTCTGATTGGTTGGGTTTTTAGGGTAAAGATGTAAAGCCCATTATACCAACTCTTTATTGCAATTTACAGAGTCTAGGACAAAAGGTTAAAAGAAAACCTACTCACACATGACAGTGATGTTGACAGCAGGAGAGGGCAGGTGTTGATGTCCTCTGACGGCGCAGCTGTAACGGCCAGAATCACTGCGCTCTGACTGAAGCTGGAGTGTTTTGCTCTGGATCTTTAAAGCCTGTCCATTTTTGTACCAGATGAATCTGTCTGTCAGACTGCATGTGGTTTCACAGGTCAGATTGACTGTTTTTTTCTCCAGCACCAGCGGTGGTTCCGTTACCTTAAGAGCTGGAGAAACACATTTACTGTCTGATATTTTTTAAAACATAAAGATAATATCTTTCTAACCAAGTTCTAAAACTACTAACTTTTGTTAAATACATAATAGAATTGGATTACCAGAAACATTAAGATGAATTCCTTCTTTACCAATCCATTGTTTCCCTTCAGTTTCAGTTATTAATCTGAAACAAAACATTATCTCATCGTGCTCAGAGATGTTGTGCAGTCTGAGGATGGCAGTTTGTTTCTGTCTGTCTTCAATGTATTCAACCCTGTCTTTATACTCAGGATAATCTTTTAAACTTTTGATCTTTTCATCTGGCATCTTTATCCAGAACGTATCAACCAATTTATACTGCTGAGGGTATATATACGAGCATGACATGTTTACTGTGGATCCTTTAAGAGCACATATTGATTTAGTTTCATAAATCACATTCCAGTCTTCTCCAAAAACTCCTGAAACACAAAACACAGAGCAGCAAAGCTTATTTATACATGTAGCTGAATAAAACTAATGTGTTGCTGGAGTGAAAAGTGTGAAGAGCGTAAAAATACTGCAGGAGGGTGTTGCAGAAAAGCAGAAATGATCACAGAACTGTGCGAACTGAGCACGTCAACCATTTAAAGGTGCTAAATTCAAGCCCTGACCTCTATATGTCAGCCAACCCCACGTCAGGAAAAATGACTGACAGGCTGAGAGTGCTTTTGAAGTGTAGAATGGATACTTAATGCATGCTTTACAAATGCAATACAGCATTATAACAACTGTGACTCACCAGACATCAAGAACAGAAAATTCAGAGAAAGAAGAGTCTTTCTAACCCTCATCACCACTTGAACCATCACAGCTCTATAAAAAAACACAGAAATACACACACATCCACTTTATAAACACCACGACTAGCAATCAAGCATCTGAAAAGGGTTTAGCATATTTAGCTAGTACAAGGGAACAATTCACAAGTGCTACTCAGAAACCGTCTTGTGACTCGCCATCACCCAAACGACTGATAAGATCAGGGGTGAAGAGGAGGTTTTGCACTTCTAACTGTGGTTACATTGCTTATACGTGTTAAAAATGAGTCTCAAACAAGCTTAAGCCTTTCCTTTGGCATTTCCATTTGTCTTTTCTTTTTGCAACATCAGATTATTATGTTTTAGCATTCTAACATCGTGTCTACACTGGATAGCATCAGTTTACTGATGGGGATTTTTCATGTCACATCGTTTTGTGCCACATCCAGTGCGGAAAAGATCACTGATTATAATGGGTTTTATTGGCTTTTGCTGTGTCACACTGCTCACGTCTGGAGTAGGCACTGCATAATAGTAAAACTCAAAGGACTCCAAAAGGGAATGGGAGCTTAAAGATCCGTACATTGCCTTGCTGACCTCTACATATTTGCTTACTTTAAATGAATCAATTTAGTGTCTCCAACTTAGTGCAGCATCCTCAGACCCTGTGATATAAAGGTCCACCAAGGTCCTGTTTGGCATAACATGGTCAATTACGAAGTGACCCATCCACAAACATTTTGTACCAAAAGCTATCCGTTTCTTCTCTTTCACACCACTACATGTCACAAACTCTTTTTAAATAATCAAATAAAACTCTCATACCTTGTTCGCAGTAGTAGCTGTCTTCACTAGCAGTCAAAGTGTAAATGGTAAGTTTGACGACTAAACAGGCGTGTTAAGCAACGGGATATAAATGATAACATTTCCTGTCTCTATGCAAATAAGTCAAATGAGTAAACTGAATCCTGGGTTATCTTGCTTCTTGTTTCACACTGCTTCTAATATACCCAGTGTTAACAATTAATCCTTCATAAGCTGCTGTTTTACTCGGTAAATTCCATGGGTTAACGTTCTTATTTGCATATTTGCAATGGCAGTGCCATTAATTGGATGAACGCAATATGCAACCTCCTCAAATATTGCACGTCCTCATGTTACACATTGCCAGCTTTACATAACCTTTTTTTTTCTCAATGAGCTTTTCAGACCACAAAGGTAAGAATGAAACTATTCATAATTCAAACTGAAGCATTCCCTCACATTGATACGGTTCACTGACATTTCCTTTACCACACTAGGGAGAAAACTCAGTTTTTTTTTCCAAATACTGAAGCCTGATTTGTAAACATTCGTGTAGATGCACAAACAAATGGCCTTGACGACTGCCCATATAAGTCACTATTTTTCACAATCACAATCTTTCTCACAGCACCAAGATCGTCTCCTCGCTGGACTCTAAAGAAAGAGGAAAAAATAAATCTGCTAATTGCTGTGTGCAGAGCACCCCTGCATGCCTAGGACGAGCACTGAGTGCATCGCTTGCCTGGGCTGCATCCATGCAGAGACAGCACTCATTACGAGAGCATGAGTCTCGCCTTGCTACACTTGCTCCATCCTGGTGGGGCGTGAGCACTTCACTGCACCGCAGAAGTCATCCCAAGCTATGCACCACTTCCTGGTTCATGTCGCCACTGACTCACTGACTCAATAGCCTGCAAATCCATCACCTTCCTTGGTCTACCTGTTTGATGTCTGTTACTCAGCACACCAGTGGCTTCTTTCTTCTTCAGGACATTTCAAATGTGTGTGCAATGGCTCTGATTGATTTTCCTCCTTCACTCAGCTTCACAATTGCTTGTTTTTCACCCATAGACAGCTCTCTGGTTTTTATGTTGGTTACACCTCTTAACTATAAATGCAGTTTGAACAGGCAAAACCCAAATCTGAAACTGAGCGTAGACATTCAGTGCTAATTATTGTTTGAATAATCATTGTGACAGGACACACCTGGGCAACAAAACACACCTGCCAGTCACACGTTCCAATACGTTTGCTCACATGACAAATGGGTGGGTTCAAACAAAAGGTGATATCTTCTAAGTTGTGTGTCAGATCCAGATGTAAATACCTGGAAATAAAAGCCGGCATGTAAATCTCTTGTCTGATATTCATCTTTTGATGTCAAACCCAAATGTTTTCAGTCTACAGCAAAAATAAAGGAGTTGGCCTCATTGTCCCAATACTTTTGGAGGGGAGTGTATGTCCTATGAGCAGGTGGGTGAAAATTATTATAACTTGGTTCTGCTTTTTATAGGCAAATAGACCAGAGCAGCAATTAAGATAAAATGTGCTAAATTGTCATAACAATGATGTCATAATGAAGACTTTCTGACAATGTTCAAATTTAATGTATTTAGCAATAAAATCACACAGTATGAACACACAGAAGAAAATATCTGTTCTACATTGACTGTACAAAGCGAGAGCTAAAAGGCCTTTGACTATTACAGGTCTGAGTGGTGTTCATGTGTGAGTGTAGAGTGAAGGCAGTGTGTTTGATATTCACAATCAATTAAGATTGTATTAAACGAATGAATTTTAAGCTGAAAACCATTAGTGTCCAAACAGCAGAACAGTGCCATGAGTGTGTGTACATGGGTGAAATCAAGCAGAGAGGGAGCTGGAACAAGACCTGGGCTGGACTCAAATCCAGGTCTCACATGAGCATCAAAAGGATGCAGCTCGACCACATGTTCTTCATTTGACTGAGCTGTAGATCACGTCCTCAGATCTGGGGAGAAAGTAAATGAATATGTTAATGTGCCACCAGCAGGCGACAATCCATCATTTCAACAACACAAAACAAGAGGTCTGATTAAGCTTTAAATATGTTTCATTTGGGTTCAGATGAATCGTTTCTCACCTGTTGGCATCAGACGGATGTTGCCTCTCAATGGTCTCTTCAGTCTTGTTCATGTCTTTGTTTTTGAAGTGATGGACACTAGCATACTGAATCTCTTCAGCATCTCCAGAGGTTTTTTTTTTTTTTTGGTTTGTTCTCCTCCTGAGTGTTTGGGTTTCTTCGCTTTAATGTTGGAATACAGAACATCCGGGTACGTCACACAGGTACGTCATTGGTCGGAGCCGTTTCTTCTGATCTGCCAATACGATCATCCTGCTGTTTCATAAAATAACATAATCACGCTAGGGGTGGCACGGTACACAGATGTCACGGTTCGGTACGTACCTCGGTTCGGGGGTCACGGTTCGATACAATTTCGGTACAACAGGGGAAAAAAAAGACATCTACTTTGCTCAGTTTCTTTTATTTTGATGTGAAAATGCTCAATATTATTACATGTTATATATATAAAATCTGTTTTGTTTTCATTGTGAGTGTACACAAATAAAAGCAGACCTTTAACTACAAGCAACAGCACAAATAAAAATACAATAGAGTAAAGATACAAATAAAATAATCAGTGATTTTCAGGGGTTTTTTAGGTACAGAAATTGAAGTACGATTAAAGTAATCAAAGGTAAAACAGCATTGCATATTTGACTGTATAAATTAAAGATTACTCTTTATTAAAGTTACAAAAGCGATTCAATCAAGAGCAGTGAGTGATTTCTTTGTTGTTGCTGTTTATTTAATATTAACTGTCACTTTAAGAGAAAGCACTGATACTGTACGCCCAGCCGGCTATGTCTGCTATAGGATACTTACCAAGACGGGCATTTTGACAGAATTTTGTGTGAATTTATCCATTAAAACAATACTTCAGAGAGAGCTTCATATTTGCGCGCGTTCTGAGGCGCAGGTTTGTGCGCTTCTGATGAGCGCACGCACAAATCTTCTCACTGCGCGCGCGAGCTCGCGTCCTCTGGCTCTTAAATATTTGAGCTGGCAAAGCTTACATGACTTTAGTCTAAACATCGATATCAACGTGTGCTGTTCAGGTCTCACCTGTGCGCGCGCTATCAGCACCCAGGTGATGACGGAATAAATGCTCATATTCCAGCATACGCACTCGCATTGAACAAGAGTGAATGATTTGTCCACTTATTTTATTTTTTTTCCTTCTCAACGCTGTTGTTATAATGTACTGGGAAGCCAGAATGCGCATCCATTAACAGAAACATACATTAGCCGAACCCTATTTGTTTTACGTGTTATTTATAACAAACCACATGCGTTGTCAGAATTCAGTTGAACCGCGGTCCTAGCGCGTGCCGAACCGTGTGTGGAGAACCGTGCAGTTCGGTTTTTTTCCGCGAACCGTGCCACCCCTAAATCACGCAGATATCCCAAGATCAATCTGAAACATATTTCTGTGGTGTATTTGTGTCTGTGTTCACTAGCTCTACCTGTGACATCCAGCTGAGCTCCAGGAATCCCCGTCCATCTTCCATCCTCTCTGTTTGTAGTGAATCTGCAGTAGTAGATGTGTTTCTCAGCTTCTCTTACATCAGTCAAAGTGATTCTGTAAGTGTCTTTATATTCACTGTCACACTGAACTCTTCCACTGTTTACTGGAACTGAACACAGCTTTGGTGGTTCTCCATCAGTTACAGCAGGTTTGGTCCAATAGACTGTTATGAGCTGATGATCATGAGGATATTTTACAGTACAGGACATATTCACTGTTGATCCCTTTAATGCACAAACATACGAAGGGCCATAATTTACTCCCCAATACTGCTGACCATCAACCCCTGAAACACAGAAATTAGAAAATTAGGTGGTTTTTCAGGTGTTTTGAACCAATTTATATAGTATTTTGACCATGTTTACTTGTTAGCTGACAGCGAAACACTCATGTCAGTTTAAGAGCTACAAGTGTGAAGAGCTCAGTCAGCTTTTCAAGAGTGTTAAAGTGTTTGTTTAGTGACCGAAGACTCACCCGCAGTCATGATCACCAAGATCAGAAGAAGAAACATTACGAGTGACATCACCATAGTTAGTCCTGCCATCATAAAACAATTATGACATTATGAGCATCATCTATATATAACATCACAAACACTATCTTGATAATCAGTAGATAGAGATCATGATGATTTCAGATTAATTCTCTGCTCATTAAAGGCTTGATGTGTGCTGAGGATGTTTCTCAGGTCAGGCCTTGTGTGTCTAAAGAGCTTCACACAATATTTACAAAAGTATCTATAACAGATTTTGAGCTTCTGGAACTCATCACCACATTTTCACAAATATCAGTTGCAGGCCTACAGAATTATTTTATCTAATGCTAAATGTTGTAAAAATGTTCTTACCGTGCTGCAGTGTCGATGTCTCAGTGTCTACACCCAAATGACAAAAACAACTGCAGCTTAAAGTGTCAAACGCCTGCAGTTTTCACACTTTAATATGCAGTTAAAAATATCTGTCTTTCTGGACATGTGTGACACCGTCTCAACCGCACAAGACCAACTCAAAAAGTCTCCAGATCCAAACAAATAACAAGCTTTAGAGATCACTATTATTAAATCTTTGTGAGAGAACGTGAAACATGTTGAGAAAGAGCTGTTTATTAAAGAAGCTCATTATGGCTGCAGGAGAGTCTGGGTGGATTTTTAAGAGATGAAGCTTTATAACTCTTCATTTTACTTCCTCTTCCTGGGTCAAATTCTGTGTTTAACACATGAAGCAGTGATGCAGCACAACCTCACGTACCATCATCATGAGCAGGATGGGTAACAGCATCTACACAGCAAAAAGCCCAGTGTTAAATTAATTTCATTCATATGAGTGTGTGCGGGGCGTCAGATTAATGGGTGTCCATTAGGTCTGTGAACATTTGAAAAGCATGTGATTTGAGGCTGAGCTCTAATTGGCTTGTTTCAGATCGTCTCGAACCCTGTCACTTTTGATTTTATAAATTGTCATCTGAAAGGATTTCTTAGTCTTTCTTATTCCCTCTAGTGGACAGCATTAGTATTACGGCCTTCATCTCTGAATCTGATTAAAATAAATGGCTGATATTTTCAAAATTACTGTTAGTGCCCTGAGCATCTTGACATGTTTACTCAGAATGGCTCGTCCATGTATAAGAAGTTCTGAGAAATTATGGATTCAAACACTGAAACCGGTCTCCCTTTACAAACTGGTCATTTGAAATGTTGCAGTTGAAATTAACATTTTGTCATCACTACATAATTTTTGTTTTTATCCTTCACTCTGTAGGTCTGTGATACCATACTCCTACACACCATGGAACGGTTCTCCTTCACAAACCATCTTGTTAGTGCCACCTTGATGCAAGCAGACAGGTTTGAACAGTTCACAGTGGCGTTTCCTGAAGAGGCACTGAGCAGGACTTTGAAAGCCTATCCAGTGCTCAGTGGGAGTAAGCTGAAGACAAAGCTTAGTCTCATCTGCTGCAAGGAGGAGTTCAGAACCTGTCATGGTGCTGTGGACCTACTCCAGCTGTTTATGGAGAATAATCTTGAAGTCTTTTCAGAGACTGTCACTCTCCTAAAGATCCTCATAACCACACCAGAAGCTGATTATAACACCCTTGTGATGCCACAGCAGATTTTTCTGGTTTTTCTAAACATTTTGGAAGGATTTCAGACAAGCTGTTCTGATCAAAAAAAAAAAATTGTGGTTAATTTTATTTTAGGCACACACAGACATCAAGAATCAGCGTATCTCAAGAATTGTGACAAACAGCATATTCAGAAAAACACATCAACTCTGAACATCACAAAACAAGCTACAAAAGTCACATAAAAACAGCAAAAATGAAATAGTAAGAATAAAAGAAGTTACAAAGGCAATTCTGCTCATAATTTATTCATGCCGCAATGCATGATGGGAGCCATGGATGAGTTTTGATTGGCTACAACATGCTTTTTGATGGTCACGGTTGTTGTTATTCTCACGCTGATTCTTGATGTCTGTGTGTCTTAATTTAAAAAAAATATTTTACGTTTTTGATCAAAATAAGTTTTAAAAACATCTATTTGACTGTATATATTATGTTGTTTACAGGGTTGATGTAATCAATACAGAAAACCTACCTCAGTTATTCAGGTCACTACATGAAGGTTGTGTCAAAACAAAATCAAAGCCATATAATCATCTTTCTCCGGGTTTGTTTGGCTGGTATAACTCAGCAATCAAACAAAATTTAACATTAAAAAGTTAAAGGTCAAGAGCCCACCTAATGCAAACACTGTCCACTATATCCTTCTGTTTGTTAACATCAGGTGTCTTCAATAATGGTCAATCGTCACTTAATTAATCACCTAATTATCTCATTAACTTTAACTCTGCTTCAGTGTTAATTTGACACTAATCATTAAATACACAGCAGGCACAAGAGAAATGCTTATTATGTGAGATGTCGGTGTTTTTAACAATACAGACATTATGAGGTTACTCCAGTAAAGATACAGTAGAACAAAATCCACTCAGATATTGTTGTAGAATTTTCCTTGTTCAAAATAAATTGCTAGAGAGGTTTTGAAGACAGTAGACTTTACTGACCATACAACAAAGTCGAGTAACGGTTTGCAAAGGTAACTTCAATGTCTGTTTTACACTCGTGTGTGTATATATATATATATATATGCCTGAAGCTATATTCCATATGTGCTCTGTTGTATTTTGGGACAGGCATTTTCTTCCTTGAAGGTGATCAATAACTTGTGTGTGTGTGTGTGTGTGTGTGTTTGTGTGTGTGTGTGCATGTGTATGTGGTTTATGAGGACACAAATTTGTATAATGACATGGGTATGATAGAGGTATTGCAATATGAAGGTGGTTTATGAGGACACTGCCTATGTCCCCGTAATTCAAAAGCTTAAAAAACATACTAAATGGTGTTTTTTTTTTTTCTTCCTGTGTCTCCTGTGAGGGCTAGGTTTAAGTGTAGGGTTGGTGTAGGGCAATAGCACACACAGTTTGTTCAGTATAAAAACCATTACGCCTATGGAGAGTCCCCATAAACCACAAAAACCAACGTGTGTGTGTGTGTGTGTGTGTCAGTGATGCAGTTTTTTTTTTTTTTGCCCAATGTGTTCAAGAATCCTTCATTATAGCAGATTGTTGCTGAAATTGAACTGTGTTAGTAATGTAGTAAATTTAGTAAGGGACTAGCCACAGGATAAAATTAGTGAATCAGAGAACTACTTGATGAGCATATATAATATATAATCGGTATTCGTTGATTATCTTATTTACTCTGTGTTTGCTGTAATAAATGTGCTTTGTAAACACACAGTTAGAACAGCCAGAGAAACAGCTGATATTAAATAAAGGGTCAGGAGCCCAACTGAAGCTCGATCGCTTGAGTTTGTTGAGCTCATAATCACAAGTGGGTCTTATAAAGTTTGTGATAGCATGCCATGCACCATGAGACAAGCTATGTTGTTATTTTTATCCTGCCGTGCTCCCCGTCTGTGTAATTCATAAACACGAATTATGTACAGTATCATCAGATGACTGACTTTGAATCGGAGTAGTTTTCTGTAAAGATAACCTGCTTGTATTAATAGTGGAATGTTTATTTGCAAACGCTAGCACTGCTAATGTGAGAGCTCCAGCTCTTGAAGCTCTTCCCTCTTCGTTTGCATGAAAGCAACATCCTCAAATACAGAGTGTTTTGACTCATACCTTAAAAGTGGCAATTTTAACAAGCTATAAAAAAAATTATCTGTCTGGTATTTTGAGCTAAAACCTCACATACACACTCTGGGGATATCAGAGACTTATTTTACAACTTGTAAAAATGAGCATAATAGGTCCCCTTTAAACACAAACATCTGAAACGCTATTAATTCTCAATAAGAACTTATGTTAATGTACGACAAACTGGTTAGTAATAAGTGTAAGAATGTGTAATGGCTGAAGGTCAGTTATAGTTCTTGTGTTTCTGCTCGTCTCTTTTCGGTGTTCTGTTCTTGTTCCTCTTTACTTCAGTGGTTCTGCTTATTAACAGCAGGTGTTCATCACTAATACTCCGCAATCACTTACATGTGCACTTAATTATCTCACTGCAACCCTGAGATAATTAACTTTTTCTCTTTGTGGTGTGGACACTGAGGGGTTGAAAGGGTTAAACGTATAATATAAAAATATACACCCACAAAATTTAAATTAACAGTAATAAAATGTAAATTAATTTAATGACAAACAAATTAGAAAAACAGTAATACACCGGCAACACTGTTGCCAGTAGTTTACTGTAAAATCAAGGAACAGTAATAAACTGTAAAACCTAACAGTGAAAAAAGTTATTTGAGCTCAATAAAAGGAGAGTAAATGCTGAAATTAAGTGCTATTCTATGTGTTTTTACACAACGATATAGGAGAGATCTGTTAGTGTTAAATGTTCAGTTGAGATTGAAAGGTTTTCTGTTTGTCTGAGTTTTGTGAGGTTACCGTTGTGCTGAAGAGTAGAGCCTGTGCTTCAGTCAAGGCAAAGCTCAAGAAACACTTATAATATATCTGCTGCTTTATTTAAAGGCAGTTGTTGTGTAGTTGCTGATGTAAATCAGCTAAATTACACATGTGTGCTGTGGATAACTAGATGTTGTCTGCAAGAAATTTTATTTGATATTTAAATGGTTACATTTCTTTCAGTTATTTTTGCTTTAAAAAAATGTTCTAAGTAGATTCAAATGTTCAAATGTTCATGTTTAAAAAAATATATTAGTTTATAAACTAAATTGGCAGTTTGCTAATTTAAGGAAGTCAGTATCCAAAAATGAAATTAGTTAACATGAGTTTTAATTTAGTCCATGGTATCTTTACAGTAAAATACTGTAAACTAGACTACAGTAAATAACTGCACAATTAACAGCAAACTACTGGCAACCGTGTTGCCAATATATTACTGTAAAAATGCCTGGTAAGGTCTAACAGTGTGTACAGGCAGTCAGCCCTGTTCGTTTTGGCAAACTGAAATTCCATTGGTTTGTGTAGCTACATGAACATTAACCAATCAGGCTTCAGTATTCTGAGAAAACAGAGTTTAACCTCTAGCGTGGTATAGATAATGCTCATTCCTGTTATTTCTTATGTTAGTACCTGGAGCATTCCTATAAAATGATGAAACGACTGTTTATATACAACACAGCGGTTCACCTTGGTCAAAATCACATTCCCGGGGGGTGGAGGCATTTGCTTCAAACCACGGACTAAACAAACAACCCATGGCAGCAGTATAAAACTAGCCCAATTCCACTGGAAAACTGTAGACTTGGCAACACTGGTTCCATGTCGGAATGTCTGTTTTTGTTTTGGTCTGTTTGATTCCACACACTCCCAGTTTACCCAGTGGTATTTCAACACCCCAGGTTGCCAGTTGGTGGCATACGCAGCGTATTGTATTGCAGCCATGGAAACCGGTAACCACACAGAGATTGTATGAGCACATAGCTGGAAATTATTAGAACATGGTTAGGCTATTTATAGGCAAATAGAACAGAGCAGCAGTTAAGTGTAAAATGTGCTAAATTGTCATAATGAAGTCATAATGAAGACTTTCTGACAATGTTCAAATTTAATGTATTTAGCAATAAAATCACACAGTATGAACACACAAAAGAAAATATCTGTTCTACATTGACTGTACAAAGCGAGAGCTAAAAGGTCTTTGACTATTACAGGTCTGAGTGGTGTTCATGTGTGAGTGTAGAGTGAAGGCAGTGTGTTTGATATTCACAATCAATTAAGATCTTAATAAATGAGTGGATTTTCAACTGAAAGCCAGTACTGTCCGAACAATGCCATGAATGTGTACATGGGTGAAATCAAGCAGAGAGGGATCTGGAACAAGACCTGGGCTGGACTCAAATCCAGGTCTCACATGAGCATCAAAAGGATGCAGCTCGACCACATGTTCTTCATTTGACTGAGCTGTAGATCACGTCCTCAGATCTGGGGAGAAAGTAAATGAATATGTTAATGTGCAACCAGCAGGTGACAATCCATCATTTCAACAACACAAAACAAGAGGTCTGATTAAGCTTTAAATATGTTTCATTTGGGTTCAGATGAATCGTTTCTAACCTGTTGGCATCAGACGGATGTTGCCTCTCAATGGTCTCTTCAGTCTTGTTCATGTCTTTGTTCTTGAAGTGATGGACACTAGCATACTGAATCTCTTCAGCATCTCCAGAGTTTTTTTCTGTTTGTTCTCTCCCAGAGCGTTTGGGTTTCTTCGCTTTAATGTTGGCATAAAGATCATCCCCCTTATTGGCTGATTCTAGTGAATACACTGGAACGTCATTGGTCGGAGCCGTTTCTTCTGATCTGCCAACACGATCATCCTGCTGTTTCATAAAATAACAATCACACAGATATCACAAGATCAATCAGAAACCTCATGTCAAATATTTGTGAAGTAACAGTACATGATCTTGTAAGTAATTTTTATAGTCAAATATAATATCTATATCATGATCCTGCTGTTTTTGTATATTCAGGTATGTATTTTAATACTTGCCTGATTTTGTCTGACAACATTAGCGCCACCATCTCTCCTCTTTTTCCTGGAAAAAAAAAAATTGTTACAAAGTTCTGAACAGTAATATGTTGCAAATAATATTTCATATTTTGCAATAAGTTTAACAAATTTAGCATTTGTGTTAACTTGTGAAATGTAGGAGCTTACTTAATAAACACAATGATGATGATGATGATGATGATCAATGCTCCACATCCCGCCACAATCCCAGTAACTGTGTACAGAGCAGCTCTCTGAGTCCCTAAAACAAGATGTTCATGAAGATCATTTCACACTAGAGACAGATGAAACTCAAAGAGTGTCTGTTTATAGTGAATACCTTTAATAGAGACTGAAACAGCCGCTGATCTCTGAGATCCATGTTGATTCTGAGCCTCACAATAGTAGCGTCCACTGTGACTGGAGTTAAAGCTGGAGATGATGAAACTCTGTCCAGATCCAACAGCTAAGCTTTGATTCTCCTTATACCAGCTGAAGTTCAGAGCAGGAGGGTTTGAGTCACCGCTGCAGCTCAGAGTCACTGAATCTCCCTCCACTATTTCAGCAGATCCATTTATGGACACTGAGACGCTCTTTGGAGGATCTAGATTAAATGTGAATGATGAATAATTACTTGATTTATCTCATGAACGTCCCTTATATGGTTGTTGACGATTACTGAAGTGTATCCACAAGCAGAAGTTGAAAAAGATTTTATTTGAGTGATGAGATCAGAAAGGTACATGAACTGATTTATAAACCCATGAGGAGGGTCTCTATTCACATTCATTTTACGTATTATTACTTTAGTAAGTATAAATCATGTCTAATAATAAAAGATGTCATGCATTCAGTATGGACAGGTTTAATTTATCAAACAAATCTGAACTAAATTCTGAAAATCTCTGAATAATCTGTGAATTATTTCACTAATATTAATGAATCAGTTTGTACTCACATCCTACATGAAGATAAACAGGTGGAGAGATCAGATGTTGATATCCTGAAACAGCACACTGATAGTTTCCTGAATCAAGACGACTGACTGACTGCAGCTGAAGCTGATTCTCTGAGATGTTTCCTGTAGTTAATGTCTGTGTGTTTCTGTACCAGATGAATGTTGTTTGTTGAGGCAGAGAGCAGCTGCTTTTACATCTCAGAGTGACTGAATCTCCCTCTTTCACACTCTGCTGTGTCTCCACCTGCAGATCTGACAACGACTCTGTGTTTCGCCATTATAGTTTCACCAACATAGCTTAGTGTTATAACAACTGAAACTTTAAGGGGATGAAACTAGTAAAGAATAAAGTATTTAAATGTATGCATTTGCTTTCATCCAAAGTGACTTGCATTGATTCAAGGTAAACTCTCTATCAGTAAATGTGTTTCCTGGGAACTGAACCCATGGCTTTGGCATTACTAGCGCTGTGCTTCACTGTTTGAGCTCCTGGAATAACAGGTGACGATGTGTTTTACATATTTCTGTGGTGTATTTGTGTCTGTGTTCACTAGCTCTACCTGTGACATCCAGCTGAGCTCCAGGAATCCCCGTCCATTTTCCACCCTCTGTGTTTGTAGTGAATCTGCAGTTGTAGATGTGTTTATCAGCTTCTGTTACATCAGTCAAGGTGATTCTGTAAGTGTCTTTATATTCACTGTCACACTGAACTCTTCCACTGTTTACTGGAACTGAACACAGCTTTGGTGGTTCTCCATCAGTTACAGCAGGTTTGGTCCAGAAGACTGTTCTGAGCTGATGATCATGAGGATATTTTACAGTACAGGACATATTCACTGTTGATCCCTTTAATGCACAAACATATGAAGCGCTGTAATTCACTCCCCAATACTGCTGACCATCAACCCCTGAAACACAAAACACAGAAATTAGAAATATAATTATGCTTTCAAACACATGAATCTTTCATTTTCTTCTTGATTTCAGCTGATGTCTAACTTTACAAACTCAATTCAAAAGAATAGTGTGAATAATTCACTAATCAGTTTGTACTCACATCCTACTTTAAGATAAACAGGTGGAGACTTCAGATGTTGATATCCTGAAACAGCACACTGATAGTTTCCTGAATCAAGACGACTGACTGACCGCAGCTGAAGCTGATTCTCTGAGATGTTTCCTGTAGTTAATGTCTGTGTGTTTCTGTACCAGATGAATGTTGTTTGTTGAGGCAGAGAGCAGCTGCTTTTACATCTCAGAGTGACTGAATCTCCCTCTTTCACACTCTGCTGTGTCTCCACCTGCAGATCTGACAACAACTCACTCATTCATCATCTTAAAGTGATAGTCCACTTAAAAATGTTATTTATCACTTTGACGTTGTTCTAAATCCACACATGGCCTTTTTTCTTTCTCAGAACATGTTTACAAATGTCCTGCTGGTGATTGTCCATTTAATAGCAGTTCAGTTCTTGTTTATATGTATAGCACTTTTCACAACAGAAAAACATTTCAAAGCAGATTCACAGCCAACTTTTGTTTCAATGAAACAATATCTTTGGGCCCAAATGAACATGGAATCTAGTATTACTTTCTATTATCTCTTTCTTTGATTTCTCCAAATCACAAGTGACCGTTTCAGGACAAAAACTAAACTCTTCTGAGAACAAGATAATATCATATAATATTAAAATAAGCTCTAAGTCACATGTTTGGTTAAACAGATTAAATTATATGTGAAGCCTTTAAAAACAGTCTCATGCAACTCATATTGTATATGACTGGTTTTGATGATAAAGATACTGTAAAGTAATTAATCTAAACCTTGCCCGTTGCTCTCCTTTACTCATTCATGAGAGTATAAGAAGAACAGTTTACTCTGGTGTGTAGAAAACTTTTAGAAGAACCAGAAAGCATGAAAATAGTGCACACGTGTGCAATGAGAAGAACTGCTGCGAGGGCTAGATTTTTGCTAAACAAGAAATTACATTTCAGTCGGCTGCTTTGTTTCTTGATGAATCCTGGCTATCACACACCTTCAGAATACGTAAAAATCAAGCACTTGTTTGTGTCTGTGGTGTATTTCTGAGAGTTCACTACCTGTGACGTCCAGCTGAGCTCCAGGAATCCCTGTCCATGTTCCTCTGTTTGTAGTGAATCTGCAGTTGTAGATGTGTTTATCAGCTTCTGTTACATCAGTCAAAGTGATTCTGTGAGTGTCGTTATATTCACTGTCACACTGAACTCTTCCTTTGTTTTCTGGGTCTAAACACAGGTTCGGTGGATCTCCATCAGTTACAGCAGGTTTGGTCCAGAAGACTGTTCTGAGCTCATGATCGTGTGGATAGTTTAAAACACAGGATAATTTCACTGTTGTTCCCTTTAATGCACAAACATACGAAGGACCGTAATTCACGGTCCAATACTGCTGACCATCAACCCCTAAAACACAGAAATGATGACAAAAGCAAATACAGTCGCTGATTCAGAAGAGCCAGATTGTCATAGCAAAGTCAGAATTACCTCCTCTCCTAACTTCATGAAACGGTTGTCCATAAAATGTGTTGCTGTTCTGTTGTAAGTAAACTTAATGATTCCTAAATGCATCTACTTTCAGAAGGCCAAATAAAGTGCTTTCGCCTAGAAACGCAGTGTCTCCCTGTCATGGCTGCATCAACACTACTGAGGTTACTGAAACCACGGCTTCTTTCTTCGCGTGAACATTTGGGTGGTGTTACGCAAATATTTCTACATGACATAGACATGTGGGGGCCTGTTTTAATGTGGCGTTTTAGGGGGTTGTGGCAGAGTCTTAACTTTGAGAAAGAATATCTCTTTGGTTTTGAGACTTTAGTCTTTGCAACTTCAGGAATCGTATCTATGCACAATCTATGCATGGCCAAAATATGAGCATCTAAGTGTTTAAAACATGCAGAGATATATCAGTGTTGTATCCGAGTCCAGTGTTGAGTCCTAGTTATTAATTAATTGAAGTTAATTGGGCAGAGGTGGGGCTTTCAAGAGTTAAAGTTAATGAGATAATTAAGTGACTAATTAAAACCTGTTAACCCGCTCCAGGACGCCAGTGCACCGAACGCTTTGTTTGCATGTGTCATTGTTTACGAATAGATTAAATGAAACGGGACAAAGTTAATCTTGACTAACTATATATCATTCTGAAAGTCTAAGCCTCGAGAATCGACGACAGATCACTGTTTTTTCGAGTGAAAGCTTATAAGGAATGTATTTGCTAAATTTGTGTAAGCCGTACACATCAAAACATGCAGAATAAAAAAGCAGTAAGTACCAGATTCATTGTAATAACGAGTCACAAACGCGTCCAATGCTGAAATCCTGGTTTAGTTAGAAAGGCAAGGGTCCATGGAACTAGAAATATTTTCAGAAAAAATATTGCAGGAATCTGTTTTTTCATGGTATCATCTTCAAATTTGAAATATAAACTCATGAGACACGTGGCTTTCAGCCCATTACTTTTCTGGATTGCTCCAGGACTTATTTCATGTATCTGTATATGAAATAAAAAAACATTCAGTGTGGAAAAACATTTTTCAAGGCACGTCAGTGTCTATAACTTTGTATCTTTTTGAGCATTATCAACTCTAGACAATGGATAGTAAAGCCTAGAGTGTCTTCTTTCCAAAGATACCTAAATTGTGTGTGTAGCACACTTTGTCAGGAACTGTTACCATTTTAATTTAGGTAGGTTATTTTCACCTGTGAGGCCCACAATGGGGGGGTGCTGGCTAACAGGTTAAATGATTGTGCATTAGTGATGAACACCTGCTGTTATTGAGAATTACAGAGGATCAGGGCCCGTATTCGGAAAGATTCTAAGAATCCTCTCAGAGAGCTCCTAATTTAGCGTAAAAATTTCTAACTAGGAGTCTTAGCTTAAAAGTGATTCAGGACCAATCTGAGAGCAACTCTGAGCGAGGAAAAGACACAAACTTTTATCTTAGTGAGGAGGTGGGGCTGACCCCGTTGCTAGGAATGACACAATCTTTTGAAGACTGTGATTGGTTGGTTGTCAAGAAGGAAATAAAAGAGCGCTTTTAAGAGTAGGGTATATTATAAGCCTTCACTTTGAAATTACAGGCGTAATTTTTCCTGTTTTACCGTTTTCTCTCTCTCTCTCTCTCTCTCTCTCTCTCTCTCTCTCTCTCACACACACACACTATATATGTATATATATTCTTTATTTACCATGCTGTCATACTTACTGTATTTTATAGGAAATGAACAGAGACATATAAGCCTAATAAGTGCTGTAACAGACCCAAATCATCACTGCTGCATAGTTGCATTTTTCCAGTTGCCAAATACGTTAATGTAGTGATTACGTCCATTTCTGACGCTATGGCATTTCTGTGCGGTGTCTGAGATGTTAGCGTGTCTTTAATAAGATCGGTCACAAACATGATCCCTGCACGATCTAATGTGTAGTGTCTTATTAACTCACTGTCATGCATTGTGTGCAACACATTTCTTCTCCCTCTTCATGTTTCATCCATTTTATCCTCTGTTAAAGAAACTCTTAAGCCCCTTAAAAGTCCTCGTCCGTACTCCTAACAATTTTGGACCTTAAGACCTCTTTTAAGGTTTAAGATGCTTTCTGAATTACTTTTTTCTTTACTAGGATCTTTTCTTTAATTTTAAGAGGAAACACCCACATTTCTAAGAATTTTCTAATAATTTTGTTACTAGGAGCAACTCTTAGCAATAAGATTTTCATGAATACGGGCCCAGATGTTGATGTTTTATTGGTTAAAATTATGTCCCCATCATGGAGATCAGTGTTTGCTTTAGTTGGGCTGTGCTAGATCTATCTCCGTAGCAATGCATGTGGTGTTGTAAAGCAGAGAGGTCAGTGCTACGCAGTGAGCAGCTCTTAGCTGTTTTCATATGATGAGCTAGCCATCATGAACTGGCCTGGTTACAATCAAAATAACTTTTTTTCTTTATATGTTTAGGTTTTGTATAATCAACCTTGTGAAACTTCAACATGAAAACAAAGTGTTGCTCTAATGAATTTTACACCTATGTAATGCATATAAAAAAAATTGAACACCAGTTTTATTTACACTGTAAAAAAAAATGTTTCAAAAAGTTGTTTCAACTTAAAATAATTTGTTACCCCCGCTGACTTAAACATTTTAGTTTAGTCAACTTGAAATTTTAATATACTCAATGTTAATTTAAGGGACAACTGGAATATTTTAGTTGAGTAAACTTAAGTCACTTAATTCTCATTAACTTTAACTCTTGAAAGTCCCACCTCTTCCCAATTAACCTCAATTAATTAACTAGGACTCGACACTGGACTCAGATACAACACATCAACACATGTAACTACACATATACATGCGCACACACACACACACACACACACACGTATGTATGTACAGGGTGCGAACTACGGGGGAGCTTGGCTCCCATTAATAAGACATGGGCTCCCCTGAAAACTTGATTTGTGAAATTTTGGGGGGTCTCAAAAAATATTGACAATGTGTTATTTTGATGTGCAATTTTAGTTTCGTGTAATGTGATCATTGTGGGTTATTATGTTTAAAATTGCAAAAATAACATTAATTCATTCATGACGGCGATTTAAACCTAATTCACTTCAATAAAGATAAATATACATGCTATTCTTGTCATGAGCATCAAGGTGTGGGGGCGCTGCGGTGCAAATTAGTAACTACATGTTTAGTAGCTACATGTTAACTCAAAGAAGATTCGTAGGAAAAAATATAAACGTTGGATTCAACATTGGCCGTAGATCTGCGGTTAGCATCATATAGCCACCATGGCAAAAGAAAACAAGGCAGTGTAATTAATTTTGGTTTTGCTAAGAAATTGTGTAGTGATGACGTTAATGGCACGACCGATTTACCTGCTTCAAGCCCTGTTAGCACACCTCCCGCTGGGATGACAATGCAAGAAGTAATGCTGCCTTCACGTACTATCGGAAATTTCCAAGTCATGATTACCAGCTTGTCATATTCAAGTGCTTTAATGTCGGAAAGAATAAAATGTAGCATCCCATTGACAAATTCACCGCACTACACATGCAGTTTGCTGACAATTCTGGAATTTCGGTCAAATACATGTTTATTTCACTAATAAATAATCCCGATAGCACATGAAGGCAGCAGAAGGCATTGTAAGTCCACAGGCAAGCGCACGAACACCCCCCTAAACCCCCCACCCCCAGTTGTAAAAAAAAATTTAAATCATCTCTTTTTAAACCGTGTCTTATACACAGAGACACTGTCATGTTAGAATAGAAAAGGGTCCTGTCCAAACTGTTGCTGTAAAATTAGAATCACACAATTCCCTAGAATATCATTATATGATTAAACATTAAGATTTGTACTCATAGAAATTACTAAAGTAGTCAAACATGTTCATTAGAAGGGGGTGACCCAATACTTTTGGAAATACACTGTGTGTATATATAGTTATATGAACCACTGCCCTACACCACACCCAACCCTAAACTTACCGGATAGTGTTAAGGGGATAGTTCACCCAAAATTGAAAATTTGTCATTAATTAGTCACCTTCATGTCGTTCCAAACCCATAAGACCTCTGTTCATCTTTAGAACACAAATTAAGTTATTTTTGATGCATTCCATGAGCTCTCTGACCCTCCCATAGACAGCAAGTGTCCGTACACAATCAAGGTCCAGAAACATAGGAAGGAGATCAGTAAAATAAATCCATGTGACATTCAACCGTAATTTTACCAAGCGATGAGAATACTTCTGTGCACAAAAGAAAAAAAATTATGACTTTATTCAACAATTTATCTCCTCCGCGTCACCCTGGTGCCATTTTGGAGAGTATGCACTGAACATAAACAATATGCTATTCAGTGTCTGCTGTGCCCTGCGACAGAATAGCATACTAGACCTCGATCGTGTAAAGACCCTTGTTGTCTATGTCAAATATCTTAATTTGTGTTCTGAAGATGAACGGAGGTCTTGCGGGTTTGGAGCGACATGAGGGTGAGTAATTAATGACAGAATTTTCATTTTTGATAGAACTATGCATATATAATGCATATAAGTGATATAAAAATGAATTCACTGATGCAGCCATGCTATATTAACTTTTTGTCGAACCGTAGTTTCACAGGTTTCGTACTGGAGCTTTTCATCACTCAAGTGATGAAACCGAGCAAACCTGAGTTGGCAAATTCATGCATACGAAGCTGTATATGTGACAACAATGTGCAAAAGTATTAGTTTTCAAATTGTGCAGGATGTTAAAATTGTTCTGAAGTCATAAAATAATATTCTGAAAAGTAATTGTGTGAAAATTAGCCTTTATCAAATCTCTGTACCTGAAAATCATACTTTGTGTGAAAAGGAATAAAAGTTGTTGGAGTTTTACTGCCTCTAGTGTTCATTTCAGTGGTCATTTCAATGGAAACTGCAGTGAATCATACATATAGGTACGTTTTGCAGAAATATGTGTAGGCAAGTGTTTCCAATGAGCCTAGGTTGTTTTTATATGGTAGCTGAGAGCAAAACACTCATGTCAGTTTGAGAGCTACAACGTGTGAAGAGCTCAATCAGCTTTTCAAGAGTATTAAAGTGTTTGTTAATTGACTGAAGACTCACCCGCAGTCATGATCACCAAGATCAGAGGAAGAGATGTTACGAGTGACATCACCATAGTTAGTCCTGCAATCATGAAACAATTATGACATTATGAGCATCATCATTACAGGCAAACAGCAAGGTGGAGAGGCATGCATCCAAACTGAAACGCATACAGATTGCTCAGGCAGAAGGCTTCGACTGGAAAAAGGAGCTCTGTAGGTATGTGGCAATGTACAAAGCTATTCACCACAATAATACAGGGAAGAGTCATGAAGCTTTTCAGCCAAGTGGTTAACAAAAGGGTTCATTTCTGGAGGCTTCATTTGCTCACAACACCACCTGGTGGCCAAAGAGTGTAAAACAAGCAGATATATTACAGACAGAGGTGGCCAGTGCAGGGGTCAGAAAGTAAAAGTCCTGCCATATGTTACTTTTATGTCACGTTGAGTATGACATGTTCACAATGTTTTCTGGATAGTTTCTAAAATGCATGTTTAATTCTAAGCAAAGGGGAAATGTCACGGATCAAGTGTAATGCGTACGACATCATTACGCATGGAGAGCGACGAGTAAAGTTCATGAACATCCTGCCTCCTGTCTGATTTAATTTAGCAGCTTTAGCTAGTTTGAGCAAAGACAACAATCAGATGTGCTAAAACAGCAGCTACATTTAAATCCAGACTCAAAACCCATCTATTTCACTGAGCAATTACTGAATGAGCACTGTGGTAGCATCCTAATATGGTTGCACTGCATTTTGTGTAGTATCCTCTTTTTTTTTTTTTTCTTAACTGTTTTCATTCATTTTAAATGTTTATTCTCTGCTTTATGATTTTTAATTTATTTTTATGTAAAGCACTTTGAATTGGTATTGTGTATGGAATAAACTTGCCGTGCCTAAAGAGCTTCACACAGTATGCATCTACATACTACATGCTAATATGTATCTACAACAGATATTGAGCTTCTGGAATTAAAATCCATTCATCACATCAACATTCACCAAACAACCTACAGAATTAGGTAACACTTTATTTCGATAGTCCACTTTAGACATTCTACGAACAGTTAGTTACTTTTCAACTAGCAGTCATTAGAGTATTATAGACTGTCTGCTTAATATCTTCAAACACTTTATTTTGATGGGTCCACAACATACAGCATACTAACTTTGCAAGTATATGTCAACTTATTCTACCTACCCTACTGAGAGTTAGTAGACATGTATTTGCAAATTAATGAGAAGTAGTTGACTTGAGTTACAAAGTTACTTCTAGTTAGTAGAATGTCTAAAGTGGATTATCGAAATAATGTGCAACCCAGAATTATTTCATCTAATGCTAAATGCTGGTAAAAATGGTCTTACCGCACTGCAGTCAATGTCTGAGTGTCAACAGCCAAATGACAAAAATATCTGCAGCTTAAAGTGTCAGAAGGCTACAGTTTTCACATTTCAGAACCTGCAGATAAAATCTTCATCTTCCTCTTTCTGAGCATGTGTGACGCCATCTCAACCACACAAGAACAACTCAAAAAGTCTCAAGATCCAAACAAATAACAAGCTTTAGAGTTCAGTATTGTTAAATCTTTGTGAGAGAACATGTGAAACATGTTTGCTTTGAGAGAGAACTGTTTAATGATGTTCATTATGGCTGCAGGAGCATCTGAGTAGGTTTTTTAGAGATGAAGTTTTACAAGTTTCACTTCCTCTTTCTGTGTTTAACACATCGAGTGGTGGTGCAACACAATCTAATTTACCAAAATCATGAGCAAATACATTAAGTGGGCCAATGCCCGTTTCTGACAGACAACACAAGCACTAATGCTACCAGACCAACGACAGATTCAGGACAAATAGTACTGATGTTCTTCAAAACAGATCTATTGAATGATTCCCAAAAACTGAGAAACTGGGATTGATTAGGCAAATTTTTTCTGCACTTCCATTGACTTTACTGTCATCTGGGGGTAAAAAAGATCAAGCGCATTTTACTGCCTGTTACAGTGTGACTGTTAGACAACATGCTGATTTCAAAATAAAAGTTACCAAAGGAATTGTTGCAATTTTTTGGTTGCACTTTATTTTACAGTTACCTGTACTTACAATGTACTTACTTCAGAAAGTACTGGAAAATATAAGATAAGTGCATGTGCTTGGGTTTGGTTTAGAGGTAGGTTCAAGGTAAGTCCCTAGTTATTATCCTTTGACAAAGAAAAGGGCAAAAAATACAGTACAAACACACTGACTTGTTTTAGCAGTTTCAGCAAAATGGAAAGTTGACTAAGACCATCTAAGCCCACTTTTAAGGCCAGGGACAATGAGAATCAAAAATAAAGCAAACTAGGTTATTTTTCACTCGGTTCATTTTGAATTTGGACTCAAAACTAACTGACTGGCTGTAAAAAAAATTTAAAAAGTAAAATAAATTTACATAATTCCTTGGATGAGATTGATAGCAATGAGGTTTTATTTAAATGAGGTTTTATTTTATTAGACCGCAAATATTACTCAAAGCAAAAACACATTTAACTGTTACATATTTCTCAATCTTTGCTTAAAATAAGATGTCAAACTTCAAAAGCATATCGCCATAATGCTTTGGAATGTGAGTAAATGACCAAATGTTATATAGTTATTTGGCTCAAAAAGTTCAAAATACCGGATGTGAAAATTCATCCTTTTAATTTAAGATTGAATATCAGCTATTTGAAACTCACTTAAAAAACGATTCCATAAAACAAAATGTGAACATCACAAACTGGTACTTAAAAAAATGATATTACAAATTAGTGCAGGTATTCTCATGCAAACTTTAGCAACTTAGTATGTGAGCGTCATTGAACAGCAACACCTCGAACAGCAGCTTCACAAATATAATCAGTTACAGACATTGAGTTTAACATGAAAACGTTACTAAGCGGAGTGATGAAATAACATAATTAGAAACCATAAACTGACTCTTTCAATACTCCAGTGACTTATTATTAATAACTACATTATTGTGATGTTACTTTAACAGAAATAAACTAGTTAAATGTATTTGCGAGTGCAGCACAAATAGAAAGACAATGTGAAACATACAATATACATTTGAAAGATGAAAATCAATTACGCTTCATTACAGTACACACAGTTACTTCAAGAAGGTTTAAATTAATGATAATGAAATAAGCATCAAATATGATATTTCTGAGTATTTCCATATGAGCTGCAACACTGCGAGGAGCGTTTACTGAGGATCTGCTGAAGCTCCTGCTAGGGTCTCATATTCAGAAGATCTGGACTGAAGCTCCAGAGCCGTGTAGGTTTCATCAGGAGCTCTGGAGTCCCCAGACTGTGAGAGAGAGATGAACAAAACAGCCTGTGTTTATATGGGTCTGCTGTATGTGAATGTAAAGAGTGTTTGAGACATTCACTGACTCTGATCGTGCTGTAAATGTCAGATGTTCTGGACACTGGATCCAGAGCTGTGTATGTATCATCACTCGAGTCAGCCGTCTGTAGAGAAAGATTTCAGATACAGTATTTTATTTGTGTTTCAGTGCAACAATATCATCAAATATTACAGTTGAAGATGGAGGTGTGTGTTTGCTGACTCGCCTGCTTTTGATTCACATCTTCACTTCCACCGTCTGTCCTCCTCTTCCTACTAAAAACAGGAGAAAACTATTAAAAATGTGTTAAAAAATACATCAAATAAAGAAAAAATACTAAAAGGCAATAAAAAAATCAATTTACTCTAAATGTGAGATTAAAATGTTTTAAATTTACTGACAAAACTTAACATTTCGTGTCCAGACAAACTTCACTCACCAAATGAACACAATGATGATGATGATGATGATGATCAATGCTCCACATCCCGCCACAATCCCAGTAACTGTGTGCAGAGCAGCTCTCTGAGCCCCTAAAACAAGATGTTCATGAAGATCATTTCACACTAGAGACAGATGAAACTCAAAGAGTGTCTGTTTATAGTGAATACCTTTAACAGAGACTGAAACAGCCGCTGATCTCTGAGATCCATGTTCATTCTGAGCCTCACAATAGTAGCGTCCACTGTGACTGGAGTTAAAGCTGGAGATGATGAAACTCTGTCCAGATCCAACAGCTAAGCTTTGATTCTCCTTAAACCAGCTGAAGTTCAGAGCAGGAGGGTTTGAGTCACCGCTGCAGCTCAGAGTCACTGAATCTCCCTCCACTATTTCAGCAGATCCATTTATGGACACAGAGACACTCTTTGGAGGATCTAGATTAAATGTGAATGATGAATAATTACTTTCTTTATCTCATGAACGTCCCTTATATGGTTGTTGATGATTACTGAAGTGTATCCACAAGCAGAAGTTGAAAAAGATTTTATTTGAGTGATGAGATCAGAAAGGTACATGAACTGATTTATAAACCCGTGAGGAGGGTCTCTATTCACATTCATTTTACATATTATTACTTTAGTAAGTGTAAATCATGTCTAATAATAAAAGATGTCATGCATTCAGTATGAACAGGCTGAATTTATCAAACAAATCTGAACTAAATTCTGAAAATCTCTGAATAATCTGTGAATTATTTCACTAATATTAATGAATCAGTTTGTACTCACATCCTACATGAAGATAAACAGGTGGAGAGATCAGATGTTGATATCCTGAAACAGCACACTGATAGTTTCCTGAATCAAGACGACTGACTGACCGCAGCTGAAGCTGATTCTCTGTGATGTTTCCTGTAGTTAATGTCTGTGTGTTTCTGTACCAGATGAATGTTGTTTGTTGAGGCAGAGAGCAGCTGCTTTTACATCTCAGAGTGACTGAATCTCCCTCTTTCACACTCAGCTGTGTCTCCACCTGCAGATCTGACAACGACTCTGTGTTTCGCCATTATAGTTTCACCAACATAGCTTAGTGTTATAACTAGAGATCGACCGATATATCGATTTACCGATATTTTTCCCGATATTTAAGCATTTTTTCATAATCGAATATCGGTTTTGTAATATCGGATTCCCCGATAAACACCGTCATCTTGTGGACGTTTTCAGAATTGCGCACAGGATCGCAATTGCAGCGCATCTGAGGGGAGACCAGACAGCAACGGCGTGCAGGTACTTGATTTGCTGTAGTTAGTAAACTATTTAATATTACAGGCATTAATGCACAAATTAGATGTATTACATAAATCCTTGATATATGGCCGGTTTCACAGACAGGGCTTAGACTAAACAAGGATTAGGCCATAGTTCAATTAGGACATTTAAGTAATTTTTATAAACGTGCCTTAGAAAAAATATTACTGGTGTGCATTTGGAGACAAAATAAAGGCACTGATATATTTTAAGATCAGTCAAAGCAAGTTTCTTTCAGTTGAAACAGCTCAGATTTATATTTTAGTCTGTAATTAGTTTTAAGCCTAATCTGTGAAACCGGGGGATATAGTTTAAATGCAACTTGGCTCTAAGAAATATGATAAATAAGATACTCTGTCAAGCCATGTCCCTATAAAGATAGGCTATAACTTTGCCTGAAATAACACAGCCATGAATTAGCACATGGTGGAAATAAAAGCGCTGAATTTAATTCTCTCTGTGGTCTATTAGTCTCGTGAAGTCGGAGTCACATAGATAATCCGTCAAGTCCTCTCCCAATAAAGACGTAACTTTGCATGAATTAAATAATACAGCCATGAATGATTGCATGTTGGAAAGAAAAGCATTGAATGTAATTCTCTCTCTGTTGTCTATATGCTCATCATTAGTCTCGTGAAGCCGCTTTCATATTGCAGTTCACTCAGCGGGTTGATGCTCAAGAAATGCTCAGCACGGCCACCGCATGTAACTTTTAACAAGATTCACTTTTTTGAAGCACCCTAAATTGTATTAACACTTACTATATAACCATTATTTCGTTTATAAACATCTAAATTAATACAACTCTATGGAAATTAATTATTTATTATCTCCGCGATCGATGGCAGTTTGAGTAGCCTATAGTTCTGTGTAAAGGCATAGATAAACCGCGCTGTCAGCAGCATAATTTAGAGCATGCCAGTTGAGAAATGCAATAAAATACAATGCTTGTTATATTCCAATATTCCAGAGAATATTATTCCGTGAATTAACATTATCCAGTGAATTATTCTTCACTCTTTATCCTATTAAACAGCTTAAAAAACGTTTTTTAAAAATGAAGTTGATATGACTCCTTTCCTTTATTTTCTCCATTTGAAAACATTCGACTTTCTATGTTCATTTTGCTTACTGCTAATATTAGTGTTGCTGCTAAAGCTTTTTATAAATAAAATGTTTTTCATTGTTGTAATACGAAGATTACATTTAACATGACAGGGCTCTAGACTGCGACCAAAATGGTAATTGTTTGCGAGTTAAAATTTGACGTGGTCGCATTTGTACGAGTGCCAGGTCTGCGCTACTCCAAAGCGTCTGCTTCATACAGCGCGCGCTGCCAGCCGCAGCACATTATAGCAGGAGTCAGATTTCACTGATCACGTGAAGAGAGGTGCTTTCAGCGCAAGCGCTTCGTGGGTAGAGCCTGGTTTATACTCGCCGCGTCAGCACGAGCGTGAAGGTGCGCGTCGCGGATGGAGCGCAACGGATGGATTTGTTTTCAAACTAAAGTAAAAGACCGCTTCTTAAACCAGAGAAGGTGAACGTGGTGGCATTCTTGTAAAAAAAAACATGCAAGTCCTGTCAGCTACAGCCAGTTTAGTTTTACTTTTCTTTTTGTTTTCGTTTTGAGAAGCTTGTTATCTTTGCTGTTTACCTCAGGTTATGCTATGGAGGCTTTCCTTAATTAAAAAAAATATATATATATTAATATTTATTTGCTTCCTCAGAGTTTGCTAAACATTCTGTAATATACTAGGTATATAGTACATCATGTGATGTGTCCTATGCCATGCCTCGTCTTATTCGTTTTTGTTGATAAATGTTATGTAAGAGTTTGTTATTGTCAACGTACTGTTATTGTTGTTGCACTTTTTAATTAAGAATAACAATGAATCCATCTTTTGTTTTAGTCTTAAAAAGTTAAAGGTGTATAGATATAAGCAAAACAGACAATGATCTTTTCTTGTAAAATGTGACACCAAGATCGCAAATTTGAAAGTAAAAAGCACACGAAAAAAGGAATTCCTGTTCACAAAATTTAAATCACAAATAATACAGATGAAAAAGAACGAGTTGAATGTTGAAAACTTTCGTTACCATATAACTATAAACTATGATAAAAGTTCATCAGCATGCATTGATTAATCAAATGTTGTAGCAAAAACAAAAAACAAATTGCAACCAAATTATGTGCTCGTGCACAAAAGTGAGATCAGTGGGAAGAATGAGTCTAGAGCCCTGCATGAAAGACTGCTAATTCTCAAAACATTTTTTGTTAAGATGACTGAAAGGAGGAAAAACCAAAGTGAAGTATGGACTTACTTCACGCAGTCATTTATTTACTTTATAACAGTAAATAAATATCGGTTCTGCATATCGGTTATCGGGCACATAGACATGCAAATAATTGGTATCGGTATCGGTTATAAAAAATCAATATCGGTCGATCACTAGTTATAACAACTGAAACTTTAAGGGGATGAAACTAGTAAAGAGTAAAGTATTTACATTTATGCATTTGCTTTCATCCAAAGTGACTTGCATTGATTCAAGGTAAACTCTCTATCAGTAAATGTGTTTCCTGGGAATTGCACCCATGACTCATTACTAGTGATTTGCTCTACTCTTTGAGCTCCTGGAATAACAGGTGACATAACGTGTGTTTGTGTGTCTGTGGTGTATTTCTGAGAGTTCACTACCTGTGACATCCAGCCGAGCTCCAGGAATCCCCGTCCATCTTCCACCCTCTGTGTTTGTAATGAATCTGCAGTTGTAGATGTGTTTATCAGCTTCTGTTACATCAGTCAAGGTGATTCTGTAAGTGTCTTTATATTCACGGACACACTGAACTCTTCCACTGTTTACTGGAACTGAACACAGCTTTGGTAGTTCTCCATCAGATACAAGTTTGGTCCAGAAGACTTTTATGAGCTGATGATCATGAGGATATTTTATAGTACAGGACATATTCACTGTTGATCCCTTTAATGCACAAACATATGAAGGGCCATAATTCACTCCCCAATCCTGCAGACCATGATCCCCTGAAACACAAAACACAGAAATTAGAAATATAATTATGCTTTCAAACACATGAATCTTTCATTTTCTTCTTGATTTCAGCTAGGGCTGCCACTAACATCTATTTTTATTTCGATTAACCTATTGACTAATTTATCGATTAATAGATTAATCTAGGGTTGTCGCGATTCGTCGATGTTAGTCGACTTTTAACAATCATCGACTTTATTTTACTGGCGTCGACTAACCTGCAAAATACTGGAAGCGGCGCATCTCACGGACGAGAATCCATAAAACACATTATTAGACTATTTTCCAAAGCTGCATGATATATTAAACCATTTAAAAATCATAATTAAGCATAATTGTTAATTCACAAACGCTATGATTGAATTAAATAATTATATGCATGCAGTTCACACAGTATATGCGCTTTAATTATTTCCATGCGTGTAGGTTAAGCTCGTGCGTCTCACAGCGGCTCCGTTCACAGTAGCTCCACAGAAACTGTACAGTAAATGTACAGTATTTCTGAAAAAAATGAAAAATAAATACTTTTTTAATATAAAATCAAAATAAAATTTAATTTAACCATTAAAATGGAGTATAAAAACTGAATTTGGAAATAAAACGGATTTCATAGGGCCCTATAATTATCTTTTTTTTTTTTTTTGTGGTAATAAAAAGATTTAAGTGAACAATAGCTTTTAAAATGACTTAAAATACATATATAATAGCAATGGTGCAATAATTAGTTCAAATAAAGCATCAAAAGCAAGAAATCAAATGGTTTTATTGAACAAAATTGTTAAAGTACATAATGTATTATAAACAATAGAGCTAATGTACATTATACATTATAACACCAGTCTGCAGGGACGCCAGAGGCCTGATGATTGTTTTTACACATTTACAGCAGGATATAATCCTTGTTTAAGATTCATTCAGATCCACCATTTAATTCAAATGTCCACTTAAACTTTAATATCTGGCCATTTCATTAGGACAGAAATGCTATAGCCGCTGTAATTGTGTAAATAAACCCAGAGTGAGAGTATGAGCTTTTATTTTGAAATCGAGATGTATTCTCCTGTGTTTGTGTAGATTTATAAATGATTTACCTTACAAATCTGATGAAATAGCGCAAGATGCGTTCCCAGATGAAGGTTATAACAAACACAAACTCAAAACAACATGCAGAGATGAGTTTGAGTCGCTCCACATGTAAATAATAACAGTTTCTGTGGAGCTACTGTTGTGAGAGGCACGTGCTTAACCTACATTCATGGAGATAATTAAAGAGCATACTGTGTTAGAACTGCATCGCATATAATTATTTAATTCAATCATAGCGTTTGTGAATTCACAATTATGCTTAATAATGATTTTTTTAAATGGGTTTAATATATCATGCAGCTTTGGAAAATAGTATAATAATGTATTTTCACTGATCGATATATAATCGCGACAGCCCTAATGTTCAGCTGATGTCTAACTTTACAAACTCAATTCAAACGAATAGTGTGAATAATTCACTAATCAGTTTGTACTCACATCCTACTTTAAGATAAACAGGTGGAGAGATCAGATGTTGATATCCTGAAACAGCACACTGATAGTTTCCTGAATCAAGACGACTGACTGACTGCAGCTGAAGCTGATTCTCTGTGATGTTTCCTGTAGTTAATGTCTGTGTGTTTCTGTACCAGATGAATGTTGTTTGTTGAGGCAGAGAGCAGCTGCTTTTACATCTCAGAGTGACTGAATCTCCCTCTTTCACACTCTGCTGTGTCTCCACCTGCAGATCTGACAACGACTCACTGATTCATCATCTTAAAGTGATAGTCCACTTAAAAATGTTATTTATCACTTTGATGTTGTTCTAAATCCACACATGGCCTTTTTTCTTTCTCAGAACATGTTTACAAATGTCCTGCTGATGATTGTCCATTTAATAGCAGTTCAGTTCTTGTTTATATGTATAGCACTTTTCACAACAGAAAAACATTTTAAAGCAGATTCACAGCCAACTTTTGTTTCAATGAAACAATATCTTTGGGCCCAAATGAACATGGAATAGTATTACTTTCTATTATCTCTTTCTTTAATTTCTCCAAATCACAAGTGACCGTTTCAGGACAAAAACTAAACTCTTCTGACAACAAGATAATATCATATAATATTAAAATAAGCTCTAAGTCACATGTTTGGTTAAACAGATTAAATATGTGAAGGCTTTAAAAACAGTCTCATGCAACTCATATTGTATATGACTGGTTTTGATGATAAAGAAACTGTAAAGTAATTTATCTAAACCTTGCCCGTTGCTCTCCTTTACTCATTCATGAGAGTATGAGAAGAGCACTCTGGTGTGTAGAAAACGTTTAGAAGAACCAGAAAACATGAAAATAGTGCACACGTGTGCAATGAGAAGAACTGCTGCGAGGGCTAGATTTTTGCTAAACAAGAAATTACATTTCAGTCGGCTGCTTTGTTTCTTGATGAATCCTGGCTATCACACACCTTCAGAATATGTAAAAATCAAGCACTTGTTTGTGTCTGTGGTGTATTTCTGAGAGTTCACTACCTGTGACGTCCAGCTGAGCTCCAGGAATCCCTGTCCATGTTCCTCTGTTTGTAGTGAATCTGCAGTTGTAGATGTGTTTATCAGCTTCTGTTACATCAGTCAACGTGATTCTGTGAGTGTCGTTATATTCACTGTCACACTGAACTCTTCCTTTGTTTTCTGGGTCTAAACACAGGTCCGGTGGATCTCCATCAGTTACAGCAGGTTTGGTCCAGAAGACTGTTATGAGCTCATGATCGTGTGGATAGTTTAAAACACAGGATAATTTCACTGTTGTTCCCTTTAATGCACAAACATACGAAGGACCGTAATTCACTGTCCAATACTGCTGACCATCAACCCCTGAAACACAGAAATTAGAAAATTAGGTGGTTTTTCAGGTGTTTTGAACCAATTTATATAAAGTATTTTGACCATGTTTACTTGTTAGCTGACAGCGAAACACTCATGTCAGTTTGAGAGCTACAAGTGTGAAGAGCTCAGTCAGCTTTTCAAAGTGTTTGTTTAGTGACCGAAGACTCACCCGCAGTCATGATCACCAAGATCAGAAGAAGAAACATTACGAGTGACATAACCATTGTTAGTCCTGCCATCATAAAACAATTATGACATTATGAGCATCATCTATACAACATCACAAACTTTATTGTGTTGATAATCAACAGACAGAGATCATGATGATTTCAGATTAATTCTCTGCTCATTAAAGGCTTGATGTGTGCTGAGGATGTTTCTCAGGTCAGGCCTTGTGTGTCTAAAGAGCTTCACACAATGTATCTATAACAAATTTTGAGCTTCTAGAGTTAATATCAACTCATGACCACAGTTTTACAAATAATCTGTTATTGTAGAGGTTAACAAGATCAATATGATCAAATAAATGACGGAAACAATGTGATTTAACTGTAATAAAAAAAGAGAAAAAAAATAGTTCAATAGTGAATTTTGAGTGTCCACTATAGGGGGAGGTTGCAGGATGTAGTTGACACGAGCTATGCTGTGCGTCACAGCCAATACAGACTGACGGAGACAACAACACATCATAAAATGTTTGCATGTTTGTATTCTGTAGGGCAAACACAATTTGTGCACTGTTAATAGTTACATTTTTTGTTTTAAAATACATATTTAATTGAGTTTGAGAGATTGCATTTGTAACAAAATATGGATGTTCCCATCATACCTTAGAGTCTATTTCCCCCTTTATCAGGGTGTAACATTGTAGCCCTATTATTTTACCTAAAGTTAAATAAAATGGTCTTACCGTGCCGCAGTGTCAAATTCTGAGTGCTGAATATTTGTCTTCCTCTTCCTGGATATGTGTGACGCCATCTCAACTACACAAGACCAACTCAAAAAGTCTCCAGATCCAAACAAATAACAAGCTTTAGAATTCACTATTGTTAAATCTTTGAGACAACATGTGAAACATGTTTGCTTTGAGCAAGAGCTGTGTAAAGAAGCTCATTATGGCTGCAGGAGCATCTGGGTGGGTTTTTAAGAGATGAAAGTTTAGAACTCTTAGATTCACTTCCTCTTCCTGATTCAATTCTGTGTTTAACACATCGAGTGGTGATGCAAGACAACCTCACGTACCACCATCATGAGCAATTACATTGTGTTTAAGTCGGCCAATGCCAGTCTCAAAGAGACAACACAAGCACTTATACTTACACTACCAGACTGATAAAGTCAAAATAGTATTGTTCTTCTAAAAGAACAGATCTATTGAATGATTCCCAGAAACTGGGATCGATTATTATTTTTTGCAAACTTACTTTGTAGATTACAGCTATATTTATATACCTAACTTATTTAGACATATTCAAAACTCTTCTTTTGTTCTACAGCTTCGAAGTATTTAAGCTACCCTGCTCAGTTATACAGTACCTTGGACAAACTCAAGTATGCATCGCTGCAGCCCGAAGACTTGCAAGTGGGAGGGACTTACGCCGCAAGTAGGTTGGGAGAGAGTAAGTTTAGGGTTGGGTTTGATGTAGATGATATTACAACTCCCACCCATTTGCAGCTGACCCACCCTCAACAAACTAGCACAAAACCTGCTGCAATACCAAACACAGCACTAAAGCAGCCGCTTTGACCTGACTGCACACTTACTGTAGGCCTGGAGGATCTCTGAGGCCGCCTAATGTCCTGCAGCCCCTGATTGAGAAGCACTGGTTAAAAGAGCATCACTTGTAATTACAGGATCAACAACACTGATCAAACCACCATTCACCAAACACACAATATACTTTATTTGAGTTATTGTTCACACAATCCTTTCAACACATATTTAACTCTTTTAAAAGCAGTATAAACATGTCTCTCTGTGAATGGTCACAGATAAGAAATGATAAGAACAGCAGCATGACGGGAAGTTAAACTGCTGTTAAACTGCTGAACTATTAATGAATAACACGCCAAAAATTAACACGAGCCTTCCTCTTTCACAGTGTCTGCACCTCTTCTCAACAAGTCAATTCAGAGTTTCAGACAACTCAAGAAGAGCTCAAAAAGAACATGAAAGTGTTTTTAAAAGCAAATAAATACAGCATCCAATTCACTATTGTAAAAGATTTGTGTGAGAGTATGTGAAACGTTTGCTTTGAGAAAAACGAACATTTAATTGCAAAGATTACACACATTTCAACACAAATTAAAAATTAAAAATCAGCCTATTTATTTTCTTAATGCATCTTACTGTGATCAGTCCATCCATATGTAGACCTATCCGATGTATAAAATAAAGTCTTGTTTGTTAAGCACAATCGCTTTTTAGTCGCAACTTCTATTTCCTGCCAGCTTCAAAGTAGGAAAATGTAGAAGTATGTTCAGTGATGTGATCACATGGTGCAATTCTTCATGCAACTTTGATGCTGCTGTAGATCACAGAGGAATCATCCACCGTTTCAGCATTTGAACTGTTCAATGAGAGTAAAAAAGACAAAATAAGATGAGCCAGATGTATGTGCACCCATAAACCTTGTTCGTCTAGGTTACATGTGCCTCATTTTTTTTAAAGGGTTACTCCACCCCAAAATGAAAATTTTGCGATTAATCACTTACCCCCATGTCGTTCCAAACCCGTAAAAGCTTCTTTCGTCTTCGGGACACAATTTAAGATATTTTGGATGAAAGCCGGGAGGTTTGTAACTGTCCCATTGACTGCCAAGTAATTAACACTGTCAAGGCCCAGAAAAGTATGAAAGACATCGTCAAAATATTGGTTCAATCTGAAATTTATGAAGCACCGGGAATACTTTTTGTACACAAAGAAAATAAAAATAACGACTATATTCAACAATTCGTCTCCTCCTGTCTCCGTAGCACCATTTTGGAGTATATCCGCTGAATATATTTTGAATATATTGTTGAATATAGTCGTTATTTTTATTTTCTTTGCATACAAAAAGCATTCTCGGTGCTTCATAAAGTTCAGATTGAAGCATCGACAATCTGACAATCTCATGACAGTTCATATAAATAGTACACCAAATAAAAATGAAAACTCGTGTTATTGATATGCATAAATGGACTTTGGCGTGTATATGCTACGCGATGCATAGGATTAGGGTTGTGGGGTAGATGCGTATCATATGTAAGTGAAAATTGCGTATTATATGCACACCAACAAATTTCGTATCTGCACATGAAAACTGTGTATTATATGCAAGGCAAACACTTTCGTATCATATATATGCCAAAGTCCATTTTTGCATATCAGTACTACAAGTTTTCATTTTTATTTGGTGTATTATTTGAACGCCTTTTCATGAGACCAGGTGCCCACTGATGGAAGATGGACTATTTGCTTTTCATACTTTTCTGGGCCTTGACTCTATTATTTATTTGGCAGTCAATGGGACATTCACAAACCTCCCGGTTTTCATCCAAAATATCTTAAATTGTGTTCCGAAGACAAACAAAGCTTTTACGGGTTTGGAACGACATTGGGGTAACTGGTTACTGGGCTGGAGTAACCCTTTAAGAAAGCTGGAGAGTTTATGTGTTTGTTCACATCTTTAACCCTATTGATGCTAGACTTGGTGAAGTGCGTCTCACCCGGCAGAAACAGTGTATCCATTCTGACACCCGGCCTCCGCGGTCATGTTCCCAGTCTTTCTATGGTGCTGGACGCTGGCGTACTCAACCTCGTCTTCATCTCCAGCTCTCTGGGGTTTTCTGGGTCTGCTGTGAGTGACGCTGGAGTACACTAAGTCATTCGGATCGGCTGTTTTTGAAGGTTTTGCGCTCGTCTGATCTGTCACGGCTGTGCTGTTGTTTTCCTGAATAAACAAACAGTCCAGATGATCCCACTGTGATCACAATTACATGAACATGTGCTGAAATAGATGCTGTTTTGGACTTGCCTGTTTTGAAACGCCACTTCGGACATCAGTGTCTCCTGTTTTCCTGCTGCAGAGAAGAAAAATTAAACATACAGTGTCCATGTCACAAGCTAAGATTAGCTATAACTGATGTGGTGTACAAACAGTTTTCACTCAAACATTTACAGTTTCAAAGAAACAGCAAGTAACATGTTGACTTAAATGTGAAATTTGAAAGACGTATTTTTGTGTAAAATATGGCTACTTTCAAACTAGTCAACAGCTACTCAAACACTGTGTAGATTAGGCAAATTAATACTTTTATTTATCAATTGATTTGATTAATTTGATAACAATTTCAAATAAATGCTGTTCTTTTAAGCGTTTAATTCATCAAAGAATCCTGAAAAAAAAATATTTTAATTATTCTTGTGCTTGTGCTGAAAATCCTATAGCTGTTTCTTGTTGAAAAGTGACCGGCCTTCTGAAAAATGCTTGACATTACCATTAAATCTTGGAATCGATCTTTTTGTCAACTTGTTTTCTGTCATTTAGCACAAGTTTTGTATTTCATTTTGGAACTGATTGATCATAGGCTTCATTGATCTGAGCTTATGCACCTCTATTCTCATAAAAATCTAATATTTGGTAATAATATTGCGTAATGATAATTGTCTAAGCTTTTTTTTGCGGAACAATTATTTTTTCCAAATTCAAGAGTTGTTATATACTGTGTGAACAAAGTCAGTAAGGTTAAGTCCAGTACGAATAACATTTTTACTAGAAAAAGAGAATACTCTCCAGGTCAAAAAGAGAGGAAGGGTTAAAAGTGTCATAAAAGTAGTTAATATATATGACTTGCGTGCTGTACATTATAAATAAGCCACATAATATATAGATCTTCTGAAGTCTTATGACAGCTTAGTGTGAGGAACGTAAAGAAAATGTAATTGTATGGTATTGTTCAAAATGCAAGACGAAGAATGAGATTGTTTTCTACATGATGATGAATGAGTTAAATATCTGTTTATTCACCACACATAGCTATTGTATGGTTTAGATTATAGCACACAAGACATCATAAACCACCTTTATGAGGTTTTATTGTGTTTTTCAGGTTTTTCCACAGCGAAAACGACAGCAGTTTTGTCTTACCTAATGATTTTTATTACTACAATAATAATGCAGATGCAGATGAGCGCCGCCCCGATTCCAGCAGCTGCATACAGAAGGGTTTTCTGGCCACCTGAGTGAAGAAAAAACATGATTTCACATGATGCTCATGACACCAGCAGGGTTCAGAAAGAGCCTACAGTATCATATTAATACCTGCAGATGTTACAGACACAGACACAGACACAGCCGCTGATCTCTGAGATCCATGTTGATTCTGAGCCTCACAATAGTAGTGTCCACTGTGATTGGAGTTAAAGCTGGAGATGATGAAACTCTGTCCAGATCCAACAGCTAAGCTTTGATTCTCCTTAAACCAGCTGAAGTTCAGAGCAGGAGGGTTTGAGTCGCTGCTGCAGCTCAGAGTCACTGAATCTCCCTCCACTATTTCAGCAGACGGACTGATGGACACCGAGACGCTCTTTGGAGGATCTGAAAAATATAAACATTACGTCTCACAGGGCATCTGTTGATCAGTCTGGACTGAATGTTGCTGATATGAAGATCAATTCTTGACGTACATCTAACACTGAGAGTGAGTGCAGGAGACGGCAGATGTTTCTGATCTCTCACGGCACAGCTGTAGTTCCCCGTATCATCACTGCTGACCGACCGAAGCAACAGCTGATTCGAGCCGAACGATTCTGATAAATGCTTACCATTTTTATACCAGGTAAAGTTTGTTTTATCTGAGAGGTAACAGGTGGTTTTACAAAATAAAACAGGTGATTCTCCCTCAACGACCTCTTCAGGAATCTCCACTCTGAGCTCTGAAATCATGGAGAAAACATGTTTTATATTTACATGAAAGAACAGAGTAAAACCTGTCAGTGTATTATTAGTTTTACTCTACCTGTCACACTGAGGACAATCCCAGGATAACCAAGATAGCTTTCTTTTTCAACATTTGTCAGGATTCTGAGGCAGTACATTCCTTTATCCTCATGTTTCACATTACTGAGACTGAGAACGAGTGTTTGGCCTTCCAGGAAGAACTGAACTCTGTCTCTGTAATCTGGATGATTCAACAGATTGATACTCGTGCCTTGACTTGGGTTAACAGTCCAGAATGTCTCTGTCACAGTGAGACGATTTGGGAGTTTATAACTGCCTGATAAATTCATTGTTGAACCCTTTAGAGCACATTTCGTCATAAATGAGTACTGAACCTCCCATTTCTGGCTGCAGATCACTGAAAAATATGAAACAGGCAAATACACAAAATTTATTCCATTCTCTGTAATTGTGATTTTACTTTTCTCAACAACACAGAAGTTCTGAAGTAATTATGCCCAGCTTTATGTGAAGTACCTCACTGTTTGCTTTAATTGTGTATTTTGTTAAATATACCTTAACTCTCCAATTTTACTCCAGACAGAAGACAAAGTATAATAGGATCAACATGTCAGTCCTAGTCCTGCTCTCTTTATCCCAAACTTCCTAACATGCCACCACGTGAATAACAAAAAAACGTTACTTGAACAAAAATGGCGCCACCAGCCACTATTTGCAGGAAGAGTCTAATTTGATCTGTCTCTCAGTGTAATTCTCTCAGTGTCTGTGTTAGTTTTGCAGAACTGAAGAACCACAGTATTTGAGCAACACATTCCCAGCATACACATTAAACACAGAAATACAGACAAACATACAGTCATGGGTTTCTTCAGTGTAAGCTTGAAAATAAGATTTTGAGACTCACCAGACAAAAGGAGCAGAAAAATCAAAGAGAAAAGGCTAAACATTCTGGAAGACATTAGGAAGAGTGTTAAAATGAGACTAATGTACTGCAGACTTAAGTGTATTTGTATACTTAAATGTAACATTTTATAATCTAACTATATCGAAACTGCAGAAAAACATGTATTTGCATTGTAAAAAAATATAGTTGTCCCTACCTTGCTTGAATCTGTAGAGTTTGAGTGTCATGTAGCAATGACAGTTGATGTACTGTATGCAATGTTTAACTATTCTCAGACATCCTGTCTTGCTTCACTTCCTCTGTCTGAGTGTGAGACGCTCCTCCTCCAGTCACTATAGACCATACATCAACACAGATCCTCAGCCAACCCTGATGAGAATGCCTGAGTCAATCAAACCTCATCGCATCTGCACTGATGAATTCAATCAGACAGACGGGAGCTTTTTTTTACATGGAAGTTCACCGATAAACTATGGAAACTCAAGTCAATGTGACATTCACATGGCCCAGGAGAAAATAGCTCTCCTTCCTGATTTTCTTTCTTTTTACGGTTATGCTGATGTTGTAAGAGCCATGAGAAAAGTGCAACATGCACACATGAGAAATGATTTCTTAACAGCGTTGACTTCCTCTAAAACAGTCATCAACACTCATTCAACAAATAACCCAGTTATTTCACATAAATATAGAGTAAAGAGCAAAAATCATGAGGATTTAATCATTGATAATTCACTGTTAATCTTATACCTATATTATAATTCAAATAAAAATAAGTGAATGTGGTTAACTCTGAGGCCGCTTTCACAATGCAGAGACATTTTGCAAATACATCTTACACAAGTTGTTTATGAGGTTGAGCTCAACTTGAGACGGAAGTTCACAATGTTCTAAACACAAGGAACTGAGGTGAAACATGCATTTTTCTTACAGGTAAGAACCAGGTTTTTCAGAACAGAGCATTGAAGAGTTCATAAGTTGAATCAAGGATGGTGACAAACACACTGAGATGAAAGGCACAGCTGCTAGTCCAACTTGTATGTATATGAAGTATGCTTTTATTCTGGAATAGAACTCTGAACATGACGCACGTGTCACAGTTGATAATCGAAAGATCAGCACCGCGGACAGCGCCTTCACACTCACACCTATGCAGCGCACCGACCTGACGCGACACCTAGAGGAGAGCACAGGGAACTACACGCACATCAAACTGCTGTGAAGAAATCTAGATTATTTACATGAGGACCTGCTGTAAACGTGTCATGTTAACCTTTAACAAGAAATGTTGTTGCAACCCTGATGAAACCCTGCCTTACAGATATAAGAGCAGCAAACCAGCCTAGAAAGATTTTACCCCCTTTTCAGCAGGGAACAAGACTATTACTATTTGTCAAATAACACATTTTGTGCACGAAAGACTGTAAGACTGAGTAATTAATTCCCTGGGAATCAAACAGGGGTGGTGCTAGGGGTGGGCTAAGGGGGCTGAAGCCCCAAATGTCTTTATAGCCATGTCTTGTGCGCATCAAGATTGAGTTTTCATGCGCATTAAATTTATTTCTATTACTTCTTACACTTCTATTACTCTATTACTTCTTATACTTATAATTTCAAGTTCTTTCCTGTAGCTCAAATAGTAGAGCATGGCGCTAGCGACGCCAATATCACGGGTTCGGTTCCCAGGGAAAGCAAGAGCTGATAAAAATTTAGAAACTGTAACTTGAATGCAATGTAAGTCGCTTTGGATAAAAGTGTCTACTAAATGCATAAATGTATTAAACCAGCACTTGAACAGCAAAATGCAGCTGCTTCATGTATCTTTAACTTACTGTAGCCTATAAATTCATAATACCGATATCCCCATCTGACAAAATTAGATTACCATTACTCTATAGCAACAAATATAGATTTTTAATCATGGTATTATAAGCACACACACACACACACATTTAGAATGACTAGACTAGATTTTATATCATTACATATTTTTGTGTTCAAATTTTTTGTGTTTATATTTAAAACATTAATTTCAAAATATTATTTATGCAATTTGTAAGTGCAAATTATAATTAATTATACTTGTCGCTTTTTTAAAAAATCAAGCCACTTAGGCAGTGTAACTTTTCAGCATAGCCTGTTTTATTTGACTTGTATCCCGTGTATTCTGATACATAAATTAATGTCTCTGGGCTAAGCCCCGGATATCCACTCACCCTAGAACAGCCCTTGGAATCAAGCCCATTAATTCAGCATTCTAGCACCTTCCTCTAAAATGGAGCTTTAATAATTTGAATGTGATAGTGTTATGGATTGTGGTTGTAGACAAAAGAACAAACGATCAGGAGAACGAAGTAGCATCAACGCACGTAAATCCATTTCTTAACATTAAACTCAGACCAAGAAAAGGACAGAACTGAGGACTTAAAAAGCAAATGGAACAAAGGAGTTAACTAGATTATAAATGTAAAACAGGTGAAAGGAATAAACGACGATGAACTTAATTAGCACAGGAAAACCCAACTAAGGACAATCAGGAACTGAACAGAAACCAACACTTGACAGATATCACCCCCCTCCCGGAAGGTGCGAAGGGGCGAGGGCGCCCTGGAGGCTGGAGCAGGGCCAGGACAGGGAGGAGACAAGGGAAGCCTCCAGGGCGGATTAGGAGACTTGGGAGGCCATGGCGGATCAGGGAGCTTGGACGACCATGGCGGGACAGGAGGTTTGGGAGGTCATGGCGGATCAGGAGGCTCGGAAGGCCATGGAGTGACTGGAGACTCCGTTGCCTTGGCTCTTGTGACTATAGGCAGTGACTATATGACCATAAAAATATATGACCATGACATATATGACCCTCTGGGAACAATTTAGGAGAAGCGGGCTCTTGGGGGCGCTCTGAAAGCACAGAGCTGGACGGAACCAGAGGTTTCGACGGAGAGCTGGACGGGACCAGCGGAGACGTAGGAGAGCTGGATGGGACCAGCGGAGACGTAGGAGAGCTGGATGGGACCAGCGGAGACGAAGGAGAGCTGGACGGGACCAGCAGAGACGAAGGACAGCTGGACGGGACCAGCGGATTCATAGGAGGGCTCGTGCGAGGAGCAGGCACTGGAGGACACTTGCGAGGAGCGGGCACTGGAGGACACTTGCGAGGAGCGGGCACTGGAGGACACTTGCGAGGAGCAGGCACTGGAGGGCACTTGCGAGGAGCGGGCACTGGAGGACACTTGCGAGGAGCGGGCACTGGAGGCCAAGACATCCCTTCATAGATAACCAATAAGCCTAACGGCACGTGAACGTCTGTCAGCGGGCTAGCCATACTCTCTGCAGGCGGTGTGGAGGAGCGGCGCTGTTCACAGTGCTGAACAACTGTGACCAAAGTCGACTTGAATCAATATAGATAAACCAGTTTGCACGGAACGAATGTGCAACGCATGAACAGTAAATTCTCCGATAAATACAGTTATCCGCAATTTATTAATTTGTTTGCATTTGACTGTATTTATTTGGCATTTCTAGAGTGATGTTTAGGGTATGTTGATGAATATTTACTCAAGAAGTCTTTTAGAAACCAATTTTCACAAATGCTTGAACGTGTTGCACAATGTTTATAATGTTTGCAACAGCAGCACTAAAATGAAAAAGAAAAGAGGAAGTGACGCAGAGATCGCCATGATGTCACATCTTTAGTTGCAGCAGTATTTCAGTCTTCTCTGATTAGAAGAAACACCTGTTATGTGTTCCCTATGTGTGTGTTTGAATTAATGCATTGGTGTTTTTCATTTATCTTGACACTGCGTCCTAAAAACGAGGTGTTTGTGTGCTCATTAAGACGTCTGTCTGGAGTGTGTTTAATCTACATTAGTGTCATGTGACTGGAGGAGGAACATCTTTCACTCACACAGAGGAAATACAAGAAGTGGCAACATCTTAGAGACAAAGGTTCCCACCGTTCAACTGGATCAGCCCGTTTTAATATATGAACCCTGCAGGCTGCAGTGAAGAAAGGTAGATTAATTGTTTGAAAATAATATAATCAAAAGTTTTTTTTTACCCAAGTTCTTCATGTCAGTAGTGTGAGTTATAATACTTGTTTTTGTGATTCAGATGTTCTTGTACTATCTTGTTTACACAATAGCAGATTTTACTGCACTTTGACATATAAGAGTTTCCATATGACTGAAGTGTTTTCTTACAATTTGAAGTTTACTACTGAGTGTACTTTAGTTCTGCTGCTGCACAGATAAGGTCTGCAGAAATGCTTAAACTTGCTGCTCACGCTGATGTAACGTTTAAAGGCTTGTTTGAGATGCGCCCTGCCTCGCCTGTAATTTAGTCGAGAGTAGGCGGCTGCAGTGAGGGGAGGAGTGAAAAAAGTGCAGGCAAGCCAGACACTTCCTGAATCTCGTTGTGTCGTTGGACTGCAAACGTCAGCAATGGAAGAGATCGCGTTCTTTATCGCACTTTATAATCAAAGCCATAATGAGAAATGAGGAGCACACAGATGCTGCACTAAATTTACACTGTTATCCCTAATTATGGGTTAAACATTTCAGAGTGGGATATGGCACAGCTGATTAACCTAATTATGTGTATCCTACTTAAGGGACAGTTTACCCCCAAAAAATAATCTTTGGGTGAACTATCCCTTTTTTACATGAAACATATTCCATATAAATATATTACACAATTGTTTGTCACCTTAATGTAAATTTGAATTTCATGTTTAATGATTAGGAAAAGTGTGTACAGCTAATTATTATTCAAAATTAATATGAAACAAAAACACATTCTAAATTAAGAAATTAGCATGCATGTATGGGCTTTGTTTACTGCACTCCTGAAATAAGACATACCCAGATAAAGATCTCAGATAAAAACACACAAACATGAGGCCTAATTGCAAAACCGTCACATTAGATGTAGCCTATGCATGCATGTATTGATGGATTGACTAATTTATTTAATGGAATAATGTTGTACAAAAATGTAAATGTACAAAATTAACACCAGCATACAATACATAAAGAGAAAATTACAACAAACAGGACTTCAAACCAAGAAAATAAAATAAAAGGGTAAATAAATAAAGCACATGTCCTAATTACTAATAAATTACTATAGAAAAAGTAAATAGTATTAGGCTATAGGTAATGTACTTCTTAGGATTAAGGGGAAAAAATATCAGATGACATTCGAAGCCAATGAGCATTAAGCTGTGTCGTCAGCAAGTCGTTTCCCATGATGCTTTTGATCAGCGCAGTCAGTGGAGAGCAACTGCGCTCGACTGCAGAATCCGACACGTGCGCCTTGCGCTCGCGAGAGACTTTTGACATACGTCAGCATGACATCAGAGCAAGGCGGTCCGCACTTGGACACATTTCTAACCGGCATGCATCTCGCGCTGATCGGTTCTGAGCAGATTTTGCTCATCTCAAACAAGCCTAACGAGATTCAGGAAGTGTCCGGCTTGCCTGCACTTTTTTCACTCGTCCCCTCACTGCAGCCGCCTACTCTCGACTAAATTACAGGCGAGGCAAGGCGCATCTCAAACAAGCCTTTAGTCTTCCTTCATTACCCCTTTTCTACCAAAGCAGTTTGACACGCGCTTTGGAGTCACCAAAAACGCGCGTTTTTGACGTGTCAGTGTGCAATCAGACGCCCGAGCAGGCGTTTATGAGCACTTTGGCTTTCCATACCGATATGCCTGCACCGACCGGACCGCGCAGCGCCGATCTATCCCGAACAAGCCTAAACAAACTATCAGCAATGGGGGACGTTGTGTTGCTATTGATGTTCATGGCTTTGCGAACCTACATCGGCATCCAAACATGGCGAATCAAACGTGTTAGCGTTTAGCTGCTATTTCAAATATGGCGGTCCAAGTTTCTGTTCGTCTTGTTGGTCACGGTAACCCCGCCCCCAGCCCCTGGCGCAAGGAGATGGGTACAAACCTTTTTTTACAGTCTATGGTATAAACGGAGGTCGGAGCCGGCTGCAAATGGGTGGGCCAGCCGCAGGTGGGTGGGACTTAAGCTGCAAGTGGGCTGTACAATCCAACAGAAGATTTTGATTGGTTTGCTTAATGTGTAGGTTGTAGTATCGGTTCACACTCCTGGTGGCGGTAGTGTGCAATTGTTTTTGCGATCCGTCAAATAAACGAAGAAGATGACTTTAAGCGGTGGCACGGTGGATGAGTGGAAGAGGTAAGCGTGATGTACATTTCTTTGTTTTGTAAAAAGTATTACAAGCTGTGAAAAGTGCATTTTCTTGGTGGCTTTTGTACAACGTTTTCTTAATACCACACACAGCTTACACTCTGTAATGTGCCTGACAATATCTTTGTTTATTTCTACAAACAACAAATTTGCTCTCCAAGTTATGGATACCGAAGACCATAAGCAGGTAATGTACATGGCATTGTAATTTTGGTAACACTTTCTATAAAGCCCATATTTATAATACATTACAAAGGTATTTTTAAGGCATTATAATGAATGCATTATGCATTATTAAAAAAAAAAAAAACAACCTTATAATATGTTATATCATCTTGTGTTTGTCTTAGTTTAGTATTATATTAGTATTAGTATTATAATATTTACTTATTAGTGGTTATAGCTTTTAAGAGTATGATGATTTATAACACAGTGAATAGATTGCATCCACTTAAGTTACAATGGATCATATTTCTCATAGTTATAATGTATTATAAGTCTCATATCTTGCCACCTTTCTTATGCTATTTTACCTAAAGCCATCAATGACCACTTATAGGTATAGTAATAATAATAGTATTTTTTCTCTCTCAAAAAGCCATAAGATCAGATATCAGATCAGATTGCTTTGAACTATTTCTATTTTAATATCAGTTTGATTATTTTGATTTTAGACAGCTGTTTAGTAACTCTGCAGCTACATGTCAACTAGCAGTCATTGGAGTATAGTAGTATGTTGTCTGCTAAATATATGCTAACACTTTATTTTGATGGTTCCCCAACAGAAAAACTGACTATCTAAGCAACTTTATGAGTACGTCAGCATTCTACCAACCCTAACTTTAACCTAAACCTACTAATACTAGTTGACATGAGAGTTGCAAAGTTGCATAGAGTCAATAGACAAAGGGGACATCAAAATAAAATGTAACCTGGGAGATCACGTGACCCACCGATGGCAATGGCAGTGTAGTTCGACAGCTCCCTGACTCGGTACCCTTAATCTGTTCTTTTTCTCAGTAAAACTATCAGTATTCGGTAAGCTTTTGAGTGTTTTAAAGGAGATACGAATGAAGATGGCAAAACGTCAATTGACACTGGCTTCGCCAGAAAAAAAGCGAGTTAAAGATCCTAATTATGTTCCTGAAGGGGAACTTCGGGCCATTGTTGCCGACGAGTTAAAGATGCACCTTAGTCTCGTCAGGGAACTGTTTAAGGAAGAATTCGCTCCAATTGCGGATAGACTTGGAGTTCTGGAAGAAGATGTTCGTCTGATAAGGAACAACTTTGACAACATGCAAACAGCTCTTCGTCACGCAAAAAAAGACACAGTGGAGGTCAAGCTGGCAGTGGACTCTCTTCAGGAAAAGTTGGCGAGAATCGAAGATAAAAGTCGCCAGTCCAATATCCGTCTAGTGGGGCTGAAAGAAGGAGTAGAAGGAGATGACCCTCTGGGATTTATACAGAATCATCTTCCTAAATGGATTCCCTCTCTTGCTGGCAAAGAAATGGAGATTGAAAGAGCCCACCGTATTTACAGCGGCGAACGTTCGAAATCAACCCCTCGTACATTCATCTTCAAGATGCTGCGTTATCGAGACCGGAATGCAATCCTGAATGGAGCCCGAAGCGCTGGACAAATTCTTCATATGGGAGCGCCGCTGCTTTTTTTCCCAGACTATAGCACTCACACGGCGTCTAAAAGGAAAGCGATGGCATCGGCGAGGAAGAAACTAACTCAGCTGGGGATATCATCCTTTGTGGTTTACCCCGCGGTAGTGAAAGTTACTCACCGAGGGAAGATTTCTCACCTCGAGACACCGGCAGAGGTTGAAAAGTTCGTTCTCAATCTGGATCCCGCCACAAAGTCTTCTTTGAAGAAAGATGTAGCGGTTGCGTCACGAGAATCCGAGGTGAACGAGGATGAATCTGCAGTTCCTATGGAGGACTTTACTGAGAAAATTTGACAGTCTCTCCATCCTAAAAATGACCGAGTCAGATGTTGACGGACGAGCCGGACGGCTAGGGTGGCCGCGTATCCAAAGGCTGTTACTTTGAGGGCAGATAGAAGAGTGTGTTCTAACTCTTTGTTTACTGCCCATTTTGTTTTTGTTTTTGTCATTGTTCTTATTTTTGTTGTTTTGTTCTATGCCCCGGACTGCCCACGTAAGTTTAATTGGTCTAATGTATGCCTATGTATTAGTTTGCGTAATATTTGTATGTCCAGATGCATATGCATATGCTCTGATCACCGTTATCTTTCTGGTGGATTACTTTCTGGTCGATTACTTTCTGGTCGATTACTTTCTGGTCCTCCCATCTTAGTGGTTGGTGTGAGTTGCTTTTCTCTTTTTAATATATGGCTATAAATATTTTGTCATGGAACGTCAATGGGTTAAACAGCCCTGTTAAGCGAACCAAATGCTTAGATTACCTAAGAAGCAAAAAGGTCTCTATTGCTCTTATACAAGAGTCACATTTGAAATCAGTGGACGTGCATCGCTTTCAAAATAGATATTTTAAAGTGATATCTGCCTCTTCGGCTGTTAACAAAACTAAAGGGGTGCTGATAGTGATTAAACGTAATAGTGGTTTTTCAATTATAAGAACTGGTGGAGATACAGAAGGCCGAATCACTTATGCTGTTGTTTCCTTAAATAATACTAATTATGCTTTTATGTCTATATATGCACCCAACGAGGGTGATAACTCATTTTTTCAAGAATTACTACGTTTAGTTGTGAGTTTAGAGGACTGTCTTGTGGTGTTAGGGGGCGATTTTAACGCGGTGTTGGACCCCCAGTTGGATAGATCTCATGTCTCTAAGTCTGATTCAGTGATCTCTGGATGTTTTAATTCCTTTTTGCGACACTCTAATATATGCGACGTTTGGCGGTTACAAAATGATGGGGCTAGGGATTATACATTCTTTTCAGCTCGTCATAAGAGTTATTCAAGGATTGATTATCTACTTATGTCCCCTTCACTGATTCCCTATATTAGTAAAGTTAATATTCTACCGATTCTTTTATCTGATCATTCTCCGATAATTACATCTTTAACCCCCGCATCATTGGGCACTAAAAGCAATCGATGGAGATTTAATACCTCCTTGTTACAGGACTGTACATTTGTGTCTGAGTTACGCAGCTCCTTGATGGAGTTTTTACAGATTAACAGAGATTCAGCCTCTGACCCCCAAGTATTATGGGAAACCACAAAATGTTTTATTAGAGGTAAATGTATAAGTTTTTCGTCCTTTAATAAAAAGCGTAGGGAGAGCCGTAAATTTGAATTAGAAAAACAAATTGATCTACTAGAAAAGGAATTAAAAAATAACTTTTGTGAGACCAAAACCAAAATAGTAAATGTCCTTAAATCGGAATTAAAATCCATATATTTACATAGAGCTGAATTCATCATACATCGTACTAGACAATCATATTATTTCCATGGAGAACGGTCTTCCAAGCTGTTGGCTTTGAGGTTGAAAGATAATGAATCTAAGACTAGTATATCAGCTATTAGACATGAGGGCTCAGTATACACTCAACCTAAGGATGTAAATAGGGTATTTGGAAACTACTACCAACTTTTGTACACTTCAGAATCCAACTCTGACCCAACAAACTTTGATTTATTCCTTAAACAGTTAAATCTACCCAAATTAAATGACTCTCAGCGCAACATATTGGATAGCCCTTTGACAATCGAGGAATTAAAATCCGCCTTGGATTGCATGAATAGTAATAAAGCACCTGGGCTAGATGGGATTCCCCCAGAGTTACTGAAGATATTATGGGACATAATAGCGCCTTTGATTCTTAATTCTCTTAACTTTGCGTTAGAAAAAGGGGCTTTACATAGGGACCAAACTACAGCTTTAATAACTTTGCTACTGAAGAAAGGTAAGGATCCACTTGAATGCTCTAGCTACAGGCCAATTAGCCTTCTATCCACAGATTCAAAGCTGTTGGCAAAGGTCCTGGCTTTAAGATTGGATCGATGTATAGGAGACCTGATTACCTATGATCAATCAGGTTTTCTAAGGGGGAGATTTGCTGCAGACAATATACGTAGGCTTCTGCATATTATTCAACAAGCAGACTCATATATAGCTTCCTCTGCAATCCTTTCTCTGGATGCAGAGAAAGCATTCGACAGAATCGAGTGGAGCTTTTTGTGGTCTGTCTTAGAATATTTTGAGTTTGGCTCCTTTTTTCTACAAGCAGTCAAAACTATTTATTCTAAATGCTCAGCCAGAGTAATCACTGGTTCTTCTATCTCCCCTTCCTTTTATCTTGGCAGGGGCACTCGTCAAGGCTGTCCCCTGTCACCCTTGCTTTTTAATTTGTCATTAGAGCCTTTGGCCCAAGCAATCAGACAATGTTCTGCAATAGTTCCAATAAGTTGTATGAATACATCCCATAAAATATCACTCTACGCTGATGATGTTTTGTTGTATATATCAAACATCACAGACTCGGTTAAGGAATGCTTAAAATTATTTGATACATTCGGTAAACTGTCTGGTTACAAGATTAATTGGAGCAAATCCATACTTATGCCCCTTAATTTAGCTGCTAAATCAGAGATTCAGAATTTACCCACTACAATTCCTGTCAGCGACCAATTTAATTATCTTGGAATCAGAGTTTTTCCTTCATTATCTCGCATTTCCAAGTGGAACTATCAGTCTCTTCTGGATAAGATTAAGAGCGATCTTCTGTGTTGGTCTCCACTCTGTCTGGCTCTTCATGGAAGGATAGCCACCGTTAAGATGAATATACTTCCGAGGCTAAGCTTTTTATTTTCAGTGTTACCTCTGACACCACCTATTGGCTATTTTAATGAGATCAATAAAGTAGTATCCAAATTCTTGTGGAATAATAAACGGCCTAGAATTCGTTTTAAATCGATGCACCGGCTAAAACCTCATGGTGGCTTATCCCTACCAGATTTTTGGTCCTATTATTTATCATACCAGATGAGACCACTTAGGACTTGGCTAGATTTTGACTCCCCTGTCCCATGGCGGGCTTTAGAAACTAATATTATTTACCCATTGCGTCTACAGGATTTACCCTTTACGGGAATATTGAAGAAAGTTTTGGAAAAGTTTGGTCCAATTATATGCCATTCTATCAAAACCTGGAAAGCAGCAGAGAAGATTATGGGAGCTTCAGATTCTTACAGTGACTCTACCCCCATTTGGCATAATAATAATCTTTGTACTGGCAACAAACCGTTCGTTTCCAAATGCTGGACTGAATGTGGTATCTACACTTTAAAAGACCTGTACAACGATTATGGGCTTAAGTCCTTTCAGATGCTAAAGGATGAGTTCTCGCTCCCAGGATTTTCCTTTTTTCTGTATTTAAGATTAAGATCTGCACTGAAAGCTTACGGAGTACCCTGGTCGATTAAAATATCTCCTCATCCTATGGTAAATTGGATAGATTCTAGTATGGCTTCCAGAGGTATTGTGAATATAATTTATACATCACTTGTAGTACGACAGTATTCAAACATTCCGATTGAAGGTTTCTGGGCAAGAGAACTTGACACTGTGATTGATTGGGACAACGTCTGGGGAAATTGTTTTGCTACCTCTAAAAACCCAGCTCACCAAATGATCCATTATAAGTTAATCTATAAGGCATATGCCACTCCTTGTTTATTATATAAAATGAAAAGAAAGTCTGACCCCTTCTGTCACCTGTGTAATAGCTCTAGTCAAGGTACATATATACATATGTTCTGGGACTGTCCCCGAATTGCCTCGGTCTGGGCCTTGGTACAGGACTTATTGTCGGATCTTCTGAAGACTCAGATCCAAAAGGACCCACTGCTTTTTCTTTTGCTGGATGATTCATCACTATCGTTGTCTGTCAATCAAAAAAGGATTCTGTCTGCTGCTCTTACTGCTGCTAAAAAGGTTATTTTAAAACTGTGGCTGGATCCATCTATCCCAGTTAGATTGACGTGGATGTCATACTTGCTGGACATTGCCCGGTTGGAGTGTACCACGGCCAAAATACATGGTGCCACCAGAAAGACAATACAATTTTGGTTAGACCTTAATGACAATTTATCAGACCTCTCGAAATCCTGAGATGACATATATTTATGTAATTTTATTTATCACCTTTTTTTTATTTTTATTTTTATATATGGGCAGATCTAGGGCACTGCTGTAAAAAGTTGTAAATCAAAAATCTGTAATAAATAAAGAATCAAAAAAAAATAAAAAAATAAAATGTAACCTAACTTTTTTTTTTTTCAGTTGAAATTATTAACTAGCTCACATAAAAATTAATATTAGCCTCACAGGGAACAAATAACACTTCACACCTGACCACTTACAAGATGTACTCTAGTATACTGTGCAGATCTTAAATAATGTCAAGATATATAGTCCATTATCAGTGTAAAAGTAGATTTAATATAGTGTTCATTGTGTTATAAATAATCATAATCTTAAAAGTTATATGTACAAATGTGTAAGCATTATAATGTATTAAAATTGACAATATAACATATTATAAGGTTGTTTATAGTGCATTATGCATTCATTACAATGCCTTAAGAATACCCTTATAATGTATTATAAATATGGGCTTCATAGAAAGTGTTACCGTAATTTATTTTTTTTACATTTTGGACTGCACCAATTTATAAAGTGTAAATGTCTTAAACGTTTGTTAATAGATAGCTGTTTTTATACAGTCTATGATAGATACACTGGAAAAAGTGAACAGTTGGGTTAACTTTAAAAACTTTTTTTTTAAATACTTCAATTGGTACAACACCTAAAAAAATGCTTGTTTTTTTTTCAACTTAACTTATTACAAATAAAGGTAATAAATTAAGTCGAAAGTTTTTTTATTAGATGTTACCAATTGAAGTGTTTTTTTTTTTTAAGTTGATCCAACTGTTCACTTTTTACAGTGTCATTTTCTAAATAATAAGGTACATTTTCAAAAGTATTAGAACACATCTCCTAACCTCCTAATCCACAATGTAATATATTTAAAACATAGTTTAAATAACCTTTTTTTATTTAATACTAATAATAATCAATAATCAGTTTTGTGTAAATTAATGGTGAATAAACTAGCATTTTATCTAGTGGTTTTTAAAAGGAATACTTCATATAAAAATAGTAATAAAGACTCATTTTCTTGGCCTAATGTCGTCACTTACAATTTCTGGACACCATTAACTTGCATAGCATAGACCGACAGCTGACAAATTATTCTTGAAATGTTTGTACATGTTCAACAAGAGAATAAAGTCATGCATATCTTGGATGGCATGGGGAGAATGTTTTAAATTCGGTTTAACCCTAATGCTCATTGTGCTTCTTGTGTACCCACCAGGTTATGTTGGGAAGGACAAGCGAGGCGAGCTCCGTGGAATTTACTCAGAAGCAATGCATCCTGGATTGTGCAGTGTCCACTGCATGCAAGTCTATTGTGCTGAATGAATAATTTTACATAATTTGAGTCATCAGAAATAAAATAATTTACCCACCCTGAGATTTCAGATTAATACATTGATTTGTGTAACATGTTCTGAAGAACATTAGTCTGTCATTTGTTGTAATTTGATTTAAAAAAAATATGAAAAATAAAAATGTGCAGTACAGGCAAATTGTAACTACATTTTCTTAACAGTACTCAACATTTTCTTTATGTATCACACATTTACCTCCAAAGTGCAATTGCATCTCACTTTAATGTTCCTTAAAAGGCTACTGTAGAAGAATTGTAGAAGTAAAATGTAATAACCAGAAATATGCTTAAATTACTACTGTTAAAGGACTTAAAATGACTCCATCACGAAGCATGGTCCTTCCAAAGAAAACCTAACTCAGTTATTCAGGTCAATACATGACAATTATGTCAAAACATAATCATCACCACCTGATGACTTTTGTTCCTTGCTTGTTATAATTCAGTTATAGCAGCCAAATATAATGTAATATGAAAAAGCCAAGGGTCAAGAGCCCAACTGAAGTAAACACTGACCACTATAATGGTGACTTTTTTTTTTTTTTTTTTCTTCTTTGCTGATTCTGATTGTTAACATCGGGTGTCTTCAATAATGGTCAATCATCACTCAATGAATCTCTTAATTAGCTCTTTAACCTTAACACCGGTGATTTTGCTGTGAAAGTGTGTGTGACTACCCTTCATTTATCTGATGCTCTTGCTTAAGGGATCCTCTACTCCTCTGTTTCATTTCTTCTCTCGTAACATTCAAGGCTCAGAGATGTTATACTCAGATAGATTATAGAAGATAGATTACACAGTTTAGACTATAAATGTTATTTTGTTTTACACTTTGGATGTATCCTTTTTAATATATTCATTAACATATATTAATTAACTTTTTTATAAGTGAAATTGGGTTACATTTATTTCACATTTAATCTAGAATTTTGTCTCTTATCTGTCCTGTTATTGAATAAAAATACTCTTTCGTCATCACTGCCTCGTCTCTCTGCATCAGATATATACTGATCACTGATTGATTGGCTTGTTGATGTCACTAAATGATGAAAGTGATTAATATCTATTTGTCTGAAACAATACACTTCAGTCTTATATATGTTTTTTAATGTCTTTCAGAATGATTTGTCTTCTCTCTCTGATTTCTCTGCTTATGATTCCTGGTGAGATTAATGCAAAATCTTATTTTAAGTTATAGCACTGGAGATCAGACTGTTACAAACATGCTAAATGAACACAAAGCCCAACTTATATGCTGATCTTGTTTTATTTTGTGTTTTGATGCTTATAATAAATTGAAAGTACTGAAGAGTAAGGATGTTTCTGTCATTAACAAACGATATATAAAAGCAACCCAAACAATCATAGAAGCAGACAAAAACACAAGTGGAAATAAAAACAAATTTATCTTTTAAGAGAGGAATGTGCATTTAAACTGTTTTTTTTTTTTCAGTGATCTGCAGCCAGAAATGGGAGGTTCAGTACTCATTTATGACGAAATGTGCTCTAAAGGGTTCAACAATAAATTTATCAGGCAGTTATAAACTCCCAAATCGTCTCACTGTGACAGAGGCATTCTGGACTGTTAACCCAAGTCAAGGCACGATTATCAATCTGTTGAATCATTCAGATTACAGAGACAGAGTTCAGTTCTTCCTGGAAGGCCAAACACTCGTTCTCAGTCTCAGTAATGTGAAACATGAGGATGAAGGAATGTACTGCCTCAGAATCCTGACAAATGTTGAAATAGAAAGCTATCTTGGTTATCCTGGGATTGTCCTCAGTGTGACAGGTAGAGTAAAACTAATAATACACTGACAGGTTTTACTCTGTTCTTTCATGTAAATATAAAACATGTTTTCTCCATGATTTCAGAGCTCAGAGTGGAGATTCCTGAAGAGGTCGTTGAGGGAGAATCACCTGTTTTATTTTGTAAAACCACCTGTTACCTCTCAGATAAAACAAACTTTACCTGGTATAAAAACGGTAAGCATTTATCAGAATCGATCGGCTCGAATCAGCTGTTGCTTCGGTCGGTCAGCAGTGATGATACGGGGAACTACAGCTGTGCCGTGAGAGATCAGAAACATCTGCCGTCTCCTGCCCTCACTCTCAGTGTTAGATGTACGTCAAGAATTGATCTTCATATCAGCAACATTCATTCCAGACTGATCAACAGATGCAATGTGAGACGTAATGTTTATATTTTTCAGATCCTCCAAAGAGTGTCTCGGTGTCCATCAGTCCGTCTGCTGAAATAGTGGAGGGAGATTCAGCGACTCTGAGCTGCAGCAGTGACTCAAACCCTCCTGCTCTGAACTTCAGCTGGTTTAAGGAGAATCAAAGCTCAGCTGTTGGATCTGGACAGAGTTTCATCATCTCCAGCTTTAACTCCAGTCACAGTGGACGCTACTATTGTGAGGCTCAGAATCAATATGGATCTCAGAGATCAGAGTCTGTTTCAGTCTCTGTTAAAGGTGAGGATCATCTCTGTGGATCTCAGTGAGCTCATTGTCTGTATATAAAGAGTAACAGTTCTTCTTCCTCTCGTCTGCTCGGCTGAAGAAAGCAGCTCATCTCTGATCAGGGTCACAGTGGGAATCACTGCAGCTGTTGTCTTGACGTCTGTGATGCTGCTGGTCTTCTTCGGGCTGTTGATCAGAAGGTGAAGGAGACTCTGTGTCTGGACCGTCAGAAAGATTCAGAGTCAGTTTGTGTTCACGCTGATTTCTTCTTCTCTCTCAGGAAACGAGCGACTCCATCAGCAGAGCAACAGCACGGAGGATCAGGACACAATAAGACGGTGAGTAAATCTGCTCGTGTATCTTCTCATCTGTGTCTGTCAGTTCTGGAGGGAGAATGAATCTCTCATCATTGTGTGTCGTCAGCTGGAGTCTCCTGAGGACGCCTACATGAGCCTTGAGCCCAAGTCCAGATGTTCTGAATACGACACACTGGATGTGAGTTCCTCTGCTGTTGCTGTTTATCATGTGGATGTTTAACATCAGATCTTATTAGTGATGAATATGTTCACTTCTTCTCTAGAATATGAAGAGATCCTGTGAAAACACAGATGAACCTGAAGCTCAGGATCCTACATATTATAACATTGACAAATGATTAATCCATTTATATGACCGTTTTATTGATTTATTTCCTCTGGCTTAGAATTAAACAGTTTGCTACTTGCTTGTGTGTTTTTAAGAAACACCATTTTTCTTGTAATCTGTGTGATGAGCTGATTTTAGAGGTTGGAAAGTTACAGTATAGTTACAGTAGATGCTCAGAATGTTACAGACTATTTTCATAGTACACACCAGCAAAATATGATTTGTCAAGTTGAACTTTTAATTATTAGAGCTTCAAACACCAAAACTTTTTAAACTTTGTGTTGCTTTGCTGCTTTGTGTTTGCATCGAACACAGACAGAGTTAACTGCAGACTGCTTGGATAGTAGCATACTAACTGTGCATTTACCTGTATTTTTTATCTTTAACATTCATTAGTTTTATTTTTTATTTGACTTGGAGTGCTGAGATTGTTCATTTATTAGACAATAAAACATTTTTCCATACATGACTGACATTTGTTTTGCTTTATAATATATTCTCTTCTCTTTTTGACCAAAGTTTAACAGAAATATGTAGGCTAGTATTATTATACACAGAAAAGAAGAAATGGCCTTGTTGAAGATTTGTTGAAGCTAAAGTTATTGCTGTTAGTCACATGAGTGCATGCACACAGCTAAATCCCTGGTGTCAAATTAACACTGCCGGGTGTCTATATGTGTCCACACTACAGAGTGTTAAAAGTAACACTGAAGCAGTGTTAAAGTTAATGAGGTAATTAAGAGATTCATTGAGTGATGATTAAGCATTATTGAAGACACCTGATGTTAGCAAGCAGAATCACCAAAGAAGAAAATCACAATCTGTCAGTCATCATTATAGTGGTCAGTGTTTACTTTAGTTGGGCTTTTGACCCTTACATTTTAATATTACATTTCATTTGGCTGCTATAACAGAATTATAACAGCCAGACAAGCAAAGAGCAGACGTCCTCAGGTGATTATGTTTTTATATTATCATGTAGTGACCTGAATAACTGAGTTTGATTTTTTTGTTAGTTATATCAACTCAGGCATTTTCAGCATAATCAGACAGATGTTTTTAAAACTTATTTTAATCAAAAACTTTTTGAAAAATCTTTACTTTATACACACAGACATCGAGAATCAATCAAAACTCATCCATGGCTCCCATCATGCATTGCAGCATGAATAAATCATGAGCAGAATCGTCTTTGTAATTTCTTTTATTCTTACTATTTTTTATTTTTTTGTTATTTTTATGTGACTTTTTAGTAGCTTGTTTTGTGATGTTCAGAATTGATCTTTTATTTTTTTAAATCACAAAAAATCTAAACTTTCACTGGATAATAAGAATTTAAAATGGGGGGAAATATCAAATATATGAAATAATTTTTTTTTTCAAATACACGTTGGACACAATTATTGGCACCCCTAGAAATTCTTATGAGTAAAATATCTCTGAAGTATACTCCCATTCATATTCACAATTTTGAGCACTCCAGGCTGATTATGAACATGAAATTATCCAGCCATGGCTTCCTGTTTCACAGAAATATAAATAGGAGGGAAAACAAAGCCCAAATTCCCTTAATCATCCATCACAATGAGAAAAACCAAAGAATATATTTCTGATGTGCAGGAAAAGATAATTGAGCTTCACAAATTAGTGAAGTGGCTTTAAGAAAAGAGCTAGAGCAGTAAAAATTTCCACCATCAGGGCAATAATTAAGAATTTACAATCAACATATAATGTTACGAAACTACCTGGAAGAGGACGTGTGTCTATATCGTCCTAATGCACGGTGAGAAGGAGAGTTTGAGTGTTTAAGGACTCTCCAAGACCACAGCTGGAGAATTGCAGAAAATAGTTGAGTCCAGTGTTGGGGAAAGTTACTTTTAAAAGTAATGCATTACAATATTGCGTTACAACTAATTATGTTTCTTTTTATGGAAAGTAATGCATTATGTTACTTTTGCGTTACTTTCACATTACTTTCTAAACCTGGGCAAGGCTTGCTTGTTTGTTTTTAATATAAAAAGTTTTATTTTTAGCAAATGTAAAAGCCCTTTCACACCAAAAAGTGAAATGAATAAGCTTCAGGCTGAAGGAGAAGTAAATTCACATCTGTACAGCAGAATGAATAAAGTTTAACGCTCTTCAGCAAAAAACAAAAAAACAGTGAAGCACAAATGTTAGTTTATCTAAAGAAACTTTTGCTTATTATTAGTATGATTGAATTGAATAATCGAAGGTCAGCAGCAAAAACATTGGTTAATAAAATGGGATTAGATACATAAAGGATATTTGTGTTATTTAACATATTTAATTATTGCAGGTTTGCATCAGATTCTGAGTTTGCATTTCACTGTTTTCATTTTGATAAATACTGAATGTTTTTGTGCAAGTGAGATGAATTAACGCATGTTCACATTTAGTCTAGAACTACAGTAATATATTTACACACAATGCCTCTGCACTTACTCCTGATTTCTCTCAATATGGCAACACGAGAGCTGCCAGTCAATAAATGGGAAAACAAAGTAACTGGAGTTAATTACTTGAAAAAGTAACTCAAATATTTTCTTGTAAATTAAAAAGTAATGCCTTACTTTACTAGTTACTTGAAAAAAGTAATCTGATTACGTAAGTCGCGTTACTTGTAATGCATTACCCCCAACACTGGTTGAGTCTCGGGGTCAGAAAACCTTAAAAAGAAATGGTCAAACAGCTCCTACATCAACACATATTGTTTGGAAGGGTTTCAAGAAAAATTCCCCTAGCTCATCCAAAAACAAACTCCAGCATATTCAGTTATCAGACACGACTGGAACTTCAAATGGGACTGGCTTCTATGGTCAGATGAAACAAAAAAAATGAGCTTTTTAACAGCAAACACTTAAGATGGGTTTGGTGAACACAGGGATGAAAAGTACCCCATGTGTACAATGAAATATACTGCTGTATTTGTGATGTTGAGGGCCTATATTTCTGCTGGAGGCAGAGATGGGCACTCGAGTTAGTGACTCGGACTCGAGTCGCATTTTTATAGACTTCAGATTTGACTCGGACTCGACCTGAAATTACTTCAGACTCGACTCGAGGAAAAGGACTTGTGAATATTTTAAAAGCAACTCGAGTCTTTTATCCTTAAATACTTATATAACTGATTTTCAAAAGGCGGACCGCTTCCGCACTGTATCTATATGATACAGTTGTTCAAAAAAAAAAAAATTTGCACATGGATTTAAAATCATTAAAGATGACTGTTGGTTTCGACATTTTGTTCTCATACTGTAGTATTAGAGAGTAAGTTATGCAAACACTAAACATACAAATGGCAAAAGGAAAAAAAACGTTCACAATGATTATCTTGTCACATAGAGGCATCTACTATGTGCTCAGTGTAAAGCACTGATTTCTCTGCTTTACAACAACATATGCATTGCTTCAAAGATAAATCTAACACGACAAGTCAAGGGTCAAGAGCACAACCAAAGTAAACACTGATCCCCATGATGGTGACATTGTTTTTAACCAATAAAGCATCAACATTTAAACCTCTGATAATTCTCAATAAGAGCTTCTGTATTAATCTGACAGAAATAAAGTCAATCATGAGTGAAGCTGGGGATGCTGTTTGTGGAGTTGTTTAATCCTCCTCTGCTGAGATCATGAGAGATTTAATGTCTTTTATTTCAGCTGATTTTATCTAAGGCTGTGGCTGAAGTCAGTTGTAGTTCTTGTGTTTCTCTTTTCTTCAGTGATTCTGTTTGTTAACAGCAGGTGTTCATCAGTGTCTGAATTCACTCATATGTTCTCAATCACTCTGTCTAGATATGCCAAATAAGTCAATGAGTCAAATGCAAAAAAAATAAATGTGTAGAACTTTTATTTTACAATGTGCTCAATGTACAATGTACTTTATCATTGGCATGTTTTCCTTTTGTGCAAATATGTTTAGCAGATACAGCTGGTAAAGAAGTGGATGAAGCACATTTTATTATATAAAAAAGAAATCATAGTCAGAAACTACAAAAACATGTTTCTTAAAAGTGCTAAAATGCAAAAAGCAACCTGTTTAATTCTAAGCAAAAGAGAGAGTGGAAATCTTACTAATGTTATAAGTGAAACTCATAGGAGAAAATAAATAATAAAAAAGTCATATAATTATTTAATCAGCCATCAATGTCTTGATATGTAAGATCCTGAGCTTCAGGTTCGTCTGTGTTTTCACAGGATCTCTTCATATTCTAGAGAAGAAGTGAACATATTCATCACTAATAAGATCTGATGTTAAACATCCACATGATAAACAGCAACAGCAGAGGAACTCACATCCAGTGTGTCGTATTCAGAACATCTGGACTTGGGCTCAAGGCTCATGTAGGCGTCCTCAGGAGACTCCAGCTGACGACACACAATGATGAGAGATTCATTCTCCCTCCAGAACTGACAGACACAGATGAGAAGATACACGAGCAGATTTACTCACCGTCTTATTGTGTCCTGATCCTCCGTGCTGTTGCTCTGCTGATGGAGTCGCTCGTTTCCTGAGAGAGAAGAAGAAATCAGCGTGAACACAAACTGACTCTGAATCTTTCTGACGGTCCAGACACAGAGTCTCCTTCACCTTCTGATCAACAGCCCGAAGAAGACCAGCAGAATCACAGACGTCAAGACAACAGCTGCAGTGATTCCCACTGTGACCCTGATCAGAGATGAGCTGCTTTCTTCAGCCGAGCAGACGAGAGGAAGAAGAACTGTTACTCTTTATATACAGACAACGAGCTCGCTGAGATCCACAGAGATGATCCTCACCTTTAACAGAGACTGAAACAGACGCTGATCTCTGAGATCCATGTTGATTCTGAGCCTCACAATACCTCTGAGCCTCACAATGACTGGAGTTAAAGCTGGAGATGATGAAACTCTGTCCAGATCCAACAGCTGAGCTTTGATCCTCCTTAAACCAGCTGAAGTTCAGAGCAGGAGGGTTTGAGTCACCGCTGCAGCTCAGAGTCACTGAATCTCCCTCCACTATTTCAGGAGATGAATTAAGGGTCACCACAACATCCTTTGGAGCATCTAAAATATAAATGAATCAAATATGCCATCAGCAATCACAAAGCACACAGGAACTAGAGGATCTGTTCTCAGTTCTTGCACCAGCGTTCACTTACACATCACATTCAGCATCACAGCATCAGACTCTTTCTCTCCATGTTTATTTCTGGATCTGCACTTGTATTCTCCACTGTGATCAGAGCTGATCTTTGAGATGCTGTAGGTTCTTTCAGATCCTACAGACTTTCCTTCTTTAAACCAGCTGAAGTTCAGAGCAGGAGGGTTTGAGTCACTGCTGCAGCTCAGAGTCACTGAATCTCCCTCCACTATTTCAGGAGATGAATTAAGGGTCACCACAACATCCTTTGGAGCATCTAAAATATAAATGAATCAAATATGCCATCAGCAATCACAAAACACACAGGAACTAGAGGATCTGTTCTCAGTTCTTTCACCAGCTGCACCTACACATCACATTCAGCATCACAGCATCAGAGACTCTCTCTCCATGTTTATTTCTGGATCTGCACTTGTATTCTCCACTGTGATCAGAGCTGATCTTTGAGATGTTATAGATTCTTTCAGATCCTACGGACTTTCCTTCTTTAAACCAGCTGATTTCTGCAGAAGGGTTTGAGTCACTGCTGCAGCTCAGAGTCACTGAATCTCCCTCCACTATTTCAGCAGACGGACTGATGGACACCGAGACGCTCTTTGGAGGATCTGAACAGACAAACTAGTGTGTAACGACAGTAAAACATACACAATTGTACTCAACTCAAACCATGTTTATTGCTGTTGCTTTGTAAACATTATTAACAGAAGCAGTGAAACAAACTGATGGTTGTCGATAAATACTCAATTTTTTCCCTTTAGAAAGACCTGTGAGATGTTTCAAAATAAAGCTCTCAGCTAACTTACATCCTGGTCTAACTGTGATTTCAGCAGATGTGGATTTGAGTCCCTCATGACCACTTATGGTGCAGGAATATCGTCCTCCGTCCTCCAGCTCGACAGACTCCAAAACAAGTATGTTGTCCCCATGGCGTTGACTGTGCAGATGCCCATCTTTCCTCCAAATGTAGGTTGGTACAGTCATGGAGGGGATGCATGAACCACAGACAAACATAATCATGTCTCCCTCCATCACAACATCAGACTCAGCCTTTACCTCCAGCTCCGCATCTGGACCCGAAAGAAGAAGTCTATGCTTAATATGTGTATATCAGCAGTAACGCATTACAAGTAATGTAAGTTATGTAATCAGATTACTTTTTCAAGTAAAGTAATACATTACCTTTTATTTATATCAAAAATAGTTTGATAGTTGCTTTAAAATTAAAGGAAACAAAACACAGAATTTCTGAAGAAAGTAAAACATTTCATATGTCCATCCATATATTATTGTAAAAAATGTAATAAAATATTAAGTTCAATTCATTAAACATGCTTTAGATTATTAAAATGTAATTAAACCATTAAAATGCAATGTTAATTGCATGTAATGTTAATTAAAATGTAAAACACTTTTTAAAACGAAGTGCACCCAATTGGGAGAGGGAGTGAATCTGGCCAGCTTGTTTTTTCTCTTACTTGGAGGGTTGTTCTTAAACCGCACCTAAATTTAAAGTGCACGTCGCCCAGCATTCTCGGACAGGTGTTGGTCTTCCACTGAGACTGTAACGGGCTCCCCAGTCTACTGAAGAGTGAAGATCATGGCACAGTTCTGAGGTTGTATAAAGCTCTATTGCTTAGCTTTTTTTTTTTGTGGGGGGGGGGGGGGGGGGGGGGGGGGGGGTATTTTAGTGTATACTCAAATTTGTGTATCATTCATTCATAATTATCATCTTTTATCCATTTACTCCTAATCTTTCATATATTATGCACTGGTTTATGATTATTCTGCTTGTATGTGTCTATTTTTGATTATCATTATTCTTTCATGCATTGATCCATGATTACTATTAGTATTATTTATATCAGCTGTGTGTACCAACAATAAACAGCTGTAATTGCTTGATTAGTATGGTGTACGGACCTTTTATTGACACCTTCTCTTGCCGAATTAATACCACATACGAAAGCATACTAAAACAACCCTGAATTTGAGAATAAAACCAAAAAAATTAAAAAATTAAACATATTTCATATTTTTTATAAATTGTATGATTTCAAATTATAAGACACAATTTTTGAGTACAATTCAATTTAAGCATTGAAAAACAAAATTATGGAAAAAGTAATCCAGGTAAATTTTAAATAATCCAGAAAAATTCAGAATTCCAGAAAAACAGAAGTACCAAAAGAGAACAAATTGTAGTAAGCATATGCTTAACTGCTTTCAAAGAAGCCAATTAGTCACCAGAAGAGACGGATGGCAGCGTGTAAGTGTTGTAATACTTGTTCGTAGATCTGTTGTTTAAATTATTTACTTGCTGCTAGGAAGGAATACTTATTTTCCTACCTATTTCTATTCTGCATTTTCGTTGAGGTTTATGTTTTTGATTTCAATTACTGGTAATTACAATAATTTGTGCCTTGGCTAAGAAGAAGCCTGTGTGATTTGCATTGCTCCTTGTGCGAAGTGTTAGCTTTGTCTTGAGCTATTAGCACTCCTTTAGGCTATTGGCTGGGCTGATCAGAAGCTGGCCACAGCTGTTTTCACTCTAGTCTCTTAGGCCTCGTTCACACGAAGACGGGTTTCGCTGTATACGCATACATTTTTTACCGTATAGGTCTGCTCATTTCAAACAATTGGACATACTCAACCCACTCTCCCCTATGCAATTGCAACTCATTTGAATCTCATGCGATTACTGTAACAGCGCCTATAAAACTCCAGATTTAATTTACCGTCCCCCTTGCCAAATTCTAGCCACCTTCCTAGAGGAGCTGGACGGGCTGCTGTCCTCTTTCATGGAGGATGGCACTCCACTCTTAGTCTATTTCAACATTCATCTAGACAAGCCTTATGCTACAGACTTCCATTCACTCCTAGCTTCATTTGACCTCAAACGCCTTACCACTACTAGCACGCACAAATCAGGCAACCAACTTGATTTAATTTACACACGCAATTGTACTGCAGATAACATTCTGGTACAACCACTACATATCTCTGACCATTTCTTCATTACATTTTCATTACATTTTGCTACCCAGGTGCCACCAACCCCCTTACCGGTTACTTTTAGATGAAACCTACGCTCCCTTTCCCCCTCCCTTCCTTCCTCTGTAGTATCCTCCTCTATTCCCTCGCCTACCCATTTCTCATCTCTGGATGTGAATGCAGCTACTGACACTTTATGCTCTACCTTAACCTCTTGTCTAGACGACATCTGTCCTCTCTCCTCCAGGCCAGCACGGGCTGCCCCTTCTAACCCCTGGTTATCAAACTCAGAGCGGCAGAGAGAAAATGGCGCAAATTAAACGATCCATCAGACCTGATTAGGTATCAGTCTTTGCTTTCATCTTTCTCTACTGAAGTCCACACTGGCAAATCCTCATATTTCCACAACAAGATCAACAGCACTCCAGACATGTGTAATCTCTTTAGAACCTTTAATTTCCCCCCTCCCCCATGCCACCACTTCTATAACAGCTGATGACTTTGCCACTTTTTTCACAGACAAAACTAGAACAATCAGTAATCAGTTCTCACCTCCACACACACAGGACCTCCAACCAACCACATCCACTGCTCAAACTCCCATCTTCTCCTTCTGTCCCCTCACCGAGGCGGAAGTATCCAAACTTCTCCTCTCCAGCATCCTACAACATGTCCTCTTGACCTCATCCCCTCACACCTTCTCCAAGCAATCTCTCCCACACTTTTACCAGCACTTACACACATCATCGACACATCTCTCCTCACAGGCATCTTCCCCACTGCGTTCAAGCAGGCTCGGGTAACCCCACTGCTCAAAAAACCTACTTTAAACACTTCTCTTATAGAAAACTACAGACCTGTCTCTCTCCTTCCATTCATAGCGAAAACACTTGAACGAGTTGTCTTCAACCAGGTCTCATTGTTTCTTTCACAGAACAACAAACTGGATGCTAAACAGTCAGGTTTCAGGAGTGGCCATTCAACTGAGACAATTACACCATCAACTTCGGTCAGAAATCTTGGTGTAATCTTTGATGACCAGCTGACCTTCAAAGAGCACATTGCAAAGACTGCTTGATCTTGCAGGTTTGCACTACACAACATCAGAAAGCTAGGGCCCTTTTTGACAGAGCATGCTGCACAACTTCTTGTCCAGGCCCTTCTCATTTCTAGGCTGGACTACTGCAATGCTCCTCTGACACAATCAAACCTCTACAAATGATTCAGAATGCAGCGGCACGACTGGTCTTCAACGAGCCCAAAAGAGCCCATGTTACATCTCTCTTCATCTCCTTGCACTGGCTACCGGCTGCAGCTCGCATCAAGTTCAAGACATTGATGCTTGCATATAGAACGACCACAGGCTCAGCACCCTCCTACTTCCACTCACTATTACGAATCTACATCCCCTCCAGAAGTCTGAGATCTGCTAGTGAACGACGCCTTGTGGTACCATCACCATCCCTGGTTGGTGGAATGATCAAGTCATCTTTTTTGACACTACTTGACTTCCTCCTAAACTTTAATAAAAAAATAAATAAAAACTTCCTCTTTCTCTTTATCTTTCTCTCCTTCAGTTGCTAGCTTGTACTTATTTGAACAATGCCTGAGACTTGGTGTTACGATCACTTCCTTTGTCTGATTGTCTCTTCAAGATGAATCGCTTATATATTCCCCAATTGTAAGTCGCTTTGGATAAAAGTGTCTGCCAAATGACTAAATGTAAATGTAATGCTTTTTAAGACTTTTTTTCTCCTGTAAGGGGTGCCTGGCCCCAAACAGTTTGAGGCCCCGTCCACACGAAGACGGGTTTCTCTGTATACGCATACATTTTTTACTGTATAGGCGTTTCGTCCACACGAAACCGGCGTTTTCGAAGAGTGAAACCGATCATTTTTGAAACCGGGTCCCAGGGTGGATAAATTTGAAAACGCCGGTTTCGTGTTTTCGTGTGGACGGCGAATCCGTATATTTTCTGAAACGATGACGTCATCAGCCCACGTCTCCACCTTAATCAGACACCACTACGTCACATAACAGCGACAACAACAACAACAATGTCAGACTACGTGCCTGTGTTCGTGCTGCAGAACCTACTGAGCTCATTAGTTTTATTAAAGCAAAATCTTCTGCTTTGTGTGTTAATTTATATTCAGCGCGCAAGGTTTACGCACATGGTCCAAGTCTTCTTCTCTGTTTTTTTGTGTATCTCTGTGGCAGAATTACAGCGCCACATATTGGTCTGGCATGTGTACTACATCGTTTTCAGTCAGTTTCAGTGATTCCGTGTGGACGCAGATATTTCCTGAGACGACTCCGTGTTTACGGAATTTGAGGCAAAAAAAAAGATCGGATACGGAGAAACCCGTCTTCGTGTGGACGTAGCCTTAGAACCCCTGCTGTAGTGTATGTGAATGTAATGCAATGCAACATAAGTTGATTTGGGACATGCCCAAGGCACCACCAATGTATCTTTTTCTGAGACAAGATCTTCATATTTACATTTTTCTAAATGCTACACTATGTATGCTATCTTTGGAGTGTGTAACGTAGTTTTATGCACAAGTTATATAGTGATGATGGTTTTATCATGCACTTAATTATTCAAATGTTGTTAATTCTGACAAAAGTTACATTATGTAGCTTTAAGCAACCCAAAATATTTAGTGGTTGATTCTTAAATGGTTATTGTATAATCAGTTCAATTCCAGTTCTTACATTGAAAGGTAAAAGGTTTTTATTCACATCTGTCATCTGGCTCTCCACTCACCTGTTACTTCTAGCTGGATTCCCCGATCGTTTGTCCAGTTTTGCCTGGAAGTGGTGCTGAGCACAAACCGGAAGATGCCAGCATCACTCTCTCTCACGTCCCTCAGCAGCAGCGAGCAGTTTCCCGTGGCAGGCTGCAGAAACTCCACACGGCCTACAAACGCAGGGTCCTGAGAAACCCTGACCCTCTGCCCCGGAGATTTCGCATAGAGCCATTCGGCTGCGCTCACCTGCTCGTATTGAGCAGTATGTTTGCAGGGTATGAGCACCGTCGACTGCTGAACCACACACATTCTGCTGACGATATGAGTCACATCATACTGCACACCTGGAATACACACACTGCTTTGAGACACACTAAAAATAAAGGTTCTAGCATTACGGTTCCATGAAGAATCTTAAAACTCTAAAAACAAAGGGCTCAGAACTCGACTAGGGACTAGTTCATTATACAGTACACTGCAAATACAGGAAGCTGTAAACCGTGATCGTTTGACTTCAGCTGAAGTAACACAGGATGCTGTAAGAGAAGTTACTTTTCACAAATCTGCTGCCAGTAAAAGCAACTTTGTTTTCTGTTAATCAGAAAACAGTCTTCAGTAAAGACTGGTGTTCACATAATGTTACCTTTTGCCATGAGAGAGATCCAGATGAAGGACTGAAGCAGCAGAGCTGGACACACCTTTAAGACATGAGGTTTAACATACAAAAACCTCCATCAAACATCTGTCAGTCTTCAAACACTGAAAATGTACACAGGTAATTAATATGTATTCTGCTGTCATTATTCCTTAACATTTTAAAGAAACGCTTAATATAAGCATGTTTCCAGCATTACTATACATCTCATGCTGAAATACAGTACAGTGGACTATAAGCAGAGTAACTTCACCAAGATCAATGAAAGAAAAAACAGCAGTCATTTCAAATTACATGATTTAAAATGAAATATATTACCATGATACTGAAGTCTTCTTGACGAACATAAAAACAGCCTGTAGAAGTAAAGACAAACCCTGTGGTGAGACAAGATGGCCTGAGACCAGAATAACGTTTGTCCTCTTCCCCTGTGAAACTATGGTGAGAAGTTTAAAAACTCTGTTAAAAAAAAAAAAAACTGCTGACCACGCTAGTCTTAAATGGCATCATAACTATGGAAAATATACTGTAGCCAAATATCATTATTAGTCTTGCTGACCATGCATAATTTCCCACATTGTTTGTGACAAGGACTTGAATATAACTCAAAATGAGTAGACTTCATGAGTTGTAAATGATAAAAGGCTTACATCGAAGGAGGAGCCTGAGGCATATGTACACTACGATATCTTACACTATCAGGGGGAATAAAAAAGTACAAGAGCTGTCATTGGGGCAGTACCTTTTCTAAAGCTACACATTTCTACCATATTTACCCATAATGGGGGCATATGGTGATTCTATAATTCAAGGTACAATTATTTTTCAAATGGTTATATTTTTAATCATTAGTTACACATTTTTATGAATTTTCTTAAATTTTTATGAAGTGTCTTAAATAGCTGAAAATCATGATTTCTTGTTGTCCGAATTAGTCAGTGTATTTTTTTCCATCATGAATCATTGTGTAATCAAAATATTTTATTGTATTTTTCTTTTGGTAATATTTTATTCATTTTATTTATGAAAAGCCCTAAATAGTCATTTACTTAATTCTACAATATTAAATTGTTAAAAAATAACTTTTTCTTATTAAAACGTGTGTCCATAAATCTTGCGTCAACTCTGTTACCGTACCATATTTTACCTTTAAATTGGTGAAATTTTCTCCCACAACTATATAGATACAGGAAATGATGTCACTTTCCCTCACTGATAAGATCTGAAGCACTGAAAAGCCTGTGTGCTCTCTCTGAGAACATATTTTAATCTAAAAAGTTCTTACACCAAGAGTTATTTTGCTGAATGTCAACACTGTTACCACAATATCAAAAAGAGAACAGAATGTATTACTTTTAATCATGTTTTCATTAATGTTCTACCAAGTGGATTTTTTGGTAAAAAATCAAATAAATTAAAATGATCAATTCTGTTACCGTCAAACTCTGTTACCGAGGTATAGTAACTATGCAGAGTAACATAATTGACAGTTCACCGGATAATTCTGTCAGTTCTGTTACTTTTCAATTCTATCATTAATAGGGTCAGCTCAAAAAAAAATCCTTGTTTAAAATCCTTATAATATTTCAACATTTATTTTCTCTTTTTTATTGGACATTGTATATAATACATATTCAGATGAAAAATATTTGCTCCAAGTGGACGGTTCTGTGAAGACATGAAATAATGAAGACATTATTTTTTTAAGGTATGCATAGGTGCAAATATTATCTCAGTTTCAAGTGTTGGAATGTGGACTAATGTCTAATGAAACCAGAGGGATTTTTCCAGTTATGATTTATTGTTATTTCTGCACATTGCCTAATTTGTCCATAACAGAGTTGACAAAAAATACCATAAGGCAAAGGTTTTTTTTGTATTTTTTTCATTAAAAGTAGAAAAAGAAAGTATATTTAAGTTTAATTATAGAATCACCTAGTAACTTAAAGGTAAATATTAGTACCTAAATGGTACATTTTTGAAAAAGTACCACCCCACTGAGGCTCTCAGTGAGCAGAAAACCTTTCAGTTACTGAAATTAATAAAAAATTATTTTAAATCTTAAATTTTCGTTTATTTTAATGATTGTAATATCAAACAAAGCTGTTACAGCGCTTTTCTGATTCTTGATTTCTGTGCATTTGATGCAGAGCTTTTGTGGTGGAGCAGGTGACAGCGGGATTTGTGGGAAAAAAAGGAAAACAAAAATATAAAGTAAGAAATAATTTTGTTACTTCTCATACAGAAATCAAATGACATTGTGCTGTTAAAATGACTGCTTGTGTATTGTGTTTGTGCATCTTTGTATGATCTGAAATGTCTGCAGACTGGTGAGGATGGAGAAGTCCACAGCAACATCCTGGAAATAATCCAGTGCCATGAATGAGACGCTCCATCACTCCACCTGCCCTTACTGCCTCATCTGGACCGGATGCTGCTGTGGTGTCTTCATCCTCAATGACCTCAGAGCCAGCGAGAGCATCAAAAGACATGGAGGATGTGATTTTATTCAAGTTTGTCCTGCTGGTTTCTGTTCATACAACATCAGTCATTGGAGCACGAGTTTCAGAAGCTTCAAAAGCATCGTCAAATAATTTCACGAAGAATCTGAAAGTTAGGCTCCATTGACTGATATTGTATGAACAGAAACCAGCAGGACACACACACACAACGATTGAACAGTGTGGATGTGTGTAAATAACGACTGAATGTATATGTTTGGGTGAACTAACCCTTTAAAGCCCCAAATAGAAATTGTATGAAATATTTGTAAGCATTTATATTATAGAAGTACCTTGAAGAAAGCAGCTTTGTTGAGCGTTTGTACCCAAGGCACAAGAAAAGCATTTACATTTTTTTTTTTTTTTACATTTAATGTTTTGTAAATGTACAATTATGCATTTGTCAGCTAGATTTTCCCACATGCGTTCTCCTGCTCTTGCTTCAAGATTGTGTGTGGTACAGGGGTGTCATCATGGTCTTCCTCATCCTCTCTTCCTTATCTATCTCAGGCAACGATAGCTTCGATGTCCCTTTCTCATCCATGATCAGATTCAGTCTGACTGCTGCAGTGAGGGACGTGATGGACGGCAGAGACAGGTGAAGCTGGAACCGGTGGTCTTCATCAGAATAAAGCTGCAGAACTGGCTCAGCTGTGTTGAGATGCAGTAGATGTGGGGTCACTGCCTGTAAATACATGATTGTTAGAACAATTATGTTTGAATAAAGCTTTTTCATGTGTTATTGACTGGTTTATTTATTGTCATGATTACTTTTATTTACATTTTACGCATTTGTTCATGTTTCCTGTTGTCAGTAAATAAAATATAATTGTTTCATTAACATATGCATTAATTCTTGACTGAAAATTGAGATGTATTCACCTTGGCTGCATTTGTCTAGTCATGCACAGCTATGGCATATGAAAAAAATATAATTAATTATTGGTCAGCATTTATCATTATTATTGTTCATAAGTGTTGGGCAACCAATGCATTCTGAAGGAATCTTAATTTCTAAGTAGTAATACTTACATTTTTGGAGTAAAATCAACAATCCTCTCCAAAGGTAAGATCTTTGAGCAGCTGATTGACACAGAAATTACAAACATGGAGGAAAACATACTAGGGTTGTGGATTTATTGATGCTTTGAGATGTGTGTGCGCCCGTCGCTCTTATTTTATTATTATTTATTATTACTGCAGAACATACAAGCTCAGGGAAAGATGGTAGTAGCTTTAACAATGAACAATCATAATGACACAAAAAAAGAAAGAAAACAACTATAATTGGTTTGCGTACATCATAGAATGAGATTATATACACAGGGACAAAAAGAATAAATATCTTTGAATAATCATAAAATTTATATAATCATAATGCATTAAAATTGCATTTGTTTCTGTTATTTATAAGCCTCAGGGATGAAACCAGAGGGACATTCAACAAGAAAAAGGAAAACAAAGGAGATTTAAGACAGTTTTGCATGTGGATGAACGATTTTGGTTTTTCGTAATAAAAATAATATATTTAAGGATGAAGCTGTAGGATTATATTAGTTGAGTTAAAAATATAAAAACTTAAATCAACCCTAAATTTGTTGGTTATACTACAATCATAAGGGCAGCTGTTTCTTCAACAAGTTTCTTCCAAAAATGAGCAAATTTCATCAGCATCAGAATATTTACAGATAAATGAATTAAACCTGTTGCTCATATCTTTTGTTTTTGCACTTGCTATAACGTTATAGATCACATGATAACGTAAACATGGCGGATCTCATTCATACTCAACGAGATTTGGCTGTAGAGTATGTACTCAATTAGCGCTCGTTAATTAAGTACTTCTTGAAACAAAAGTACCTACTCGTAGAGTATGCGGTTTCGGATGCAGCCATGACTTCTCACTTGCGAAAGTAATGTTGGTTATTCCACAGACTGTTAACAGCGTTGCTGTCTAGTCTGTGAGACACTGCACATGTGTTCATATACTTTTTTGGGGGAAAGTAGAAATGCACAGTCTCCTGTGAGGGCTACGTTTAGGTGTAGGGCAATAGCACATACAGTTTGTACAGTATAAAACCATTACGCCTATGGGATGTCCCCACTTTTCACAAAAACAAACGTGTGTGTGTGTGTGTGTGTGCGCGCGCGCGCTTGTTTCTCAAACTTCCGCAAACTCTCTCTGTATCGGTCAGTCAGTCGGTCAGTCATCATGTCCAACAACAACGCTAGCAGCAGCAGTGTGGCTGTGGCGCAGAAAGCCGTCAGACAGCTCAGACTAGAGGCCAAAGTACGACGAATTAACGTAAGTATGCCAGCTTCAACAGTAAACGTGAAAGAGTTTTGCATTTTGAGAGATTATGGATGAGTTTAACCGGTTTGAGTCACTGCTAGTGCTAACGCTAACCGACAAAACAACACTTTAAACGCGTTTTAACTCATTTATAGCTAAATAACTTTCGTTTTTTGACATCACGGCTTTTAAAGTGTTTTTTACTGCCAGAAGCGCATTTTAGGCGTGAAGTTCAGACAGCTGTTAGATGTTGTTTCTCTTGCTCATTAATAATGCAAATATATGCAAACGGACGCTCTGCTGGTGGTACTATGATACAGTGATGGTATCAGATTGCAATACTATGGTACTTCATTGTATAGTATGTTACTTTTAAGAATACAATTGTAAAACCTTGGAATGAATCCGAATTAAAATTTAGTTTTTGTGTGCATTACTTATGGTGACCCAAAAAACAGGGGGGTTTCAGCCTAAAGACCCCGATATGAAAATAATTTTATTTTTTAAATAATACGGTGCAATAAATTTTACTATTAATGCAATGTTTGCCAATGTCATTTTGTCTAAGTAGTGTTAACCTAGTTTTTCAGGTAAGCACTTTTTACATCCTATAAATTCTTCATGCTTCTGTTGTCTGACAGAAACAGATTTACATTTGTTTAATACTCAATAAGCAATCAGAGAACTTAGAGAAAAGCTTATTACAACCATAAATGTAGGGCACGGTACTAATAGATTTAAAGAAAAACTTGATCACAGTACATTAAGACAATTCTCTAAAAGTATTTTGAAATGTGATGTTTCAGTGTGCATATTATGTATTAAATATTAAAATTTCCAGAACAGAAACCTGAACATTAGATAAGGCTAGGTCCAGAATTCTTGTTTTTAACCCGTTCAAAATATAGACCGGAATAAAACTGTTAAGATTGCTCAGAGGTGTGTGCACTGAATGCATATTATCGTTTAACATGTCATCTTCATTGTAATTTCTGTAGGTTTCTCAAGCTGCCACAGACCTGAAGAACTTCTGCCTGCAGAACGCCCACAAAGACCCGCTGCTGGTGGGTGTGCCGTCCAGCGACAACCCCTTCCGCCCACCCAAGTCCTGCGGCCTCCTCTGAACGACTGCTGTCTGATCACATAGGTTACCAACAACCTCCTGTCCTTCTAAAGCACCGTGGATGCGTTCAGTGAATGCATGCGCAATCAAAATGTATCAGCCCATCCAAGATGTGGATGAGTTTGTTTCTTCATCAGATTTGGAGAAAGGTAGCATTGCATCACTTGCTCATCAATGGAGTGAATGGGTGCCGTCAGAATGAGAGTCCAAACACCTGATAAAAACATCACAATAATCCACACCACTCCAGTCCAACAGTTAATGTCTTGTGAAGTCAAAAACCGCACGTTCGTAAGAAACAAATCCACATTTTTACCTTCAAACTGTGCAAAAATGTGTCCATAATATTGTTACCTCCAGTGAAAGGCATCTTGCCTGAATCAGGAGAGAAATATGCACAGATCAAGTACTGTTTACACGCAGTTCTAAATAACTCAAGTAAATAAGTGGATTTTGATGTGAGAGGACAACAGCAAATGGACTGTTTTACTAGATGAAGAGTAATTATGGATTATGGACTCATATTTTGTGACAGTTTAATGTTGAAACGCCTTTAGGTGGATTTGTTTCTTACGAACGTGCGGTTTTTGACTTCACAAGACATTAACTGTTGGACTGGAGTGGTGTGGATTATTGTGATGTTTTTATCAGGTGTTTGGACTCTCATTCTGACGGCACCCATTCACTCCATTGATGAGCAAGTGATGCAATGCTACATTTCTCCAAGACCGTTCTCATGAAGAAACAAACTCATCTACGTAATGGGTGGGTGTTCTCTGCAAATTTTCAATTTTGGTCTACTCATTTAAATATGCTAATATATGCATTCTGTTATTTCAGAGCTGGTGAAGTGTATCAGATGACGTGGCTGCCTTCAAGTGTCTGTTTCTACCTTTACACTACTCCATAAAGACCTCCTGGAGCACTACACAAACACTACTTAGCATATACAAACACTATACTTTGCATAGCAAAAAAAGAAATATTTCTACTGTGTTCGTTTTCTTCATCCTCATTTCATATCTGCACAGTTGCTGTCTATTTGTATGAACTGTATTATGAGTAATAATATGTTGACTATGCTGAATTTACACTGTATGGTACAATCAAACTGTAAAACCCATAACACACCCCATGTTTTGAAAGCAATTTTATGTACCAAACACTATTTTATTTGTAATGCGTATTTTATATATATATATATATATATATATATATATATATAAAAGACTTCCTTGAAGATTGAATGAAGTTCCCCTGGTTTATGTGGAAGGAAAGAAATAATTAAATTATTAGAGTATTTTTCCTATCAAAAATTACATGACATTTTTCTACTAGTCGTTTATTTGGTTTGAAGATCATTTGTAAACATGCTTTGTGTCTTCAACAATACATGTCTTTATCCGATGCTCATTTTGAGTCTCGGCTAATGATCTGAGGAGTTGAATCAGGTGTGCCTGATGAGGACGATATACAATATGTGCAGTGTTGAGGAAACCCTGATCACCTACTGAATGTACCTGTTACATTTAAACCTTTTTATTTCTTGTTTCAATGACTTTTTGCTAAACTGACTTTTAAAATAAAGTGTTATTGATCATTTACCTGTTGTCTTTTGTTGAATGGGCTTTAAAATGCATCTTCACCTTATATATATTATAATTGAAGTGTGTTTTGCATCTGATATGGGGTTGTTGCTCACAGCTGCTGGTAAATAGACAAGCTCTCAATCACTGATGAGATGATTGAAGGAACCCTGCAGATGAAGTGCTTGATTAAATGAAATGAAGTCACTTGTGATCTCAGCTTGCTCCGTAACAGTCCATGTGAACTTTTTTTGCTCTGGTAAGACATACTGTACATCAATTAGAATATTTGTATATTCACATATATATTTAGGAACTGAATTGATGTAGAAATCCATTTTTGATAAGTTACTTAATGTTATAAATTGCACAAATAAGGCCAAAAACTGAGCTAGTTTGCTTTGTTGCTGAAAAAACTGACCAGTATTTTCACAATTACTGCCTTTTATTTTTATACACTGAAAAGGAAAAGCTGTATATTGCATTAGATGCCAGTGTTTATGCTGCAGTGATTTTTAATGTCATGCTGTTGTCACAGTATCTCCAGCGGCTGAGCTTATGGCGCACAAACGGGTTGCAAGATCCCCAACATCCCATATGAGAGCTCAGGACTGCTCAGGTACTGATCACACACACCGTCAGCATGTGAGGCAGGTGATGCACAGGCTGAGTTTGTGTTTCTGTGTTTCAGAGATGCTGAACTCTGTGATTCTGCCTCTGTGTCCTGATGAAAGCACTCACAGCTTCTCACACAAGATCTCCAGGGAGGAGCGCAGAGACCTCACCAGCTCATTACAGGTGCACAATCCCTTGAGCCTCACTCAACATTACAGGCGACGCGCACAAAACCATCAGCATCTGCATATTTAGCATTAAGCTTTGATATTACTTTTATATTAGGTGCTTATTTTATTCTCCGGTACTATATATCTCACACACACCGCTTTTACTGCATTTAATTTAGTGCCTTTTATATTAAATTATATTTTGGGACTCCAAAATACAAAATATTGTAATTAAAATTAAATGTTATTTTTATTATATTAATGATGTTATATTACTTCATAATTAGCATTATATTGTAGATGATATTAGATTTTGAGACCTGCTGGAAAAAGAGAATGCCCATCTCAAAGGGTTTGTCCCAGTGTATATAAATATTCCTAATTATTTAATTGTCATGATTTTATATGTGTGTATATATATATATATATATATAACCTCTAATCATATTTTATTAAAGTGTTGGAACCTCCTCAAAACCACATAGTACATCTCAAGGGGCATGTCACAAACAATATATAAATAATATTCCTGTTTAATATGTTGTGATTATATATTAATATTTTCTTATATTTTAAGACTCCTTGAAATTGATTTATATATCTCTAGGGCTTTATTCCAACATATAACTATTCGTTATTAATATTTAATTATATTACTAATAGAATAGAATGTCTGACTGTATTTTCTTTCTGACTGTATATACAGGAGCAGCTTATAAAGAAGGACCTCCACATCTCCAGACTACAAGATACTCTGACCTCTGAAAGAGAAAAGGTTCATCTCTCTCATTATGTTAATATTTCGTCTAACTTATAACTGCTATAATAAGGTGAGGGGCAACAGAAATCCAGCGATCATGGTTCAGGTGTGTGTATGTGTCTGTCTCTCTCTCTGTGTGTGTGTGTGTGTGTGTGTGTGCGCGCGTCTTCCTATGTGTATGTGTCTCTGTCTGACTCTCTGTGTGTCTATCTGCCTGTGTGTGTCTGTCTGTCTCGGTGTGTGCGTGTGTGTGTCTTCCTGTGTGTGTCTCTGTGTGTATGTCTGCCTGTGTGTGTCTGTCTGTCTCGGTGTGTGTACGTGTCTCTGTCTGACTCTGTGTGTGTGTGTGTGTGTGTGTGTGTGTGTGTGCGCGCGCAGTGCGCGCGGCTGCAGGGTCGCTGTCACCAGCAGGGGGCGGAGCTGAAGCGTCGCGAGCAGCAGATCCAGCGCATGAGAGAGAAGCTCTCGCAGCTCACTGACAGACACAAACCCCGCGGCGTCTGTGAGACCCCAGTGTGACCGCAGTCAGTGTTGGGGAGAAACTACTGGCATGTAACAGGATTACGTAATTTAATTGCAAAAATGTAATTGTAATCCGTTAGAGTTACTGAAAATTAAAAATTAAAATTAAATGTTACTTATGAAAATGCACTGAAAATAGTTACATCTGAATTTCTCTCTTACGCTTGATTTCTTTTAAGAATTACATTGACCGCTCTAAAATATGAGACGCCAATGTTTCAGGAATTTAGGACCCAGAATAGGACACCTGTTTATTCATTAACTGTTTTATTTCCTATTTGGGTTTATGTATGATTTATTTTTTCCCAAAGATAATATGCAAAGATTTGATTTCAAAAACATCATGGCTATTAAACTATTTTCTTGTCATGATTTTAAATCCGTATCTAACCTCAGAACGATCACAAAGTGAAAAGAGCTACATGCTAAAGTCTGTTTTTGTGGTGACTGTGCTTTAAAATTAATTAAATTATTATATTCTTAATTCAAGTGATGAAGGATTTTTGAAAGTCTGACTGTAGTGTTCAGTAGGTTAACCCTGCCTGCTTAAATGTTTGACAATGACAACTGAGAACAGTTTTTGATTACTTTTCAAAATTTATAATCAAATGTAATCAGTTACTTTAAAGTAACTGAAATGGTTACATTACTTATTGCTTTTTAATCTGTAACCTATTACATTTCCAAAGTAACCTTCCCAACACTGACCACAATTCTGTCCTTTCTGTATTGATGTATTTGCCCTTGTTAATTGGTCGTAATTTATCGTAAATGAGATCATATGCTACTATTCCTAGTAGGTTTCTAACTTATACTATACACAAACGCCACATAACATTTCACTGTATCAGGACAGTTTGACTGCGCAATGACTGCATGATATTCCCTGTCAATAGCCATAGAGATAATAAATGTGTTGCCAAAGCGAACAGGACGGAGAGAGCCTGGCTTCAAGACCGCAAGAGCTGATGGGAGGTACGACAAACTCCTGATAGCCTGTACAAAGTGCTTATCAGAAACATTTGTTTTATTACCAATACAGTGCATTGACAAATCATGCATGTGTATTATCATAAACAGTTTGACTTTAGCACATTTAATGCAAAATGTGTGAAAAGAGAAATGACCCCAAAAACCGAGGTGGCTCAAGAGCTTTGTGTCCCCCTGCAGGACAGAAGAATCACTGCGGCTGCTGTTGGACCGAAGGGAAGCCGAGCTCAGAGAAGCCATGAAACTACGACACAGCCTCACCACACTACTGCACATGCTCAGAAATAACATGGAGCAGGTGAGAAAGACAACTGTGCATTCACTGGAGAGATTAAATGTATGGCTTATGTCCCAGTTTACATACTATGCACTAACAGTATATACTTGGTAACAGGCAAATACATACTTCTGAGTATGAATTGTGCATATTGGGGTGCATCATATATCCAAACATTTTTTAATTAGACACTACGAGACAACAACAATACAGAACTGGAAGAAGAGACTGACGACAACGTGCTGGTCCAATCAGAGCAGTGCCTTGGTGATCATGTGACAGGAGGTGTGGTCCAGGAGTGGACGCAGGTCCAGAAAAGACTCCGGGAGCTCATGCCAAAGAGTAAGAATTGTTTGTTTTGAAACTGGCAGGTTAGAGGAGGCCTTACTGACTGATTCTACATGTGTGCTCAGGTCCTGTTGCTCAAGGAACAGACCAGGAGAAGCTGCTGGCTCATCTGGAGGAGGACCTGGAGCAGAGCAGACAGCTGATCCGAGCGCAGCAGCAGTTACTGCAGGTCAGGCACCAGATCTGCAGTCACCTCAGACCTTCTGTTTAGGACAGTAGCTGGAAGTGATCTCTCTCAGGACAGTGTGACTGCGCCCCTCCCCGCTGTGCTGATGGACTGCTACTATCTGGAGGAGTGGGAGCGGCTGCAGGACCACTGGGAGGAGTTTAACAGGCAGAGGCGGAGCTTCCAGCAAGAGAGGCAGGCCTTTACTGAAGCTGCTATCCGATTGGGTCATGAGGTGAGGGAAACGCATGCTGATTTATACGCGTATGTGGGTTTATCCCTCTTGATCATCTTTTTTTTTGTATGTGTTTTTAAGATATTTAATGCTGCATGAAGTCAGTTCTCCTCACTGGGGTCCGGGCCCCGCCAGGGGGCCTTGTCACACTTCCAAGGGGCCCGCAAATTAGCTTATTTAAAATAAAACAAGCTTTAAAATAAGCTAATACAATAAGAACAAAAGTCATTTTAATTCGCCACCTCAAGGGTTTTTAAGTTCTTGAAAAGCCTGGGTACATGAGAGACATTTGAAGGTGTGCTTTCTAGACCAGGAAAAGTCATGGGGATTGATAAAATATTAAAATCATGGACATTTTTATAATTTTGTCAAGCTGTTAAATACTGCATCAGGTGGAAGTTGATATTTGTGAGTCAAAAAGCAAAAATAGTTTGGTAATTAATTGTAAACCTTAAATAATTCAGGAATTGTGGAATTAAGTTATTTAAAATATTTTATTGTTAGAAAATTGAGAAATTTAAAATGACACTTCTACTTTCTGGAAATGTAATTTGAAAATAAGCAGCTTTGTCATTATAGCAAAAATCACTCTACATATCACTCAGCTCAAATTACTGATCATAAGACATTTTGAAGATTTATTAAATGGCTTTTTGCTACAGCAACAGTTTACAGTGGCCACCAGAGGTTTGTGAAGCATAAAAAAAAAAAACACAAAGTATCATTAAAAATAGTCCATCTTTCGTATGAGCTGCTTGATAACTTAATTTTCCTTTTAGTTTCCACAGAAGAAAATAGAAGCATATAGGTTGCATAAATAATGGAATTTAATGTTGGGTGAATTACTCTCGTATAATCCTAATTGTCTACAGCAATTAATCTGCGTGTGTGTGTGTTTCAGAGATGTGAGTTTGAGCGGCAGAAAGCATCCCGTATGAAGTCCGACTTCTTCAGTCTTTCTCCTGTCAAGAAAACCTCGCAGTGGAACAGGAGAGAAAGCACAGCGCTCAGCGACCTACGTACACACACACACAGCACAGAGATTGTTTACAGAGCTAATATAACACTGTAATCCAGCAGTGCGTGTGTGTGCAGGTGCCGCCGTACCGGAGCAGCTCTCTCTGTCTCCATGTGCCACACCATCATCTGAGGGGTCAGAGGTCATGCCAGGGTCCCGTCTGAACATGGTCATGACCCCCAACACCCCTGAGCTGTACTCTGCTCTTAAACTGCCCTACTACAGGTCTAATATCTGACACTGTACCTCATGCACCGCTCGTTTCAGTGTACAGTTGAACTCAACAGTGTTATTTTGTGTCTCAGGTCAGAACGGATCCTTCAGTCACCTGATGAACGCAACATGGACTGGCCCTTTTAGTTTACACACTTCAGTTTCATGAGCTGGAAATAGTTTTTTGTGAAGAATCAGTGTTTTCAAAGATGCATTTTTGATCAAATTAAATAAAGGTATGCCATATGGATAGAATTACCTTGTATTGTTTTCTATTTCTTACATATTAGCATCTCTCACAAATGCACACATCAATTGCATTTATTATTTTGTACACTGCAGATGAGACCGGGGCTAGTTGTCACAATGCCTGTGTGTACAGTGCTATACAGTATTCGACTCAGAAGTCCACAAATACTTCCCAGTGGGTTTTTTTTTTATGTTGGTTTCAGTTTGCTGAAAATGTGCTCACCTTCAGCTATTCGAGATGTAGATGAGTTTGTTTATTAATCAGAAATGTAGCATTCCATCACTTGCTCTGCAGTGAATGGGTGCCGTCAGAATGAGTGCAAACAGCTGATAAAATCACAATCCACACTACTCGTCCATTAATGTCTTGTGAAGTCAAAACCCTCGTGTTTGTAAAAAATAAAGACATTTTAACATCAAACATCACTTCTGGCCAAAATATGAGTCTATAATTCATAACACTTCATCCAGTCAATGGCACCCATTCACCGCAGAGGATTGGTGAACAAGTGAGTAATGCTACATTTCTCCAGATCTGTTTCCATGAAGATGCAAACCTTGGATGGCCAGAGGATGACTACATTTGCAGCAAATGTTAATATTTGGTTGAACTATTACTTTGAAATAAGAATATTACTTCCACTATAAGATGAGAATATAAGGATCATAATAGAAGGTTGAACTGAGTTCTTAGGAGTAATTTTCATTAAACACTTTGTAAGTTGCTCCATGTTGTCGCAGTTTTACAGGTCCTCTTTTAACTTCCTACAGTATTTCATATTTCAAAATGCGGTCTTCTCCAATCAGTGTCAATAAAGAGCGGGCTCTTGTGTTATACGAGCGACTCCAGTCCCCAGTTTTAAAGTATTTTTACTTAATTTCAATCTCATCTACCAATCGTTTTTGTTTCAGATGACACTTGGCAAACTCTTCGTGTCCTAATTGGTCTCCTGCCATGACGTCAGCCCTTTAAAACCCACGCGTGCTCAGCCCGTGCTTCACGGTCCTGTCGCGAGTGCCATGGCATTTTCTCTTCTCCATTACATCTGGTCGGCGCGTGAATCGATGGCGTCTGGAAATCAAGACTTTCAGCCTTGGAAGGACTACATGGGTCTGGCGAACCTGATCCGAGGTATGCAGCGGCGACGAACAGAGCAGCCAGATGCGGCCGATGACCCCGCCGCCGCCTCCACCCCCGCGCTCCCGGAGTCTCTAAGCGGACGGGCGCGAGCGCACGCGACTCTGAGGACGGAGAAAGGAGACCCGGAACGCGGCAAGAGCGCCAGCAGCAGCCCACCCGAGAAAAAGTTCTGCAGCTTCTGCAAACACAACGGAGAGAGCGAAGCGGTGTTCACCTCACACTACTTAAAAGACCGCACCGGAGCCGTGATGTGCCCGTACTTGAGCCAGTACGTGTGTCCCCTGTGCGGAGCCACCGGAGCCAAAGCGCACACCAAGAGGTTCTGCCCGCTCGTGGACAAAACCTACAGCTCCGTGTACGCCAAGTCAACATAGCGAACCGGAGGTCTCCTACCCGTGGAAGATCTGGCCACGGTATGCGCGAAGGACATTTTTTAAAGAGCGGTTTTAATATTCAAGTTTTACACTTTGATTGTTCGATCTATAATGGCTTGTGTGTAAGTTTGCATGCATGTGTGCTTTTTGTGCGTTAGATTTTGCACGTGTTTTAGTCTTCCTCTTGTGTGCAGTGGTGGTGTTTTTTCACTATTTTCGTTTTGTCTTTTGAACAAACTTGTACACAAGCCAATAGGCTCGCTACAGGTGCAACCACGTGTGAACTAGCTCTTTCTTGTTTAATTTTACCAACAAAAAAAGTATTTTGTGATACTCTGTTGTGAAATGTATATAAACCCTTTTAAATTTATTTAGGTGTTTTTACTACATTTTTTGGAGAACGTGATGATCGGGGTTTGTTCATGCAGAATCAGGAAGTTCATGTACATTTCTTTAAAATTTATGGTTTACTTTGAGACAAATGAATATAAAAAAAAAAGTGTGACCTTTTGGAAACATGTGGGTACATGTCACAGCACTTCAGCTGAAAATGGTTCAGTTTGACCTTTTTGATTGGGCTTTGTAGTTTTACAAAACATGATTTCACAGACTCCACACACACCACAACAACCAGAAAAACTCATTTATTTATGCAAAATGTGTTTTTGAACCGGAATTTGGACATTTATGGCTGGAACTTTGAAGACAGGTTGCTAAGGTTATGACCCTTCAATCTAGGGGTCATATCCTGTGATTGACAGATTTACAATGTTTGCTACTTTGCTTGAACCTCATAAGAAAAGTGTTATCTTTGGCTTACTAAAACTGAGTAAGCCGTACTGTTTGACACAGACTTTAAACAAGTGTCTCTGAACAGCTGTGAACAAGAAGTGCCTGCTATCTAAACTCGTCAGTGCAAATTATTCAGTGTTCTGTCTAGTTTTTTTTTCCTTTTCCTGTCTACTATATCATGCTGTAAAATGTTCAGAATCTGTTGGCATTATGCCTATATCTCTGAGTGTTGAGTGGAGGTTTTCCGCCTCGTTGCCCAAAGCCGATCTTCCTGCGTGCGTCCACCAATAACTGACTGCAAGAAAACATCAGAACTATGGTTTATGGTCAAAACTGTTCTTTACCGTTTTATTTAATAAACTTAATAGTGTAAACCACAAAATTATAATTGTGTTTTAAGTGCTCACTAACTTCAGAGAGGCAATATCTCTGGTTAGGCCGCATACAAGCTCTGTGGCATCTTCCAGATCACAAGAGGCTTCTGAGATGGGGAGATCCTCCAAACTGAGCAAAATATAAACCGTGAAAATGGACAAAAACACCTTGTGCTGTGCGTTAATGTTGTGGACAGTTAAGTCTGAAATTTAACTAACTTCTAGAAACCTAAACAGACCTCCAGTAACATTCAAAGACTGGCTGTCTCACCTGAGTGGGATGTTGTTGAGCTGGGAATCTGTCACTGAGTGCATGGATAAAGGGCTGGAGGGATCTGGTTCAGCGGCAGGACTCCGATGAGGCTCATGAGCATCACTCAGTAAACTTACACGCTCTGTAAACAACTGAGGATACAACTCAGTTTTAGAAATTTAATCCTGACTTTAAAAGACGTGTGAGAGTTTTGGATACAAAAACCTGCACTACTTACTGTAAACTTAAAAGCCAAATTAAAAATACCAAGTAGTGGTTTTGATATATAAAAGGAATATTACACACCAATGATGAAACACATTTGATGACAACCAACACTGATTTCTGTCAACTAACACTTTGTTCTGGCCTTTTTCTCACCCTAAGCTATCTTACAGAAGTCGTATAGACTACTTTTAAGGTGCTTTTATGACTTTTCTAGAGTTTAAAAGCACTTCAGAGCACATTCTGCAGTATCTTCTTGAAATATGGAATGACTTGACTGTTCTTTTTAAGTCAGGTGTGTCCAAACCTGATCCTGGAGGGAGAGCATCCCTCAGAGTTTAGCGCCAACACACTTGCATGGAAGTTTCTACTGAGTCTTAAGAGCTTAATTAAATGGTTCAGGTGTGTTTATTTAGGGTTGGCGCTCTGCAGAAATTTAAATTGCTCTGCAGGACAGTGGCCCTCCAGGAGCAGGTTTGGACACCCCTGCTTTAAGTGCGCTTTCATACTTTCTTCAAAAGAATAACTCACTTGCACATCCTCATTATTGCCACCCAGTGGAGCTGCAGGTAAGGACAAACTCGACACGCTGTTGTTCTCCCAGTCTGCCTTGTTCTCAGCTGCGACAGTGGCAGGAACCTGAGTAAAGTCTGAAGACTCATGCTTATCTTCTGTCTCATGGATTACAGGAGGTGCACTGAGGGTCTCATTGGCTGTGATCTCCATGAGCTCCACACACTGTTCATTGGTGTAGCCACTAGTAGAGGCGTTCATGTCACATTCACACGGACTGCACTGCTCGATCTCATCGCCTCCCGCTATGAGTTCTTCTCCAAATTGGTCAGCAACCTCAGAAGCGGATGCAGAGGCTTCATTGGCCCCTTTGGGAACTTCAAGTGAACCGGCTATCACAACCTCTTCTTGAGCTGAAACATCAGTTGAGTCCTTGCAAATTTCAGCAAAATCTACTTCAGTACCAATCTCAGTTGTGACCTCGTTGCTATCTTCTCTAATGTTGCTTTCAGTAGCATTTTGCTCCATGCATTCACTTTCATTTTGCTTGAGAGGGTTTAGATCATCAGCATGGGATGGGATTTCATGAGTAACAGGCTCGCTTGACATGCATTTCACCGGTATCTGAACTTCATTCCCATAATGCACATCAGGCTGCTCCTGTTCCTCTTGTGCAGGTATATCCTTCATTGGGCAATAGGTTGGGAAGGAGGGCACTGAAACCGCTGACTCAGTAACTCCCTCTTCTTCAACAGAAATGGAGATATCCTTTTTCAAACTGTCACTCGTCACGACCGGCTCCTCATTGGTAACTTGCCCCGCCTCGTTCTCCTGGCTTCCTTCAAACACATTCCCTCTAGTCAGCTGTCCCTTGAGCATCTTCTTCCTTTCTCCAAGCCTGCACATTCCCATCCTCTTTCTTATTTTCCTCTTTACTAGAGGATCTGCAGAACCTGCATCTTCAGGCATCTGAATCTGGTCAACTGAGGTCTCCGCTACGATGTCCGAAGACCCTGATTGTTCATCCATCTTGGGTTCAGTGGCTGTGTTCTCCTCATGTGACAATTCTCTCTCGGTTTGATGCTCATCTGATGGTAATTCAGAGTCACAGTCATCTGGGACCTTCTGAGATTGAGGATTTGAATTTCTTGTGATTTCATGCTCTTCATCCTCTTGCTCTATGTTGGGCTGATCTACATTAATAGCTTCTGTGTTCAGAGGTCTAGAGAGACTGTGCTTGCCACTATTGTCGAGTTCTGGGGTTTGTAGTGTGACCGCTGCAGTTTGTTCAATCTCATGAGAGACCTCAGGTGGATTTCCAAGCTCATCATTATCATTGTGGCTTGTTTTCTCTTCCAAGGAACCACGGGGATCTACAGGGAATTGTGTTGTCTGAGTTGTGCTCTGTCCAGGCTGATGTTCATCCAGCTTGTCTGAACACAATGCATTGTGGGAATCGTTGTTTTCTGATTCTGGTGTCAGCGTCTAGACAGTAAGGTTAAAGTTAATTGATTCATCAAACATAACACTAATATTAACAGCACAGTGACATCAAAGCATATTGTAATTTCTTCAAAATGTTGTCAGCATGTAATCGAGAGAGAAATCACCTGATTTTCATCTTCAGACTGGTTTGTTTTCTGTCGTTTTGCTCTGGGCTTCGTCCTTTTAGGGGGTTTGAACTCTGCTAAAAGACATTTAACAGCATTTACTAAAAAATTAAATATATAGCTCTAATCAAGCTGGTAGTATGAATGACTGATACGTAGCCTATGTACCTGTCGTCTTCGATTTTCTTTTGGCCATTGTTGTCTCGTTTCAGTCCAGATTCAACTAAATGAATAATAGTTCAAACATGTTAATGACACACTTGACACTTTTAATTTGCCTACTGTAGGCCTAGATTGTTTGTTTAAATGTATTAATTCATTTTTCCTCTAACCCAATTTTGTCAAATAAATTCTTATAACCAATTATAAATCACTTAACATATCAAATAACCCGTTTTAAAACCGTTGTAAATAGCATATAATTAATTTGACACACATTTTATCAAATAAGCGCGCGAAAGATTCGTGACGTTATTCGTGATGTCATATTTAGTAAACTATTTCTGCATATTTTCTCAGAGAAAACAATGTATAACACGACAAACCTTCATAAAGTGTAAAATATGATTTAAAATCTCACGCTGGCGGGTGACTACAGGTCCTGGGCGGTGGCGGGGCGTTCCCGCGTGCAGTAAAGCGCGCGACTCTGTCGTTGCTATGGGGAACCTGGCGAAAAGCAGGAAGTGCTGGAGCTACACTGACAGCAGTGCGGGTTTGTGTTTACCTCTGTGTTTATGACACTCTGGTGCAAAAACTTCATGACCGGTAGCTTGTTCTTCTCGACGGGACAGATATTTAGCACCTAACCCGCCCTCGGAGGAACATATGATCAAGGTATCGCGCTCAAATGATTAGTAAATAGATTCTGATGTAAGAATTAGCCTCCTCGCTAGCAGAGACTTTCAGTGAATTAGTTGTTTACTTTATGATTTATATTGTGAATGATCTGATATTTATTTTACGGCTTCGATGCGCTTTGCCTCCAACAGTTTTGGTGCAAAATAAGCCATAGATGTGCTTTGGATGAACTTGTAAACACTAGCAGGTTAAATACTGTTGAAACATTCGCTATTGAGCTTAGACAGTTAATGTAAGGTGATGGAGCTCTGGGAGAAATATTAAACTATCAAATGTGTATATTTGGCCGTTAATTATGTCTATGCATTGATTATGTGAATACAGACGTCATTATTCACGTGATGATGTAGGAATGCGCCATGACGCCACTCTCTGTCTGGTGTGGTTGGTTGTGGTGGAGTCATGGAAAGGTGGGTGCAGTGGCTGCTTTGTAGTTTTATTAATGAATCTTTATTTTTCTCACTCCAGGTTTGAAGGACCTGCGGAGAAAATGAGTCGAAGCCGGAACCCTCCACAGAAGGGCCAGGGGGCCGCCAGGGCCAAACAGGTAATAAACCAGAAGAGAGTCAGGACTGTGTCCAGAATCATAGAGGTGTAAAGTCCACCCGTTTGGCCCAAAGAAGGCATCCAGGAAAATGTCATCATTGAAGTCAGCGTGAAATTAAAAACAAAATCACCCTATTTATTTTCTAAATGCATGTTATAGATCATATTGTGAACTTTTCAGCTTTGCATGTTTTTTTTTTATTATTATTTTACTTTAATTATTTGTGGTGACGTTTCCAAATATTTGTTTCCAAGGATTTGTTTCCAACGTTAACGTTTCCAAATATTTAGTGTACTTAAACTGCATTCGCTTTTGAGTGCCACACATATAGGTTCATAAAATGCTTTTGAATCTATATATCAGTTTTGAGGGTTATTATTGTAAACTAAAACTAAAACCTATTAAAATTGTCACTTGAAATAAAATAAACATTAATCAAAATAAAATGTCATAAAAAGTGTTTTTTTTATTCATGCTAGTTGCAAAGGCAACATTTCTAACTGTCCTTTACTTTAACCTGAAGTAATAAAGTAATAAAATAAACCTTTATAAAATATATTATAAAAATAAAGGAAAATTATTAAAACATTTATAGACATATTGAGTGAATGTAGGTGCATAAAATGCTTTTGAATTTGCAACAGATCATATGTAATGTTCAAACAAGCTATAAATGTGTAGGCATATTTACATACATAGACAAAGAATGACACACGACAAAATGTAAAACTTTATTTAATACTAAAATGAAATGAAAATATAATGTAAAATGGTATCTCAGTGATCCAGTAATAACACCGGCTCTCCCGCCTCACTTGTAATCAGATGGGACTGCTGCTGGATTTGGCTCCTGACGGCGGGCTGGATGACTCTGAAGGAAATGATGTGGAGCTGGAGGCGGAGCTTCTGGCATTGATGGGAGGAGGAGGGAGGAGCGGACCAGCGGGCAAGAGACCTGGAGGAAAAGGTGAGGATGTTATGTATTTATGCCGTCTACCAGCAGCAAGCCAAACCTTGATCCCTCAGCATTTTCCCTAATCTTTCTGTCTTTTTTGCATCATGTAGCTCCGGTACCCATGGAGGACATTGAGCGGATGGCAGCGCTTTGTATGAAAGACCTGGACGAGGACGGAGACGACGATGGGGATTTGGAGAACGACGCTGATCTCTTGGTAGGACAAAAACCTTCTTGTCTTTACATCACTACAGATGGCACATCAGATGCGATCTTTCTCTCAGGAACAGGTTTTGATTAAAGTTTTTATGTGTTTCAGGCCGAGTTGAATGAGGTGCTAGAAGACGATGAGGCGCAAATGGTCAGGAAACCTCCTCCATCACCAGTGCCTCCTCAACGCTTGAATGCAGCGCCCGCATCCCAGAATGTACCTGGCAGCCTGGAGGCTTGCCTGCAAGAGCGCTTGGACATGTACCAAACGGCCATGACCAACGCCAAGGCCGCGGGGGAGACCAGCAAAGCACGGCGATATGACCGCGGACTGAAGGTGGGACATTTCCAAGATTAAAGCTCCAACCACATCGACTTTCTGATGGCCGATGATAGTGTCTTAGAGCAGAGCTCTTCAGCCCTGTTCCTGGGGACCCACGGTCCTGCAGAGTTTAGCTACATCCCTAATCAAACACACCAGAAGCAGCTAATCAAGCTCCTCAAGACTGCTTTAAAATACACAGGCAGGTGTGCTGAAGCAGGCTGGAAATAAACTTTGCTGGGCTGAGCAGGGCTGAAGACCTCTGTCTTAGAGAGCAGGGTGGCCAGTGTAATGGTGATATATAACAATTACTGCCATTTATTTTACATAATACGTGACCCTGGAGCACAAAACTAGTCTTAAGTCGCTGAGGTATATTTGTAGCAATAGCCAAAAATACATTGTATGGGTCAAAATTATCAATTTTTTTTAATGCCAAAAATCATTAGGATATTAAGTTAGGATCATGTTCCATGAAGATTTTTTGTGAATTTCCTACCATAAATATATCAAAACTTCATTTTTGATTAGTAATATGCAATTACTGCAATTTATTTTACATAATATTTACTAAAATAATTTGAAAACGTATCAATTTGAAGAAGAAAAAACATTTAAATGTGATTTAAAAAATCTGTAAAATAAATCATTTATACTGTATTTTGTATAGTATATTTGTCAGACTATTTCCGAGTGGTTAGTAACACATTTTCTGTTTTTAGACTCTACAGTCTATGCTGACGTCAGTTAAAAAGGGGAAGCCCATCAATGAAGATGAGATTCCTCCTCCTGTGGCCACCGGTGGAAAACCCTCCGCTGCCCCGCAGGCCGAGCCAATCACAGAGCAAGATAAACCTGCTCCAGCAAACACTCCACCGCAGACGGCCAACGTCAAGCCAGTCGTTCCATCCAAACCTCAGCTGCTGCAGCCTCCGTCACAGAGAGTGACGGCCGTGACGCCTGATACACCAGCCATATCACCCCTCACGCCTGGCCAGCCCAACGCTCAGCACTCAGGTACACACACACACACACACTCTCACTCTGAAGTTCTCATTAACTGTCACAGTGAAGCTGTTGCCGCACACATTGTCATGTGTGTCTGTGTGTGTTTCAGAGCTCAAAGCGAGTATACTAAGCAAACAGCGAGAGTATAAGCTGGCAGCCTTAAAGGCCAAGCAGATCGGAAACACTGAACAAGCCAAACAACTCTACCAAGTGTTCAAGGTGAATGAGCTTTGCTAGTTCATGATCATCAGGTCTAATTTGGGTCATAAAGTCACACATTTACACTCATTTCATTGGTGCCCTAAGCATTTTATTTATATGCAGTAACATTCAAAATATGGGGTCTGTACTATTATTTATTTTGAATGAAATTAATACTTCTATTCAGCAAGAATGCATTAAATTGATCAAAAGTGACTGTAAAGACCAGGTTATCAGATAAACTGGATATTATAAATAAACGAAAATTGAGGAGAAATTTGAAAACATATAGGAAAAAAACATATTTTAAGTTAATAAAATAAATGTTAAGTGAGATAAAATATAAAAACTTGTTGTACATTTAAGCTAGTTGCCTAGGCAAGATTTCTAATTTTCATTTAGTTTATCTTGATATACTAAAACTTAAATAAAAATGAATAAAACTATAGAGACATATTTAAAAAAAAAAAAAACTGATAAAACTAATAAAAACAGACAACAAAATGACTAAAACTTTAACAAAAATATAAAAATAAAAACTAATTCAAAATATTACAAATAAACTCGATGATAATAAAATATCACAGGTAAAGACATTTATAATGTTACAAAATTCTGTTTGAAGTAAATGCTGTTATTTTTAACTTTATGGTTATCAAATAACCCTGAAAAAAATGTATCACGGTTTGTATGAAGCTCCTCAACTGATTTCAACAATGATGATAATAATAATAAACATTTCTTGAGCAGCAAATCAGCATATTAGACTGATTTCTGAAGGATCATGTGACACTGAAGACTGGAGTAATGATGCTGAAAATCACAGCAATAAATTACATTTTAAAAATATATTCACATAGAAACCAGAATAGACTTGATTGAAACAAATGAAAACACATACTGACCCCAAACGTTTGATCGGAAGTGTAGTTGTGTTATTGTGGATTGTAGTTTTATCTGGCTCCACAGCGCTAGGTTAACCAACAATTAACAACTGAGAAAATGAACTTTGTCTTGCTCTCCATCTCTCCCGTTCCTCAGAGATTAGACTCAGTGGTGGAGAGTGTTGACAGAGGGGAGATTGTGGACATCGGCTCACTGCCACCCCCTCCTGGTACAGCTTTACCTCACAGATCTCCACTCACCTCCGTTACATTCCGGTCCGTTTAGTCTGAGTTTGATGGAAGTGTTTGTCTTTCAGGAGAGATTGAAGTGCCACGTTCTAACCCTCCCCAGATGTCCTCTAAACCAGCCGCCCCCCCTGCTGCCCCCACTGCTGCCCCAGACACAGGTGAGAGAGTGTGTGTGTTAATGTGACATCCCACACACACATCAAACACAGACATCAGTTATATATGTGTGTGTGTGTGTGTTTCAGCTCTCTCTGCTCCCCGGAGCGTCGCCGAGGCCTTACAGCAGCGCATGGACAAATACAGAGAAGCGGCAGAGAGCGCCAAGAGCAAAGGAGACGACCGCAAAGCACGCATGCACCAGCGCATAGTCAAGGTAACACACGCCAAGACTCACTTAAATAAGAACAGGTGCTGTTTCATTAACCTCTCGTGTGTGTGTGTGTGTTCTTGACTTCAGCAATATCAAGACGCCATTAAAGCTCATAAAGCAGGACGGCCTGTGAATTTGGCAGAACTTCCTGTTCCACCAGGTAACACTTGTTTACTTGTTTCTAGCGAGAGCCAAACTTCTGACAAATGTCTTCACGAATATAGTAAAACATCTAGAATGTGCCTCACCAGTGAGGTTATAAATATACCATATAATGTGTTAATTAAAATCTAAGTATATCAAGAGGTGTTTGTAAATATTAGAGCGTGCGGTGCTGATTATTGATATATTTATAATTAAATGAGTCATTTAATTATACACACTGCTGTTCAAAGTTTGGGATCAGTAAGATTTTTTTAAATGTTTATTGAAGTCTCTTCTGCTCACCAAGACTGTATTTATGTGTTAAAAATACAATAAAAATAGTAATATTGTGAAATATTATTACAATTTAAAATAACTGTTTTCTATGTGAATATATTGTAAACTGTAATGTATTCCTCTGATCAAAGCTGAATTTTCAGCATCATTGCTCCAGAGTCACATGATCCTTCAGAAATCACTCTGATATACTGATTTGATGCTCAACAAACATTTCTGATTATTATCAAACTTGAAAACAGTTGTGCTGCTTTATATTTTTGTTGGAACATTTTGATGAATAGAAAGTCCAAAAAAGTCTTTTGTAGCATGTCTTTACTGTCATTTTTGAACAATTATATTATATAATATTATATTATATTACCTACATTTCACTGCTGGTTATACTCTGTATAATTGTGTATGTGACGAATAAAAATCTTGAATATAAATATATTATATATTATATTACAATTTTTATATATATATATATTATTATGTTTATTTTTTTGTTTTTTTTTGCTTTTAAAATAAAAAATATTCTGATACCAAACGGCAGTGTGCATTAATAGTTATGTAATTAAATTAATTATAATATGTAAGACACATACCGTGTAGTTATGGTTTCTGCACAGAATAAATTTAATTGTAACTTTTTATTTTACAATTCACACGTTTTCTTGCAGTTCTGAGAAAAAAAGTCATAATTACAAGATATGAGTTTATGAGAATAAATAAGTCTTGACCTTTTTGGCAATTTAGAGTTTACTTCTCAATTCTGTTTTTTTGTTTGTTTTTGTTTTTTGCCATGGATTAAAAATTAAAAAAGGATAATTGTGACTTTTTATCTCACCATTCTGACTTTTATTTCTTAGAATTGTGTATTTACATGTCAGAATTTCATAGTAGATAGTTTTTGCACCTCATTTTTGACAGTGTTAATGTTTGTGGATGTCAGGTTGTCCTCCGCTGCAGGGCACTGAGGGCGGGGAGCAGAATTTTATGGGCGTCCTAGAGACAGCCATGAAGCTGGCCAATCAGGATGCAGATGCAGATGCCGACGCAGACGAAGAACCACAGAAGGTAGCGTCAGAGTTCAGCAGAACCTCTAGAAACGGTGCTTCAGATTCTTCATCTCTCTGTATCTGTGTAGCCATCAGCTCAGCCTGGCGTTCAGAAATCCAGAGCTCCCGCTCCTCCGAAAGCCTCGTCCACTGCAGGGACACCCACCGGCTCCACTAGCGCCCCCAAACTAGGAGGAAGAGGTAGATGTGTGTTTTAGTATCAGCATTAATGCATACGCACTGTTGTGTGACCTGTGTGTTGTTGTGCAGCCCAGCAGCAGCTGGATTTCCTGACGACGCGCAGGCAGCAGTTTGTGAAGGCCGCACTGCGCTCTAAAGAGATGAAGGACATGCAGGGAGCCACTCAGCACCTGAGACACGCCAAAGGCCTCGAGCCAATGATCACTGCTGCCAAGGCCGGACTTCCTGTTGACATCACCAAGGTTTGTGAATCAGCGATGCACCGAAATTTCATCAGAATTGGTTCTGGAGGACCAAAGTCATTGACTGAAAGAGTAAAGCTTAACTAGCACTTCTCTGGTGCGCTCCTAGGAAGTTTGTATTTATGAGTTAGGAAGTCGTAATTAAGATGTCAGATGTGTTCAGGTCACTTTGGTTGGAGCAAGATGACGATGTGCCTTTTCTATTAAAAATATAAGAAGTTTAAACTCCACTTCTACAAAATGATGAATAAATAATGCATTTCAGTTTATGAAAGTGCTATTAATCGAATTGTTACATATCCTATCATAATTGGACAGTACTATCCTATTTTGTACATGCAATTTATTACATGCAATATTATTTATTTATTTATTCAATGCCATTTGTGGACAGCTTTGCAGCAAATACTGCGTCTGTATGTGTGAAAGTAAGCAGATGTTAGTGTGAGGTGTTTGACACAGGGGTGTGTGTGTGTGTGTGTGTGTGTGTGTGTGTGTGTGTGTGTGTGTGTGTGTGTTTAATGTATGGTGTGGTCTCTGGTGTCCAGGTGCCGGCCGCTCCGGTCAGTGAGGATGAATACAGACTGTCTAATTCACGCTCGTCCGCTCTCTCTCCGCACTCATCTGAGCAGTACACACAACTGATGGCACAGCTCAAACAGCAGCACGAGGTTATTACACCGCACAGATCTGATCCGTGTCAAGCACACACTGAACTTGAGAGAAATTATGCATGCTTTATTTACAGTATAAATGACTTTCTAACACTTGTTTCCAGAAATGCCTGGCGTACTCACAGCAGTTCACTCATATGGGGAATGTAGCAGAAACTGCCAGGTGTTTTTCCATTTATCCTAATGATTTTTGGCATAAAAGAAAAATCAATCATTTTGGCCCATGCAATGTATTTTTGGATATTGCTACAAATATACCCCAGCGACTTAAGACTGGTTTTGTGGTCCAGGGTCACATATCACAATATTACTGTTTTACTGTATGTTTGATCAAATAAATACAGCCTTGGTGAGCAGAAGAGATTTTTTTTAAAAACATAAAAAAATCTTAACAGCCCCAAATCTTTTAATGATAGTGTAATAAATGAAAAACAGCCAGATTTTATAATATTTATCTAAACAAGCATTAAAAATGCTATTTTTATTCAAAACTGCTTTATTTAATATTTATTAAAAAATACATTTTATTTTATTTTTTTATATATGAATGGTATCAAAAGTATAAATTAATGTAATAATTATCAGAATCTAAATTCTAACTAAATACTAACAAGTATTAAATAAAAATATAATTTAGCCTTAAAGTATATTTGTTTGTGTGTAGGATAGATTTTGCCTAGATTGTGGAGACAATCTAGGCACATGGATAAAAGCCCCCACATGGAGAGTAAACCCTGAAATGAATATTGTGGAAGCAGCAAACAGTCCTCATGAGGAATACAGATTAATAAACATAGTAAATAAAAAATACAAAATGCTGAGGGTTTGGTTTAAGGATTGCTGCCAAGTAAAGGTTATTAGCTCAGTATAAAAATATTACAAATGGAAAGCCCCCATGATAGAAAAAAAATATATATGTGTGGGTGTGTGTAGGTTTGAGAAGCTGGCTGAGGAATGCATGAGTAATATTGAAGTACTGAAGAAAGCTCACGCTAAAGGAAGATCAGTTCCCAAATACCACACAGAGGAGCGCACCTTCAACACCATCAAGTGAGAACACACACACACACAACACGTCTGACAGTGCAGTCGTCCTGCAGATTCACTAAATGTCTTCATCTCTTTGTTTAGGATATTTCCTAAACTGACGTCTAATGAGATGGTGCTGATCGTGGTGAAAGGAATCAACCTGCCCACTCCTCCAGGTGTGTGTGTGTGTGTGTGTGTGTGTGTGTGTGTGAACCTGTGCCTGTGTGTTTGTGTCATAATGCTGGAAATAGATGGTTTCAAATAACTCTGATTTTTCTCTGAAATACACTACTGTTGAAAAGTTTGGGGGATTTTATATTTTTGTAGTCATTTCTTTCAAAAAAAATTCTACAGACCCCAACTTTTTGAACATGAGTTATATATATATATATATAATAAAAAATTATGCAAATGTTGTTTTCTTTTTCTCCAGGAGTTTCAGCCAATGATCTGGATGCGAGTGTGCGCTTTGAGTTCCCGTTCCCCAGTGCGGTACGCAACACTTCCACACTCTTCTACACGCACACACACACACATGCTATTGGCATCTAACAGTGTGTTTGGATCTTAGGAAGAAGCTCAGAGAGACAAAACCAGCACTGTGAGAAACACCAACTGTCCAGGTACACACACACACACACACACACACGTGCAGTCTGTGTGTTAAATGGCATTAGCTGAAAGTCTCTGTGATTTCAGAGTTTAACGAGAAGTTTAAGCTGATCATCAAGCGAGATCACAGAGGCTTTAAGAGAGTGGTACAGGCCAAAGGCATCAAGATTGAGGTCGTACACAAAGGGTGAGACTCTATTTAATCAACACTAACAGTGAATCTGACAATAACACGTCCAGATCACATTCCACCTCAAAGGAAATTACATTAGTAATACTTTTCATAAGGAAAATTAAGATTTTTTTGGATCATTACGTTTTTATGGATGCTTTTTACCTCCACAGAATAAAACTTAAACAGGTAATTGTGACTTTTTTTATCTCACAGTTGAGAAGTGTTTTCACAATTCTCACAACTTTTAATTTTTTGCTATGAATTCTGGCTTTACATTTCACAGTTTGGGACCCCCCCAATTACTAGTTTTCACATAGTAATAATTAAGCAGATTTTCTCCACAAATTCTCATTAATGTTACGTATCTGCATTTTTTTGCAAATTCGCATTATTGTCAATTATTCTCAATGCTGTAATTTTATCAAATGTTAAATTAAAAAAATTATAATAATTTAAAGCAAATAGTCCTAAAAAAAAGCCTAGTTTTCTTCAGGCAAAATAGTTTTTCACTGTTCATCCAGGGTTGAGATATGGTGTCACTATCATTAGCAGTTACTCTAATAATCGTGTGTGTGTGTGTGTGTGTGTGTGTTTGCAGCGGTCTCTTCAAGACAGATAAAGTGGTGGGAAGTGCTCAGCTGAAGCTAGAAGCTCTTGAGAACCAGTGTGAGATCAGAGAGATCATTGACGTGAGTGATTCACACACACTCGTGTATCACATGCACACGAGCGCTGGTGTCCCATGAGGCTGTGCTGCCATTGCAGGTGTTGGACGGACGCAAGGCGACGGGAGGGAAGCTGGAGGTGCGAGTGAAGATCCGCGAACCGCTGTCTGGAGTTCAGCTGCAGCCGGTGACAGAGAAGTGGCTCGTCATCGACCCGCTCACACCTTCACTGGAGAAGGAGCGAGAGCGGGAGAAAGACAGAGACCGGGAGAAAAGCAGGGAAAAGGAACGGGTATGAGACGCCAGTTATTGCTGCTGTTTATATTACACACAGGATGTGTTCTTGCATACAGACACAGCTGGACAGAAACCACAAAGCATTTTCTTTCCAGCAGGCTCCTTCTCCGAGATCCAAACCCAGGAACGATCACGACAGGAACTCTAAACCAAGGTGATGCTAAAGCTGATCGTACAGCACTGATTTCCCATCGCTCTGTGAATGTGTTTAACGCGTGTCTCTGGTTGGTTTCAGCTCGTCTCCTCCACAGTATAAGCTGCACAGCTTTATTCTGCTTAACCACGACAAAGAGAGACTGGAGTGGAAGGTGTGTGTCGGTGTCAGTTGCGGTAGGATTGAGCTGTTGACTGGATGTAGTGTGTATCGGGAGTCATTTTGTGTGTCTCTTTAGATCAACGATTATAAGAAGAACAGACGAGACCCGTCAGAGCTGATCAAGCAGCACATGGACGTCTGTCAGCGACTGCAGTGGCAGAAATCATACCTGGAGAAACATCCGGCAGCACTGACAGGTACCACATGCAATTAGAAAACGTTTCATTATGTGCGCTAACGTTCAAAAGTTAGGGGTCAGTAAGATTTGTTTTCTAAGACAGTAAAAACATTTATAATGTTACAAATGATTTCTATTTAACATAAATGCTGTTCTTCTGAACTTTATTTTCATCAAAGAATCCTGAAAAAAATTGTAGCATGGTTTTCACTCAAATATTGGGCAGCACAACCGTTTTAAACATTGATAATAATTGATAATAATGCGCAGCAAATCAGAATATTAGAATGATTTCTGAAGGATCGTGTGAATTCATAATAGAAATATATAGAAAAACACTCAACAGCTGTATTTTACATGTTTGTTTCATTGCGAATAAGAACATGAAATGCTGCATGTGGACTGCTGGGAGTGATACTGATTGAGTCAAATGAATTTAAATGAACCTTCTAAATAAACTGATTCACTTGAATTAATTGAACTTTCCAGTGCTACATATTAAATACATTCAAGAGCAAAACAGATAATCTATAATGTACTGTATCTCTCTCTCTGTCTCAGAATATGAAAATGTGCTGCGGAAGTTTGTTCAGGGTCTGTCAGATTCAGTCAAAATGTTTTCCAGCCAAGGCAACAGGGTGAGCAAACCACACACACACACACACACACACACACACTATCAGATGCTTGCTGTTCTGTGCAAACACATCGATAAGCTGTGAGGTGTCTATTTTTGTTCTCATTTCACTCAGAAATACTTGGCATTATTGAAATAAAATGGGTTGTGAATGTCACTTCATGTTGACATGAGACACTCATGCAGTTGCTCTGATGAGCAGATGTTTCATCACAACTCTGTGATGTGCCTTTAAACAGCTGAAGCTGGATGTCACTGTTGTGAAGTCATTTCAACAAATCATTCATTTAGATTAAAGCTAAAGAGCTGTTCTGGTTTCTCAGGATGCAGCGAAAGATGCCCTCGGCCGACTGAAGATGGTGGAGAACGAGGTGAATAATAAAGCCTGCCGTGTCTGTGCTTCAGTCGCATCTTCATGTGAACTCACAGTCGGCTTTTTCATTGTCTCTCTCTCACACAGCTGGAGTCGGTCAGGAAAAAACGGGCCGTCAGAGAGTGAAGAAACGCACTGAGTGACGTGACTGTCTGCTGGAAAACTCTTCACACTTCTGAAATCATGAGAATAGAAATGAATCTTGACAGATATGAACACAATGAAACACTACACACACACACACACACACACACACACATACACACACATGCAGTTAAGCACCTTTTGCATTGCTGCACTTCATTACTCTGCAATCCAAACCATCAAAACATTCCTCAATTTGTCTTTTGTAAGGAGAGACGTCTGAATGTTTCGCGTGAAATCAAACTCATCTCACCTAATGCAAAAAAAACAAAAACAAACATCAGTCAAACACTAAAGGGGAAATCTCACAAAATCCATTAACAGCATGATCACATTTACCCCCAAAAAGAAAGATTAGAAATTTCAGTTTAATGCTTAGTTTAATTTTAGTTTTAATGACAATTAAAAATACAGAAGCCCAATACTTTTGGCAATATAGTATGTGTATGTGTGTGTGTGTGTGTGTGTGTATATATGTGTATATATATATATATATATATATATATATATATATGTATATATGTGTATATATATATATATATATATATATATATATATATGTGTATATATATATATATATATATATATATATATATATATATATATATATATATATATATAAAATGACGGTTATCAGAGAACCAGATTACAGACGGTTATTCATTCCCTCTGACAGTTTCATGCATGTATCTAGCACTACAGAAGCGAAATAGTTCTTTTTATTTTAACCCAGTTTTTGTCTCTTTTTGTCTTCCATCTCCTCCTATCTGACATGGCTCAGCCTAACCTCTCTTTCTCATAAATGCTGTTAATCTGCAGTCTTTACAGTAATCTGTGTCCTCCAGTATTCCCAGATTAGGATAATGCCGCTGCACGGTCGTGATATGGGAATAATCTCAGCACTCCAGGGAAGATGTTTAAGTGTGTGTTAGATGGAGGAGATGCGGATCATATCCCATAATCGTGGATAATCCACACCCCGATGCTTCAGGAGACAGGGTCGTGAGAGATGGAGGACGGTGTGCCTGTGTGTGTTTTGGGTCTGTTTGGCTTGATAAGATGGAAGGAGAGGATTTGTATCCGGATGATAATGTGTGTGTGATGTTGTGGTGTTGGAGATGTGGTCATTCATATGCTGAGATCAGCATGTTTTGAGGGAAGCTGTCACCTCTTTTTTTTTTTTTTTTTTTTTTTCTGCTTGTCTGTTTCAGAGTCAAAGGGCATCAACTTTAACCCTGACTGACACAGTCTGAACCCCTTGTTGTTTGTGTAGAGCATATCTCAGTGTGTGTGTGTGTGCTACAGTCAGTCATTATATCAACTGTTTGTATGTTTGGTTGCTTTTTTTAACGAGCCAGACATAAAGCTGCCGCGTTTCCATGACATCTTTTAGGATGCTGTCTGAACACAATTAGCCTTCATGATCCTCGTTCACTCCAGCATGTACAGATCAGGTTCATTACGGGCTCTGCATACTGAAGGCAATCACTGCTAATTATTAATGTATGTACTGATGTTCTGATGATGGGTCTATTTTTTAAAAGCTGCATTAATTTGTTAATGTGTCTACGGTGAAGGATATGGTAATGTCTAATGTAATAATTAAAAAGGAAAGTTACCCTAAAAATGGAGATTCTGTCATCATTCACTCATACTTGTGTTGTTTAAAGCCATTTATTCATTTTATTTATTTATTTATTTATTTTTTAATGTCCTGGCTGCTCTAAAAAGTGAAAGCAAACGGGGACTGGGACTGTCATGCTTGAGAAACAACAAAAAACACCTTTGAGGTATGTTATAAATGTTTGTAGTCCATACGAGTTGTTCATTTAACTTTATGATGCGTCTTAACAAGCCATATTTAAAAGTTCACAAATGTAAGCTTTGAAGCTTTCAAAAATCCTATGGAAAACGTTTATTATAGAATGTGTTTCTGTGAATGGCCCCTATTATACCATTTTTAACGTTGCTAATATTGTTTTAGGAGTCTCCTAAAACTCCACTTTTTAGGAGTCTCCTAAAACAGGTTTACATGCATCCAAGATCAAAAAACACTAGTTTTCTCAAAAAATAGTTTTAATTTTACCTCATGATTCCTAAACGACTCGTGCGAAGCAGTTCGAAGAATCAGTCTCTCTAAACCCCTCCCTCCCGCGAGCCCTCGCTGCTGTGATTGGTCAGATGGCGCAGCCAGCGCGAATGACAGCCCATGGACGGACATTATGCAAATATATTAATTTGTGACGTACAGCCGTGACAGAAAGATTCGAATTCCTAATGACTCGTTTAGGCGAGTCGACTCTTTTTTTTCTTTCTGATAGACAATAACTTTATATATCGTGCACTTTCGGCTTCACAACTTTGCTGAAAGTTTATGTTCACATACTGCTACATGACACACTGCATGAAAGGTAATATTCGAAAAGTATAATAGGGGCACTTAAGGCCTGTTCACTCCAAGAACCATAATGTCCTGGTTATTATAAGCACACACTTAAAGGAATAGTTCTTCCAAAAATGAACATTTAAATTGCGTCGCTGTCTATGGAGGGTCAGAGAGCTCTCGGATTTCATCAGAAATATCTTAATTTGTGTTTCCGAAGATTAAGTATACGGAGGTCTTACAGGTTTGGAACACATGAGGGTGAGTAATTAATGACAGAATTTTAATCTTTGGGTGAATTATCCCTTTAAGTTATGGCCTACTGCTTTAAATGTTCCTGCTCTATAAGTTTTGTTGTATTCTGATTGGCTGAATTAAATTAATTAATTGGCTCTATTATAGATCAGTGCTTTGAAGGTGATTAAATTAGACAGGATTTTCACTTAAGAAAAAAACATACCTTTTTAAATTAAAATACCAGGTGAAAAAATATCACACTTTATAGTTACAGTGTTTTTGTCATTTTTGGACGCTCAACAGAGCTAGTCCCCATTCACTTTCATTGTAAAAAGATCATTAAGATGCGTGAATGGCAGAATTCTCATTTTGGGGAAAAAACATTCCTTCGAATGAAAGTCCCCGATGACGTCACGGCTTATTAAAATATGAACAATATAGCGCCTGCGTGTGCGTTTTAATCGATTCCTCTACAGAAACATGATCTAACGTGTCCTCATTCCGAGTCTGCTCTTCATCGGACCCCTCCATTCACTGAATCGCTTCATTGTTGCTGCGCCGTAGTTATAAGAATAATAAAAGGCATCATCTGAATGCCAAACGCGCCTCCGCGGGATGACTGACAGGAGTAGGCGTGGCCTAGGGGCGGGGCTTCCTGCCAGAGCTAACACGCGGTTCCGTAATCGGTGCTCTTTCCCCCTCGATCCGTGCAGACGCCCACACTTTGTGATTCGCGATTCATGATTCACGAATCGCAGCGATTCTAGCACACCCCGACTCCACCGGACCGACGGAACCCGTCACACATCGGCGCCAGCGCTCCCGGAATACGTTCAGCCGCATCTCATACGGGTCATGACGCTGGAGGCGATCCGGTACCGGCCCGGTTCTCTGCAGATCCTCAACCAGCTGCTGCTGCCGCACGAGACCGTGTACGACGAGATCCGCTCGGTGCGGGACGGATATGAGGCCATCAAGAGCATGAAGGTAGGCTACTGCAGGCCCGCTCGACGGATCCACTGCTCGGTTTCGCTCGCGCACGTCCGGACATCTCGAAGCCGGTAGAGCTCCTTTGTGTCGGACCAGAGCACGGGCTTGCGCTTTTTGTTCGTGCACGCGTGTGCATGTGTGATCTAGTGTGATCTGCATAACCTGCGCTTGACATAACGTCCCTGCAATGGTTTTTGTGGTTTTTTTTAATAATGCACGCTTGCGTGTAATCCCACATTTTTCTCTGACATGAAAGTATCAAAATGATGTGTCATTAATAACCCCTTGAAATAATCAATAATTATTTTTGGGGAAAAGTGTGTGTTTTGTGGTTGGTCACTGTTGTGACTGGGTGAAATGTGTATACTGAAATTTAATTATTTCTGCAGTCATCAAAATTCTTATATATCTCAGCCCAGTTTCATCACTATGGTTATTATTATACATTAAAACCCCTTATACAACACTGATTAGATATACTAAGATAAAAAACAAAAATGTGACCCTGGACCACAAAACCAGTCATAAGGGTTTATAATTTTGTGAAATTGAGATTTGTGCATCATCTGAATAAATAAGGTTTTCATGTATGGTTTGTTATGATCGGACAATATTTGGCTGAGATACAACTATTTGAAAATCTGGAATCTCAGGGTGCAAAAAAAAAAAATCTAAATATTGAGAAAATGGCCTTTAAATTGTCCAAATGAAGTTCTTAGCAATGCATATTACTAATAAAAAATTAAGTTTTGGTATATTCACAAAATATCTTCATTGAATGTGATCTTTACTTAATATACTAATGATTTTTGGCATAAAAGAAAAAAATCTATAATTTTGACCCATATTGTTGGCTATTGCTACAAATATACCCCATTTTTATATTTTGTGGTCCAGGGTCACAATAGTTATTATTTCACTGGTCACTATTGTTGCTCATTCTATGACCACACTCAACAAAACCGAATAATTGTGAATTCATATATTAATACTAGACACCTTAAAGATAATCTGTACCAAAAATCTTTGTCATATCTTTGTTAACATAAAAGCCTTTTGTTTAGGAGCTTTGATGCAGCTGCAAACAGGAAGTAAACCGTTCTGGTCATGGGGCAATTTGCACTAAACATGTGATCCTGCACATATTTAATTGAGACACTTTATTGTTTCCATATTTGCAGAAATGCACTAGAACACCAGTCTGTAATACTTTTAGAGCTTTATTAATGAAAACCTTCTTAATGGTCACTATTGTGACCGGTGGGATTAAATGAGTTAATTATGCACACGGCCGCTTGGGTAAACAAGTTATTTCCCTAAATATTTGGCAGTTACTTTATGCTTGTAAAAAATTCAAATAAATATTCCTAAAGAAGTCAATCATACATTGAGGCAACATTCTGTAATAGCTGGCTGTTCGTGCGTATATTTGGGGTTTAATGTGCTAATTTGTTTAATTGTTTGCCACTAATGTGTTTTTATGAAGGAACGTCAAATTTAAAACGTCTGAACTTTTTAAACAGTACCTGTCCCATGTGAACAGCCCCTATAGCACACGTACGTCATGCGCAAACACTCTTGCAGATGTCAAATAGACGTCTCTGTGACGTACGTGCGCTTGTGACATAATAAAGGTGTTTCGCAAACCTCGAGTTTTCTTTCTCCAGCCGTTGCAGTCTTGATTAACGTAGTGCATAATTAATGTGTTGGGGTGATGGTTTTCCGGCAGGCATGTCTGCACCTCATTAATAGTCGTAACTGCAAATATCTGGCATGAATTATTGATCAATCGGGGATTAAGGGGCTTTGGACCTGTGCCAGCCGCTGTCACTGTCATGAGACCTTTACTAATGGACGGGAAATGACAATCACCAGCAAGCGCTTAAGTTACACTCAGTCCTACACTCTCTTTACTCTGCATTTGTCCAAGGAAAAAACGGTTCATCACAAGTGCTTCCACGCCAGAAATACCAGATCCTGTCAGAAAATAGCTGGTAACAGAACAGCTAATCAGCAAAACTGTCTAGTTCCCAAAACCAGTGTTTTGTCTGGTACCCAAAACTGTATTAACAGTCTTCTATCAGCCAAGAAGTTGACTGAGTAAAGCCAGAGAAGAGCAGAAGCAGGAGACGAAGTGGTGATGATGATAAAAGGAGCAGAGTTTACTGAATAATCTTAGTTGTGTATGTTTCAATGCTCAGCAAAACATTCTCTTACCTTACTAATGAAGACAAACATCCCTAGAAACCGCACATCATAAGACTAAACCACAATGAGAAAAAATATAAAGAGATTTTCCAGTTTAGAATGGTGATGCCACATGATTACTAAAGGGATAGTTCATCTAAAAATAAATATTCTGTCTTCTTTCCAAACCTGTATGAGTTTCTTTCTTCTGTTGAACACAAAAGATTTCTTGAAGAACGCTGATAACCGAAGAGTTGACGGTAGCCATTGACCTCCATGCTGTTTTTTCCATTCTATGGACATCAGTGGCTACCATCAATTGTTTGGTCAGCAATACTCTTCAGAATATCTTCTTTTGTGCTCAGGAGAAGATGAAAGTCAACAATTTGAGAGTGAGTGAATGATGACACAATTCTCTTTTTTTTTTTAGCGAACTGTCCCTTTAAGTCATTATGACATCATATTTAATCAGCTCTTTGAACTGAATGCCTCTTTCAGAATGATGTCATTATTGCTCATTCTAATCATAACGGCAGAATTCCAAGTTCTAAAGAAACGAGGACATCACGCTTACCATAATTTCTCTTTGTGGTTATTGAATAATCTCTGAACTGTGATTACTCCGGATGACTCCCTAATTTCACTGGAACTCTTAAATGGAAATGTCATTTTCCTCTAAAAGGTTCACTAAATGCAGTGAGTAGTACTTTTGTACATTTATCCCATTGGATTTCCTGGTAATATTTTGAATGTAAAATGGGTTTACAAACAGCATTATGGCTTGAGCGTGTCTTCAGCACACAACTTTTAACTCAGAATGGTGTTTCCAATCTGTATGAATAAATTTATGGGGCTTTTCATCCAAAAAAATCTCATTTTTCATTCCAGCGAGCTGATGTTAGAGCTGACTGTAAGTGTTCACGTTGTGAAAGCAGACTGAAATGGATGATTTGTGAGTGTAGCGGTCGAGTGAAGCGCTGGCGGTCCTGTGACCCTGTGACCTTTCACCCTGCAGGTGCGTGGCGCTCCCGCCATCGCCATCGTGGGCTGCCTGAGCCTGGCGGTGGAGCTGCGGGCGGGCGCGGGGGGCGACGACCTCGTGTCCTTCATCAGGGACTCGCTGTGCCACCTGACGTCCGCTCGACCCACGGCGGTCAACATGGGCCGCGCCGCCCGCGAGCTCATGGAGTTCACAGAGAACGAGAGCATGGAGAAGAACACAGAGCCGCTCCGAGACAGGTGACAGCCCGCCGGACACTCGAGGGTTTACCCGGGATGGGAGGATTTGAGGATATTTGAAAAATTGTATTCTTTGAAAGAGTTTTGCTTTAATAGCAAGTAAACCAGATATTCCAGAAAAGATCGGTATATTCTGCTTTGCTTTCTTTTCCATGTCTGTGAAATAATCTTAAAATGTAAAAAATAGTTTTCATGAATTAAAATAAAATATAAATTATAGATTAAAAACTTCAACTTGCTTTTTTCAGTTAGTTCCATTTCTATTTATATAGTTCTATTTCAGGCAAATTCTGTTTTGTTTTTTTATTGAAGTACTAAAATTACTGAAACTAAAACTGAAATAAAAATGAATTAAAGATAGAAACATTTAAAATATAAATAGCAAAAACTAATAAAAATGAAAAAAGCACAAAACAAAATGATTAAAATGTAAAAAGGAAACGGAAAACACATAAAGGCTAATTCACATTTTTAATAAATACTATTTTAATTTATAAATAATAAAATAACACTGGTCTGTGATCATTTTACATTATTGTCTACTGTTTTTGACCAGACTATATGGCAATAGTCAAAAATGTGCCTGTTCGAGACTAGCTAGGTTATAAAGAATGAAGATCGTGCCAAAAACTAAAGTGGACCAAAAAAAAAAAAAAATATATATATATATATATATATATATATATATATATATAATAATGATAAAAATATTTTAAGAAAGTTATTTAAAATATTAAATTAAAATTTAAATTAAAAACAAGTAAACATTTTATTTAAAAAATTGTTTGAATTTAAATTTTTTTCCGCTTAATTTAAGTTTTTTTTTTTTCATTCCAATGAGCAGATATATGCTAAATATGAAGTGCTGCATTAATTACTTTTTTTTTATGTTCCTCTATTGTGCCTGTTTTTTGGCCACGCCCCTCTGCAGTGTGATTGGCTGGATTGAGGAGATGTTGGAGCGAGATGTGAACGACAACAAAAAAATTGGCAACTACGGCGCGCAGCACATCCTGTCAGGCGTCCCACGAGACTCGGTCACCATCCTCACACACTGTAACACCGGCAGCCTGGCCACCGCGGGATACGGCACAGCTCTCGGTCAGTCCGCGTGCTTAGCATTACTGCAGATAATAATGATCATTTACTCACTGCCATGTCATCCAAGATGTTCATGTCTTTCTTTATTCAGTCGCAAAGAAAGTATTTTTTTGGAGGAAAACTCAAAATTTTTCTCCATATAATGGACTTCAATGGTGGCCAATAATTTCAAGGTCCAAAATGCAGCTTCAAAGAGATATCAGCCGAGGAATAAGGGTCTTATCTAGCTAAACGATCGGTTATTTCCTGAAAAAACTAAAAATTTAATTAAGCAAGTATACACTTTTTAACCACAAATGCTCGGCTTGCTGTAGCTCTGCGATGCGCGCCATTACGTAATCCTGTTGGAAAGGTCATGTGGGGATAGTACCTAATTTTCTCCTCCAACTTTAAAATAGTCTCACATCATTGTTTTACCTTTTTTGTAAAGGACATTTGACTTTTTTTTGCATGTTGGCTTTGTAAACACTGGGTCGGTACTTCCACCTATGTCACACGTGACCTTTCTAACATCACCTTAAGCCCTAAACACACTGCACGATTTTCGGCTGACCCAGACGAAAGATTGACATCGTGAAACAATCATGGCTCCTAATCGGCGGTCCTGTGTCGTACAGTGAGAGAGGTTCAAAGACGGCTGTGTCACGGTCTTGCGACCAAAGAGAACCTACGATACAGCATGATCATCGCACCGTGTGTTTGCTGTTACGATCCACGTTTACTGACCAACCAATAAACATGTGACATGAAATCAACGCGACATGGTGCTAAAACATAAAATTGCTTACCTCAAGCTCTTATCCCTTCCTCTTTCGCCGTGTGATTTATCATGCTCTTTTTGTTTACCATTAGCGCATGCTGATGATGTTTTATTCTTCTATAAAAATGTGCGTTTTATTTTTTTATTGTATTTATTAGCTCCATGTCGCAAATGCAGTGATCTTATAGGACTGCTAAAATCGTGCAGTGTGTTTTGGGCTTAATAAAGATGCGCATCGCAGAGCTAATGCTGGCCGAGCATTTGTGGTTAAAAAGTGTATAAATATACTTTTTTTTTTTTTTTGACTGATCGTTTCGCTACATTAGGCTCAGTTGGGATCGGGAAGAGCTCTTTGAAGCTGCATTGAAACCGCATTTTGGACCTTGAAATCGTTCACGTTCCACCATTAAAGTCCACTATATGGAGAAAAAAACAAGAATGTTTTCCTCAAAAACCTTCGACTAAAGAGAGAAAGACATGAACATCTTGGATGACATGGGGGTGAGTAAACGATCAGGAAATGTTTCTCTGGAAGTGGACTCTGACTGTAACTGATCCGTGCAGGAGTGGTACGGTCGCTGCATGCGCTGGGCCGCTTGAAGCGTCTGTACTGCACGGAGACCCGGCCCTACAACCAAGGCGCCCGGCTGACGGCGTACGAGGCCGTGGCCGAGGGGTTCCCGGCCACCCTCATCACAGACAGCATGGCGGCGCTCGCCATGAGGGAGAAGGGCATCACAGGTGACGCATGTGGAGTGCATTGGCTTGAGTGTGGTGTGTGTATCAGGTGTGTCCGATGTTAATGTACCTGTGCACACACAGCTGTCGTCGTCGGAGCGGACAGGGTTGTTGCCAACGGCGACACGGCCAACAAAGTGGGCACATATCAGCTGGCCATCGCTGCCAAGCATCACGGGGTACCGTTTTACGTGGCGGCGCCCAGCACGTCCTGCGACCTGAGTCTGGAGAGCGGACGAGACATCGTGATCGAGGAGCGTCCGGCTGAGGAGCTCACCAGCATCAACGGAGTTCCTGTAGCCGCTCCTGGTAAGTGCACAATTCACCTATTTCACGCAGAAAATGGCACAAATTTCGATCCAAACCACTTTAGTTTTAAAACTAAAACTACTGAAATTAATCAAAAATAAATATTATATGAAAAAGATCCAAAAACAACATGCAACACAAGCTAAGATTGTGTATTGAAATAAAGTTAAATTTTTACACTTATTAGCAATTATTTATTAACTTAATAACGAGAACAAAAATTAATTAATATATTCCTCTTTTTACCTGCCTTTAAAGTCATTATTTTACATGTCAATCAGAGAGAATACGATTTTTGTGAAATTCAGTATGTTTCCTTTAAATATATTTTAACATAAATACCGTATACACAAAAGTGACAGTGAAGGCTTTTATAATATTTTCTATTTCAAACGAATTCTGTTATTTTTACATTTCTATTCATCAAAGAATCCTGAAAATAAAACTGTATCATGGTTTCCACAAACATATGAAGCAGCACATTAACATTAATAATAATCAGAAATGTTTTTTGAGCAGCGTATCAGAATGATTTCTGAAGGATAATGTGATGCTGAAAATTCAGCTTTGATCAAAGCAATAAATTATATTTTAACATATATTCACGTATTAAACAGTGGATTCAACTTGTAATAATATCTCACAATATTACAGTTTTTACTGTATTTTTGATGAAATAAATGCAGCCTTGGTGATCAGAAGAGAACACCTTACCAGTGCTCTGGTGGTGTAAGTGTATTAAATGTGCTATCACACTGTGTTCATTTATAGTAAATGACTATTTGTGTTTTTGAAGTGCAAAGCAGCAGGGGTTTTTGTTGAGGAAGGGGTGAGAAAAGCAGAGAAAGATGATTAGTGTGAGTGTGTGACCGCAGGGTTTAAGTGAGATTCGAAACGGATTTTAATTAAACGGTTCTGATATGAGGGAGGAACGATCCTCCGCACATGAGAAAACAGAAGAGAGAGAGAGAGGAGTCAGAATCATCAGATTAATTAAAGCTGCAGCGTTTAATAGCTGCCGGCGTCTCGAGGGGACAGACAGATTACTGCACTGCTCTCATAAAAACTGCTGTCTGACGCACAACAGACAAGACCGGGAGATTGAGACGGGAACGCTGGTCCCAGATCAATCAATTCATCTCCGCAAATTAACTTGTTATCTGACTGGAATTGTTATATGTCTGTTATATCGGAAGAGAAACAGCATTAATTATATGAGCTAGACTGCTGTCTGTCTGTAGAGTCAAATAGTATAGTTAATACATTTGTTCATAGGAACAGATTTGGAGAAATGTAGCATTTAGGACTGAAAAACAATTAATCGCAATTAATCGCATTCAAAATTAAAAAGTTTGTTTACATACTATATGTGTGTGTGTACTGTGAATATGTATTATGTACATATAAATACACACGAATGTGTGTATATATATATATATATATATATATATATATATATATATATATATATATATATATATATATAAAAATTATGCATATATATATTGCATATATATACTTGTATATAATTTATATTATATATCAATTTAATATATTTTTCCTTAATATATACATGTAAGTGTGTATGTGTATATATAATATACACAGTATAAACACACATACAGTATGCGAACAAACTTTTATTTTATCACGATTAATCGTTTTGCAGCCCTTGTAGCATTACATCACTTGCTCAGCAATGGATCCTCTGCAGTGAATGGGTGCCGTCAGAGTCCAAACAGCTGAACTCAACCCTTTCATGCCTTATTGTGTTTAAACTGTTTATGTTAAATACACACAAGTTACAAAAACACAGTTATGTCTGGGAAGTTAAACAGCTAGGAAATAAATTGCATGTTTATATTAGATCTGTGTGTTAAGTGGCAGCAGAGTAATATACAGTACCTACTGTTGTCTATGCGGTTAATATGAGCCAAACAAAAAAATAAAAGCAGAAAATCACTCACTGCTGTGGACTGAATAACTTCTGTAGCTTTAATAAGATATTTCTTACTTGAATGCTAGCGTAAAGATAAACATGGCGGATTGTGTGCGGCTCGATCAGGGCGGGGTCTCTGCTAATAAGGCAGTGTCCGTCAACAGTTGTGGGCGGGGCTTGTAAAATGTGACATGACATTTTACGGGTTCTGAGACACTGCTTATGATCTATGGCGATTTAAAAAAAAAAAAAGAGAGGGTGTGTTTTTATCATTGTAGGGTGGTTGTGTTCACACACTACCAACACATTTATGTTCAAACAACATGTAAGTTAATTTTGCATAATAGGTACCCTTTAATGCATTTGAACTTTAACTGTCCAAAATATCAATCCATAAAACTGACTAGTTGAAAACTATTAAATAAAACTTAATAAACCTCATATGTGACCCTGGAGCACAAAACCAGTCTTAAGTCGCTGGGGTATATTTGTAGCAATAGCCAAAAATATACTGTTTGGGTCAAAATTATCCATTTTTCTTTTATGCCAAAAATCATTAGGATATTAAGTAAAGATCATGTTCCTACCGTAAATATACCAAAACTTAATTTTTGATTAGTAATATGCATTGCTACGAGCTTCATTTGGACAATTTAAAGGCGATTTTCTCAATATTCAGATTTTTTTTGCACCCTCAGATTCCAGATTTTCAAATAGTCATATCTCAGCCAAATATTGTCCGATCCTAACAAACCAAACTCAAAACTAAATTTCAATATAATTAAATTTAATTTAGAAAAATTTACCCTTATGGCTGGTTTTGTGATCCAGGGTCACATACTGTATAGGCATATTTATAGAAGAAAAACTGAAACTAATAATAATGACCAAAAAACTCATAAAACATCAATTCAAACAGAAAATATATGTGTTGTGTTGCAGGCATCGACGTGTGGAACCCGGCGTTTGACGTCACTCCTCACCAGCTGATCACGGGCGGCATCATCACCGAGCTGGGCGTGTTCCTGCCGTCTGAACTGCAGGCCGCTCTGACGGGGAGACTCACGGCTCTGTAGGCAACTCGCTCTCCTCCTGTTTTCACCTCACTGTGGTGGAAGTGGCACCTTTAATTACACACACAAGCGTCGGCACTGAGGTGTAAACAAGGTATACTAGGCACGCTCGATTCAATTCAACACTTACAATGTGGAATAACACCATGTGACACACACTTGTACAACCCAGGGATGCTTGTAAACACACACACACACACACACACACACACACACACACACAAGTACGTTCTCCTTCTCTCTGTGTACAGCTCATGTCACGTCATCATGTCTTGTTCCTTTTTCCACTCGTTTCTTCCCCTCGATTTTAACAGGACGTGTTTCACAGAGGTGATAAACAGTGTAGAACATTCAGAGTATTTCAAAATAAAAGTCTTACGATTTATGATTTCACCCCAAAATCAAATAGAAAAATAAGATTTTATTCTGAAGTAAACAATGTCTATTTTAGAACTATTAAGAAAGATGTTGCATTGTGATTTTAATGACACTTAAATATTTTTAAATCCCTACGTATTCTCACTAATGTAATACAAAAAAAAAGATTAAAAATATGATATAATATTAAACAATATGGTGTTGTATTACTATAATTGTTTACTGTAATATTGTAGAAATAATACTGTATTACAGTGATGAGAATCCTAATAATGATATTTTAAAATATTCTCAAAAGTACATTCCAAAAACATTTTTAAAAAATTAATCTCCAAATTTTGGTGGGAAATGTATTTAATTATCTTATATTTTTGCCAAACGTAATGGAAAATGTAATACCATTTCTTTTGATTTTGAGGTGAAGTGTTTTCAAGAGACTTTCCCTTACAGGTCCGACTGTTTATTAGCTATAATAGATTCACGTAAATGATAAGCCCGTTTTAGATAAGGGCTGTACTTTATTCTACATATACACGATTTATGCCGATCTGAGTGCCAGTCCTTGTAAAGGCAGTGCCAGTTGAATAAACTATCTCATGTTACAAAATCAAAATGTTATATTAACATTAAGAGAGATCTGAAGCCTGCAATCGAGCAAATAAAACAAATAGAGAGTATTCCATATTCATATTCAGATGATCTTTAACCTTATTTGAGTAAATACAGTATGTTAGAACAAAGTCATTTAGACCTGAAAATGAGGTACGAATTCAAATTATTTTCACGTACAACCACAGATGCTTGAGTTAAACCTGTGATATGTCTTTAAATCTGTAATTTAGGCAGATGTATTTGATCAAGGTGTGGGAAAATGGTGCTATGGAGCCTAGATGTTAGACAATACCTCAGAAGAGATCCCAGACTCCTCTAGTACTTCCACTCTGTGTTTATCCTAGTTCTGTGTTGTATTTATTCACACGATCACACACAAGCACGCGATCGATCGCAGTCGAGCCTGGGTTTGGGGGGGTCTGATCGGGGATCAGCGTCGCGAGTTGGTCCGGGCTTGCGCTCCGTGATACCGAATGTAACGAGGCCCGAGATCCTCACTGCCTTACGAGACCAGCAAAAACAACCCGCCCACTGATGTCCGATTGGCTGAATGAGACGGAGCCACGCCCACCTCTCAGAGAACTTTCTGAAATCACCACTGCAACCCGATCATAATAAACGTACTTAAAGTAACAATGTATGATTTGTATAATAGTCCAGTTTTTCACAGTCAGAGAATCAGTGTCACATTAATAAACCTTAGTCAGGGTAACGTCATATTTAATTTCTGACAGAAATGAAAACGAGGCTGGTCAGAATTACGGTGCGCTCAATGGATTGAACTCTCAGAAGACAAAAACTACATAAAATAGTCTCGAAGGCTGTGAGTTGTAAAAATGACGACCTTTATACAGTGTGTGCCATAGATATATATACATAGATGCCTCATTAGCGACTGTTCCTATGGGCCGCTAGACGTAAGCCGTCCGCCATATTGTAGAGGTAAACTTGACATCATTGAATATCAATATGAATATTGAATTAATCACTGAATATTCAAGAGATGCCAACAGTTCTCTGCGAACCTACAGTATGGTGAATGACGTCAAAAATACCGTTCCAAGATGGCGACCGCATCTACGTGCCTGGAGCAGTCGAATAGGGCATCTATATATGTCTATGGTGTTTGCCACAACAGTACAGCCTCGTTTTCATCTGCGTTAAATTAAAAGTGGCGTCTAACCTGATTAAAGGCCTGTTCACACTAAGAACGATAACTATTTCTAAAAATCATCCTCAATATTAAAGAACAGCAGAGTAGGACACCACAACTATAGCGATAAAGGCACAGAGAAACAATATCATTGGAATCAGTTTCAAAATTATTTTTACAGCTGATGAAACGATACAATCATTGACAGCCAATCAGAATCAATGCTGGAGAATTTAAAGTGGCAGACATGCGTGTGCTTAGAATAAACAGATGATATTGTTCGCTGGTGTGGACGCTAATATCGTTATCTTCATAGATATCGTTCTTGGTGTGAATGAGCCTTAAGGTCTATTTAGATAACTTTGGATCACGCACGGTATTGAATGCACATTTATTTTTACAGTTTCATCTGTTTAAATCGAAAAATGTAGCATCAAAACACTTAGAGCAGCTGTAAATGTGTTTGTCTAATATTTTTTAAATCCAAATTCTCATATAATACAGCTCAAAACAAAATTAGTTTTATTTTTTGCCAATTTATTATCTTTGATTTTGAATGGGAAATATGGAAAGATTCGTTATAAAGACAAATGTAGCATAATTCGAGGTCATCTGTGTGGATTTATAGTGTTCTGAAGGTACAACGTTTAGTTTTCACATCACATTGATTATTTTTACTTAAACTGTGTGAGCTGAAGATTTGTTTTATGTATATCTATACATTGTATATCCATGAATTGTGATTATTGGTGATGAAACTGATGTTTGAGAGGCCCTCTATAGATGGGACACGCCACTCGACAACTAGAGGCTAAATCTAGAATATAAGCAATGAAATTCCTCCGATTTAAATCATTTAAAGACTAAAAGCTTTGGAGCGCTTGACATGCACGGCCTGGCTCTTGTAGAAACTGTGGCTTGCCAAAGCTGCAAACATTCATGGATTCATCTCTCTGTATTATTCAGAAATTTAATCTAAAGATGAGATAGACGAGCCGTTTTCTTCTTCACCAGACAATCTAAACACAGGATGGTGAGTTGCATGTGCAGAGTCGGGCTAATAAATAAGCTCATATGTTTTCCATGTGCTTTAGTGAGATGAGAGGAAACTCTGGTGCCAAAACGACAATGTGACTGTGATCTGTGGGAAGCGTGACGGTGGACAGATGTCCGTCTGAGAGGACCTCTTTGTGTTTCTGTTTGTTCTCGTTCTTCTAATTAATAATCACAGCTGGGTTTGATTTTGTATTCTGTGGAAGTAGTTGGAGAAAAAACTATTACGCTGGATGTTTTTTATACATATGAATATAATATACAACGTACATAAATTAAGAGATGTCTGTTACACATCAGAACAATAAACAGAGAGAACCAATACTGTTGTGTTTGTGGTCGTTTCTTGTGTAATTATTGACCTGTGAGATGCCAACAAGGACACCAATATTAAAGCAGTCATCTCATGAGTAATCAAATAGTCCTTTCTCTATTGAAATTTGATTATATTATTAAAAACGTGTACACGAAACTGATATAAACACGGTGCAAAATGGGTGTGAAAACTTTTGAACCGGATGATTATTTACTTTAAATATCATATTTTTCATTTAGTACTGCCCTTCAGAATCTACAGATTTGTTTAGAAGATGCGTAGAAAGATAAAATAAGTATAATTTACATTAATCTTCAAATTAAAAAAAAATGTATCGCCCAGCTCTTAATGCATCGTGAATGTTTTAACCTTTTGTAATTGTTGTGTATGAGTCCTTCAGTTGTTGTCAGTGTGAAGGTGCATCTCAAAGTCATACAGTCACTGCTGGAAAAGGTTCAAGTATAAAAAAAAGATGCTGGAAAACCAAAGACCTGGAGGATTTTTCTGAAGAACAGTGGGCTGTTAAACAAGGGACTCGCAAACAACTATCACAAAACCAAAATATACAGTCGTGGGTCATCTAGGTAATGACACGCACTGGATTAAGAATCAATCATTTTTGAAAGGGGTCATTTTTATAAACTCAACTATTATTTTTTGTTGTGGCTTATATGTAAACACCTTTTACATAAAATATATTCAGGATGGGGCTAAATAAAAATGAAAAAAAATCTTATTTTGGTGTATGTAAACTTTTACCCACAACTGTATGTATGTGTATACTAGTAACTGATAACATGGATTACATAATCAGAGTCCAATAAATACTTGGAATTAGATTATATTAGTTTAAAACAATCGTAATCAGACTAGTTACTTTGTTTTTTACTGATTGCATAATTACATATTATTCACACAACAGCAATAAATCATCCATAGTTTCTCTATTTTTTCATATTTAATAACAACGAATGAAACTAATTTTCTTTCTCTTTGTGTTTTTTAGTGCTGTCAAACGATTAATAGCATCCAAAATAAAAGTTTCTGTTTACGTAATATGTGTGTGTATACTGTGTATATTTATTATGTATATATAAGTACACACATATTAAATATATACATGTATATATTTTCAAAATATATACGGTATGTGTATTTATTTATGCATTATTAATATACACAGCACACATACATAAATTATGTAAACAAAAACTTATTTTGGATGTGATTAATCGTTTGACAGCACTATTTTATATTGATATGGTACAAGATTATCTTATTTAAATCAATGTGATATTCAACTTAGGTTAAAAGTCATGTAAACAAAAAGTAGTCCTATTATATTACTTAAAATGTGAAATGTAATGGATTACGTTACAATTTTTGTCTTGTAATTTGGAATGGACTACATTTTGTATCAATTCCAAAACTTTTGGTTTTGGGACATTGGAGTAAAATGTAAAATTTTAGTTTTTACGAGTTACGTATTTTAAAAAATGATTGCAGATAAAAGTCAACGACGTCACCCGCCCTTCAGCCAATCAGCGCTCGAGCTCTGCAGCACTTCCTCGAGGCCGCGTAAGCAAGCGGGAGCAGCGCGCGCGAGTCGGAAGTCTTATTCCGAGAGGAAAAAAAAGACATAAAACAATAAAGCAACAACAAATAAACACTGCCAAAACTTTCCGAATATGGACCACTACACTAAATACTGAACTGCGGATTGATAAAGCAGCGCTAGGACTGATAAATAAGCGCACATTGGGCGGATTGAGGAAGAGTTAGCCACTGCTGCTAACGCACGACACTAGCTCCCTGATCTATGATTGATTTCAGCGGTATTTCAGCTATAAACTGCGCTTTCTGGAGCACCTCAGACTCAGACGTGTGCTCGGTGTTAGTAGAGAGCGTGTTAGTGAGTTACAGGAGGCGGTTTGTGTTGTTTTGGGCGGCCGCTGGGCTTGAGGCCTGCTGTATGAGGAGTTAACGTTAGTTGAACAGCTCAGATCTCATCAGACAGGTATATATTCACAGGTGAAGAGAGGTAAACAGGTGAAGATGTCGGCCCAGGCGCAGATGAGAGCCATGCTGGACCAGCTCATGGGCACTGGCAGAGATGGTGAGTGTTTCTCATTCCCTTCAAAGCGAAACTAAACCATGCGTTTGATTCAAGAACTGATTCGTTGTTGTTTTATACTGTATACTCTCTTGATCTGTTTTTGATATTTGAGTGACGGGAATCGTGTAAGATTGATGATGTCCAGTGATTTGGTTTTACTGCTATTCTCTCTTTTCTTGATTCTATTTCGCATCATTCAGATATTTTTTAATGGGAACCGTGCTTTATATGATTTATTTGCCATGAAAGGAATCACACACTTCACATGATTTAGTTGACATAGCTTATGGTCACATAATTTTATTTGTTCTAATTTTTTGGCGTGATTTTGTCAGAACGTTATTTAGATTTTTATGATGTTGTTGTCATGACTTGTATTATTCTCTTTTGATTGACTTAATTTGGTAAACATTATTGATTCGCTTGATTTCATTATCTAATAATTTCACTGGAAATTATTTCATGTCTTTTAGATGAGAATCAATTATTCATTTGCCTTAAGAATCATGGTTTTGTATATATATAGATTTATTGAATTCTACTTTTTTAGCATGATTCGGTAAAACAAATGTACTGACATGATGTCAAGTCTATCGATTTTCATAATTTTATTGGCATGGCTTTAATTTTATGCCTTTTTTCAATGACATTATTTGGTTGGTGTGATTTTGTAGTTTTCATGTATTTCATTGAATTTAAAAAAATGCATTAATTTGAATTTTCATGACTTGATCTGATTAAAACTCGTATGGTTTGGCTGAGATTATTTTACATCTGTCATAAATTCATCGTTGATTGATTGATTATATGAGAACCATGAATATGATTAATTTATTTGCATATTTTGGTTGACATAATTACATTATCTTAAATAATTATCACAATCATTAGTCTCATTTTTGATGCAGTTATCCCAAAATTTGTAATTTGATAATCAGTGTCATCAGTGTTTGAGAATCATGATTTGATTTGTGGCATTGTTGTGCCTTTGGTGTGTTTGACATGGTGAGAATCCCGATTTGATTGTGACGTGATTTGCTGATTTCTGATGCTCATAACGTGTGTATCTGGTTTCTCGCAGGAGACACGATGAGGCAGCGGATCAAGTTCACGGACGAGCGGGTGTGTAAGAGTCATCTGCTAGAGTCGTGTCCACATGACATACTGTCTGGAACCGTAAGTCTCTCATTATCGTTCCACTTTATCTTGACTTTACTCAACTAAAACCGGTTTGATAATTGCTGGACTGTATTTGTGCTTCGCCACAGTTGCATTATGGCGTCAAACAAGTTGAAAGAGGTTTCTAAACACTTGTATTTGTGTTTGTGCAGCGCATGGATTTGGGGGAGTGTGTGAAGATTCATGATCTCGCCTTGAGAGCAGATTATGAGATCGCATCTAAACAGCAGGAGTATTTCTTTGAGCTGGATGTGAGTATGAACGCTCTACATTCTTATACATCTGACTGTATGCGCTTATAAATGGCTGATCGTGCCGCGTCTCCTCAGGCCACAGAGCACCTGCAGTCCTTCATCGCAGACTGTGACCGAAGAACCGAACTGGCAAAGAAACGGCTGGTCGAAACGCAGGAAGAGATCAGCGCTGAAGTGGCTGCCAAGGTAAAACCTGACGATCTGCGCTGGGGAATCCCTGAATGTTTCTCTGCAACATGAGATTTCACTTGCTTATCATTTTCATATTGAAGTTTCACACACCTGCTTTTTGTGCACAGACCAGCGACTAGTAAGTCATGGTCCACAGCTCTGATACACTTTTTATGAAGAAAAAGGGACCGTATTAGTGATGTGGCATGAAGTCTGATGTCTCGTGAGATCCGACTGGTCTCGCATGAACGTGACTATATCCTAGCAAAACATTTAGCAGTGTTTACATTAGAGCTGCACCATCGTTAAAAATTGCGATCTTAATTCAAACACCAACGCGATCTTATTCCTGAATGACAACGATTCAGCTATTTCACATCGCGAGTGTCAGTGGGTCGTGAGAAGCACGTTTTGTCGCTGCCCATGTTAATGAATCAGAGGGTCGACCATCATCACGCTTCCGATGTGAATGCTGTCATTCACTGATATGGGTATTAAAGACATTCAAAACTGCATTCATGCTGCTGCTGATCCAAAAAGAGCAACACAAACAGTCTTTTCATCATTATTTCTGTTACAGACATTTAACCCTCTACTACACGTTACTCTACTACTTTTTTTTTTAAGCTTAATTTCATAAAGTACACGTTGATTTCAAAATGCACCTATATTTTTTTTTTGCATTTTGTGCTTTTCAATTGAATAAAAGACTATTTTTCCCTATGTTTCATCATTGAGGATTTTTTTTATTTTTTCAATTCTAAAAATCTCGTCTTGTTCTCGTGGACCCAGTCTCTCGTCTCGTCTCGTGGGATAAGTGTCTTGTCACACTCCTAGACCATATCCTACAGAACCTTGTTTCCACCACAGAATAAAAAGGATGATTGCAAAATCCCACAGTTCTGCCTGCCTTTATTTTTCGCAATTGTAAGTTTAGATCTCACAATTTTTCATTAACAGCTAACAATTCTGATGTTTTTCTTTTAGATTTTTAAGTTTGTTTCAAAGTTTTAACTAAAAGTCAGAATTGTGAGATGTAAACAGAATTCTAAAAGAAAAGTCTGAGTTGCGAGACAAGTCAGAATTCTGAGGGGAAAAAAGTGTCAGTTGCAAGATGTAATAACAAAGTTTGAATTGAGATATGAATTCATAATTTGGAGAAAAAAGGTCAGAATTATGAGATGTAAACTCATAATTGTGAGGTATGAACTCATGATTATGTGAAGTAAGAAGAGTGGATCACTATTGAATTAATTTTTTTCATTTGTGGCAGAAACCAGTTTCGAGTCTACAAGCTCTTCATCAGACAATGAACACATCCATAGTACAGCCCTTAAATACAGCACAAACCTAAATCACATGATCACCCACATGACCAAAAAAAACAACACCACCCATAGAAGGACAATCAAGAAATCTCCACACACATAAGGGCAATAAGCATAAAAGTGAAAACAACAATTAACTACAAATGCTAAACCTAAACAGATACCTGACTGCAAAAAAAATATATGAATGAACAATATCTCTCACAAAAATATTTCAGAAAATACAGAATTTCAAGAAAACAACCATAATTACATAAAACATAATCAAGCCAAACTTAAATCAGTGTCATAATTATAAAAAGGGACGAATGTCAAATTCTTCTAATATTTTGCCGTTTGATAGCTTTCAGTTATTTTGCCTGAGATAAGTGTTTAACATTATTCAAGGTTGTTGTTTTTTTCACAAAGAATAACATTTTTCATGCCCATTTGCCACTCTCTCTGACCTTTACTGTGAATCTGTCTGTTTTTACAGCTCTAAGTCTCCCTGTTCTCTGATTGGCAGGCAGAGCGTGTGCACGAGCTGAACGAGGAGATCGGGAAGCTGCTGGCGCGAGCGGAGCAGCTGGGCGGCGAGGGGAACGTGGACGAGGCTCAGCAGGTGCTGGAGAAGGTGGAGAAAACACGCGCCCTGAAGAAAGAGGCAGAGGTCAGTGTGGGGTCATGGTGGAGATATCATTATGGTCCTCAGTTCTAGCTCTAGAACTTAAATGACAAATGAAATTTGATTAGATGTGTTTTTGTGTTTGCCGTTAAATATGATGTGTTTAGGACGTCTACCGTAACTCCATGCCGGCCTCCAGCTTCCAGCAGCAGAAGCTGCGGGTGTGTGAGGTTTGCTCCGCTTACCTCGGTCTCCACGACAACGACCGCCGCCTCGCCGACCACTTCGGAGGGAAACTTCATCTAGGGTTCATCGAAATCCGGGAAAAACTTGAAAAACTGCAGGTAAGATGACGGCTCACAGCTCAGTCAGGCTGGCGTCACGCAGCTCTTGATAGACCATCTGCTCTGTGATTTGCAGAAGGCTGTGACGGAGAAACAGGAGCACATGCGCACGAGGAGAAGAGAGGAGCGCGACAAAGAAGAGGAGCGAGCCAAAGAGTGGGAGCTGGAGAGAGAGAAGGAGCGCGAGAGAGAGCGGGAGCGCGAGAGGGAACGAGAGAGAGAGCGGGAGCGAGAAAGAGAGCGGGAACGCAGGAGGTCCGTCTCTTTGCTCTGCTTTCATTTCATTTACCCAGATCTGTTCAAATCATTATCAGCCCTTGATATTACAGCTGGAAGAGTATCTCCATATTTATGCGCTTTCCTTCAAATCAGTGGAGCTGTCATAGTCAAGCCAAACCAAGTCACATTTATTTCTGTAGCGCATTATACAATAGTAATTGTTTCATAGCAATGAACAAGAAAATAAAAGTATTAAGTTGGTAAAACTCATCAGTTATGAAACAAATTCAGTACTACATCAGTTATACTACAAACTATCTATCATAACACAGAAATGCAAAAGTGTTTCATCATGATGATTTGTTCTGTAAGTTTCTCTTTGTCCTTCTGTTCTCAGGTCCAGATCTAGGAGTGGTGAGCGATATCGGTGAGGATCAACTTCCTGTCGAATAACATCTTTATCAGCAATACAAGGATGTAATGTGATGATGATATCTTTCTCTGTGCTTTTCAGGGAAGGAGGAAGCTCGTCCTCCCATCGCTCTCGCCGGCACCGTGAGGATGGAGAGAGGGAACGAGACAGGGAGAGGAAACACAGACACAAGGATCGCCATCGCTCTCGCTCTCACTCACACAGGAGCAAAAGAAAGAGGTACCACAACAACTCCAGCTTGACTCGATCTGTCTGTCGTGGAGGAACTGTTACATTTGAGCAATAAGGCATGATTTACAGTGAGATGTGATTAAAACAACAGCATTATAACATTATGATACCAGTGATCAGTTAAAATGAATATACACACGTGCTGTGTTAAATGGTCACAGATATAGTTTAAATGAAGTTGTGGAATCTAGTAAATAATCTTTATTTGTAATATACTGGTAAATTATTATATTATTATTATATATATATTATCATAGTCAAGGAGAGTTAAATGCGGTAAAATCAGTGTAAACAACATCATGACAATGATGCCGATGTTCAATTAAAGTTAATAATGCTCACATGTTGTATGTTAAATGGTCATGATAAATTTGAAATGAAGTCATGGAAAAATGTTTATTATTAATTTTATATTTGGAATTTAAATGATTAGAATTATGTAAAACGTGTTTTTTAATTAAGCAATGAATATTTGGAAATTATTGGAAACTATTTTAAATTTTTTAATTTTAAATAATTTTGGAATTACTTTTAATTGACTACATTAATTTTTAGAATTTAAATTATTAGACTGCTTTTTAAATTTATTGAATTTTGATTATTTAAAATGAAATTCTAAATACATGTATATTATTTAAAATGATGAGATTTAATTAATATATTTGAAATTACTTTCAGCTTATAAATTCTAAAATATACATTTAATGTTGAATTCAGATTTTGAAGTAATTTAAATTTATCTTTAATCATTTAATTCAATATTTGTGTTAATATAAACAAAAAAGTCAACAACTGATTAGTAATGAATGTTTAAAGCTGCAGTCTGTAACATTTTTTGGTAAAAAATAATCCAAAATCAATATTTGATAAAGTACATAACCAGCCAGTGTTCAAAACTATCACCTTACTTTAGCCTGATTCACAACGGTTAGCTTATAATGATGTTTTCTAATTTTAGTGGTGCGGGAAATTTAAGCATGGCACTGCATCATTACGTCACATCTGTAATCATAAAGAAGTTTTCCCGGATAGTTGGCTAAATCGCATGTGAGGATCCTGCAGGTGAAGGATCGTTTAGTCTTTTCTCGCAGCAGCAAGAATAAATAAATGTATCATTTTGATGGCAGATTGTAAACCAGAGAGTTTATGAAACACATGTGAATGAAATTAAATTATATTCCAGTTTTAAACGTGCTTCTGATTACAGATAGTCTGGGATTACACAAGATTTGTGTTTTAAAAAAACACAGGTGAAAATTCTGATTTGGGTCATATATTCCAAGACAGGCTAGACTCTGTGATTCCTAAGTGTTTGATTCACACCGGTGCGGTGACTGACAGCTACACGTTCACCTCAAAACATTAGCTTCATCCATGCTGAAGCGGTGCCAGAGTACCACCCACGTAATAAAGATAATTCCGCACCTGGCTCTGGTTTTCAACAGAGATGAAAAACGTACAGAATGCAGCTGTAATAAAATAGTATATACCTGTTTTTGCTTGTCACACTCGCTCAGATACTGCCATTCTGACGCTTTTGCTGATTTCTGCAGGTCTTCACACACCAGAGATCAGGAGCCGCCTCTGTCTCAGGAGAGATGTCGGGAGAACGCCACGGACGAGGGATGGTGGGACAACGGACGCAGGGACATGGAGAGAGAACCGTCCCCCGTCTCCCCAGACATGAGCCGGATGAGAGAGCGGGAGAGGTCCGTGTCGCTCGAGAGAGATCAGCACTCCAGCTCCGAGGAGAGGGAGTCCGGAGAGATCTAGATACTTTACATACTGTAGCTTCCGATCCCTGCTCCGATCCCTACACTGATCTGGCAATACCTGGTCCAGCTTTCTGTCCGGTTACTCATACATCAGTAGAAGCTCAGCAGCTACAGAGAGGAAGCCAGTCACAGATTGCTTGCGTGTGTGAGATTGTGTGTAAGAGCGTGTGTGAGAGAGAGAGAGAGAGACCATCATTATTTGAGATACAGGTGATGCCTCAGACAGCAAGAGTTACACACTTTGATCTAGCTGATCCAAACTAGTCAGCAAACCAAAAGAACATTTGACAGAAGTGCTGTAAAGGAAAAGAGTGCATTTAGAAGTTTATTTTTTATGTTGAAAAATAAGGAGAAGTGGATGAAGGAGAACCTGCAGGAATATAAAAAGTTGTTTTCATCTTTTTAAACTGGCTACTGTTTATTTTTTCCTTTTTTAATAATTAAAACTCCTTAAATGACTATTTTGATGTGGATAATTATTTTCTCATGTTTTTTCCTCTGATTTCATTTGATATGAATATAAACTCAGAACTGAACTGAGCAGTAAACCTGGATTACAATGTGAGTGATATATATATATTTTTTTTTTTGCTCCGCAAAACCCAAACCAGTTTTCACCCCCCACACACACCTAATGGCACAGATTTATAGCTCGGATTACATGATTTCTCATGGTACCATGATGTGTGCGAGTTTCTCTTGCCACGTTTTCTCACTCTTCGGTTTTGCTGTGTTGAGAGGTTGTCTTGAAACTTCATCTTGCCTTGTCATTATGCTATGAAATAATAAATCTCTTGCTTTCATTGTTTAAAGTGTTTCAGGCTTTTTGTCTTCACTAAAGCTCATTTGAATGGATTTTCTGCTTCTGCTGAAACGTGAATAATGCTTTGTTTGCATTTCTGCATGGAAATATCAGTGTTTACAATATAAACAAACCAGTTAAAGGACCACTACACTTCAAATATTTACCCTTAATGTTTAATTAATTTATTGAAGCCCAAAATGTACTTTAAGATCACCGAATTGACCTGAATGCATTAGGTTACACAAATGTAAAATTGAGGGTTAGATCTGACAGAAACAGATTTTTAATTGCAGGTTATCGTTCGAAGAAAAAAAATATATATAAAGTTTAAGCAAGAATGTAAGGCGGTTTGTGCACGCGCGAGGGCAGCAGCGCGCGCTCTACTTCTTGTCGCGCTGTGTGACGTCACGTGTGTGTACTTTGAAAATAAGCGCGAGAAGGAAGCGTCGCGCGAATCGTGAGGTTTCTCTGCTTTTCCCCCGATAAACATACAAACAAATAAATAAAACTCGCCTCATTTCTGATACGGCTCATCATGGCGCTGCTGACTCCGTACAGTAAAGTCCCGGAGCTGAACACCGCGACTGTGCTCGTGAGTAATGCGCCTCAGCTGTTTATAGAGCTAATATAACAATACAGCTGTTTTAATGTGCTTATATTTATCTTAACAGTTGGTTGAAAACGAGGAGGAGCTGCAGTCCAAACTAGCCAACGCCTTAGTGCAATATGAGAAAGATTTCAATATCAATGTGTGAGTGTCTGTAGTGATTATTATTGTTATGCTCAAATGGACGTCATGTGTGGATGTGATTTATATATTTCATGTTTAAGCGCGTGCTAATGTCACTGATGTGTTTCAGGCGTTTGGCCAGAAAACTCCCTCTGCCCGTTGAGAACAAGGAAACCCGTCCTCGCATTGATTTAATAGTGTTTATAGTGAATCTGCTGTCAGAGCGCAGGTACACTGATCTCTCTCTCTCTCTCTCTCTCTCTCTCTCTCCCTCATCATTGACAGATTCTCATCTTTCTCTCTCTCTCTCTCTCTCTCTCTCTCTCTCTCTCTCTCTCTCTCTCTCTCTCTCTCCCTCATCATTGACGGATTCTCATCTCTCTCTCTCTCTCTGTCAGTCTGCAGTCAGTGGAAAGCTCTCTCACTCATCTGCACTCAGACTGCTTCCTGGGGAAAGTGTGTTTCCTGGTCACTGATGGTGAGTTGAGAGCCTTATTCAACAATTATAAATGTGCACACACTCATTTTTGTCTCATTACGGTTTTCCACAAAAAAAGAATGCATATTATTTGTGAAAATGCAAGTCACATACACTCAGAAAAGTTGAAATAGGTTGCTTTTTTATTGTTATTGGGTAGTTCGTGACATCACAGTTCAGGGTTTCACAGAAGTACAATTTTGGTAACAATGAGGCAAAATGGTTACATTAAATAGGAAATAAAATGGTTTTTATGTTATTTGGTTTGACCTCGAGATGGATGAGCACTTGGTCAAGCACCTTCTTTTACTGAACATTTGCTTAAATGGCATGAGTTTGAGAGTTGTGTCTCATATACATAGTGCCATATAAAAGTCTGGGGTCAGTAAGATTTTAATGTTTACAAAGGAAGTATTTTCTGCTTACCACATTTATTTGATTAAAAATTGTGAAATATTATTACTATTTACAATCTCAAATTTCTATGTGAATATATATAGTAAAATGTAATTTATCAAAGCTGAATTTTCAGCATCATTACTCCAGTCTTCAGTGTCACACGATCCTTCAGAAATCACTCTAATATGCTGATTTGCTGCTCAAGAAGCATTTCTGATTATTATCAATGTTGAAAACCGTTGTGCTGCTTCTTACTTTTGTTAAAACCCTGATAGAGGTTTAATTTTCAGGATTCTTTGCTGAATAGAAACAGAAATTAATTTGAAACCGAAATCTTTCATAACATTATAAATGTCTCTGCTGTCGCATGTGAGCAGTTTAATGCATCCCTGCTGAATAAAAGCATTAAGTTTCTTGAAAAACAAATCCTCCTGACCCCAGATGTTTTACCTGCTTTCTGAGTGCTCGGCCTGTCAATGATTGTCAGAGTGGTTTGCGTGTATGTCTGCAGCTCGCTGCGGCTCTCACACTCAGGGGCGTTTGGTCAGCGTAAGAAAACTGGCTGCTTCACATCAGTGTCCCGTCCTCTGCGCTGAGCACAGGGTAAACACACACACACACACACACTCGGTCACCTCAGGCAGACGTGTGTTACGGCGTGTTTCTCCCTGTCTCTCAGACGGCAGATGGCGTGAACGCAGCAGCCATGCGGCTCCTCGGCATCCTGAAGGTGTCGGCAGGAATGTCGCCCATAGCAACCACCGCCCTCTATCTATCCTCTCTCACCCGCTGCTCGGTGACCTCTGACCTGGAAGAGGACTGACCTCCAATACGATCAATTAAGAGCTACGTTAAGACTCGAACTTTGAATTTCCACACAAGAAACACAAGTTGCAGATAATCACACTGGACTGCAGATTAGTTCAGGTGGGTGCGACTGTTCTTTTAACATCACTGTCAATGAAAGTTACCTTGCCATGGGACTTTATTAAATACTGTGTTTTCATGGCTGCCCAGCATTTATATTCAGCTCTTGTACTGACTTCACACATCCAAACCAGCAGAGGGAACCATTGGGCAGTGAATGGATCGCTCCTAAAATATTCCCCAAATAATAATCCTTTTACAATATTCATAAATAAAATAGTTTAACCTGTACCAGTTTTTGTTTGTTTGTTTTTTGTTCATGTATTTAATGAATCCTGTGTCTCACATATTTACTACAATACTAGTAAAAAGTTTGATGTACTTGGTAAATTTACTGTTGTTGTTGTTATTATTATTATTATTATGTCCATGTTTTCCCAGATTTAGTGACTTAACTATTGTTCTAATATAATAATAATGAGTAGATAAGTCAAAAATTTTGACTGGTACGGAAAATATAAATCTATATGGTTCCCTAAAATATCTCAGTACCCAATAATTATGTTAGCAAAAATATGTTCACTTATGGGGAATAACTTGCAGTACTTTCCCTGATGTTTTGAAAAAAGTTAAACAATGATTTGTGAAATTATGGCGTCTGATCCAGTGTTATTTTAGATACTATGATAGTTTTTATTAACAGTTTGAATTAGTTTTCATTTAATTTTAGTTAAATTTAAGTGTTTTATTAGTTTGTTTTTTAATGCGTGCATAGTTTTTATTAATTTTTATTTCAGTTTTAGTTATTTTAGTATGTTAAGGAAATAAAATAGGAAATATAAGTTTCTTATATAAGTTTAAAGTATGTTTATTCCATTTTTTTATTCATAAAATGTAAAAAATATATTTTATTGTATTTCATTTCATGCTTATTTAATTTCAAATAACAAAATGGTTTTAGTTTTCATTAACGTCTCCTCTTTTTGGTGCGCTACAGTAACCTCATCCCAGAATCCTCTGTATTCCCCCTCGAATCTTTTGCGTTTCTATGACAACCTCACCTGTTGCAAACCAATCCTATCGGTAACCCGAGTCCTGAATAATGGACATTCTTTGCGAATAAATCATGACAAAAAGGCTTTCTGGCATCTTACCTGTGCTCTCTCTCACTCGCCCAAACTTTCCATTGGTGACTGACCTCATTCGACAATCTCTTCGCTGACCACTTCACACACGGGGTCACAGTCCAGATATCCTCTCACCCCACAGACACACAGAGCGCCTTGACTGTCACGAAGAGGCCATCGTGGTCTAATTTTAGAGTCTTTTTATTGTTCTTGTAATAGACACTTTTGATGCCGTTTATGAATTGGGCTTGAACCTACAAGCTTTGGGGGAAATGTTCTGTATTTGGCTTTAACTATAAAAGTCATTAAAGTACCAAATTATAGGTCTGCTATTCTAAGGAGGTCACAGACTGAGACGCCGCTTCAGTTCATTCTCAGTGGCTTTGTGTGATTATTGTTCCATGATCTGCTCTGCTGGCGTCCATTAGAGTCCTTCACAAACACATCTACAGTGCAGCCGTCCCTCCAGAGACCTGCCTTTGTCCCACTCGACATTCTGTTACTGAATAATGCTGTGTGTGTGTGCGTGTGTGTGTGTGTGTGTGTGTGTGTGTGTGTTCACATGCTGAGACACTGGCAGGGCCGGGTGGCAGTGGATGCGTTTCTACCCGCACGTACCACTTTCACACACAGTCCTGCTCTTATTTATGGCCAGGTAAAGTGTGTGTTTGCTAAATGGTGCATCAATAATGGTATTGCTCATAGATACTGATCTGAACCAACCCCTGCCAGTAAGCGTTACCTGAAATCACATGTCTTGGTGAGGAAAGATGTGTCATTTTGGTTAAAGCTGCTTTAAAACAATGTATATTGTGGAAAGCAATACAAAAGTTCCTGCATCCAAAATGTCACAGTTCAAATTAATTTGCCCCAACTCTAAAAACTGACTTCACACTCGGAGCACCTGGTAACTGCAAAACAACACCCTAGAAACTATCCGGAAAATTCTAAAAAATTCTAGCAATGACATGGCAGCATATTAAACACCACTTGGAACACCTGGCAACTGCATAGAAACACCCTAGAAACATGTTAAAAACTACTTAGAACACCTGACAGCTGCATAGCAATGCCCTAGCAACCAGAAAACTCTAGCAACCATTTAGAAACATGTTCAAATCACATAGAACAGCTGTAAACTGCATAGCAACACCCCAGCAACCAGCGTACTCTTGCAACCATTTAGAAACATGTTCAGATCACATAGAACAGCTGGTAACTATAGCAACGCCCTAGCAACCAGCAAACTCTAGCAACCATTTAGAAACATGTTGAAAACGCTAGCAACCATGTGAAAATGTCACAAAACCGCTTAGAACACCTGGAAACTGCATAGAAATGCCCTAGCAACCAGAAAACTAGCAACCATTTAGAAACCTGTTCAAATCACATAGAACAGCTGGCAACTGCATAGCAACACCCTAGCAACCAGAAAACGCTAACAACCATGTAAAAATGTCACAAAACCGCTTAGAACACCTGACAACTGCATAGCTACGCCCTAGCAACCAGAAAACTAGCAACCATTTAGAAACCTGTTCAAATCACATAGAACAGCTGGCAACTGCATAGCAACACCCTAGCAACCAGCAAACTCTAGCAACCATTTAGAAACCTGTTCAAATCGCTTAGAACAGCTGGCAACTGCATAGCAATGCCCTAGCAACCATGTAAAAATGTCACAAAACCGCTTAGAACACCTGGAACCTGCATAGAAATGCCCTAGCAACCAGAAAACCTATCAATGCTATAGCAACAACCCATAAAAAACCTGAGTAGCTGCACAACAATGTGCTAAAAACCAATTAGAGCACCTTAAAACTGCATAGCAGCACCCTGGCAACCACCTAGTAACACTGGCATTGTGACAGTGAGATATGCATGATTAGGAACCACTCAATATAAATAATTTTTGCAGTGCATATTATTCATTATTAATTTCTTATTTCAGTGTTCATCTCAGCTTTCCTGCCCTGCCTCTTCCTCTCACAGTAGATAATACACGATGACACTGAGCTTCCTTACACACACACACACACACATTCAGGAGATGGTCAAAAAGTGCTCAGAAACCAGATGCTCTTTTTCAGCAGAACAATGCTGGTATTGAGGAGCAGAAATGCTTGATTCTAGAGCTCAGAGGAAAGTCTTTATGCTCAGAAGTCACTTTTATTGCTCAGGAGACTTTGAGTATTAACTTTCTCAAATGTTTCTCTTAGAATTTCTATTGATAGAAAAACTCAAATGATTCAATAATTGGAGTACAAACTGGGTTGTTGTTGTTGCTTTTTTAATACCACAGAACTGTAAAAATGACCATCTTCATCGTCCCCTATCCTACAATTTAAAAGGCTGCTATATATTCATAAATAAAAACCCACTTTATTAATGGAAAAATAAAATTATAGTTTGAATATGTATATTATTTGGCTGTAACTTTTAAATGTATGTATTTTCATTATTTGTTTAATTAATTTTAATTTTTTGTTTATTTGTCAATTTTTATTTATTTGAATCTTTTTATTTTAATCCAATTTTACTTATTTGTTGTAATCTCATTTTATATATTTATCTTAATCATCTTTTTATTTTACTTTTAATCTATATATGTATTTAATTATAATCCATATTTTATTTAATCTATTGTGTAGTTTTCTATTTTAATATACTTTTATTTTTACTCATTTTTAAAACCAACATTTCCACAAACCCCATCACGCCATTTATTTATTTATAAAACATTTTTTTTTTTTTTTTACAAATATTTGCACAGACTCCCGTTACTCCACTGCAGTCCCCTGTGAGTCCCCGAGCCCTAGCTTGAAAAGCCCAGGTCTAGCAAAGTAAAGGAGAATCATCTAAGAAGCAAAAAAGAAGCTCTCCTTTCAATCTCGTTGCTTTCTATGAGAAACGGGGATGTTAGAGTTCAGGCTGATATGCTTTATATGTCAGCAATCTCGTATGTGATATCATGTGGAGCTTTCGGGTATGAGGTCAGGTCTCCAAACACTCGACTACGTGACAACTAAAGGAAGGCAGAGAGAGAGAGAGAGAGAGAGTAACTGTTGTCATGTCTGCCGTGACAGAGACACCCCGCCGGGAGAACTTAACACATGCTCACTACATCTCTTAACACAACTGTAAAGTAAAAGCAAACAGCAGTTGTGGAGCAGGAAACCTCTGTGGTTTCAGTCACGTCCACAGACGTCCTGGAATGAGATTTGCGAGGGATGGAAAAGTGCGAGTGACTGTGACCGTGTGCGTTTGTGCACGGCTGCAGATCAGCCTGCAGTTTTCTGAGGATAAAGATTTCTGAGAAATAAGAGCAAGGGTCACAATGGCATGAATAAAGCTCATTCCAGACCCAGATCAAGGCAAGTGACTTAAGCTTGTGAATAAAACACTTGTCAAAAGGGACTGTAAACACATGCAGTCGTGATCCTTCAGATGCTTAGAAACTGCAAGCCCAACCGCAGTCATACTGCAGCCATAATTCATCTAGTATTTTGAATAAATATTTAGAGAGAGCTGGGTAGTAATTAATAACATGTAATCATTATGTAATAAGATTCCAAAAATTAATTTGACCACTGATTTAGAAAAATAATTTCAGGTTTAAGAAGTAGTATTTTAACACTGCATGACCTACTGATGATGAACACATTCATTATTAATTGAATTATCACTCAGTTATTTAACAGTGTATTTATATGTCTTTAGAAGGCTTTTGTCTTTCAAACACATTAAATGCACAAATTCACAAACTTTATCATCTGATCCTCTTTTACCTAATATATATTTTATTTGAAGTACCCCAGAGATAATATAAAATAAATAATTAAATATCACGTTCACAGTTCTCTGATGTTGGTTATGGCCACATGCAGGTAAACAAATAAAATATTTAATTTAACATTTTTATGATTTAATTCATTATTAGCTTCTCATTATATTCATAAACCCTCTGCAGTTTCTTCACAAACCCAGTTCGGGAAACCTTGACGTAATATAATGTTTAATGCACTTCATGTTGTTAATAACAATGAATGGAATATATCTTTGTGTTTTTTATATCAGGTTCATCCTATTTAAATCAATGTGATAAACAAGTTAGGACAAAAGTCATCTATAAGCAGTCTGATTATATTACTTAAAATGTTTACTACAAAGGATTACTTTACTAATTACTATTTTTGTCATGTAATTTGGAATCAATAACATTGTAATCTACACATGTAATATATATATTTAAATCAGCTCTGAAAAAACTTTATATTTGACTCTTTGCTATCTTAGTCCTATTATACTTATAGAAATAATGTCAAGAAATAGTGAGTGACAAACGTGACGTTTTTACTGCATGAATGACAAAAAGACGATTCAGTTTTTCAGCAGATAAAAGCAATGTTTATTAAGTGTTGCAAAACAAAAGCAAAGCAAATTATTTGTAACGCAGGTTAATAATAAAGCGAGAAACAAAGATGGCCTTTCAAAATAATAGAGGCGTCATTGGAATTAAACAATTTCCATCGTCATTTTCTCCCAAACTTAAATTATTTTATTAATGAGTGCAATTCAGAAGTTTAGTCCTAATCTGAGTCTCCTCCTGAGACCCTAACGCACCTACGGTCACTCATGACATCACCAGATCCGCTGACATTCTAAACGTGATGTGATTGGCTCTTAATCAGGTCAGGCGCCATCTTGGATCCAGGGTGGATGAAAACGAGGCTGTGCGGTATAGACCGTACAAGGTCCTAGATCACGTGATTTTCAACAGCTGAACAATCAGTATGTTGTCAGACAAAAGTACAATCCAGTGACACAGCCTCGATTTAATTCCCATCTAAATGAAACATGGGGCTATCCTGCCTAACACCTATAAACAGTTGCATGTTTACTTGGGTTTTTGACATGATTTGTTCTTTGAGGATAGTTTGTAATCGTATTGGCTGCACAGTAGCTTCTACTAACTAATGCATGAACAAGACAAGCGTTTTTCTGTGATGCCGCTGAGTCTGTGGCGCTTAACCGGCGAATCCGATCTCCTTGTAGTAAGTGTCGATGTCTCCGATCACGACATCCATGACTCTCCTGAACGCACTCGGTCCGGCCGGGTCCAGACCTGGCTTCTCCTCCATCACCTTCACCAGCACCTCCGTGATCAGCTGAACACACAAACACACAATGAGACACTATACACTTATGCACTTGTACTCAACCATGTAGTGTTTGGGTTATTTTTCATTAATAATCGGAATCTGATAGCCCCTCCACTTTTACTTTTGCTACATAATTAAAACTGCGACAGTTGAGTGCATGAAGTCAAAGCTACTAGAAGGCAAACCTACAACCTTTTGCCAGAAAAGTGTAATGGCTAATGCTAACGGTTCCGCTTTGGATGGAGACCAGAGGCCTTTTTTTTTTTAAATGGATCTCAGTGGAGGAAACGGCTTATCATTGAATGAATCTGCTAATCTTCAACATGTTTTACACTAAATACTTTTGGATTGAACTATTTTTAGAGTTTACACCGACGCTGTTTTATGAGAGAACTCACTGACTTTTTGCGACAGATGGGATACAGCTAACGGCATTTCCCATTCATTCCTATGGGATCCGTAAACGGCGATTGAGTGTCGTACAACTCTGACTGAAATTCAATGACGCCAAGGCTGTAATGTGATTGGTTATTAAGGGACACGTGATCCAAGTTATCCGTTATGCTTTCTCCAATAGTAAGTAATACTTGTACATCTTTGAATATTCATTGATTATTATGATGAATGCGAGATGGCTGCCGTGTCAAGGTATCTGGAGCAGACGAATAGGGACTCTACACATATCTATGGTCTGCTCGTCACTCCACGGAAGAGAGGGGTGGAGTCAGCAGAGCTCATTAGCATTTAAAGCAACATGAACTAGATCAGCGTGCTAAAAACAGAGCTGATTTTGACAGGGTAAAACAGGTGTTTTTTTACACTACCGTTGAGAAATTTTAACCAAAGTCTGTTATAGACCTTTCATTAAAGAATCATATCAACTTGTGTAAAATGGGCATCCGATGACCCCTTTAAAGTGCACTTTTTCTTTTGGAATTGTTCCGTGTGAATGCACTACTCGCAGTATTTGTACTACAAAACGTCATAGAATAGTGCACAAGTACACGATTTGGGACGCACCATCAGACACGACTGGCTGTTTATGCAGGAAAGTCAGTGTTTCGAAGAATGTGAAATCTGTCTGTGTGCATATGAAAGGAAGAGGGAGATTTCATCAAATTTCCTCTACAACTTGGGCAGCATGGATTTCATCCAAAACTGATGTGTATTTTTAGTATCATGTTGTTAGCTTGGTAACGTGCTAATGTCAACGGTGAAATCTACTGTTTTAATTCAAGTAGTATTTTTTATAGAAATAATGCATATAATCTATCTCTATTATGAACTTTTATATATAACTTGTTTCAAGTCATTTTAATTTTTAACTGGCTATATATTTAATCATTAATAAAAATATTTTATTATTTAAATATATAGTATACAGCATTCAAAATCGGTCTTTTTTGCAACAAAGAAAAAAAAAAAAAAAAAAAAAGTAAATATATAATAACCTAACATATTCCGCTGTTTAATTTCATTCATATATGTGACCCTGGACCACAAAACCAGTCTTAAGTGTCAATTTTTTGAAGTTGAGATTTATATGTCATCTGAAAGCTGAATAAATAATCTTTCCATTGATGTACGGTTTGTTACGATCGGACAATATTTGGTTGAGATGCAACTATTTGAAAATCTGGAATCTGAGGGTGCAAAAAAAAAAAAAAATCAAAATATTGAGAAAATCACCTTTAAAGCTGTCCAAATGAAGTTCTTAGCAATGAATATTACTAATCAAAAATTAAATTTGTATTTACAGTAGGAAATTTACAAAATATCTTCAATTTTGACCCATACAATGTATTTTTGGCTACTGCTACAAATATACCCCAGCGACTTAAGACTGGTTTTGTGGTCCAGGGTCAGGCTGTGACTGAAAGTGTCCCGTGTTACCCTGAAGTTTTTGAGGGCGATCTTGTGCGTGTTGGCGTGTGTGGTGGCCAGCGGTTTGAGGAGGGCATCGTGATCTCCTTTGGCCTTCAGCAGCTCGCCCAGCTTCTTCAGCACGGTCGCTCCGTGGGCCGCCACCGCCGCGTTTCCCGCCAGATCAGACTGAGAGATGCTCACGAACTTCGGGAACAGCTTCTGAGTATCCGGATGCTCCTTAAACAAACTGAACAGAGAGAAAACCTCAGGCAGGCCTCAGCAGACCACATTGACGTTAATCAGGCTCGCATCGGGAACTGACCGGGTCAGAACTTCTCCTCCGTGACCCACATAGTCGGCCTCGATGCCCTCCCAGCATTTCAGAACCAGATCGTAATCGGCCATCGTCTGCGTGAGAAAACAAACCAGAAAGAAAAAAAAAAAACCACACCTGTCATTAATAACCAGCCAAAATTCTTCTGCGAACATTTCAGCCATTTGGAATTGCATTTGCATCGTTAAACAAGGCGTTTATGGGCGATGCGTTTCAGTATGTGCTGATCAGATTAGCATCACATGGCCTTCGCTTCACTCATGACAGGTCTTTCAAAGCCACTTTAAAACTTGTCAGGCAGAAGAGCCTATGGACATGCATTATTTATCATTTACACACATTAAATAAATTAGCGCTGTGAGCATATGCGTTTTTAGATGGATGACTGACCTCAACATTTGACCTCTAAAGAACTTATAAATTAGCCAAATTAGTACCATTTGTCCAATAAATAGACCTTAAAATAGATTATTTTTTAATCAACATTCATGTTTGTTTGCATTTTGCTTGGCTGACTGTTTGCATTAATCAAAATAATGTAGCTTCTATTGTAATTATTAATATTCCTCAGACTCAAACCCCTGCAGTAGAGTTCATTAAAGTGCTGCGTGTTGCATGAGGCGACTGGAGTAACTTGAGTTTGAGGCTCCAGTGATCTGGAACCCTTGAGTGACCTTGAGAGCTTCCAGATTTACTAAACGATATGTAGATCCCGTCTAGCCCTGCACCACAGCCACACACTCCACCGATTATTTACAGGCCAATAAATCAGCATTTTTTTTTTTTCCCTTTCCTAAAAACTGCCCTTTTTCCTTTCAATTTGGACTTTTTTGTATGTGTTTTTCCTTTCATTTACATTTAAAAAAAACAACAACATTGAAATATCATTTTTAATTATTAGTTTTTTCCTCTGTAAAAAAATTCTACATTGAAATAAAATTTACTAGTTACTTTTTTACTAGTTTTAACTTTCTCAACAAATTCTGCAACTAATTACTTTTGAGTTTAATTTCAGCTTTCTAATTTTAAATTAATTCTGCTACAAATTATATTTTAATAAACTACAATTTAAATGTTATGGTTCATTTTAAATTGTTAAATGTACTGGTTTGCCCTTCTTATGCTGCAAAAAAAATTAAAAGTACTGTTATTTTTACTTAAAATGATCAAAACAATGTCTGGAAAAAAATACATTTTAAGTATTAAAATAACCTCTAGGAATGATGCAGTCTGCTGGCAACAATTTGCGTCTTAACTTTTGCACAAAGCATGAGAAAGTCCAGTCAAGCTCCTTACCGATATCGGCGTCCTCTCTGAAGAGTGTGTGACTGGATGTGGGTTTGGAAAACTCCCTAAATGAGCTCAGATCATCACTTTTCCCCCACTTTCACCTTTTATACAGCGTCCTTGCGATGTCACTGCCCCTCACCTGCCAATCACACTGTCCCCTCTCCTTGTCTTGAAATGTTAACCCCACCCCTCCATTTACCCCACCAACACACGCACACACACACACACACACAAACACACACACACTGATCTGCGACAAAAGCCATCTGAGATGCTCTCTGTATTATTCCACAGCAGTTGCATTGCTACACAACACACAGATGCCCACCTGCACAACTATATTCATTTCAAGTCATCCTGAGATGTGCCAGATGTTTGTTTTCTAGTTTTTCTGCTTTCACAGCATCATCATTCCCACTTTGTCATGCTCTTCTGAGAGTTCATGAAGTGGAAAACCAGATGAGGCGTCTCTGAGTTTGATTTGGGGTGAATGGATGAACGTTCAAGGCTTTATAGGAGAGTTTGGCTCAGGAAAACAAAACAATGACCGACACGTGTGCAAACAAACACAGGAAAACACCACTTAACCTCAATCCCCATGCTTTTTATATATAAAATATGAACAATACAGCAATAAAGGCAGTGTAGCCCTGTCGTTGGCCCTATCTGTCCTAGCACTCATTGTCTGTCACCAGACAGGTGTATTAATAGCATTTGTAGGGTTGTGGAACATGTGTGTATTTGGACAAGGGAAAAGCCATTTGGACAGGTTCAAAGACGGGTCAAGATCAGTGTCCACTGCCAAACTACCAAAACCTGGCAGAAAGGACAGGAGCTAAATACGTTGGTACCAACTCTGAACTTCAAACACTTTCCATGAGATAAAGATAGTTAACCCTCTGGTTGTGTTCGGACTCCGGTCACGCCTTTTGTGTTACCGGTCAAAAATGACCGGACTCCAAACAACTGCTTATAAATCTGTCAATATGCTATATTATCACCAAATATTGCATTCAATCTTTTTGTCAACTTGTTTTCTTTCATTTAGGACTGGTTTTGTGTTTCTATTTGCTTCTGTTTAATCGTAGGCCTCATTTATCCGAGAGTAGGTACCTCATTTTTTGAGTGAAAAAATAATTTTTTTATGAATAATTTTCACAATATGAGAGAAAAAATTATGAAAATTTGCACTGTTTCTCACACTAGTGTACTTTAATGTTTAATCAAGAAGTTTGCTTTTAAATGCTTTTATTTTGTACAAAATTGCAAAAAGTCACACTCGTGGTGTTCCCGGTCAAAAATGACCGGACTCCAAACAACTGCTTATAAATCTGTCATTATGCTATATTATCACTAAATATTGGATTCAATCTTTTTGTCAACTTGTTTTCTTTCATTTAGGACTGGTTTTGTGTTTCTATTTGCTTCTGATTAATCATAAGCCTCATTTATCTGAGAGTAGGTACCTCATTTTTTGGGTAAAAAAAAATTTTTTATGAATAATTTTCACAATATTAAACAAAAAATTATAAAAATTTGCACTGTTTCTCACACTAGTGTACTTTAATGTTTAATCAGGAAGTTTGCTTTTAAATGCTTTTATTTTGTACAAAATTGCAAAAAGTCACACTCGTGGTGTTCCCGGTCAAAAATGACCGGACTCCAAACAACTGCTTATAAATCTGTCATTATGCTATATTATCACCAAATATTGGATTCAATCTTTTTGTCAACTTGTTTTCTTTCATTTAGGACTGGTTTTGTGTTTCTATTTGCATCCGATTAATCGTAGGCCTCATTTATCTGAAAGTAGGTACCTCATTTTTTGAGTGAAAAAATAATTTTTTATGAATAATTTTCACAATATGAGAGAAAAAATTATGAAAATTTGCACTGTTTCTCACACTAGTGTACTTTAATGTTTAATCAAGAAGTTTGCTTTTAAATGCTTTTATTTTGTACAAAATTGCAAAAAGTCACACTCGTGGTGTTCCCGGTCAAAAATGACCGGACTCCAAACAACTGCTTATAAATCTGTCATTATGCTATATTATCACCAAATATTGGATTCAATCTTTTTGTCAACTTGTTTTCTTTCATTTAGGACTGGTTTTGTGTTTCTATTTGCATCTGATTAATCGTAGGCCTCATTTATCTGAAAGTAGGTACCTCATTTTTTGAGTGAAAAAATAACTTTTTATGAATAATTTTCACAATATGAGAGAAAAAATTATGAAAATTTGCACTGTTTCTCACACTAGTGTGCTTTAATGTTTAATCAAGAAGTTTGCTTTTAAATGCTTTTATTTTGTACAAAATTGCACAAAGTAACACTTGTCAAAAATGGCCGGCCATTGAAAGTGAATGGGGAAGAATGAAAGAAACAACTAGTGTTCAGGAGCATGTTGTGCTTGCAAACATAAATGCCTTGGACCAGTGCGTGCATGTATACTCATGCTATCACACACACACACACACACACACACACACACACACACACACACACACACACACACATCTATGCATACAAACTATTGTATTACACTTATTTCATCCTACCCTGAACTGTATGCAATATGCTTTTATGAATCTCATATTATAACTCTCTCTCTCTCACACACACACACACACACAATGCACACAAATGCTCAAACTGCCTTGTCTTTGGCCTGCATTGACTTCAAAATAATCTTTTTTTTTCCATCCCTCGACCAGAACGTTACATCAACTTCAGCTGGGTCCTCAAAATCAGAAGATTGCTTCTTTTCAGTTGTTGCAAGGTTTTCAGCTTGTCCAGTGATATTTTTATCTTCCAATATATCTTGCAATGCATCGTCACTGTAAAATTCTTCTTCAGTTGTCTCTTCCTCGTGTAAATGACAAGCAAGGCACTGTGAGGCATTTGTATGCTCTAGCATTTAATTGTAAACTTTCGTTTACTCTGAGAGAACATGAAAGCCTCTAAACATATTGTCATAATGTTTTGTCTAGTACGGAACCGCTTAGAGCTCATGGTGGTGGAAAGATTTCGGGGTGGGTGAAAAAAAATCGGGGTGGGAGGAAAAAAATATTTTTCAAATCTTTTGCGTTCCCTCACAAAACTTTGCGTTCTCTCGCAAAGATGTCTTTGCGTACATATTTGCAAGAGAACGCAAACATCTTTGCTAGAGAACACAAAGTTTTGCGAGAGAACGCAAACATCTTTGCTAGAGAACACAAAGTTTTGCGAGAGAACGCAAACATCTTTGCGAGAGAACGCAAACATCTTTGCTAGAGAACACAAAGTTTTGCGAGAGAACGCAAACATCTTTGCGAGAGAACGCAAACATCTTTGCTAGAGAACACAAAGTTTTGCGAGAGAACGCAAACATCTTTGCTAGAGAACACAAAGTTTTGCGAGAGAACGCAAACATCTTTGCTAGAGAACACAAAGTTTTGCGAGAGAACGCAAACATCTTTGCGAGAGAACGCAAACATCTTTGCGAGAGAACGCAAACATCTTTGCTAGAGAACACAAAGTTTTGCGAGAGAACGCAAACATCTTTGCGAGAGAACGCAAACATCTTTGCGAGAGAACAAAGTTTTGCGAGAGAACGCAAACATCTTTGCGAGAGAACACAAAGTTTTGCGAGAGAACGCAAACATCTTTGAGAGAGAACGCAAACATCTTTGAGAGAGAACGCAAACATCTTTGAGAGAGAACGCAAACATCTTTGAGAGAGAACGCAAACATCTTTGCGAGAGAACACAAAGTTTTGCGAGAGAACGCAAACATCTTTGAGAGAGAACGCAAACATCTTTGCGAGAGAACACAAAGTTTTGCGAGAGAACGCAAACATCTTTGAGAGAGAACGCAAACATCTTTGCGAGAGAACGCAAACATCTTTGAGAGAGAACGCAAACATCTTTGCGAGAGAACACAAAGTTTTGCGAGAGAACGCAAACATCTTTGCGAGAGAACGCAAACATCTTTGCGAGAGAACGCAAAAGATTTGAAAAATATTTTTTCCTCCCACCCCGAATTTTTTTCACCCACCCCGAAATCTTTCCACCACCATGAGCTCTAAGGGGCTCCGTAGTCTAGAATATGTGGTGAAAGAAAAGATTATTTTTGAGGTCAATGCAGGCTAAAGACAAGGCAGTCTGAGCGTGTGTGTGTGTGTGTGTGTGTGTGTGTGAGAGAGAGAGAGAGAGAGAGAGAGAGAGAGATCCTTTTTTATTCATAAAAGGATATTGCATGCAGTTCAGGGTAGGATGAAATAGGTGTAATAAAATAGTTTGTATGCATGGATGGATGGGTGTGTGTGTGTGTGTGCGCGTGCGTGTGTGCGCATGTGTGTGTGTGATAGCTTGAGTATAAATGCATCCACACATGCAAAGGTCCAAGGTCTTTGTTTGCAAGCACAACATGCTCCTGAACACTAGTTGTTTCTTTCATTCTTCCCCATTCACTTTCAATGGCCGGCCATTTTTGACAAGTGTTACTTTGTGCAATTTTGTACAAAATAAAAGCATTTAAAAGCAAACTTCTTGATTAAACATTAAAGTACACTAGTGTGAGAAACAGTGCATATTTTCATAATTTTTTCTCTCATATTGTGAAAATTATTCATAAAAAATGCTTTTTTCACTCAAAAAATTAGGTGCCTACTTTCAGATAAATGAGGCCTACGATTAATCGGATGCAAATAGAAACACAAAACCAGTCCTAAATGAAAGAAAACAAGTTGACAAAAAGATTGAATCCAATATTTGGTGATAATATAGCATAATGACAGATTTATAAGCAGTTGTTCGGAGTCCGGTCATTTTTGACCGGGAACACCACGAGTGTGACTTTTTGCAATTTTGTACAAAATAAAAGCATTTAAAAGCAAACTTCCTGATTAAACATTAAAGTACACTAGTGTGAGAAACAGTGCAAATTTTTATAATTTTTTGTTTAATATTGTGAAAATTATTCATAAAAAATAATTTTTTCACTCAAAAAATTAGGTGCCTACTCTCAGATAAATGAGGCTTACGATTAATCAGAAGCAAATAGAAACACAAAACCAGTCCTAAATGAAAGAAAACAAGTTGACAAAAAGAATGAATCCAATATTTAGTGATAATATAGCATAATGACAGATTTATAAGCAGTTGTTCGGAGTCCGGTCATTTTTGACCGGGAACACAACGAGTGTGACTAGGTGAAATAAAACCCACAAAAAATTACGAAAATTCTAAAAAAATTTATGAGAAATACTTGTACCCTATGTGCGCAAAGTCAGTAAGTTTGAGTCCAATGCGATAACGTTAACTAGTATTTTCAGGAAAAAGAAAAAAAAATTCTTGTCAATTTGACCCGAACACAACCAGAGGGTTAAACAGCTGTGCTTCAGTCACCAAGAGTAAGAAAAAGAGAGAAAATGTGCTCTGTCTTTGTCAACTCGCTGACCTTTTATAGGCCAGTTAATGTTAATGATGACAGTGATCCGAGACAGTCTTTGGCTTGATTACAGCGCCATCTAGAGACATAAAACTGCTAACGTGCCTACAGTGCTTTCATGCGTACTCGATTTAAAGTTTAAAAACTACGTTTTGACGGCAAGTGTTGGGCTTCAGAAGCGTAGTAGACATGTAGATCCAGTGTTGGTCGACTAAAAGTTATTTAAAAGCAAAACAAAAACATTTCAAACTTTTTTTTTCCCGATTTGAGGCAAAATAAAAGTCGTTTGGAAACGTCCAAATAATATCCCTAATATAATACATATATTTTTTTTATATGTTTAGAAATATAACCGGTAAATAGTACATTAGGACATCTTCTAATTTATGAAAGAGTAATAATAGCATTGATGTGTCTTCGGGGTCAGGACTTTTATTTTGGCGAGTCGTGCAGCGAAAGCGACTCGTCTCTTATTATTCAAGCTTCACGAGCGAGTGGCCATTTTTATGTGCGTCCGGATCCTGCTTCTGCTCGTTTCTCTCCTAAATCCGCGTTTAACACCGATTAATAACGGATATCACCGGCAAACCAGCCTCGAACTGTAATCGCCTTCATCGCAGAGAAAAAAACGACCGATAATTTGTGAGTCCTCGTCAACATGAATCCTGAATAGTAAGTTTGTGTAGAGAAGCACGGATGACACATCAAACACACAACACCTGCTTCATTATTATTCATAAATCATTACAGCGACAGCTAGATTAAATACTGGAGTACACTACATATTCATTTGATGTGTTATTACTTATCACAACAGTGCGGTGCCTCTTTAACCAGATCAACCAACCGGGAGTCCTTCCGGTTTGATTTAAAAGTACTAATTTGTATAAATATTGGCGTTTGCGTACATATATGTGTGGTAATGTTTTAAATAACGATGTGTAGAGTAACTGTCAGCCTGTTTGTGCAGCTCTCTGAGTGCCACGTCGTAAGAATGAACTGATAACTTGAGATAACTCTGTATAATTACTCCTCGTGTTTATAATCAAATCAAGTCATCCTCAGGCTTGTTCATCTGAGAGCTGATCATGTACTGTCACTCCTGTGCTGATGAAATCTGATCTTAGGCCTGAATTTACTGACTTTATGACATGTTGAGCTTAGTTTCAGGGGCTGTTGGGTAATTAAGTCAACACAAGACTGCTATATCATGTGAATCTGTCGTACACATGAATCTGAAGGAAACTGTCTTTGCATCATGACACTGTTTTCTTTTTGTATCATGCAAAATGTACTTTTCTTTTGATTTTGGGGTAAGGTATGAGCCTCATATTTTCATCCTCCATTTATTTCATGGCGGTCACATGATCATTGAGACATAATGACACACACACATACATGTGTTGCGTAATGTAATTCTCACTTCCACATCACACATGACACCAGTGACCGGAGCAAAGGTGATGGAGGCATTAATCATCCTCTGGTTTGTGTTTCAGTGATTACCTGTTCAAGCTCCTGCTGATTGGAGACTCTGGCGTGGGGAAGTCCTGTCTCCTGCTGCGTTTCGCTGTAAGTTACTGGCCTGTCATTAAGATGCTGTTTACACACACACACGGTCAGATAGTGCCTCTAATAGCGCAGGTGATTTGACTGTCAAAGAGCTCCATGCTAAAGGTGAAGGATGTCGTTTCTGCAGCTGCAATCGGACTGAAAACTCAAATTTTTGTATTTGTTTTTAGTGTATGTGTGTGAAAGCTATCCATTGCCTTATCCGTGATTGTGTGTGTGTGTGCGTTTCCTCAGGACGACACGTATACGGAGAGCTACATCAGCACGATCGGAGTGGACTTCAAAATCAGGACGATAGAGCTCGATGGAAAGACCATCAAACTACAGATCGTAAGTGCGCTCCACTTTAACTCCTGAAGCGCTTCTAGTTGTGCAAGCTTGATTTTATGCACACTGTAAAAAAATAGTTAAAAGTTAAAATAAAATGCTACCCTGCTGACTTAATTTTTAGTTTAGTCAACTAAAATATTCCAGTTGTCCCTTAAATTAACATCGAGTAACTTAACATTTCAAGTTGACTAAACTAAAAGTCAGCGGGGTAACAAATTATTTTAAGTTGAGACTTTTTATTTTACAGTGCATAGTAAAATAAAACTATTGCTAGCTTCCAAAAACATTAATTACATTTTTTCTTTTTTTGTATCGGTGAGTGTTTTAAATGTTTATGAAATTTATAATTTATTTGATCAAAAATACAGTACAAATTGTGAAATATTTTTACTGTTTAAAATGACAGTTTTCTGTCTGAATATATTGTAAAATGTAATTTATTCCTGTGATCAAAGCTGAATTTTACTGCAGTCTTAATATACTGATTTGCTGCTCAAGAAACATTTCTGATTATTAAACCGTTCATGTTTTTTTTGTGGAAACTGATACATTTTATTTTTCAGGTTTCTTTGATGGATAGAAAGTTCAAAAGTACAGCAGTTATTTTAACTAGAAATCTTCTGTAAACATCTTTGTCGCTTTTGAATGATTTAATGCTTCCTTTCTGAACAAAAGTTGCTCATATATTTGAAAAGAGCAGGTTTAGGTCAATCAGTGCTGAATGTGTTTGCTGTGTTGTCAGTGGGACACGGCCGGTCAGGAGCGGTTTCGCACCATCACGTCCAGCTACTACAGAGGAGCTCACGGGATCATCGTTGTTTACGATGTCACGGATCAGGTGACCAAGCATTCCTTGAGAATGACCTTTCACACACAGCGCTGAGAGCGAAGCGTTTAGTCAGTCGTGTTTTAATCTGAGTGTTTCCTCAGGAGTCCTTCAACAACGTCAAACAGTGGCTTCAGGAGATCGATCGCTACGCTAGTGAAAACGTCAACAAGCTCCTGGTGGGAAACAAGTGTGATCTGACCACTAAGAAAGTTGTGGATTACACAGCAGCGAAGGTATAAGATCTGTCTCGTGATTCACCAAAATCATAACACCGTATAGCTGTTTTAACATCATTCACTGGATGATGTCTCCCACTGTGCAGAAAAACCTGTTTGCAACACGAAAGACTGGCTGATTAATATTTTACATAATTAAGAATGAATTTAATTATGATTTATTATTATTTGTTAAACATTAAATGTGTTAATTATTAAATAATAAAGTAATTGCAGTTAATAATGTATGTAAAAAAAAAAACTTTCCTGATTGCAGACTGTGAGAGTAGCTGATTATTTAAATTTATATTTATTATGTTTTAAAATAATAAATTATTACAATGAATAGTCTCTCTGTACTTTCCTTGTTATTCAGAAGACTAGCTGATTAATAGCCTAAATTATCAATTATTTAAATATTTATTACTAAACATTAAATAATTGATCATTTATGAATAATTTATTTAAAAAAACTTCTTGCAAATCAAGTGTTATTTTATCATTATTAACATTATTACATTAACATTTTAATTGTTTAAAATTGTAATAAATTACATTTAAAAAATAAAAAGTAATTTATTACATTTAAGACGCCAGTTTTATTTCCTTTCTGTTCTACATTCATTTCAAATATATCATGTATGTATTTGTTTGTAATTAGTACTAAGGTCAGGTGTGCTTAATCACAGAAAATTGCTTAACATTTATTAATAACATTTTTTTTATTTATAGTCCTAAATACTATGTAGGTTAGAATATTTAAATATATTGTATCAACATAAATAAAACCAATTTTTTCATTTAATTCCTGAACTAAATACCCAGTTTTGTCTGTTGTTTTGTGTTCCAGGAGTTTGCGGACTCTCTCGGCATCCCGTTCCTAGAAACGAGCGCCAAGAGCTCCAGTAATGTGGAACAGGCCTTCATGACCATGGCAGCAGAGATCAAGAGGAGAATGGGCCCCGGAGCCACTGCGGGAGGCTCCGAGAAATCCAATGTCAAGATTCAGAGCACGCCGGTCAAGACGTCCTCTGGAGGATGCTGCTGAGACCCAGCGTCCGACCAGCGACAGTAACGTTACCAACCATACGCCACAGCTGAGTTAGCTGAGTGTGTGTGTATGTGTGTGTGTGTGTGAGAGAGAGAGAGTGTGTGTGTGTGTGTGTGTGTGTATGTGCAATAAAGACTGAGAATATTAAAGATAAGGAGAGTAAGAGAGGATCAAATTAAACATTGCCTGATTTGAATCATGCATGCACATCGATGCATGACCAGACAAACACGCGTCCAACTGTCTGCCGGCTTAACGGCTCAAATTCTGTACGCTCGTTAGACAAGCATCCAAAAGCACTACCGGACTCCGGTGTTGTTTTTAGAGGAGCGTGACCAGGTTTGTCTTTGAACTTCCTCTTTGGAACTTTGAAGGAAGCGGTGGACTGTGATGTCATAACTGACCTCGGAACAGCGGGTTCCGTTACTATGGTTCCCAGTGGGGTTGCTACGGCGACCTCTCCTTCAACCGCTGCCTTCTCTCTCGTTTGGTGGACCGTTCGCAGGTTTGACCATTTCTTCTGTTGTTTTGTTTTTTATTTGTGCTCTGCAGCATTTCAGTGGTCCTCTGAGCGTGACCAATGAGCTAGTCATGTTTCTGACCTGTGCTTGTTGTTTGCCACGTTTCTAACAGCGCTATCATTCTGTGCAAATTTTTTTTTGTGGTATAATTTGGAAATCAAGAACCAAATCCTGGGCCGCTTGTTGTTTACTGGCATAGTTCACCTAAAAATCTCTTACTCTCCCTCAGGTTGTTCCAGAGATGTATGAGTTTTTTTTTCTTCTGTTGATCACAAAAGATGTTAGTTATTTTGGATATTTAGTTGCCGGTAGCCATTCACTTCCATAGTGTGGGGAAAAAAATACAGTGGAAGTCTATGGCTACCGGCAACTATTTGGTTCTCAACTGTCTTCAGACTATCTTCTTTTGTGTTCAACAGAAGAAAGAAACTCTGACGGGTTTCGTACAAGATCAGGGTGAATGAATGATGAACTATGCCTTTAAATGTCTATTATCAATTAGTTATTATTTCTCTTAATTAGTTTTGATGCTTATAATTCATGTATATTATATGGAAGCTTGTTTTTGTATCCATGGGTTAAAAAAACTACTTTTTACCTCACAATTCTGACTTTTTTTCTCGCGTTAAATTTAAATATAATGTCAGAATTGCAATATATAAACTCACAATTCAGTTTCTTGCAAGATTACAATTTTAATTTTTTGTAATTCCATGGCGGAATTTTTTGTTTGTTTCTTTCAGTCGCATTTGTTAAAGAAAGTCTGAGTTGTGAGACAAAAAGTTGATTTTTTTTTTAACTCTGTGTTGGAAACAAGCTTCAGTAATTTCCTGTATGTTGGACTCGGCGTTTGTTTACTGACAGCACGAGCAGCATCACTGTAACAAGAGCTATAGCAGATCTATGTATAAATGTTATCTATATAAATCCCACAAATATACAGGAAATGACATCACAATAGATAAAGCAGCATTGCTTGTGTAACTTTTTGTTTTTATGGAGATAATGCTCTTTTTCTCCTGTATTTTTGTTTTCTTTTACGTCACACTATGTTTAAATAAACTATGAAGGAAAAGTTTAATAAAAATGGTTTTAACTGGAGTGTTTGGTAACATGTTTCATGTGTTCCATCAGCCGCTGAAACTCTCTCCCAATTTCTCTCAAGATGGGGACGGAAGAGCTGTCAGTCAAAACATGGCACAACAAAGTAACTGGCGTTATTTATTTGAATAGTAACTTGGATATTTTCTTGAAATTTAAAAGTAATGCAATGCTTTACTAGTTACTTGGGAAAAAAGTAATCTGATTACATTACTTGTAATGCGTTACATAATGATTTCTGTTTCATATAAATGCTGTTCTTTTGAACTTTTTATTCATCAAAGAATCCTGGAAATAAAAACGTATCACAAAAATATGAAGCAGCACAACTATTTTAAACTGATGATAATCAGAAATGTTTCTTGAGCAGCAAATCAGCATATTAGACCGATTTCTGAAGGATCATGTGACACTGAAGACTGTAGTAATGATATGTTACATTTTACAATATATTCAAACAGAAAACAGTTATTTTAAATAGTAATATGTCACAATTTTACTGTATTAATGATTAAATTAATGCATGCATTAGTGAGCAGAAGAGACTTCTTATTGACCCTGCTTGAACTTTTGAATCCAAGTATTTGCATGATCCTTTCTGACAACAAATGATTTCTTGCATAAAACATTTGAGCAAACTTTGAAAGCGACGCCTGAGCTGAAGTCTGACATCTGCACGCGTGCACGCTCCTGCAGAAAGAGACAGCTGTCCTGCAGAGGTCAGGGTCAAGGACAATGCAGGAGCGTGTGTGTGACTCCTCGTCTTTGTTTTGTTGGGGGGGGGGTCTGCTGGGGGGAGCCGAGCGCGGCGGCAGCTGTTTGGATGAGAGCAAGACGGATGAGTTTTGGATGAACAGAATACGATGTGAGAACAACAGACTGTCTGCATGCAAACACCGATAATCTTGCCAAAATGATATTAAGTTATTGGTCTAATCATCACTTAATTGTGCAGAACTTTCTAGTGTGGTTTCTTACTGGTCCAAGTCTCTGATCTTCTGCTCTCTAGACGTGGCTTCAGTGTAAATCTGGGAGTTTTTCTGCTGACAGGCGTTCCAGAAGACTCAAGAATTTTCATATGTCTGTTTACTGAGACGAGGCGAAAGATTGAGTGTGTTTCTTTGTGTTTGATGATTCAGCTGCTCTGATTGACTGCTGCTTTATCTCGTTCCTCTTGTTCAGGCCATCTGGATAGTATGAAGTGAAGGAGATGATGACCTAGAGCACAGATGTCACCATGTGCACCGTGTGGAAATATGTCTGAACATTTTGACACACACAAAGAATCTGATTTTCATGGATGTAAACCGAACGACTACCTGGTTATTAAACTGCCAATATAGATTTGTCTAGTTTTAAATCATTAATCTTGGAGTAAAACGTTGCATTGCTCCGATTTTGGCTTTTAATAGTTAGGAGACTTAAAAAAATGAAGCTTTATTTAAATATCAACTTTGTGTCAGATGCATTTTCTAGAATACGGGCCTTTAAACTGGGGCCCATATGTTTAGAATTTTTTTTTTTAAATATTATACTTAAACAAATAAAATGAATGAGTAAATAAATTAGATTTAAAAAAATGACAATGTCTAATATTTAACAAATAAATATATTTTATTATACATATATATTTTATACATTAGAATATAAAATTGTATGTTTAAAATGAATCAATGAAAATAAAAATTTATCAAATAAAAATTAAATTACTATAGAGAGCAAAATAAAAGAAAGAATCCCAACAAAATTATAATAAAAATAAGATTAAAATAAATTAATAGATTAGAATAAAAGTCGATTGAAATAATTTAGTGTAAACATAAATTTATAATAATTATAAGATTATAATAAATTAATAGATTAAAGTAAAATGTAAACTAAATAATACAAACTATATTACAATAAGCAAATAAATAATACATACAGTACTAAAGAGGACAGAAAAAACTTAATTGAAACAATATTTTCAATCTATTTATCAAATTAATTTTGCATGGAAAGCCACTTTTCTAGAATTCCTCTTGGAAAATGCACTCAGAAATGATCCAGTAAGAGTTTGGAGAAATGTTTGAGTTCACATTGATATTTTAAACTACTGACTGCAGACAAATATGAGATCTTCTGAATCTTCATGTGATGATTTCTGTGGTCTGTGAGAAATATGCGCGTATAAACTTCAGCTGCACTAAAATAAGGGCAATCTATTTGTCATTATTTGTTCTGTTTATCATTCTTTTCTGGAGTGCTCTTGTTGAGTTGAGCTCGAGATCACGTTCATTGACATATGCAGACTGGAATGAGCGCGAGAGGGGAGAGAGGGAGGGGAGGATGACATCTGTAGCATTGCGAGGTCCGATTCATTCTTGTGAATCGACTCGCTCGGGCGATTCATTTCAATGAATCCTTCAACAACGATTCTTTTGAGCGATCAAGTGTTCCCAGCACGTTTAGGTCTTTCTTTTTTCAGTACAAAAACTGCTATTTGGTGCAAGTTAAATTTAATTGAAGTAATATTATCGTAAACAGAAATGATGTGCTGACAATGTTATTATCAACAGTGTTGGGCTCATAACTCAAAAAATGTCATTTACTCATTAGTTACTCCTATCAAAAGTAATATTATTACATTACTTATTACTTTCTGGCAACAGTTACTAGTTAGGCTTCATTGCTTATCTTTCTTCCCCACAACATTTTTCTAAACGTTAGCCTACTAACAATATATTTCTGCCTCATAATTCACCAAAATGATGACAGTCAGAAGTTATTAATAACTAACAATGGTGACTGATAGTGAAGTTTAAGTAAAAGTGTTGTATTATCAACAGTAACCAAGTAACGAGTTGTTTGATGGATGTAACTGTAATACTATTAGTGATTAGTTACTAGTTACTGTAAAAAGTCATATTATTACGGTCACATGAAAAAATACTATAGTAATTTATAGTAAATATTATAGTGTTTTTGAACCATACTATACTGTATATATAGTATTTACAACACTTTAATGAATGCTGCGGCATACTGTAGTATTAACTAGAGTGAAATGATAAACAGTAATGAATACTGTAATAGAGTGGGGGAAACGCCCCACTACTGTTTTTCCCAAAATAACCACAAGATAAAGTCGAGATCAGTTTTTATTGTAAGCATGGACCGTGTTGACGAGACTGATGTAGAAGTTTTGACCATGAAGCTTACACTGGTGCTGTACCGGAGAGAAAACAGATTTCACAGTAAATGATCTTCAGCAGAAAGAAAAACAGTGTTTTGTAGGACATCACAGTTATATATGATATGAGAACAGTAGGGCCTGTAGACAGAGAGTACATGTTATTTAATAAAAGCGTCTGCTAAATGACTAAAAGTAAAGACCATCGACTCTACCGTGCGACTCCACCGGGCTAGGACGCCGGCAAAGGATATAAGTATCGCTTTTTATTTATTTATTTTTTTCCTTTTTATGTTTACTATTGAAATGTTGTTGTTGTGTGCATTTGTCAATTTTATTTAATTTCTGTATTTTCTTAAATGGGTGTGTATAGAGTATTTACAGAGTGTTCACTTTTAGTTTTAGTTACTTTTTCTTATTTGTAAGTCGCTTTGGATAAAAGCATCTGCTGAATTACTAAAAGTAAAGTAAATTAAAAGTAATAAAAATATCATTATATTTTCCTCAAACATAGTCTGTGGGGTAAAAGTGGGCAATTACTGTAGTTATTCTGCTCTGAACATCAAATGCTTTGTTTTTCCATCAAATGAATTCTAACTAGTTGGTTTAATAAAAATAATTGGACTTTATATTTAAAAATTACCTCAAGTTAGCATCTGGTAGCCAGTTAGCATTAGCTAACTTTTTTTTTTTTTTCAAATAGACTATTATAATTGTGTAATCCATAAATATTGACTCTTTTTTATTTTAAGCTAAAACTGTCTGATTTTGCTGTAAATGTTTAAAGCAAATTGTTTTGTCAGACTGGGGGCGTTTTACCCCACCTATTGGCACAAATTTAATTTTTGTCAAATACATTGAACATTTTTCATACTTGGTTTATAATTTATGCTATTGTCACTAAAACTATGATAACTTTTCTGAACACATTTAACTTTTGTTTCACTGAAAAAAATGGCACAAGCCTTTTCCCCCACTCTACCCTACTTTAGTTTGATTACAGTAAACTACCGTATTGTAGTATAATATAGGAACTTAGTACAGTACTGAGTAAAGTCATTTGTTTATATTACTATTACATTACCACAGCACATTAATTCAAGTACTTAACTATAGTATGGTTCAAAACACCTAAGTATAAATTACTATAGTATTTTTTCATGTAGTAACACTGGTTATCAAGGATTAACGTTTAAAAATGGATACTTTGTGTCAAAGTAGCGACCAATAACCAATAAAAAGCCTGTAGGTAGGCTAATAAATCGTTTACCCTTGTTTTTTTCCCAATTATCACCACTGTTTACTTCTAGCGAGTCCCTTCGAGCGACAAAAGCTTCGCGAATCGGCTCGAACGAATCATTCTAGCGAATCGGTTCAATGAAAAGATTCGTTGGCGAATATCAGTCGAGGCTTACGTCAGTCTCGAAGACTCCGCTTGCGGGTTTGTTGAGCGTTAAACACGGTACAGGCGAAACACGGCGACCGAGACACGAGTCCGATGCGTCTGACCTGCATGCGGTGAGCTCTTGATGCGCTTTTACCTTCATCGGCGCTTAAACTAGTGCTTATGTATGACTGTGGGGGAAATTATATGTATTTACTGTAATGCACTGAGTGTCTCAAATGTGTTGTTCTTTCTTAAATGTATTGAAGTAACGTTAAAGCATGAAGGATTGAAACGCTCCGCTACTGAATGTGAACGCGATGAAGCTCGCGCTGTTTACTGCTGCAGATGGTCAAGCGCGGGTTAATACTATCAGCTTTGAACGCTTGCATTTTACTGTAAATCATCTGAAGTTTCACTTTGAGCTGATGTGATGTGGGCGTGCAGCGCTAAATGTCACGGCTTCAGTTCAGACCTCGTTCAAATATACACGCATTTATCCGATGCACTAAATAATAAGAGCTTCTGGATTCCTGTTTGGTTCATTTTTGCTCCAAACGTAGAGTTCTAGAATTCATAAATATAAAGGAATCGAATCTATCATCCAGAGAGTTGTTCTGCATTGGAGTCTAGCTGTTGTTCACATGAACACGTGATTGTTGGTCATTTAGTTTGGTCAGTGGGACAAACTGTTAACCAGAACTGCTAACTAATGAGTTCAAGAGAGGAAGTGAGGCAACAAAGCAAGTGCAGAGAGTCTAGAGAGAAGAGAGTCATCTGTGGAGTCATGAGCTGTCACTTTGATGGAAAGTACTGTGTATTTGGCTATTCTGCAAAGACCAATGCTGTTTTGTCTCCTTTGTTTCTTATCTAAAAGAGCAACTAGCCCTTTAAAGGGTTAATTTGAGCAGAATATTAATATTAAAATACAGAAAAAATAAGACCGTTCATTCTGTTAAATTTATTTTTGCAACTTTTTTATATTTAAAATGTTAATATAGAAACTTTACACTAAAAATGAATAAGTAAAATAGCCTATTTTAAATATATAGTCATTTAATTGCATTCAATTTTATTCAGTTAAGATACTATAAAAATAATAAACAATTCAGTTCATTTTTATAAACAATATTTTTTATATTTTAAATGTTGTTATAGAAACATTTAAAAGTTTTTTCCAAGAATATTTTCACTAATTTGTCAATACTTAATAATTAATTAAATCGTTAATTTAATTTAATTAATAATTCAGTTAATTTTATTACTTTTTTAAAAATATTTAAAATGTTAATATAGAAGATGCCTAAAAACTTGAAAAATCATGAAATGTAATATTAATATTTCATACTTTTTAAAATTATTTTATTACTTTAATGTAAAAAATAATATATTTTAAAATGTTACTGCAGATTTTAAACAAAATACATATGTGAACCTGGAGTAGCAAGTAGCACAGTTATATTTGTAGCAATAGACAAAAATACATCGTATGGGTCAAAATGATCCATTTTTCTTTTATGCCAAAAATCATTAGGATATTAAGTAAAGATCATGTTCTATGAAGATATTTTGTGCATTTCCTGCTGTAAATATACCAAAACTTAATTTCTGATTAGTAATATGCATTGCTAAGAATTCATTTGGACAACTTTAAAGGTGATTTTCTCAATATTTTGATTTTTTTCACTCTCAGATTGCAGATTTTCAAATAGTTGTATCGCATTCAAATATTGTCCGATAATAACAAACCATACATCAATGGAAAGATTATTTTTCAATTTCAAAACATGGACCCTTATGACAGGTTTTGTGGTCCAGGATCACATAGTAAAAATATTTTAAAATATAATCTCAGATAAATTAGAAATTGAAAGCTCTGCTTCATTTCTGTGCGTCTCTCTCTCAGATATATGCTACATGTTGGGTAAAGGCCTGAAGCGGAAGCTGGAGCAGGAGGAGGAGAATGGCGTGATGAAGATGAGCTGCCCTCCGGAGGCGTCCCCCGCCTGCTACTGGCTCCAGCGGCAGACCGTGCTCAACCTCTCGCTGCTGAAGCTGCACAGCCGCCGGGGACACTCGGAGCCAGGCCTGGCCCGCAGGGTGCTGATCACCAACACACTCCGGCGCATCCAGGACGTCCCTGCACCCCAGTCCTTCCCCAGCGGGGTCGAGTCCCACAGTGAGGATAGTCTGCCGTTGGAGGACAGACATCTGTTTCTCTGTTTGTCTCCGTCTATTTCCAGACAGCAGCCCCCATCAGCCTCCATTATTAAAGACAGCTTCACCTCAGCGCTGGCTGAAATTGAAGATCTGTGTCCGACTGTGGGAATAACCACTTTATTTTCTACAGAGATGGGCCGCTCGCTCACATCAGACCCAAATTCAGATGAATCCAGGCATACAGACCCAGATCTTTCTGAAATGAACAGCGGTATGGACTCAGCATCATCTCCCTCTGACTCCGCCCAGTCAGTGTTTGGCCACACCCCCTCACTCCTCGCCGATTTCTCATTGGATGATTTCCTGTTCACGGAAATAGACAGCTTGCTGTTCGATAATGTCCCCTGTGGTTCGTCCCTGAGCACGAGCGCATCAAAGAGCCAATCGGTGCTTCCGGCTAATCAGACTTTCAAACTGGCCCTGAACGATCTGGATCACATCATGGAGGTTTTGGTCGGGTCGTAATTTGATGTGCAAAACCTTTGAATTTGTACAGAATATTAAGGTCAATTTTTTTTTGTATTATGGTATGTAGACCAAAAGGGTTGCTATGGCAGAGAGGATATATGCATATGTGTATATTTATTTTGATACAGTATCAAAGGGCACACAATATATTGATGTAATATATTGCAACCATTTTATAATGTTATAGAATGCTATTTTAATATTTTCTTGTGGAAATTTCATATGAATTACGTCATTTTTAGTATTTAATTTTTTTAAAATAAAATAAAATACCAAAATAAATTGCCGTTCAGTTAAGTCCTTTTAAAACAGACATGAATGAAGACACACACAAACAGCATTTTCTCTTAAATTATTTTAATTTCTTGTGTACACTTAAAGAAAATTTACACACTTGTTTGTTTTTTTTAAAGAACCTGGGCATGCGCGATTGACCTCGGTACAGGCTCTTTAGAGATATCATTCATCTGTATGAGTTTTCCATAGGAATTTTCCCATAACAATTTTTACATGTTCCATAGTTTGACTGTACACAGTCCGAAGCCACAGTTAACTATGTAAGCAGTTCTTCTGTATATCTTTACAATGTGCAAAATCCTCCAGGAGACAGAATAAACAGTGACACAACTGAAAAAAAAAAGAACCAAGAGACAAAAAAAAAGCCAAAAGGTGAGCAAACTCGTTTCTGGCGAACATTTCCCATCATGCACTCCTGGCGTACAGGGCCGCAGTGACGGCAGACGTCCTCCAAAAGAGTCGTTTAAGATTTATCAGAGTAAATAAAACACGGATACAGAATGACCAAAACACAATGATAACAGGGAAATGAGCAAAACGATACAGCAGATATTGGTCCCTTATTCTCGATACACCTATATATGTATATATTTATATTCAAGTTGATCATTCATTCAATGATTCCTTCACTACATTATAGTCCAAAGCCAGTGGTTTCAACTTACATTAAAAAAATAATAATAATAAACAATAAAATAAGAACCGAAAAACATGAGCAGCTAATGCAAAGATATGGTTTCTATAGTTGTTGATGGACTCTGTCTGCAGTCTGTCAATGTGGAAAGCGAGTTAATTGTTAAACTATTTGCACAACCAAAGGATAAAGTGTTCACTAATGCCTCTGCGAAATCAAATATCCTAAAACCTACAAGTAATAACAATATTGATTGTAATGTAATAGCCAAAACGATTAAAAACTAAGGCCTTTGTTACGCAAAATTGAAAGAAAATTTTGCAGGCGGTTTGGTTTCAAGTCGATATAACTAAGCATTTATATATCTAAATACAAATCAGATCATTCACATCATTATTTGTGCCATTGAAGGACTTTTAAGCCAGTGTTTCATAAAAACAAACTACCTCTTTCTCTCTCACACACACACACACACTAACTTAACTGTGAAGAATACTCGAAAGGAAATCATCCCTGATTATGTACAGATTGGCTCTAATATAAACACAATACTCTCATTCTACAAATAAAATGATCTAGTCTTTTCTCCTCTAAAGCGATTGATCATTAGTCGATTATCTCATCCACTCTCTCTTACGTAGATAATGTTTTTGAACTTAAAAACGCCCAGGAACATGACAAACAGGAGCTAGAAAACCAAAAGGATGAAATTAAAATCATAACGGTCAGTTTCGTGAAAGCTGGAGAGCGATACAGAGAAAGAGAGGTGAAACGGCGCAGCGGAGAAGACAGTCCGCGTCAGTCGGGCGTGGGAGAGGGCGAGGAGGAGTGGAGGAGAGGAGTCAGCGTGGAGGGGAACATGAGGACTTTAGCGTGCATGAACGACAGATCCGGCAGACCTGAGATCACTCGCCGGGCCTCTTCGCTCAGATTCTCCTCCTTCTGCACAGGCTTTCTGCTGAGAGAGATCAGACCGGTCAGAGAGAGAGATCACATCAGAGAGAAACACTTAAAACAGAGATCAAACCAATTAGAAAGAGATCAGAACAAGAGATCAGACAGATCAGAGAAAGAGATCAGAACAAGAGATCAGACATATCAGAGAAAAGAGATCAGACATATCAGAGAAAGATATAGGAGCGAACAATCACATAAGACTGATCAAAAAACATCAGATAACTTCAGAACAGCTTTTCTACATAAACATTTTCGATTGTTTTTTTGCATTACTTTAGTGATAAAACATCCTAAATCAGTAGCTACCACAATTTATAACATCCCTTTCTTGACTTATTGTTTGATCAAACTTAGAAAAGTTGAAACAAAAATGCTAAATAACCATATTTTTCTAAGGGTAATAACTGAATGCCAATCATTAAATTAACTAATAAACCTAGTACCACACTTAAAAAAAAAAAAAAACAGTATGAGCAGCCCGTATGCAGTACTGTGAATGTGAGAAGCTCACTGACCTGGTGGAGGTGCTGGTCTTCTCGACGGTCGACATGAGGCGAGCAAACGCATCCACGACTCTACTGCTGCCTCCGCTGATGTCCAGCTTCGCTTGGGTCAACTCGTACAGCTCCGGGTCCACACCTGCACACGCATATCAGCACACTTGTGATACACCAGCGCATGCACGCATGCAACAACGGTCGTTTGAGCGGACGGTTAAAGAACTAGATGCAAATAGAGCAGAAATCAAGAACACACAGACAGCTTTGGTGTTAAACTGGAAATGTTTCGGCAAACCTGGTATGGAGGTGGCCGTGCAGGAGGGCGACTCGTCCACAGGGCCGAAAAAATCGAGGTTGAGCAGAGAGGAGCCTCCACTCGCTTCAGAACGAGGGATGGTGAAAGAGGAGAGAAAGGTTACAGACAGAGAGAAAGAGAACACAGGAAAGTAGAAGTTGACATATGCTTAGATCTGGATTAGTGATGAAACCAGATGACTGGATTAGTGCTGGTTTCTGTTAGCGAGAAGCATAAAGAGTACATGCGCATCCAACATAAACATGGAGATGGTTACTGTAAAATTGTTAATCAAGCATTTAGTTTTGGCGACACGAGGCACGTTTCCATATATTTGAGAATGAGAAAAGCTAGTTTCTCTGCGATGTTCCACCTCAAGAAACGGCTGATTGGTCTTACCGTCCAGAGGGTTTGTAAGGCCACTGCTGCTCCAGTCAAACTGAACGGGAGGAAGAGACTCCTGACGGTAGAAAAAGAGACCAGATATCAAATATTACAAAGTAATGCCAAAAAAAAAAAGGACCAAAGGTTGTGCTTCAAATAATAGCCTAATTATCCATCACTTTGTCAGACTGGCATGTTAAATGACCATCGTAGTCTATTTTTCTCCATCATTCTTGTTTTTATTTTTCCAATTATTATATATATATATATAACATGAAATTTAATTTGCATAGATTACATCTGGTCTTGCTATGGTTAAAATTTTGACAAATAAAAAAATGACAATTTATAATCCACAAAAGCATTCAAGCATTAGTGGCAAATATTTAGATGCATCATATTTCAGTTTAGTTTTCATTTACATTTATAATAATCATTACCTGACCTTTGGTAAATAAGTCAAATTTATATTTTGCAATGATACAAGCAATCCAGCATCTGAGATTTACTATGTAGTATATAATTCTTTATGTGAGTGTACAGTATGTATACTTACATATCCAACTTTATATAAAGAGCTTGGTCATAATGGTTACATTTTCCAACAATATAAACAGTCAAGCAGATATTTGCTATATAGTATATACTGCTGAATTCAAGTATGTATGCAAATAAAGTTGGATATACTATATATCCAACTTTATACGGAGAGGTGTGTAATATGTGTACTATTTTACCAGGTGAAGGTTACTGAAGACGCTCACCTGGGCGGTGTCAGGTGGACAGGTGTTCAGCTCTGTGGCGACTGAAGGAGATTGTGCTATTGAGGCGATCATTTCAGCGGCGGAGACGGGTTTCACCGGCTCTTTCGTGGGTTCCAGCATCCCCTGCAGACGGACAGTCGTCAAAGATGATTGATTACACACGTGAGCTTCAGAGGACGTCTAAAATAAACCAGCGTCCATCATTCTCACACACACAGCTCGCCTGCAGATGGGCTTCACTCACCAGACTGGCAGCATACATTGGCACAATTACAGGCTGCTTTTTATGGCCCGTGAACAGCTGAGGAGAAAGAGATAAAAACAGAAGAGGAGAGGGAAAGTTAAAGAGAAATCAGTTACAATTTCAGGAAGAATACAGCTTCTGGACCAAATCCTATGTTTTCCCATAACCAAACTCACTATGTTTCTGGTGTCGATACCAAGCGAGCAGAGCAGCACTTTATTGGTATGAGAGCCGCCCCATTGGTACCGGAGGCCATAGGCGTTATTAACATCCTGCAGCTGCTGCCACACGTCCCGCAGTGCCCTACAAAACCCACAGGAGGAGGCCGAGAGTGTTTCATTGACCACAGGACAACAAAGATGACTTAATTGAGGTAACTGGCCACCAGCAGCACTTAGCAAATAAACTTGTAGCTCCTCACCCATTGGTCGGCCCTCTGTCAGCGTCTTCCTGTTGTGATGTGTCAGGAGGTTTGAGAAAGCTGTTGAGAGTGGTCACCTCTTCCTCTACCTGAGGGGCGACAACCAGCTCGAAACTGGCCTGGAAAATCTTTTCCAAACGGCTGACCAATGCAGACTTAATAAAACACAGAAAGAAAGAAGAAAATAGTGTTGCTCAGTAAAAAGTGAGTAGAATAGAGGGAGCATCAAAAAGACTTTTATAATGTTACAAAAGATGCTGTTCTTTTGAATTTTCTGTTCTTCAAAGAATCTTTAAAAAAATAATCACGTTTTCATAAATATATGAAGCAGCACAACTGTTTTCAACACTGATAATAATCAGAAATGTTTCTTAAGCATCAAATCAGCAAAAAAATAAAAATTATTACTGAAAGGTATTGGTAGAAAAAAATAGCTCAGTTCAAAAAGCCTAGTGTTTATGTATCTTTATGCATACCAGAGATAGAAAACAATATTTAATTTCAAAGAAATAGTGTGTAGTTGTTTTTAGCACATACTTTGTTTTGATCTAATAACTTGCATAGTGAAATTAATGAAATGGAGATGTTATAAAGGCTCTGTTTGCGCTTAATCAATCGTGTAGACAGAGTAAACCATCCTGTCCAGGTTCATTCCTCAATCCGATTTAATTTCCTGTGCCAGTTTGACTGTCAGGCCAACAAAATGAAGAACAGAATGGGGCAAAGTAAAACAAAAAAACTATAAACCATCAAATTTATTTTTATGGAATCAGACCTACCATTGTACAACTTTTGTGCTCCTCCGCAGCAGTAGGGGGCGCCGTAACCGGCTGGTTTTCCTGCCAATCATCTCTGTTTTTTTCTGTAGCCGCTGCATTCTGTTCCTGCCCAAACGTTGCCCAAGACTCCCCTCCATTCTGACTCTGATCCGGCTCAGAGAAAGCCTGCCATCCTTCATTATCGCCCACCTGCGCAGAGCTAAAATCCGCGAAACTGTCACTTCCAGGAAAATCCGCAAACGTTGTTGCCTCCTCAACCACCAAGTCTGTTTTACTAGGTTCTTTTGATGTGTCAAAATCGCCAAAGTCATCATCTTCAACCTCCACCGGGGGACTCGGGTCCGGCTCGGGCTGAGAGACCCCCTGCTGGTCAAAATCTGCAAATCCAGTCGCGCTAAACAAGCTGGCATCTCCAAAGTCACCGAAATCTCCAAAATCCTCATCGTCATCCTCGGCCAGCTGACTGTGGTCGGCCGGAGTGGCCGTCTCCTCCTGAAGCGGAGGCGTGGGTACGGATCCCGTCGTGCTAAAGTCACCAAATTCTTCGAGCGCATCTGTCGATAGCGGCCGACCAAAGGACGTCTCCGTTTCCGTCTCCGTCTCTAAAGTCTCATTCTCGGAGCCTTTCTCATCTGATTGTTCGCCACTAGACTTATCCTCAGTAGATTCGGGCGACACCCTGTTATCATCGGTTTCGCTAAAAGTGACACCATTAAGGGCTAGTGGTTGCACTGTGCTAACGACTTCAGTAGTCTCAGCTTCCAGCTCCCTTCGATCTAAATCCGACCCTTCATGGAAACCCCAGTCACCGTTACTGAGACTTTCAGAGTTTTCGGAAAAGAATCCCAACCCTGTGTTTCTTGAGTCCCTGCTTTCGTCTTCTAAACTAGCTCCTCGCTCTTCAACACTGTCGCTAGCATCATTCTGTGGCGGTACGCACAATTGATTCGAATGTTCCCAGTCTGTCTCTGAAGGCTGGTTTTGTTCAGCATTTGAAAAGGCAGAGAAATCTGCAAAATCATCTGGACTGACATCAAATTCGTTGGTTTTGTGTGGCGTAGGCGGGCTTCCACCTTGGTCTAATGTCGCAAACCCGTTCGTGAGCACTTCAACTGTGCCATTGCAGGCAATGGCGTCGCTCTCAGTCCGAGACCCCGTTGCAAACTCCTGGGATGTGATGTGAGCTTGGTGCTCGCTGAACTTTTTGAGTTCCTCTACGCTAACTGTTCTGCCATTGGACTTGGGGGTTTGGCCAGAGCCAAGCGTCACGCCGTTAGCTTTAGCAGACCCTGCGGGTTGAGCGGACAGTCCCACGATCCTTCCGTTGCTCAGCAGCTCCGGCGGAGAAGTGGCGTTCAAAGCCTGAGACTGGTTGAAGGTGGTGGGCGTGTCGAACTCCGAGAAGCTGGTGCTGTTCGGGACGCCGGTGAAGTCGCTGAATTCGTTGTCCTCATTCTCGACGCTGTCCTCCATCGGGGGCGGAGAGGAGGAGTACATGTGTATCACGTCAGGCTCCATGGGGCCTTGAGCAGAAACACAGCGGAGAGCTCACACCTGCAGCAAAGCAATGCAATGCACAGATTAGCATTCAGGAATATGACTAACAAAACATTAAAATACAAATGGAGGGTAATTTATTCTCAGGGCCTTTAATCTAATCTTACATGTCAATATTTTCCAGTTAGTCATTGGTTTTTACAAAAGAGTTTTACTAGATTTGTGACTGTTTGAGAAAACGGTTTCTTTTTCTGGCAAAAGAAATACGATGCATGCACGATTAATCAGAATAAAAACAATTTCAGCATGGATAGGTGCAATTATTGCAATGCAAAATATACAATTTAATAGAATACACACAGCCTACTGCATGTTTCAGAGTAACGTGTGGCACACTGTGTTCATTTACACAAGCAAAACATGATCTGGTTCACAGTTAATGCTAATCCACATCAAAATCTAGGCTATGCTTCTAACCTGAGTTTGTGTTGCATAAGTATGGCATTTGGAATAGTTAGTAAGCATGCTGACATCATCCATAGCAACGAGGTCAACCCCGCCCTTATTCTTATCTTAAGACTTCTCTCTATTCCTTAGTAAAAGTTTGTCTCAGCAGCTTTGTGAATAGGTTTTAAGAGAAAACTCTTAGCTAAAAACTTTTACTGCTATTTAGGAGAACTCAGTGATAAGATAAAATGTTTTGTGAATACGGGCCCAGCTCATGTTTTAATCGCAACAGTGAGAACAGCAGGGAGACGCTGCATTATCACTCATGCTTCCTCTTTAATGAACTCAAGCCTCGTTTTTGTACATCAGCATCGTCCTCATTACTGGTGTTTGCAAAGACAAGCAACACTTTTGTTATAGCTCTACATGTGTGTTAATGCTTTAAGCCCTAGATATTAAACTAGCGAGTAATTCATTACACGTTTGTTGTACCTCGCATCAAGCCATTTTTGAGGAGACAACATCAGTAAATCTTAATCTTGACATGAGTAAGACGTATGCTTATTTTCTTTATATAAACCGCTGATCAGCATTGTAACACCGCTAAGCAATCGCCCTCTGTTGGCAGCGCTCATTACGATAGTGCTCAAGGGCCTATTTACAGGAACAGGTTCTTGTTGTCTAACTCAAATCAACAAGAGTAAAAATAAGACAGACAGTCTTCAAATCGGACACTAATTAAGTGCTAATGGGAAAAGTGGTGACTTAAGTGGACCAGGGTAACCAGATCAATCCGGAAAATCCACGGCGGGAATAAACCACACAAATTCAGTCACTCAATGCAATATTTAACAAAAGAGAAAAGCACAAACCGAATAAAACAGAGCTTTTAACTGCTCTATTGTATCGCTCTGGGAGCTTCGTCAGAGCTGTTTGCTCAAAGGTGGGTCAAACAACCACAGAGTGACACTTGTGAAAACAGCAAGATCTTTGCCAAACCTCAGTTTACATTCACACCACTTCAGTGACCTACGTCTTACAGACATCTTGTAGCACAAAAAAACAAAACAATGTTGCTATCAGAAAGCATCAACAGGTTTCCAAATTAATTATTTACTCCTCTGGTTTATATTATTGTAAATTAAAATTATATCACGCAATAAACAGCTTCATAGATTCGATGAGATTGACAGTAATACTTTCCTAAAAGGATATAACAAATCATAACCGTGCATTGATTTTATGATTATTATGAAACTGATACTTTTAAAAAACGGGAAGATTAAAACAGGAACTCAAAGTAAATCGTGCCTAACTACAATTTACACCATTTAATAACCCGCCTCTCAAAGGAGTTTACCTGCAGATTTCTATAATCTAGCACAAATACAAAATGTTGCTATCTGAAAACATCAACAGATTTAATATTTAAATATTTAATCCTTTGATTTATATTATTGTAAATAAACAGCTTCGTGGATTTGATGGGATTGACAGTAATGCTCAATTTTCCTCTAAGGATAAAACCTTTTAAAAGGGATATAAATAACTGATATAAACAATCATAACCGTGCATTCATTTTATGATTATTATGAAACGGATACTTTTAAGAACAGAAAGATTCAAACAGAAACAGAAAGTAAATCCTGCCTAAATTCAATTTATGTTTACACCATTTTAACTGCAGATTTCTATAATCTAGCACAAACACAAAACAATGTTACTATCAGAAAGCAATAACAAATGCCCCTCTTAATTATTTTACTCCTCTAGTTTATATTATTGCGAATTAAAAAAGCATAAGCATTTTATCAAACTGACAGTGATGCTCTTATTTTCTTATAAGGATGCACTACATATATAAATATCTATTATTATAACTGTATATTCATATAACATATGTAAAGTTATTAAATCCATTCATTGGTTTAGCCTAAACTATGCTTATCCGAGATTAAATCTGGATTAAACTGAATTACTGACATTAAGGCTTTTGGACAGAATCTCATCGGTTTTGGAGATGTTTACATTATGGCTAGCAGTTAGCCGTTAGCCTGATCACAGCAGTGCAATTACACCTGACAGCAAAAAACACGGTGTTTAAATCAGTCAAAATGAGCTGCTTCTGTCTAAACAATGACATTAAGTTGCCATACGAGTCGTGTTATTGCCTCACAAGAGATTCAGAAGAGCAAACTCAGTCTGTTAGCTTACCAGCTCAGTGTAGCATCAGAACCGATTGATTAACACGGGCGATGCTAGCAGGCTAACACTAGCCTCGGCGCTAACGGCTAGCTGTCGCGCAGCTGTCAGTCATCGTCTTACCTCACGAGACCGGAGTGAAGTGTCCCATCCTCACGAGCGCATCCCGCGCACCGGCGTCACGGGAGATCCGCTCAGATCCCTGTGTGTGTGTGTGTGTGTGTGTGTGTGAGAGAGAGAGAGAGTGTGTGTGTGAGTGTGAGAGCGTGAGCTGTGGATCCAGCTTTTTCCGAGTATTACCCAGCATGCACCACTGCTGGACTCTCGTGCTGATTGGGTGAGGCTGCTTTGGGAGAAATCAACTAAACCCAGCAAATATGATCATCCTCATGTGAGCAAAAAGGCTGTTTATAAAGACACAGTTTCTACTCTGAACAAATAATATCATAAATATGTGTCAAATATTATTTGGCTTAATTTTTTTCTCACTATAACACTGCACTATGTTTATTTATTAATTTAATGTCATTTTTAAATACATTTTAATTAAGAATAATTTATTTAGTTTAGTAAGTTTAGTCATTTCTGTTATACTTAATTTTATTTTATTTTATTTTTTTACACTGCTTAGCCTAAAGACCCAGTTTATACAGTGAAAAGATAACATTATAAATATGTGTAAAATATATTAGTATAATATTGAGTCTTAAGCTACATTGTTTTTTTCTACTCAGCTTAGTACTTTACTGTTCTATATATTGTTTATTTGTTTATTTTAATGTAACTTTTACATCTATTTATTTTAATCTAATTTTATTATTGACGTTAATCTATCTATTCATTATTTTAATCTACTTTTAAAATTAGTTTTAATATTTTTTTTGCACTGCTTTGCCTAAAAACCCAATTTATACTGTGAAAATTAATATTATAAAAATGTGCAAAATAATTTTCTATTGTTACATTGAGTTTTTTGTACTCTCTATAGAACTGTATTGTTATATGTATTATTTGCTTTGTTTATTTCTTATCTATTATCTATCTATAGTTTAGCATATCTATCTCTTTATTTTTTGTATATAAATATATAGTGCCTTGCGAAAGTATTCACACCCCTCCATTATTTTCACGTTTTATGTTGCTGCCTTATAAGTTCCTTTAAATTACTTTTTTTCCCACATCAATCTACACTCCAAACACTATTATGGTAAAGCAAAAAAAAAACAAAATTTTTTTAACATCCTGTTTTTGCTTTGTCAATATGGTGTATAAACTGTAGATTGATGTGGGGGAAAAGTAATTTAAAGCAGTTTAACATAAGGCAGCAACACAAAAAAATGTGAAAAAAATGAAGGGGTATGAATACATTTGCAAGGCACTGTATATATATATATATATATATATATATATATTTTTTTTTTTTAGCAACTTTTTCTATGTTCTTGCTTACCGGCCCAAATCAAGCAGATCTTTAGCCAGTACCACAGCATTACCATCTAATACAGTCACTGTAACATACTGCAGTGCAGTTAAGAAACAGCTCTAGACATAATCATAATCATCAGGAAGCAGAGCAGAGATAAGAAAGCCAACAGGAAAACTGAAGGCAGGAGTTTAACAGCACAATATGCATGAACACTCTTCCATGAACACTAAAATGAAACTCTCCAGAATGGATGAGAAAGTTTGAAGTGCAGCACACCAGTCATTTGCACGTTTGAAATATCTTTCAGTATACACCAAATACTCAGTGCACCTAACATAACTAACTAGAGTATGTTTTTCTACAAGCACCTGCTTCATGCAAATGATCTACAATATTATACTCAATAGTGTGTCCGGCCCTGCTACAATCATCACTGACAATACAATTTCATTAATTAGAAGCCTTTATTAATTAGGAACAATGTGTGTACAATCAAGAAGAGCTTGACGTGACACACCGTGTGCTCAGAGACAATAAATACACAGAAAGCACTGGAATGCAATGGTTTTCTCCCTGATTTTATGCTGGTCTCAAGTAACGAAAGCACCTAAATGAAGTTCACATCATTAGCGTCTCATCACGCCGTCTCGTTAACACAGCTAAACATAAAATGCATTGGTCTGAAGTATGTTTAAGTGCTTGTCAATGGAATTACAATGGAAAGATCACTATTGCTGTAAGACAGATGCAACTCTCAAATCACCCTGTTTATGTTATATACACGTATTTAGGGAATAAATGCGGTTTCCACCTGAGTACATTAGCTGGAGAGTTACACTGGTAAATTCAGGCAGTACGTTCATATATCGCTATTTGCTGAAGCTGTACATTGTTGTTGTTAGTTCAGCATCTGTATCTGGCCTCATGCAACATTCATCTTACTTTTCTCCATTCTGTCACCTCCACTTTAATGCCATAAAGTCTACATGAAATCCAAACTGAATGCATGCTCCTGGTCTTATTGACTTATTGGTATGTTTAATATTTTGTCTTCATAACAATTCCTCTACTGACGTCACTTTTAGTGCATTTTAGCGCTGAAGTCCAGAGCTGAAGTCAGCTGGTTTTCTGAAAGGGTTTTTGGTTAAATAGCTGAAATAAGCTCTGTGTTGAACACAAGCTCACAATATTTTCACGTTTTATCACAATTGCTGCTTTCACAGCTTCATTGTGCTTATAATCGTGCTCTTGCAAACTATTCTAACTCAAACTTTCAGGAAAAATGCTTTTTTGAAGTCGCATGATCTCGTAGTAGTTCATATACATTTTGCTTTTTTACTTTTGGTGACTTTGTTTAAGATTCGAAATTGATTATGAAGATTATCATAATGAACAAAATGTGTAAAAATCAAACCTTTGTTGGTCACAGAGCTTATTTTCTGCAATAATCCAAAAGCCAATGGAAAATCCTATTGAGTTTTTGACAAAAAGACCAGGATGATGCGAATTTATAGGTTGGACTACAAAAATACATCAAAATTAAGTCCCACCCTACGTTTTTTCTATTTGAATATCCCGTTGCACAACTAAATTGGATGCGAATGGCATTTCATGTTGACTTCTGCTTAAATGCTACTGAGAATTGTGATGCTCATAAAAATAAATGCCTCCTTATAGCTCAAAATGCATGAATTCATCAGTTGTAGATGATTCTGGATTCTCTTTCAGTATCACAGACAGTCTTTAATGCTCAGAACTGGACTCATGAGACGCGACAAGCGTCAGTTGAGCTTGGTGATGGTCAGACTGCCGCTGATCTGTATGGTGTCGATGGCCGTCACCGACGACACGCGATGGTAGAAGTCAAAGAGCTGATGGCCGTCCACGAGCACGCGGAAGCGCGGGTGCTCGCAATGAATCTCAACCTAAACAAACAACAAGAGAGAAAACTATCGCCATTCTGACAGGAGACTCAGCAAACGTCAACTACAGCTTCAGATTGCACGTTCCTGCTGTTTTTTAAGGACCATGAGAGTTTCATGCAATAAACAGTTATTTAGACTTTGTTTTTTTTTTTGCATATTCATCAGTCACTCTATATATTTACATTTATGCAATAGATATACACTTGTATCCAAAGCGGTTAACTTTGCATTCAAGTTATACCTTTGATCAGTTCATGCATTCGCTGGGAATTGAACCCATGATCTTGGTGTTGCACAGTGCTGTACGGTCAGCATGACCCTAAACCAGCCTCAATTAACCCTACTGTATCATATTTGATGCACAAAGATCTATAAATGATAAACATGATCAAAATCTTGCTGTTAAACCTGTTGCACACAATCTACTACATCCCTTCTATCGTCCGATTGATAGGTGGGACTTTTTTAGCAAGTAAAATGCCTTTTAGTACAATTATAAAACGTCCCTCTTCAGCTTGTGCTTCACTTGTCTATTCGCTATATATAAAGTAAACATGAGAATAACCTTTACCTTTTATATTGTTAGCAATATTTCAAGATGAACACTTATTTGACTGAAGCAGCTTGGCTTTACTTGATTATCCAGACATCTTTTTTTTTTTTTTTAATCAGCATCACATACGATTATCAGGCTTTTTAGAAACATTTGTTTGTTCATCTCTCAATCATCATTGTATTGCATTGCATTTTATGTTTTGAAACAACAAATTCACACTATATCATACTATATGAACCATAGAAGCCTGATGTATCAAATATAATATTCAATATAAACATTTAAATGTTCCATTAAAAAAAAAAAAGTCACTTTTTCAGTCACTTTATTTTAAGGTCTAATTCTCTCTATCAGCAAACCATGAACTATGATATTTGCCTCAATAAATTCCTGCTTATTAATAATTAGTTAGGTAGTTGTTAAGTTTAGATATTGGGTAGGATTAGGGATGTAGAATATGGTCATGCAGAATATGTGCTTTATAAGTACTAATAAACAGCCGATATATTAATAATAGGCATGCTAATAAGCAACTAGTTAATAGTGAGAACTGGTCCCTATACTAAAGTGTTACCACATTTTCTGACTATTATTTCATATGTTTATAGGGTTAACAAACCTTCATTAACACCAACAAGTCAACTATTTAGTAAACAGCCAACCATTCAGTTTTGCAAATATGTACAGAAGCCCCTCACTACAGAACACAAGATCCAGCAGCAGGGTTGGATCCACATCTAGGGGGTGGAGATGGGTGGGTTTAGGGATCAGGGGGTGGAGACGGGTAGATTTAGGTATATGTAAGGTGGGATCTGGATCCAATCTCGCCCCCTGGATCTTGTGTTCTGCTGTGAGGACCATCTCAATATGTATCCCTACACAAAACATGACGTGATTCTGTTGAATTCAGATGATGGTGACGATGACACTGACCCTGAAAGGCTGCTCTGCGATGAAGGGGAAGTAGGGTATTGACCTCTCCTCCTCGCCCCAGCTATCAGAAATGCAGGCGTTTCGCAAAATCTCCCGGTCTTCGAACCGCACGCACATATCCAGAGCGACATCCCCGCAGCCGCACGTCAGACTGATGTCAAAACTGCCCCAGAGAGAGAGCAGGAACATTCAACATGGAGTTCAAATCAGCAACTGAATCAACCGAAACAACAGAATACAGAAGGTCATCGTCTAGACCAGGGCTGTCCTCGGTCCCGGAGGACCGGTGTCCTGCAGAGTTTAGCTCCAACCCTAATTAAACACACCTGAAGCAGCTAATCAAGCTCTTAGGCATACTAGAAATTTCCATGCAGGTGTGTTAAGGCAAGTTTGAGCTAAACTCTGCAGGACACCGAGTTTGGACAGCCCTGGTCTAGACGCTGTGATTTTATCTGAAGTTTTTCTGTCTAACCTCATTCCTAGTTAACTAGAAGCTTTGATCGCTTAAGTTATACAGATAAAAAGAAGCACATGACAGCTGTGTCTCTCTGGGTGTGTCCCGCACGTGTGTGAGCACTTACAGGTGTGAGTGTGTGAGACATAAGCTACCTGTCCGGATCTGCATTCACGACGCCCATGATGGTGATTTTCTTCCCCGGTCTCATTCCGCCCCGGATGCCGCCACAGAATGGCACGGCCTGTCAAACACAACACAGTGACATGAGACAAAACAGCATGCACATACAAACAAAACCACATCTGTCAGGTCATTACCAGTTTCTGTTGCTCATCTTTTTGTGGTGACATGTTACACTGAGGCTCCCCGAAAGAACTGCTCAGATTTCTGTTTCTCTGTGGTGGATAAAGTACAACCGGGAAGTTAAGAGATGGCCGTTTGTGCAAAAAACATGCAAATCACATGTATAGATACACAGCACTGAACAGGTGGAAACATTGATTCACTTTAAGTGGTGATGACACAGGGAACATACAAATGCACAATATCCAAGCTGCTTTCTTTTACACACAATGAAAGTGAATGGGGACTGGAGCTGTCAAGCCCTTGGAGAACTAACAAACCATAAATATATCCTAAATGTACTTCATATGAACTATATTTCAAGTCTTTTGAATCTAAATCATTGTTTATCGAAAATCTGTGCTCTCAAATCTCTGTGCGCTTCTGCATAATTAAAGTCGTCAGTTAAATACAAAAACATCCTAGAACCAATAACATTTGACAAAACTGAAAACAAACGCCGAATTTGTTCTTCACACAAAACTACTGTGTCGCTTCATAAAACAATATAGCGCATAAATCGTATGCACTTCTTTTTTGTCATGCTTGGAATTGGACAGCTCCAGTCCCCATTCACTTACATTATAAAAGAAGCATTAACGTTCTGCTAAACATGTTTGGAAGGAAAACTGGGTAAGTAAATGATGCCTATGTTTTTAATGTGCACAATTCCTTTTAAACATAAATAAGTGCGAATTCTCTAGCCTGGTTCTCATTGCTGACAAACTTGTTTCCGTGTGTGAAGCAGGACACACAAAACCCGCGGCACTCTTCATTATGAAAATACTCACAAGTTCGTGTCGGACTGCGCTCAACTCCGCCATCTTCCACGCAGATCCACCAGGGAAAGCCCGAGCGCTGGGGCCCGGTTCGGGATCCAGGACACTGACCCGCCCGGTTCCCCTGTATCTCCAGCAGCAGCGGAGGAACGCAGAGAGAAGCGTCTGTCCAATCAGCGCGCGCCCAGCAAGGTTTGCATTGTGACGTAAGCAAGATCTTAATCCGAGCCCTTGTCCTAAAACGCAATCAGCTCTAATGACTTTAGTCAGTGTTTATCCCCCTGGGACGGAGATTTATTTCTTTACATCTTCATAGTATTTGGAGCAAATTACTTTTTATAATATAAAGTCAAATATAATATTCGATCAACATATTCTTGCAAACTCAGCACCTGTTTAAAAACTCACTGAAAAATTCCTAAAATGTTAGTTTACAAGATCAAGGAATACTGATACAGTGTATGAAAAAAGGATTGACCACCATCATCACTTAACATGTTACAACTTTTTTTTTTTTTTGGACATGATATCATAGTAAAACTGTATTTTTGGGGATGTGCACCATGGTACCCGGCTAATAAACAAAATATGTTTTGCTCTACTGTTATGAAAACGTTGTTTCTGAACGTCCAATTTTTAATAATAAAAAAATATATTATTTTGTTGTTGTTGTTGGGTTGGTTATAATCTTAAGGGAGCATTCCATTTTATAATTGAGCAAACATTCTGATCAGAAGTAACATTCCCATAATGTTTGCTCGATGTAAAATGGAATGTTTGCTTATATCGTTCTAAAAGAAGAAGTAACATCAAGCTGAGAAGGTTCAGGGAAAAAGCGCACTATTGTATTGTATTGAAAAACATTTTTTAAAACCAGATTACATTAAACAAGCGTTCTACTGACGTTAAGAAGGTTCATAAATTCGAGAGAACTTTAGAACGTTAGCCAAAGTTCTGAGAACGTTCCTGCGGAACAGTGTTATGAATATGAAGTACCACGTGGCAAGCAAACTGTCACGGTGCACACACGAGGGAGGAACCAGGAACACGCAGACGAGGATATAACTTCAAATAATATACTTTACTAGGACAAGACATCAGGACAGGACAAGGCAAGGCAGACACGGACATCAAACACCGGGGTTAACGAGTAGACCAGACAGCACGAAACTCAACAGGCAGGAACTTAAATACACACGCTAATGAGACGAACACGGCTAGACAAGAATTAACTGATGATTACATATGACAAGGACAGGAAACAAACCAAATATGGGCACAAGGGGCAGGAACACATGACAGACACACCACAGTTCCCTGACATAACTCCCCCCTCCCGAAAGGCTCGTCCCGAGCCTTAACAGTTCCATCGGGGAGGGGGGGTGGGCGCTCTGGAGGCCTCTCAGGACAGACACGGACCACAGGACGGGGACCTCCAGAGCGGAACAGACAGACAGGACCCCCATGGCGGAGCAGGGAGCTCAGGAGGCCATGGCAGGTGGTAACTGTGGCCATGGCATCCTTCTTCGGCCCACCCACTCCACCCAGAGCTCTACTACCCCCCCCCCAAAATTTCCATGGGGAATCCAGGGGGTATCAGGAGCCCTCCGGGGCTAGACAAACAAAACAGTACAAGACATCCCACAGGAACCAGAAGCCCTCCTGGGCTGGCTAGGAAGCTGAGGCTTCCTCTGGGCATGACGAGGAGTCAGGGGCCCTCACAGGGTCCCTCAGCAACCTCCTCCACTTCTGCGACAGGGGGGGCAAGCGGCTGCGACTGGCCTCCATGGCCACAACCCAAGAAGCCGCCTGCCCCAGACGAGTCTCCATGGACAAGACATGACATGGTTTTTTTTAAATGTTCCTGTGGGCACAACAAACAAACAAACACGGCTCTCCTGGCCGAGACATGTGGACTTGATCCACGGAGAGGGTTTCGGCGAACGGCAGGCTTGAGTCAGCGGCAATCCGGTGGGCTTGAGTCAGCGGCAATCCGGTGGGCTTGAGTCAGCGGCGGACCGGCGGGCATTGAGTCAGAGGCGGACCGGCGGGCATTGAGTCAGAGGCAGACCGGCGGCGTGCACAGGGGAGCCGCGGACGGCGGCGTGAACAGGGGGAGCCGCCGACGGCGGGTTGGCTTTCCCCGCGGACGGCAGCGTTGATCTCCCGCGAACGGCGGGCACGGTGAAGCCGCCGACGGTGGGTTGGCTTTCCCCACGGACGGCGGACTTGGGTGAACCGCAGGTGGCGGCGTGAACTCCCGCGAACGGCGGGCTCGGTGTGCCGCGGACGGCGGCGTGAACTCCCGCGAACGGCGGGCTCGGTGTGCCGCGGACGGCGGCGTGAACTCCCGCGAACGGCGGGCTCGGTGTGAGCGGCGAGGTTGGGAGCCGCGGACGGCGGCGGATATCTCCCACGATCGGCGGGTTGGATGAGCCGCGGACAACTGCGAACTTCTCGCGGCCAGTGGACTCGCGGCACTCGCGGTGATCCCGCCGAACTCCCACGCGGACTTGCAGTGGGCTAAGGCGGGATGCCGAGCGGCGACTTCCATGCCGCGAGGGACAAACAGAACAGGAACAAAACAAAAAGACTTTTCAAAACCGGAAAACAAAACGAGGTGAAGGGGCGCCGCTTACTGTCTTGGTCTGGTCTTCTGTCACGGTGCACACACGAGGGAGGAACCAGGAACACGCAGACGAGGATATAACTTCAAATAATATACTTTACTAGGACAAGACATCAGGACAGGACAAGGCAAGGCAGACACGGACATCAAACACCGGGGTTAACGAGTAGACCAGACAGCACGAAACTCAACAGGCAGGAACTTAAATACACACGCTAATGAGACGAACACGGCTAGACAAGAATTAACTGATGATTACATATGACAAGGACAGGAAACAAACCAAATATGGGCACAAGGGGCAGGAACACATGACAGACACACCACAGTTCCCTGACACAAACACACTGAAAAGAAAAAAAAAAACAGAAATGAAATCTCTTATATGAAACATCCGATTTTGTATGCAATTAGAAGTCATAAATCTGAATGTGAACTAAAAATATTTCCCATAAGATTCTTCCACGACCCAATTATATGAGCTTTGCTGTTAGAATCATTCATTTTAGCCAAGTATCACTTTTATTTCTCATTGGGTCTCTCAAGCTGTGAAAGAGCAGCTTCTGAGCAATCACCGTTTGATGTGTTTAACTCTAGACTTGTAGTCATAAATATCTCGTGATACATGAATACAGCAGACATGTTCCATATTAGTGAAATGATGATATATAAATAATGTGAATTTAAACCATGTGTAGACTGGTAATTCCAGCCTACAGTTGCGTAAGAGTGAAATTTGTTAACATAAACTAATTCCAAGCCCGAGGAAATGGAAGGAAAGGATTTGTAGACAGACGATCGTTCCACTGAGCTGTACAACATTCCGCTCTGTAACTCATTTATGCCGACAGAGGACTTTGGACTGAACGAAGTGGCATTTCACTCAGTGTCTTTCAAAGAAATGCATAGTTTGGCTGTTCTGATGTTCGCAGGACTGATAAGCTGTCTGTCTGAATAAAGGTGAAGGAAGGCAGCACAACAGCAGACATCCGTCACATGTGTTGTGTTGTGAGTGTTTATGCAGCAGGTGGCGGTATAGAGCAATACTTTAGTTTCTGTCTTTACCTGAATAATTACTGAAACACCTAATCTATCTATCTGTCTGTCTGTCTGTCTGTCTGTCAAATCAAAAATGAAATTTTGATATATTTATGGTAAGAAATTTACAAAATATCTTCATGGAACATGATCTTTACTTAATATCCTAATGATTTTTGGCATAAAAGAAAAATTGATAATTTTGACCCAAACAGTATATTTTTGGCTATTGCTACAAATATACCCCAGCGACTTAAGACTGGTTCTGTGCTCCAGGGTCACATATTATTATAACCACCAAGTACAGGATGTTCTCTCAGCTTGACCTACAGTGTAACATCAACCAGAAGACTCTCGAAGCAAACATCTCCTCGTTGCATTTGTTACAAACAACCTGTTGCCTCATTCAGGTTTAAAGCATGACAGTTTTAGTTGAATCCTTTGTTAAGAGTTGTTAATGAATCATAAAGCTCAGCTGTGTCATGGATGACTGTTCTGTGCCTATGGTGCACGACCGGTTTGAGATCCATAGACTCAATAAGACTGCATGCTAACAACAAACTAATGTGTTACACAGACAAAGACTTCTAACGCAATATCTATCTTTTCTATATCCTACACCCAGCTATAACACACACACACTCAGACATCAGGACTCCGGCCAAGCAGTCCTTTTGTTTCCCTCCCCAGTCCAAGTTCAGGGTATTTAAAACACAGTGTAAACACACTCATACTCATGGCAACTGTTTCCATGACAGCATGACAACAAGCCCTTGGCAGCTGGGGTAACTTAATATTTGCCTTGCGTTAGCATAACATTTTCATTATGTAAGGCCGAGGCAGAGAGGCAGCGCGCACCCATTGAAGTTCAGAGCAGTCAGCGCGGGACGGTTGCTATGTTGCTGTGTGTTGAGTTGCAACTGTGGCAACAAACCCATGCTGAAGTACTTCCTTTAGAGGAACATCTGGTGAAAAAAATGTCCCCGGGGCGTAATGTGCTCTGAGAGAGAGAGAGAGAGAGAGAGAGAGAGAAAGAGAGAGAGAGGGAGAGACGGAGTGAGGGTTGGGCTGGGCAGACAGACAGAAGGTCAGACAGACAGATATGAAACAGAACAGATGCAGATTAGTGCCTCTGCCAGGCTCATGGCTTTGCCTACGGCGGACGGGTGAGGGAAGTGTTTGAATGCTGTTGCTGTGTGTTGGAATCTGACTCACTTTAAAGAGTAATTTGGGGATTGTTGGTCTGAAGAGAGACTAAAGGTTAAACTGTGTGAGTAAACGCATGGATTCCCCTGTTTATGTTTGTGTGGACTACACCCATGACTACACCTGTGTCGATTCAACACACCACAATGACAGCCTATCACTGCATGACAAACACTCGCTTAGTCAAGCACGCATTTATGGGTTGCTGTCGGACTGAGCAACAATGACGTCGCCCTGGGATTTTATAGTCCCACATTTTAAGACCTGTTCTATTCTGTATAGCTGTTTTTTTTATCTAGTCTGTTACACTTTTATTATATCTTATGCTATTATATGCCACATTCTATTCTGTTCTAGTCTAGTCTGATCTGTTTCTTCCAATTGAGTCTAATTTCTATCTATTCTATTCTATTCTATTCTAGTCTAGTCTAGTCTAGTCTAGTCTGTTTCTTCACATCAAGTCTAATTTACATTCTATTCTATTCTATAATATTATGGCATATTATGCTACAATCTATTATATTGTATGCTATTATATGCCACATTCTATTCTATTATATTATGTTCTATTCTATTCTATTCTAGTCTAGTTTAGTTTAGTTTAGTCTAGTCTGCTTTTTCTAATCAAGTCTAATTTCTGTTCTATTATGCCACATTATGCTATCACCTATTAATATACTATTATATGCCACATTCTGTTCTATTCTATTCTAGTCTATTCTAGTCTAGTCTAGTCTAGTCTAGTCTAGTCTGTTTCTTCTAATCAAGTCTAATTTACATTCTATTCTATAATATTATGGCATATTATACTACAATCTATTATATTGTATGCTATTATATGCCACATTCTATTCTATTCTATTCTATTCTATTCCAGTACATTATAGCTTTGTTCTTTTGCGCTGTTATTTTATATCCCGTTCTGTTTTGTACTGTTAATTTAAATGTTAAAAGTGTGAAATTGCTAACCTAGTATGATGTTATTTATGTAATGCTATTCTTATTATTATTCATGAAGGCCACTAACAACGCTTTTTTTGAGGTTATAGCTGCTACAAATCCAAATGTAGAGGGGTGATAGTTAAGGACTAATGGGAGGACTTCGTTACCCATAATCCCTCGCGGTGAGCCCTGTGACATCAGCTCTCACGCTTCGTAGACAGACGCGGAGTTATTCTGGAGAGCTGTCAGTGCACGGAGACTGCTGGAGACATCCTACCTCACTCCTTACATGATTATTTTTGGCATTTTATCCGACAAACAGAACGACTGTTGTCACTTACTTCCGACAACTCCTGAGTCAGTCCACCTGGAGTTTCTTTAGTTTGGCGCATATCTGAGAAGGCACACTAAAAAGTCTTATTAGAGGTAAGCTGTTGAATTAAAGCACTGTAAGGCAGCCCGGGCACATTTAATTTTGGTTTATATCTATTATGCAAACGTTTGCAAAATGCATTGAACTCCGCAGAAATGTATAAACCAAACCCAAAGAAATTCTAAAACGTTTGTTAGTCTAAGAAATAAATGGTTAATTCTATGCGCTGAATGTGATTAACCTATGATACAAAGGAAAAATTCGTTTCAGAGAGTTCAGTTCTCATATTTACACCCAGTGCTTTATTTGTTTCTGCGTCTTGTTTATTAATTTCACATAGGATATATGCAGTTTTTATCGTTTCTTTGTTGCGAGAAGGTATTTGGTTGTTGTTAAACCGTCCCTGATTGATCAGTAGCGTTGATTGATTGACAGCTGTCAGCATATTTGTAATGATAGTGTGTGTTTGTGTTCAGGATGTGAATACTGCTACAATACTGTATAATGTGAATAAGCGCATTATCATGTTTCATGTCTGAAGAGGCTCGATGGCGCGCGGTGTGCACTACACTCTTAAAAATAAAGGTTCTTTATTGGCATCAATAGTTCCACAAAGAACCTTCACCATCCAAGGTTCTTTAGTTTATTAAATGTTCTTCACACTATAAGAAAAACATGGTTCTATTAAGAACTGTTCACTGAAAGGTTCTTTGGGAAACCAAAACTAGTTCTTCGTGGCATCTCTGTGAAAACTCCTTTTAAAATCTTTATTTTTAAGAGCAGTTGTCTTTTCTGAGGTTATAAAGCCGGTTTAAAAACATCTGACAATGAGAAATAAACTTCAAACTTTTGAAAGAGAAGTCTAATAGGTTTACAGGAAAATATAGCCGTATAGTAAAATGAATCAAACTATATAAAAGTTGTCTTATATTGAATAATTTACATTACTTCATTTCAGTTTGAAATTCATGTTCATTTAGAAATTATTCATTTACCCTAAAATGAATGAAAAACACAACTATTATAAAAATAAAAAAAACGGTATCAAATTATGTACTTTTTTTTTGAAAAGCTGTTGTAAAAAAAAGTAATGCCGTTTCTTTTCATGTCGCTCTCTTGGTTGAATAATGAAAACAGCTTGCACATATGCTTTCAGTGTTCATTTTTGAGTTGAATAATGAAATTTACCATGCTTGGTTGAAAGAAAAAAAACACTGAATTAATTTGTTTGTCAGCAGGGCTACGCCGTTCTGTTATTCTGTGCAAGCTCACACATGCTGAAATGCATAACAAACATTTTAATTCAATTTTATAGTTTTTTTCAACCGCTTACACACATTTTCGAAACGTTGCCTCTTTTTTTCAAAACTTTACACGCAAATCCAAGAATTGCACACAAAATGCAAAATGCCTCACATCTCTTGCAAAATGAAGCAATGCATTCAAAATATCACAAACGCATTAAAAACAAACATTTGCAATAACATTGATTCCTGTTAAATGTTTGTGTGTTGTGTTTTGCAAAAAGTGTTTGCAAAAAGAGTCAAAGGCAGAGAATTAGTGTAAGGTTTTTCAGACTTGGTGAGTGCTTCTGCTGTTTGAGTCTCAGGTTTCAAAAACTGTGTGACTAGTAAAGATTTTGTGTGTAAGCAAAACTGTACGTCATGGAAAAAACAAACAAGTGAACCGAAACACTACAGAAATAAAAAGGTGTGTTCATTTTAAATAATTGCATAATTGGTCCAACAAAAATGTCACCAATGATATTCAGTATCATAAAAATCATGTTTATTTTGTTTTTGTTCTCTACTGATCTCATGTCTTTCTTCTCTTTCTCACACTCATGCTTTCAGCTGATCTCCGGATCCATTCGGCTCTCACCTTTTGAAATTTTAGGATATATTTTCTGCTAATTATTCCATAAACCTGAAATTCTCTTGTATGTTTAATTCAGTGCAACTCAAACTAAGTGTAAAGCTGCTCTGCAGACAAAAGATCCTGCACTAAACTGACAGACCAGCATTCAATATGGGTCAAAGTCATTAACGCACACCAATGGTTATGTATAAAGAGAAGGGATAAATGTACAAATGTCTGTGTTTGCTGTTCTGGTAAACATATTCTGTCTATCCTGAAAACTTTTTTTCATGCAAAACATGACATTAATGAAAATGTGCAAATGTTCCACATTTGTTTATAATTTCAGAACATATGAATAAATAAAACATCATTTACACAGAATCTGTGCTGGAATTTCCTCAATATTTGGTTGTATATTTGCATTAGCTCAGAATCAGAAACAGAAACACAACAACAACATAACTAACTTTGCATTTACATTTATTTATAAGTCTGAGATAATAAGCCTTTGCAGCTTAATCAAAACAAAGACTTCTCTCTGTTGCACTGCTAAAATGTCGTGGTTAAACAAACAAACTGTCTAGTCTAACCGTCTCTCTCACACATACAATAGATGAAGAGAACTCTGAGTCGAGTGGGCTCTCAATCTCAGCATCAGCGTGGAGGTCGTGTGAGTGTGTCTGGATAGCGTGTGTCATGAAAGATCCTTTGTTGCTGGACAGTGAAGTCACTCTTTGACTCGTGAGTTGGTCGGGTGGGATTATGCAGAGCTCAGAGCCTAGCGAGGGGCTTTCAGAGTCAGACGTGGGGTGAATGAAGCTCTGTGTCGAGACCCACCTTCCATCTGGAGCAGGAGGAAACCCCTCACACGGCCAGCTTTGTCAGATCTCACCATCAGAGCTTCAGTTGCTATTAGCAGTCTATTTGCTAAGGCAAGAGTCACTCTTTCTCATACTTTGGGTTTTTATCCCTCTCAATTTTAGATATTACTTCATTCACTTCATAAATATAACTATTGTGCCTCAAAAAGTACCCTGAGGGATAATACTTGAATTTAAGAAGTTTAGTTTGCTTAACTCTGCACAATGCAAGGAAAATAACTGCGGCCGTTTGCGTAAAACAAAAGCTTTCAAATTAAAACTAAGCAGAAGCCACTGCTATCCAAGTGCTAAATGTCCAAGTGCTAATCCCATGTATATATGTGGCATTGTATACATGTATATAGTATAGCATATAATATAGTTTTATTATGAAATGCTCAATTAACTTTTGTTTCTTAAAGGTTCGTAGACATTTAGTTGCTTTCAAATTAAACCCCATATAAATGTCGCTCTATCATTACTTTTATAAATTATCAGAATTGTGATTTTCACCTGGCGGATGATTACATAACACCCTAGCAACCTCCCAGAATACCCTAGCAACCACATAGCAATACCCTAGCAACAAGCCTGAACCCCCCAGCAACTATGTTTATCTTTAACCATTACGCCTCGCCACCCCAGAAATCTGAGCTAAACATCCACGCCTGTATGTATAAGTGTTTGTTTCAATCCTCATAAATTGCTCATCAATTACAGCTCATCATTAACAAATGTTCCCTTGCATACTTCAAAGAGCATAAACTCAGAGAGGTGTGTGCCCTGCATCACCCAGTGTATACTGGGTCGCTGTGGAAACGCTGCGCTGTGTTGTAGCTGGCTGGCAAGAGTGCAAATGTCTTCTGTATTCTGAGCAAATGTCTGGCATGGATACAGGGACGAGGCCGGGGTGTGACACACACACACACACACACACACACATGCTGCCTTTAGGACTGATAGTATCTGTCCTTAAGAAACATATCTGACTTAGTGTGGTTTGGTTAGTGTGTGTGTCAGGCAGGAATGAGGTGAGGAGTTTATTCACACTCTGTCAGAGTCGTCCTGTCAGACAGATGATTAAGTGCTTCAAGCCCGGATCTGATATCAGTCCTGTTTAAGAGAGCTCTCTCTGGGTCATTCATACAGACCCACAGGAAAGTCAGCAAGCGGCTGAAAGTTGGCACGTTTACACACAGGTGTGTTGTTGTTAGCCATGCAATTGCTAAAAAAAATAATGTACAGATGCATTACACTTCTGCAGTACTCAGTATACAACGTAGTTTTCTCTAGGATTTTGTGCTTGTGTTGATGCTTGGTAAATGATTTACAGCTTTGTTTGTTTGTTTGTTTGTTGTTCAGTTCCTGTATTTATGTTCAGTTGTTTTTTTTGTTGATTTGTCCTTGCTTTTTTTCTTATTTACATTTGTTGGTTTGTAATCCTTTGTTATTTTGCAGTTGTGTTTATGCTGGCTTGTTTGTTTGTTTCCTGCAGCTTCATATTTATATGTGTTTCTTGTTGCTTTGCAGTTTGAGTTGTGTTGGTGTGTGTTTGTTGATTTACACTTTGTGTGTGTGTGTGTGTGTGTGTTTGTTGATATGGAGTTGTGTTTGTTGCTTAATTTATCCATGTGTATGTTTGCCACTTTATGTTTTGTTTGTTCCACTTTATTGAGGTCTGCTGGTTTTTGTTTGTTACTTTACTTTTATTTTTGTTTGGCTCTTGCTTTGCACTTGCATTTGTTTGTCGATTTGTTCTTGTGTTTATCTTGTTTCATTTGTTTTTGTTTTGTTTGTTACTTTGCACGTGTAGTATTTGTTGATTTGCAGTTGTGTTTGTTGGTTAATTTGCATATGTATTTCACATTTTTATTTATGCTTGTTTGTTGTTTTGTTTGTTGCATTGCACTTTGTTGAGTTGTACTGAATTGTGTTTGCCATACTTATGTTTGTTTGTAATTGTTTGTGTGTTATTTTGTTGTTTGATGTATTGTTTGCTGGTCAATTTGTGCATGTTTGCTGCTTTATATTTTTATTCATTTTTGTTTTTTTGTTTTTTTGTTGCTTTGTTCTTTGTTTAGTGTATAGAGTGTATTTGTTTCTTTAGACTTGTTTATGTTTGTTATTGTTTGTGTGTTGTTTTGTTGTTTGATGTTTGTTTGTTGGTTAATTTGTGCATGTTTGCTGCTTTATCATTTTATTCACGTTTCTTGTTTCTTTTGTTGCTTTGCACTTTGTTTAGTTGTCCTGGTGTGTTTGTGTTTCTTTGCACATTTATTTATGTTTGTTTTTGTTTTGTTTATTTGTTGCTTGGAACTTGTGTCAATTTGTAGAATTGTACTTGTGTGTGTGTGTGTGTGTGTGTAGCTTTCTACATTTATTTATGGTTGTTTTTTAGTTATGTTTGCACTGATGTCTGTAGTGTTATTTGTTATGTCTTGACTTTGCATCTATTTTGTTTTGCACTTATTTATCTCTGTTCATGCACATGAGAGATTAAAGTTCTTTCATTCGTGGCTGCGAGAGTTGTTGATGGTTTTTTGTGTCGGAAACAGCGATGTCTGTCGCCTGCTATTTTTGTGTTTGTGGTTTCATCGCGTGTCAGCGCCAACTTTTCGTGACCGCTTGACCCTGACAGAGCAAAACAGGACTGATGCCAACCCATACTGAGAGGATATGAAACCATCTCCGTGATATTTGGAGATGATCAGAGGCGTCTCTCGCTTAGTCATTCGTTTAGTGCCACAGATTAGTGTAACCTGCTTTTGTTGTGTTTTTCATTTACAGATGCTTTATGGTGAGACCGTGATGGTGGAGCATTGAGGAAGCAAGATCAAGAAGGGAAGACAGAGAAATATTTCAGAGGAAGGGTTTGAGCTGAAGACCAGAGTGATGTTGGCCCCTGAACAGGAGCTGCTGAGCTCTTCCAAACCCATCAAATACGGAGAGCTTATCGTCCTCGGGTAAGAATGACTCCTCTTTCTAAATCAGATTTACATTTATGATTAGTAAATCTTACTAATGCAGCATTGTGTACTAACGTTTTGTCTCCACAGCTACAACGGCTCCCTACCAAATGGAGACCGGGGCAGAAGAAGGAGTCGTTTCGCTCTGTTTAAGAGACCCAAAGCCAATGGAGTCAAACCCAGCACTGTTCACAGCACATGCAGTCCACAGACCGCCAAGGTACACGCCCATTTTCCCGATAATAATTTTTATACGTCTTTAAAAGCATTTATTGCTTATTTACGTGTCACATTGAATTTTTAAGGGCTTCTGCACAAGCCGAGTGTTTAAATGTGAGCTGGTTTTCTTATCATTCTTCGCTGCCAGTGAATGTGCATCTAAAGCATGTGTAGCATGCGACACATTTATCCAGAGTGACTTCACCCTCACATTTCATTGTCATCTGTTACTCCTGCATGTCTGAATATGATAAATGAACTGTAAGCTGATTTGACTGATGTAAATATTATGAACCAGCATGCTCTTGACGAGGGTTCTGGTGTGCATGTGGTCTTTCTGCAGGCCATCAGCAACAAAAACCAGCACAGTGTGTCGTATACGCTGTCCAGGGCGCAGACGGTAGTCGTGGAGTACGCACACGATAGCACCACTGACATGTTTCAGGTGTGTTTATGTTTCTTCAGGTAGCTGTGTGTTTGAATTGTGAACAGCTTTAGTGGGTGCATTTGTACTCTGATGTGGTTTGCATCCAAAAGTATTAAAATGAGCTGAAACGGAAAATAAAGTTTATTTAATAATCAATTAATCACATTGATTTAATTATAAACACAGTTCTACATACACCTTTAAAGTGCACATAAAGATGTTTTTGTATCAACTTCTTAATTATATCATTATGTTTCTACTCCAATTCATTTTTGGAATATAAACATTTAATTGGTATCTGTCATTAAAAACTTATTTTAATGACAGATTTATTCGAACACATTAAATATTTGAAGACAACAGGTTAAGTAAAATATAATAATTTATGGACATTGAATGGCTTTCTTGAGGTAAATATAATGTTTACAAGCTGTTTTACTGACATCTTTCTGTGGTTGAAACACTGATTGAGCGATTTATACATTTCAATAAGTTGAAATCTCAACACCTTCAGATGTTCATTCATGTTTATTTTGTACTATATCTAGTATTAAAGAAGAAGAGATTATCTCTTCATGTGCCACTTGAGGTGAGGCGCTACAGCGACCGGTCACGCTATGTTACAGAGCATCAAAACCACATTCATTGCTTGAATTGTGTGATAAAATAGACGGAATCAACTAAAAACGGCACAGACTAAAAGATCTCGGTTCATCAAAAATGGAGATAAATCGATATTATCAGTGCCCTCTAAAAACACAAAAAATTGCTAAAATTTTGTTGCATTACTACTTTATGCAAAAAGTGCATATGAATAAACTGCACAGTTAGTGGTGCAATATAAACTCTCTCTAAACACTGAAAGTTCTTCCTCTCTTTCATTCATGTCGATCTGTTTTTACTCTGTGTGTCACAGATTAGAGATTCCCACACAATTTCCCCTTAATCATTGCAGAAACCCTCTTTCTTTTGCAGATCGGCCGGTCCACTGAAAGCCCCATTGATTTCGTGGTGATGGACACGGTGCCTGGTTGTCACGGCAAAAGCGACACGCTGTCGTCTCAGAGCACTATATCGCGATTCGCCTGTCGGATCGTGTGTCAGAGAGCGCCACCCTACACCGCCCGCATCTATGCCGCCGGCTTCGACTCGTCCAAAAGCATCTTCCTGGGGGTGGGTCAAATACACTCCTCCAACACAATCTCTCTCCTCTCTAACAGTCTTTCATACTCATCCATCCATCCATCCGTTCCACGATGCATTCATGTGTTCATCTGTCCACTATCACTCATCCTGGAGAGGCTGAAAATGAACAAGTGAGTGAGTGAATGAACTAATTCATGACGCGAGTGAACTACTCTGCCGTTCGAAAGTTTGCGGTCAGTAAAATTTAGTTTTGTGAAGTATCTTCTGCTCACTAAGTCTGCATATATTTGATCAAAAATACAGTAAAAACAGTAATATTGTGAAATAATATTGTAATTTAATATCACCGTTTTTATTTGAATATATTGTAAAATGTCATTTATTCCTGTGATCAAAGCTGAATTTTCACATGATCCTTCAGAAATCATTCTAAAATGCTGATTTGCTGCTCAAGAAACATTAATGATTATTATCAGTAGTGAAAACAGTTGTGCTGCTCAATATTTTTGTGGAATTCGTAATACATTTGATTTTTTAGGATTCTTTGATGAATTTAACGTTTAAAACAACAGCATTTATTAGAAATGTTTTTACTGCCACTTTTGATCAGTTTAATGCATCCTTGATGAATTAATGATGACGAATTAATGATGAATTAATCCTTGATGTATTAATTTACTTGAAGACAAACATCTTACTGACCCCAAACTTTTGGATGGCAGCCTGTGTGAGTGAGTGAGTGAGTGAGTGAGTGAGTGAGTGAGTGAATAATTGAATGAAGTGTGCAAACGAATGAATTGGTGAATGAAGAGTGTGTATGAATAAATAAGTGCACAGAGTGAGTGAACAAATGAATAGGTGAACGAAGTGATTGAATGAATGATTTGGTGAATCAACTGAGGGAACAAATGATTCAGTGAATGAAGTGAACAAATTAATGAATCTGTGAATAAGTGAGTGAAATAGTGAATCAATGAATGAAGTGAGCGAATGAATGAACCAGTGAATGAAGTAGATGAACAACTGAATTTGTGAATAAGTGAGTGACTCAATTAATCAGTGAATGAAGTAGACGAATGAATGAATCGGTCAATGAAGTAGGCAAACGAATGAATCAGTCAGTGAGACAGACGAACAAGTGAATCTGTGAATAAGTAAGTGAGTCAATGAATCAGTGAATGAAGTAGGCAAACGAATGAACCAGTGAATGAAGTAGACGAACGAATGAATCGGTGAATGAAGTAGGCAAACGAATGAATCAGTCAGTGAAGCAGGCGAACAAGTTAATCTGTGAATAAGTAAGTGAGTCAATGAATCTGTGAATAAGTAAGTGAGTCAATGAATCAGTGAATGAAGTAGGCGAACGAATGAATCGGTCATTGAAGTAGGCAAACGAATGAATCAGTCAGTGAAGTAGATGAACAAATGAATCGGTCAATGAAGTAGGCAAACGAATGAATCAGTCAGTGAAGCAGGCGAACAAGTTAATCTGTGAATAAGTAAGTGAGTCAATGAATCTGTGAATAAGTAAGTGAGTCAATGAATCAGTGAATGAAGTAGGCGAACGAATGAATCGGTCATTGAAGTAGGCAAACGAATGAATCAGTCAGTGAAGCAGGCGAACAAGTTAATCTGTGAATAAGTAAGTGAGTCAATGAATCAGTGAATGAAGTAGGCGAACGAATTAATCGGTCAATGAAGTAGTTGAACAAGTGAATCTGTGAATAAGTAATTGAATCAAGAAATCAGTGAATGAAGTGAGCGAACAAATGAACAAGTAAATGAAGTAGACAAACAAATGAATTGAGGGAATGAATGAATTGATGAATGACTTGAGTGAATCATTGAATGAATCTGTGAAAGAAATGAGCAAACGAATGAAAGGATGAATGAATCAGTTAATGAACGAATGAATCAGTGAACGAAGTGAGGGAAAGAATAAATCAGAGAATCAGTGAATCAACAAACTAATGGACTGGTTTTCCCTCTGTCCTCAGGAGAAAGCGGCGAAATGGTGGTGCGCTGACAGCCAGATGGACGGCCTGACCACTAACGGCATATTAGTGATGCGACCACGGCACGGCTTCACCTGTGAGTCCAAAGCGGGCTCCTGGAGAGAGATCTCCGTCTGCGGCAACGTCTTCACACTCCGAGAGACCCGCTCTGCTCAGAAACCCGGAAAACTGGTGAGAGACTGATTTTAATAGACCAAATTTAGATCAAAGAATGACCGAGGCTTGATGAAATCCTCCAAAACAAGGTCAAAGCTTTGCCATAGCGACATCTCTGTAACGCTCAGATAAACATAAGGGTGACATTTCCTTGTTTCCCAGCCTTGCCATGACAACTCTGATCATGTGTTGGTAAATACTCATATTAGTGCTTGACACTTCCCACTGTCCTTATCTGGAATCACACAAACACTCACAGTTTGCAGTGTGAAGAAGAATTTGTATATTTGTGTATCTTTTCAATCAATGAAGGCCCACAGGGACTGAATCAGCACATAGCTGTGTGCTTGCGTGTGTGTGTGTGTTTGTGTGTGCTGTGCGTGATATGACTCCCGCCCGACTGCACAGTTTGTTGTGTTGTTCAGATCTGGTCTCCATGGTGTCAGAAGTCCTGTCCGTAACCTCGCCATGCAGCTTTTTCTCTCTGGATGCACAGTGTGTGAGAAGCAGAGGTTATGAAATGACTGTCGCTGGTAAACAAGTGCCATTCTGAAAAACTCTCAGAAACGTGTTTCTCAATATCTCTTGAGTTTTATAACTCAGAAAGTGCCTGATTTGAAGTTGAATCATTGTTCGATCAAAAAATCGAAAGAAGGAATAATGCTTAGTTAAAGAAAATAACCTATTTTCATTCTTATTTTAGTATCATTGATAGACTATTGTCGTTTTTGTTTAGATTTTTTTATATATTGATTTCACTTTAATTTCAGTTAAAGTTTTAGTAATCTTGTAGTGTTTTGGTCATTTTTATTGCTTTTTCTTGATTAGTTGTAGGCTAGTTGTTTTCGTACTTAAAGTTAAAATGAAGAGGAAATGTTACCTTGGTAAGTAGCCGAAATAAAATGTTTTTAAATTCTTAATATCAACTTTTATTTTAGTTTAGTTCAGTTATTGTTTATTTTAGGTTTTAGGTAACTAGAATAATCCTGCCTATTTAGGATTTTTTTTGTGCATTGTGGCATTATTTTTATATATAAAACCCACTACCGTTTTCGTGAGATTCATCTTTTAATAGCTCCATCGTGTTAAATCGAATTGTGTTTCTGACGGCACACCTGTGTAAACTCATCTGTGTTTCGGCGGTAGCTGTGTTTGGTGTGTCTATCAGGCCGTGGTTTGGCGATGCGAGTTGAATTTGTGTGTCCTGGCTGAGACGGCAGGCCTGAGGTGCATAGTCTGCTCTCTCTAAATAGTGGATGTGGTTTGGACTTGTTTCATTCTGACTCTGTATGTACTCACTGTACATTACTGACTCATGCAGGTCGTGTGAATGAGAGCGTCATCTACTGGACGCTTAGAGTCAGTGCAGATTGAACTTTTGATAACTCAAGTGAAAGAAACTACCTATAGATGGTTATATTAGCCAGATGCATTAATCGCTCAATATCTGACAAATCGTGTTGCTCCATCAATATTCAATAATATGAAATAATATTGTTTTGACCATCATTTATTTTGAGACCATTTATTTTAGAAACAAACCCACACATTTTAGTTGCCAAAATCACACAAAATTGCTGCAAGGTTTAATGTGGAGTTTTTTGAAATCAATATACATAAGTAATAGTGAAGTGATCAGTCCTACTAATTATGAAACATGTTGTTCTGTCTCTGTCTCTCTCTGTAGGTGGAGAACGAGTGTCATGAGCTGGTGGACGGCACTTTAATCGACCTGTGTGGCGCGACCTTGCTGTGGCGTTCGGCGGAGGGTCTGTCCCGCACGCCGACCCCCAAACACCTGGAGGTGCTGCGGCGGGAGCTGAATGCGGCGCGGCCCCAGTGTCCCGTGGGCCTGCACACCCTGGCCTTCTCCAGCCTGGAGCGCTCCTCCAGCCTCGACCACCAGCCCTGGGCCTACCTGACCTGCGGCCACGTGCATGGGCAGCACGGCTGGAGGGGCTCCTCCGAGGAGGACGGGTCCCAGAGCGGAGAGGAGCTGGGGCTGGAGCAGGACGAGCGCGAGTGCCCGCTGTGCCGCTCCCGGGGCCTGTACGTGCCGCTGAAGCTTGGCCGCGTGTCTGCCTTCTACCTGGACGCCGCGCCCCCCACGCACGCCTTCAGCCCCTGCGGACACGTGTGCTCGGAGCGCACCGCCGCCTTCTGGAGCAGACTGCTGCTGCCTCACGGCGCCCACGGCCTCTGCCCCGCCTGCCCATTCTGCATGCGGCCGGTCGCCCGCCACAGGAAGAGCGTCAGGCTTATCTTTCAGGGGCAGCTGGACTGAGTGTGTGGCTGCATCCCCAATCACTAACTACACCCTTGAAGGGTTAGTCCACCCAAAAATGAAAATTAGACCATAATTTACTCATTCTCGAGGCATCCTAGGTGTATATGACTTTCTTCTTTCAGACAAATCCAATCAGAGTTATATGTGGAGCACAAAACAGTCTTAAGTCGCTGGGGTATATTTGAAGCAATAGCCAACAATACATTGTATGGGTCAAAATTATCCATTTTTCTTTTATGCCAAAATCATTAGGATATTAAGTAAAGATCATGTTCCATGAATTTCCTATTGTAAATATATCAAAACTTTAGTATTAGTATGCATTTCTAAGAACTTCATTTGAACAACTTTAAAGGCGATTTTCTCAATATTTAGATTTTTTTTTTCACCCTCAGATTCCAGATTTTCAAATAGTTGTATCTCAGCCAAATATTGTCCATTCAAACCATACATCAATGGGAAACTTATTTATTCAGCTTTCAGATGATCTCTGTTTCAACAAATTGACCCTTATGACTGGTTTTGTGGACCAGGGTCACATATAAAAAATTTTCCTGGCTCTTCCAAGCTTTATAATGGCATTGAGCAGGTGTTTTTTTTCAACAGTCCAAAAGAAATCCAATAAAGCGCATCCATCCATAATAAAAAAGTGCCTCAAATGGCTCCGGGGGTGAATAAACGCATGGATTCACTACAGGAGGCCTTTAATCACACGCCAGAGCTGTGTGAGGCACGTTTTATTATGGATGCGCGCTTTATTTGGACTGCTGAAAAAATCATCCGCCTACTGCCATTATAAGGTTTGGAAGAGCAAGGACAATTTTTAATATAACTCTGATTGGATTCGTCTGAAAGAAGAAAGAGCTAAAGAATACCCATAATGCACTATGAGAGTCGCTCGCCGAACGAATTGTCGCATCTCGCCAAAAGATTTCACCCGCAGCTGAATCATCCATCCATTCATTTTATAAAGCGCTCGTCCTCGGCATAATACAATACAGGTATAAATTGATTATTCAGTTATTTAATTAGGGTTTATACATAATTTCCATGACAGAGTTCAAGATAAATCCTTTCATCTTACAAAAGCGGCAGTCCTTCTGGCGCACTCATTGTCCGAATTCACTCACTCATTTTCATTCACTCCTTCAAGTGAAGTGTACGAGTGCACTAGTGTAGGGAATGAGGGTATGGGGGTGATTTTGGACTCAGCCTGTGTGTGTTTAAGACTCGTACGTGCTGCTCCTCTGCCAACCCAACACACACATTCAGCTCTGATTCTCCCACAAGCCATCTGTATGACTGGATGCTGTTCGTTCAGTAGTTTACTGTTTAAAAGCCACAGTGCTTGAGCTGTCCTGCTCGTGCCATACAAACAATGTTATGTTAGGAATCTATACGAATACACTTCAGTGGGTGTGTGAACCTGTTTTCTGAATTCATTTACTTTCATTTGTGCTTGTTTCAAACTGCCGTAGACTATCAACTCCAAATTACCAATGATTTTCATCAACAATGAGTTTGAAATGAGGTTATTATATTATATTTTATTATGTATATAGTATTAAAGCTGTATTGTTGTTGCATTTTCTCAGCAATGTTTTTGTATCATTCTTAAAGAATAAAGTTATAGATATATTTCAATAAACACTGAGCACGTCTTCCACCTATTTTTAAAAATGTTATAAGGTCAGACAGACATAATATAGAAAGAAATATAGAGAAAAGAGCTAAATGATGAATGAATGGATTAAAATACATAGTAAAAACATGAATGAATGAATGAAATTAATGAAAAGTAATCAGAACAAGTTACTGTATGTATTTATTTAGCAACAAAGAACAACATACACAAGCATAAAGACAATAAATGAAATATCCTAAGGACTCAAGTGTATTATATTACATTATAGTTGAAAACTGTATTGTTATTGTTGTATTTTCTCAGAAATATTTTGTATTGTATATTTTGTAAAAATGTTAATAGCTCACACTTTACCTATTTTTCACATTTTAATATAGAAAATAAATAACAAAAGAACAAAGCTGAATGAATGAACAGAAATGCATAAATTGCAAGCACAAAAATGAATGAAATATTGAATGAATGAATAAAAGAAAAAAAAACAAATAATAAAATAAAGAAAAATAAGTTCTTTAAAAACTATCTCGATATTTTTCTTGAAAATAGAAAAAGAAGGTACATTTATGAATGTACATCACATGTCATTTTTCGAGGAACAATAATAAAATAATACAATAATTATAAGCTCAGTATTTTGGCTAATACAAAGTATGGCTAATTAAAAACAACTTGACGAGTGTAAACCGGAAGTGTGTGGGTTTCGAGCGCAGTGCATTATGGGCCGGTGGCCCGCGGACCGCAGAGTGAGAGATCTGATCCGTCAGTGAGGATGTGAGTGGGATCTGACGATATTATGATCTCCAGGAGCTGCTTTATTTCATCTAACAGGTACTGGAGAGGCACTACGGTGTTTGTGAGTGCGCGAGGCGCTTTAACGGAGCGGAAGCGGATGTTTATTGTGATTAGCGCTCAGGCTAACAGCGGCTGGTTACGTGGAAGCGCACAATAACAAACACAACACACCAAACTGCTGAATCTGCAGGAAAACCACCAGACATCACACACTGAAATGTGTAATTAGACGCCTGTGTGTCAGTTAAAGATGGAGTTATTAGCGCTGAGGTGATTTGTGTCGCTCATAACAGCTGGTTTTATGATGAATTATTATGTATAAATAATCATACATCTGTGAAATGGCATAAAGCGGAGGTTTGTGTCTCCAATTCACTTTTATAGTGATTAAAATGAGATATTCAGTGGGGTTGATAGGTTTCTGGGTGAAGAAGCGTCTATAAAACGATATAAATGAGTTAGTTAAGAGTTGAAGTGTGTTGATGATTGATATGTGGTTTGATTTGATCAGCTCTCTGCTGACATGACTCTGTCATGTGTCCTGTGTCTCATCCATTAAACATCATTCAATATGTCAGTATTTAGTATTGGACTGCATTTGGACACATTCAGTGCACTGGCATTTAATTATTTGGACATTTCTTGGTTTCATGCTAGAATCCCTGTTGATTTGGGCTGAAAGACATTGAAATATATATATATATAGGTCACAATGCCAAAAAACAGCGATTCATTTTCGATATAAAGTATAGTTTTGTATGTATTTGTGGAGTGAAATTTGATTAACATTAATCAGTTGAATCTAGCTATTTTTTCCAGTTGACATTTGACCCAAAATTCAAAAGATCAAATAAAAAAACAATTTAAATTATTTCCAAGAAATACTGCTGTTCAAGAAAAAATGTGGTCAGTTATGAGAAAAAAAAAAAACACGAATCCTGCAAACATGTCCAAGTGACATTTTATGTAACATTTTATGTTAACCCAAAATTATATGTAAAGAGAGCTTTTGGATGGGATTTAATTTATGTAAAATTGTATGTATGTATATATATATATATATATATATACACAAATACATTTTTAGTTTTAACTAAATTAGGTTCTGGGCAACAACAAAAAAATACTGCAGTTTTTATAAATTTTTATTATAATTAATTAAATTATTGACTTATTTATTTTTTGCCTAACAGTGAGAATTTGTAGAAAAATGTGCTCAGTTATCATAAAAATACTGCCAAAAATCAAATAAAAATCAGTTGAATATTGCAAACATATCCAGTTGACATTTAACCCCCCAATTTTTTTTTTTTTAAGTATTAATTTCCTTATGTAAAGGAAATTAATACTTTTTAAAATAATTTTTTAGTATTGTCCCACAGAAATCTGTGAGTGGAGTTGTTGACCGGCGTCTGTGGGACTCACTCAGGGGTGATTTGTGCTGAATGGATGTCTGGTTGGCGTGGGCTTTGTCTTGAGCAGCGTGGGCTCTTCCTGCTCTCTGACTCTGCAGCAGCTGAAGTCAAACCGCTGCTCACTCAAGTCAAACCTCAGCGCTTTCCGTTCTCGTTCTGAATGATTAGAAAGCAGACGTGTGCCGAGCAGATCTCTCCTTCACTCTAGTCCAGGCTCAGAGGCCAGTTTTCTCCGTGTCTGCTCACTCAGGTGTGAAATCTGCTCTGAAAATCTGATTAAACGGCTAAAAGGGATTCAGATCGCTGAGCTGCAGGACTTTAGGGGTGTGTGTGCATCTCATTTCATCTTCCTCTTAACTGTTTTCACTCCGACTCACTTGTTTTTGTGCTCGGTGTGGGCGGAACAGATATTGTGCTGAATGAATGAATCTCCTGTGTTTTTTTTTTGTCACGCTCAAACCTGTTTTCCATCATTCAACTGAAACGTTTAGTATTACACAGCTGTTTAACCCAATCTGACATTAGTTTGAAGGGAAATCTAGTGCTTTTCCTCTAAAGGACAGGTACTTCCTGTGCTGTCAGGAAGTTGATGTGTGTTCTTGCGATCTCCTTCCAGTGAGCCTCGTATGTGAGGGATCCGCAGTGATGTCCTCCAATCAGGGCTTGTCTCCGATCGCTCAGTCCAGCGGCCCCAGTGATGGGCTCTTCAGGAAGCCCAGGGACCCGTCGATGGCCCCCAGACACTATCGGACGGCACGCTCCTTACCGGACGTCTGCCCTAAAGAGCCCACCGGTGAGAGACCTAACACCTTCCGCTTAGAAAGCCCATTTCACGTGCTTTTGAAGGAGTTAATTGTAATTAGATGTTTTTTAGTTATTGTTCTGTATAACTGCAGTGTTATTATAGTATAATTAATTACTATATTATATATACTATAGCTTAGATTAGATTTTATTTCATATCTTCTGTTTTCAGTTTAATTACAGTTAAAGAAATGTATTGACTCTGTTGTGGTTTTGTCATGTTAATTTAATTTATTTTTAAATATGTTCATATGTGTCTATTTTTACTTTATTTTTTCTGGTAGTTTAGTATTCAAAGCAAACTTAATGAAAATGGGATATGTTGCCTTGGCAACTAGCTGAAATAAAATAAGTTTAAAATATAATAATAAATGCCAGTTTATTTTATTTTAGTACTTTGTTAAACTTATTTTATTTCAAAGACAGTTATTTGTCAAGGCAGCATTTATCATATGTCATTTTTACCAAAACCTATTTGACTAGTTTTAGTTTGTAGTAAATGAGAAATTAAAAAAAATATTTTTTTTCATTGTAGTTTTTTTTTTTTTACGTTTGCTTCTATTTCTATTTATTTATTTCAGTTAACATTTATTTTATTTTGAGTTACAACATTTTTGGGGGGTTTTAGTTGGTTATAATAGCTCTGTGTAACTGTCAGTCTAAAAGCCTTGTTTTGTAAAGTAAATAGTAAATGAGTCTTGCCCACCCCCTGTCGTGGTCTGCACAGGTGAGGGTCGTGCTCTCTGTGACGGGCCGTCCGTTGTGGCCGACCAGCACCGCTGGACTGTGTATAACTCTAAAGTGAACCTCCCTGCGGCCCTGAACGACCCCAGGCTGGCCAAGAGAGAGTCGGACTTCTTCACTAAGACGTGGGGCCTGGACTTCACCGAGACCGACGTCATGCCTTCATTCTACCTGCCCAACATCAGCCGAGAACACTTCAGCTCCTACCTGCAGGAGACGGCTCAGGTGACGGCAGCGTCTCAATTATTCACACACTGCCTTCTGAAACCAGTCCCTGCACCGTCTACATAGACACGATCATCACAACTCATAATCACTGGTTTGCCTCTGACGCTCTAATAAGCTCTAATGTTTTCTAATTAAAATCATTCTTTATAATCTAAATAAGACTGAAATAACATATGGATGGAAAAACTTAAAATGAAAAAATTAAATTAAAATTAGAAACTGAAATAAAATGATATTGTATAGAATTAGAATTGCTTGCTTGGTACTGATACAATACATCTAATTTGAAGTACTAAAATTACTAAAACTAAAACTGAATTAAAGGTAAATAGAAATATATAAAACTAATACAAATGACAAAAGCGCATAAAATTACAAAAATTAAAATAAAAGCTGAAATTATAAAAAATAAAGCTCATTTAAAAGTATATAAAAATACTATAATAGTATAGAAATATTACTTCAATAATAATGTAATCTAGTTGAAAATATTAGTATAAGTACACCATAATAGTATAAGTAGTAATATATTAAATAATAATAGTATTATATAAATAATACCACCAATAATCATAGCCAACATATAGCACAAACAAATATTGAGTAAAATTGTTTCCGTGGTAACTAGCTTGGACTGAAATTGCTAAAATGTAAACTAAAATTGAAATGACAAAGCAAAGCTAAATAAAAATAATTAAGAAGATAATAAAAACGACAAAAGCATATAAAATGATTAAGTTAAACTAATTTAAAAGAGTAAATATATAATAAAAGCTTATTCATAATATCAATGCATACTATAATAATGTACAAATAATACTAGAATAACAACCAACACAGCACATAAATTAAAATAGATGATTTTAAAATCAGCTTTGTTGCTGTCTATGTAGGCATCTCTCTAGGGTTGTTGGTAACCTGACAGAGTGTTAATAGACACTGAGGGTCTTGTTCTGTTCCCTGTCAGCTCTTGAGCTGGAGAAGTGTCTATGTGGTCTGGGTTGGTTGTGTTTATCTCTCACACTCGTGAGAACTCGGGCTGGGCTCCAGACGATGGCAGGCTGTTTGTCTCTGTGGTTTTCTGAAGGTTACGTGACTCTGTTTTTCCACCGGTGACGGGAGTTTTTAGTCGTCAACGCACCGGCATCGGAAAGTCAGAATCTATTTTGTAAATGTTTCTGTCGAGGGTCTCAACTGTTTGTTTGTGTGTCTCAGAGGGAGAAGATTCACGAGCGCTGTAAGAACATTTGCCCGAGCAAAGATGATCTGTCAGTGCCCACCATCACCAATAATCACGGTACCGTTGAGTTTTGACAATAATGAAGTTGGCATCAGTGTTCCAGCATACAAACATACACTTAAAATCTGTATTATGATTGGAGGAACTTGTGTTTGTGGCTCATTTGTCTTGTAGATAAAGCCAGAGCTGAACTGGAGCAGGTGCCCAAGGTGAGAACTCAAGCTTTAAACCACATTCAGTTTCTCCATGCAGAAATCTTCCAGAACAGGCCTGCCAGGAGGTGGTGAAGTGATGATATTCACTTAAAGTTTGAACAAATTAAGTTTTATTGATCAGAAGTGGCTGTAAAGACACACATAATGTTATGTAAAGATTACCATTTCACATAAATGCTGTTCTTTTGAACTTTTTATTCATCAAAGAATCCTGAAAAATTAATGCATCACAGTTTCCACAAAAATATGAAGCAGCACAGCTGTTTTCAACATCGATAATAATCAGAAATGTTTCTTGAGCAGCAAATCAGCATATTAGATTGATTTCTGTGACTCTGAAGACTGGAGTAATGATGCTGAAAATTCAGCTGTGCATCACTGGAATCAATTACATTTGACAATATATTCACATAGAAAACAGTTATTTTAAACTGTAATTGTATTTTACAATTTGACTCTCTTTACTGTATTTTTTTATCAAATACATGCAGAAGAGAGACTTGCTTCAAAGATAGATCCGCTTTAGACCAAAGTATGAAACGGTGTTTGTCATCTTTACTTGAAGAGGTTTATGAAATCCCTGTGGAGAAAACGAATGGAAAGTTCTTCTGGATCTGAGTCTGCTTGAAAAGCGTGTGTCACTGTTGCTCTCTTGTTTTAAAAGGGCAAAAGTTTCCATGCCTCTTGACTTTCTTCTCTCTTGGTCTCCCTCAGATCTTCATGAAGCCTGAGTTTGTTCTGAATGATCCAGCCACGTTTAACGCCGTGTTGCCATGGTCTCACTTCAGCGTCGCCGGGGGCAAGAACAGCCGAGATGTTGCATCGTCACGGTTACTGCAGGAAAAGGTGCCAATCTGTCATTAATTGGTACCATATGTCATCACTAGCAATCAGTGTTATATTAGTAAGATTACAATACTATAATAGTTTCTTGATAAAAAAATTTAAAAAATCATTTAATTTAAATTTTTTTTTTTGTGGTAATTTTGTTGTGGTTTTGTAATTTTTATTAGTTTATTTAAATTTGCCTATAGTTTATATTAACTTTTATTTCAGTTGTAGATATTTTATTGCATCAAGTCAATTAAAATGAAAACAATTGCTTTGATAACTAGCTGAAAAAAAAACAAATTATATTTTATTTCAGTTAAATTTTATTTTATTTCAAGTACAAAATTGTATAATTTTTTAATTATAATAAAACAATAAAATATTTATTATTTTAATAAAAATAATATTTGCTTATTTTGTTTATTTATTTTATTTTTATAAAATATGCCAATATGCTAATTTTAAAATTTAATTGTTTTATACTTATTCTTCAATGTAAATATTAACAAATTAGGCATTTCTCAATTAAATATTTCTTCTAGTTTTTAAGTAGCCCTAAACATCAAGAGACATAAACAGTCCTACAATTAAAAGCAAATAATTATGAACAATTTAGCAAATGAAAACAATAGTCTGGCAGAACATCCCATAATGATAAGCTCTAAATGCAACAAACGTATGTCTGTGTGTAGTTGAGTCACTATTAGTATTAATTTTAATATGCCTTTATGGATTTTATTTAATTTGTTTAGTTTCAGTTTTAGGTATTTTAGGATATAAAGTTAAACTAAATTTAAATGAGAAATTACTCTTGACTAACTGAAATAAAAAATATATATATTTCAGGTAAGTTGTATTTTATTTCAAGTAACAAATTAAGTTTTTATTATTATATTTAAAAAATAATACTAACAAAAATATTTATTTTTAATAAAAAACAAATTCATTTATTTTTTTATGGTTTGAATTTTAGTTCACTGTAAAAAACCTTGCTACTAATACCAGGACCCCCCCCCCCCCCCCCCCCCCCCCAATATACCTCTTTTTGGGGGATAATGCCAATATGATAATTTTAATACAATATTTTTTTATATATATAAATATTAACAAGTGAAGTATTTCTCAATTAAATATTTCTTTTGTTGTTTTTCAAGTAGGCCTAAACATTCAAGATAAGTAAACAGTCCTATAATTAAGACATAACACAAATAACAATGAACAATTAAACAAATAAAACAGTAGTACAAGTACATAAATGAAGTGAAGAGTCTATCCCATGGTAAAAGGCTGTGAATCTCTGTCTGTGTGCAGTTGAGTCACTATCTGGACGTGGTGGAGGTGAGCATCGCTCGGCAGATCTCTCTCCGCTCCGAAGCCTTTTTCCACGCCATGTCATCACAGCATGAGCTCCAGGACCGTCTGCGAGAAACGGCGGACGCCGTGGCCAAGCTCCGCGCGCGCACCGCCGCCATCGACCGTGTAATGTGCCGCGGGCCGCTGCGAGCGCTGCGGGACGCCCTGACCCACAACAACTGCATTAAACTACACAACAAACTCAAGCTGATGGCCGCCGTGCACCAGACGCAGCCAACGGTGCAGCTGCTCCTCTCCACCTCAGAGTTTGTGGGGGCCCTGGAGCTCATCACCACCACCAAAGAAGTGCTGCAGCAGGAACTGCAGGGGATTCACAGCTTCAGGTGTGCAAACACGCATATGCACACGCTAACCAGGAAACATACTAGGAAAGCAGGAACGTGCAATGCATGCCGCTTATTTCCTGCTATTTGTGTCCGCAGGCATTTGGGTTCTCAGCTCTGTGAGATGGAGAGGTTGATCGATAAAATGATGGTGGCTGATTTCTCCACGTACGCTCAGAGCGATCTCAGTCGACCCTTTGAGGAGGACAGTCAGGTCCTGGAGAAGGTCAGACTCTTTCATGTGTCACCAGGAATCAAATGTGCCTTTATCTTCTGAAATAAAAGGGGTCATTGTAGTGTGACAACATACCGTAACTCTCACAGCACACATAACTTCCTCCTAAAAGAGCATTTATCAAAGCTAAACTACAACAATGTATTCGGTATATAACAGGTTTAAATACATGTGGATGTATCTTACTTAAAATTTAAGTTTGGGATCAGTGAGTTTTTTTTTTTTTTTTAATCTCTTCTGCTCACCAAGACTGCATTTATTCAATCAAAAATTTATGACAAATTTTGAAATTTTATTACAAGTTAAAATAGTTTTCTATGTGAATATATTGAATATTCACATTTCTGATACATTTCTGATTATTATCAATGTTTAAAACAGTTGTGCTGCTTCATTTTAGTGGAAACCTTGAAAATAAATATTTTTCAGAATTCCTTGATGACTAGAAAGCTCAAAAAACAAGCATTTATTTAAAATAGAAGTATTTTGTTGCATTATAACTGTCTTTACTGTCACTTTTGATCAATTTAATGCATCCTTTCTGAATCAATCGAAACAATTGAAAATAAACACTCACTGACCCCAAATGTTTGAACAAAAAAAATAAGAGAGAAAAATTACGCTTTTTTTTTGTCACATGAAAACCCAGATTATTTCCAAATACGTCTCGTCAAATGCGAAACTGAATTTGTGAGTAAATGTCGAAGTTGCACATGAATTGTTTGAAGCAGACCACAGCAGCGGTTTCCAGTGCCCAGGTGTGAATGCATTTAGCCCTGTAAATCGTATCATGTGACTGCACTGGGTAAATCAGGTCATGAATTTGTTGGATGTGGGCCAGTGTAGGTTTGAGGTTACAGTGTGAGATCTTCTTATACAGGTCACAGAGCAGCCTGCAGCATCAGGAAAGGTTGGTCACGCTCCAGATCCCACGCCGACCAGCAAAACAAACCGCCGCTTGCATTTAATTTCCTTAATGAAAGTACAAAACCACAGACGATGATCATGAAAGCTGATTCATTGTAATTGGAAATCAAATCAAGACAATCTCAGCAGCATGTGTTACGGGAGATGATTTAATTTGATTATAAGTGTGTGTGTGTGTGTATCACAGGATCGCTTGCAGTCTCTGGTTTTTGGCCTGTTGAGACAGAGGAAGCTGGATTTCCTGGACATCTACAGCGAGGAGATGGTGCGTGCCGCCAAGAACGTCGTTCGACAGGTACAGCACATGACCGACAAACGAGACGGAGCAGAAATGTGGAAAGACAGATCAAAAATTAATGTTTCTCTTTCTTCCCTGCAGTGTGTTGTGAAGTCTGTGTCGCAGATCAGTGAGATCGATGCAGACGCTGTCAAGTAAGTTATGAACATATGTGACCCTGGACCACAAAACCAGTCTTAAGTGTCAGTTTTTTAAAACTGAGATTTCTACATCGTCTGAAAGCTGAATAAATAATCTTTCCATTGATGGATGGTTTGTTAGGATCGAACAATATTTGGCTGAGATACAACTGTTTGAAATTCTGGAATCTGAGGGTGCAAAAAAATCTAAATATTGAGAAAATCGCATTTAAAATTGTCCAAATTAAGTTCTTAGCAATGCATATTACTAATCAAAAAATAAGTTTTGGTATATTTACAGTAGCAAATTTACAAAATATTTTCATGGAACATGATCTTTACTTAATATCCTAATGATTTTTGGCATAAAAGAAAAATTGATAATTTTGACCCATACTGTGTATTTTTGGCTATTGCTACAAATATACCTGTGCTACTTAAGACTGGTTTAGTGCTCCAGGGTTGCATATGTATTCAGTGTAAATATGACAGCCATGTTTATCCCAGCTGACGGTGTGTGTCTGTGTGTGATGTAGGTTTCATGAGCAGATGCGCTTGATGACGTTTCATCAGTGGTTTGATCTGCTGCTGGATATTTTTGAACACTTCATCCTGTTCCTCAAGAGGATCAAGGTAACGCAACTTATATTCTTTAAGACATTCAGCAAAATCCCTGAAAAAAAACACACAATATGTGTCTTAAAGTACTTTTTGAGCAGCCAATGACATTCAGAATGCTTCACTCAGTTCATGTTTTAGTTTGTCATCTAATATTTTTTATTTTGATATTGATATTTGCAGTTTTCTTGTTAATTTTAGTTTAAGTTTTCATCATTTTGTGCTTTTGTCATTTTTTTTATTATTAATATATTTTTTATATTTTTTAAATATTTTTATTTAGCTTAAATTTATTTTTAAGTTTTAGTAATTTTAACTTGAACTTTCAGTTAGTTTGCCAATAAATCGTTTCTAATTTATGTTCATTCATCTAATATTTAGATTTTATTTTGATATTTTAATTTTACATAAAGTTACATATTTTATTAATAAATTAATTTTTTAAATTTCATTTTAGTCCTAAAACTTGTTTTATTTCTGTTGATTTTTCACGTTTCAAATTTATTATATACTATTAATATTTTATATTATTTTTAGCTTTATTTTAGTTAGCAAAGTATTTTTAATATTTTTTTAGTTTAACTGTTTTTAACGATAACAGCACTGTTAAAGATGCATTTGAAGAGCTGCATTACCCTTGAGATGCATGATCAAGATTCCTCAGTAATACAGTTGTACTCAGACTCACTGGTGTTTGTTTTAGGCTACGCTCAGCGCCATCCGCAACGTGGTGCTGGAGGTGCTGGACAGCAGCCAGAGGAGTCGGCTAGCAGACGTTTCCTCGGCAACCAATCATTCTGACGGCAGGACCAATGAGGACGAAGAGGAGGAGGACTCTGGAGGCGGGGAAGCGGAGCTGGCGTATCTCACGCACGAGGGGCTGTTCATTAGCGATGCGCTGAATGAAGCGGAGCAGCGCAGTAACGCGGCAGCACATGCGCAGACAAGAGCGCAGACGCGCACAGATGCCTGCGGAAGTGACTCGGCCTCCGCAACCACCGAATCCTCCTCCAGCAGGGAACACAACTCCAACACTACCTCCTCCCTGCCCATAGGGGGCGCTGCTGCGATGTGAGTTATACTGCATGCTGTTTTCATTACAGAAACATGCTATATAAAGCATACCCTTCAAAAGTCTGGGGTGAGAAAGATTTTTTTTAAAAGATATGCATACGTCTGTTCAAGAAATATGCATTAATCTTATCAAATGTGACAAAGTATTCTATTTTAAGTAAATGCTGTTCTTTTGAACTTTTTATTCATCAAAAAATACTGAAAAAAATTGTGCTTACCATTGTCCTTACAAGAATTGCCAATAATTGGTGAATCATCTTTTTTTTTTTTTTTTTCATTACAGTAATGGGAATTTGGCCATAAATATGAAAATAAAATAATGCCACTATGAATAAAAATTGTAATGGTTTTAAACATAGACTTATTTCTTATATTTCTATTTGTTTATTTTTCTGTTGGGGCTGAAATACAGCCTGGACATGTACTTTATTTGTTTCCCCTTTATATGACCTCTTTAAGATTCTTTGTGTGACACTGTGAATCAGCCTCAGATTTGAAGACCATGAAAATATTGTAAATATTTTCCATCCCTGTGGCAGCAGTGAGGACGTGATGCCGTCTGATCTGGAGTTGGGTCGGGTGGCCAATAACGCTCAGGAGCTGCTATACACGGCCTCAGACGTCAGTCACGACCGCTGCATCAAAGTGCTCATGACGCGAGCCAAGGTAAACACACGACACACACACACCTGAACTGGTTTGATTACTGTATGGGATCGCTGCTTTCAAATCTACCACCGAATTCCTTCCGCCTCACCCTGTCTGAGTTACGTAACGCTGACAGCTGTTGGTGTGTGTGTGTGCACAGGACGGCTCTCTGGAGCGCCTGAGCTCATCAGAGTTCGTGTGTTTGAGTCAGGCGGTGGAGTCGTTCGTCTCGGACACGGAGGAGCTGTGTGGCCGGCGCAGCGTGAGCCTGAGGGGGGCGCTGCAGAGTCAGGCCTACCGCTTCGTGCAGCGCTTCCACGAGGAGCGCAAGACTAAACTCAGGTACGGCTGCTGTCAGTGAAGGAGAGCTCAGAGCTGTCAGAACTCAGTGAGTCACGGTTGGTTGTGTGTGTGCAGTCTGCTGCTGGATAATGAGCGCTGGAAGCAGGCCGAGGTCCCGGCTGAGTTTCAGGATCTGGTGGACTCCATCGCTGACGGACGCGTCACGCTGCCTGACCGCAAACCCACTGGTAATAAATCCTCCTTTACTGTTGCAGTTTATTTGGCTTTAATAAAGGTATTTTCAGGAATCCAGATTTCTTTTCTTTTTTTTCATAAATAATTATACAATAATAATAATAATATTATAAAATAATAAAAATATTTATTATTATTATTACTAGGGTCCAAGGACAGGAAGCCCAGTGACTTTCTGTTTGTCGATGGGCAGAAGTATGCTGTGGTTGGGTGAGTTTTCAGCGCTGGAGCTTCATTTCACTGCTTGTTCTCTCTAGTCCCTATTGTGACCTTTAACCTTTGTGTGCTGTGACAGGACGGTGCTGCTGCTGATCCGGATGTTTCTGGAGTACTGCCAGTGTGTGAACGACATTCCCTCCATCACCACCGACATCCTCACGCGCCTCGCCGACCTGCTCAAGGTGTGTGTGTGTGTGTGTCTGTCTGTCTGTCTGTCTGTCTGTCTGTCTTTCTGTCTGTCTGTGTGGTGTGTGTGTGTGTGTGTGATGCTCAGTTCGTTCAGCTGCAGGTTGCACTGTGACATCACTTGACTGACAGGTTGTGCTTTGTTTCCGTGGCGACAGCACTTCAACTCCCGCAGCTGTCAGCTGGTGCTGGGGGCGGGAGCTCTGCAGGTGGTCGGCCTGAAAACCATCACCACCAGAAACCTGGGTGAGAAAACATGCACCACAACATCTCAGACCCAACAGGAATGATATTTACCAAAGCGCGCACAACGCTGAATCTGACAGCAAAACCTCATTTGTCTAATGCCTTTCACAGGGTTACTGTGGGTCCTTAAAGGGTTATTCCACCCAAAAATGAAAATTAGCCCATGTTTTACTCACCCTCAAAGCATCCTAGCTGTATGACTTTCTTCTTTCAGACGAATCCAATCAGAGTTATATTAAAAACTTTTCCCTTGCTCTTCCAAGCGTTTGAATGGGAGTAAGCGCATGTTTTTCTTCAACAGTCCAAAAATAGTTAAATAAAGTGTGCGCATCCATAAATAAAACGTGCCTCACATGGCTCCGGGGGGTGAATGTAGTGAATCCATGCGTTTTTGTTCTAAACATGTTCTCACTTCAGCTGACTGTCATACATGCAAGATAAATAAATAAAGGGTTAGTTCACCCAAAAATTAAAATTCTGTCATTAATTACTCATCCTCATGTTGTAATTAATGACAGAATTTTCATTTCAGTCATGGGTGAACTAACCCTTTAAAAAGTCCTGCATTGTGTATAAAATCTAAAATTTTGGTTGCACAATAAACTCTATCTGGCATTTAATTCAACACAATTCAGTGTAAAGCAAAGACATTATTCAACACACTTAGTATATAGATTTTAGCATCAGAACATTAAAGTCCATTGCCTGTCTTTAAACAAGGTATCATATTTGCAAAAATCCCATCGACCTCTAATTCATATATATTGATATTTGACCCTCTAACTGTAGCACTCTCTATTCTAATTCTCTAAAAAAAACACTAGCTTCTCTATCAATTTTGGATGTTGTCAGAGTCGTGTGTGTGTGTGTGTCCTCAGCTCTGGCGTCTCGCTGTCTTCAGCTGGTGGTTCACTACATCCCTGTGATCCGAGCACACTTTGAGACCAGACTGCAGCCCAAACAGTACAGCATACTGAGACACTTCGGCCACATCACCAAGGTAGACAAGTGTACATCCACAAAGCACTCAGCTGCACGCCCTAACAGCTGTTCTTACCCTCGGTGTTGACTCTCTCTTCAGGACTATAATGATCACATCGCAGAGATCTCGGCTAAACTAGTGGCCATCATGGACAGCATGTTTGAGAAGGCTCTGTCTAAGGTGGGTTTGCACCTCTGTGATCTCTGTGATGTTTGTGTGGTTTATCACGGCTGAAGCGTGTTTGTTCTCTGCAGTATGAGGTGAAGGCCCCGATGCCGTCTGCGTGTTTGCGTAACGTGTGTAAACAGATGGCCAAAATGCACGAGGCCATTCATGAACTCTTACCGGAGGAGCAGACGCAGGTAAGACTTCACACGTGATGTTTGAGCCGTCAGCGTGAACCAAGATTATAAACTCATGGTGTGTGTTTGTGTGTAGATACTGTTTCTCAAGATAAACGCCGGCTTTAAGCTGCATCTGAAGAGACAATTAGCACGGCTGGGAGTCATCAATGACGGCGGACCTCAGTATGGGTGAGTGTGTGTGTGTGTGTGTGTGTGTGTGTGTGTGTGTGTGTGTGTGTTTTACAGCAATGAGAATCACCAGTGACTATGACAATTACAAAAATAGGCTTCATTTTATAGAAAATGGTATGTGCTGTAGTGTATCTTTTATTTTGCATATTTTTAAAAAAATTATATAAATGCAAATGTGTGTGTGTGTGTGTGTATGTATACATATATATATATATATATATATATATATATACTTTTTTTTAATAGTTCAAGTTATAAAAATGATCCTGTTCAAAAGTTTACATCCCCTTGATTATTAATACTGTGTTGTTGTTACCTGAATGAGCCACAGCTGTTTTTTTTTTTAGTGATACTTGTTCATGAGTCCCTTGTTTGTCCTGAACAGTTATATAATTATATAATAATAATATATAATTAATATTATTTAAATTTTTTCTACTTTTATTTTAGTTTAGTTCTACTTATATATTTTTTATTATTTCTTTAATATTTATTTTACATATAATGAATATATATTAATAACGAGTATATTTTTACTATTATTTCCGGTTAGTCTTTTATTACATTGAAGTGTTTTTTCTTTGAATCCTGAGACGTGATTTGTTCTTGATGAGATGAGCTCGTGGTCTTCCTCTCTCTGCAGGCTGGTGATGGTGGACGTGGCGTTTTACTCTGAGAACGTGCAGGCTCTGCGCTCTCTGGAGCGTCTGGACTTAAACATGCCGGAGATCTGGGAGCAGAAAAGGTGATGACGGACAGCTCGTCCCGGCAAATCAGGCCTCTCCGTTACGCCTGCCATCACGGTGACCAGCTCCGAGGTCATTGGATGAACAGACTCGGGACTCGAGGTCTGGCTTGTTTTAATACCTCTGTGACACTGGAATGATCCAGCAGTGCTCCTTCCCCAGTCACTGACGCGTGCTCTTCACCTGTGACTGAGAGACTCCTGTGCTAACAGGACAGATTTCTTACGGAGACCAAATCAGGACAAGCTGGAATGCAGCTAGGAATTGTGGGGAAATTGTTTTGTTGTCGGAGACGCGTCCTTAGTGCCTCCTTCAGTACCGCCACTACAGTGCAACTCTCCATTCATGTGCAATTCTGTCTGATTATTATTGTTGTTATTATTGCTGAATTATTTAATCACAGAGGAATCAAGGAATGGTTATTTATTTTAATTGATTTTGATGTTGGTTGATCAATCATGTTTTTGTTTTTTTTCACATAAAGCTTTCAGGTGATAACGGCCGGTTGGAGAATCAGTACTAAAAAGGGTTTTAAACACATTTTGCTGACTTGTTCTCTGATTTTCCACCAACATGAATATGATTTTAATGGCTGCTTTTGGTTTTCATGTTCAGAGTCGCCGAGTTGATGTATTAAAACTCTGGAGGGTTAAAGGACAAGGATTCTAGTCCATGTTTATCGGGAGAATCTGACTAATTAAATGAAGCCTACTTTATATGGTCTGCATGGAGAAGATCTGCTGTACTCAACTTCATACTCTTCAACAAAATCAGATAAAGCCTTTTACAAGAAGCTGGCTTAGATTAGTGCTGTCACATGATTAATCACAGCCACAATAAACGTTTTTGTACATAATATATGTGTGTACTGTGTATATTTATGTATAAATACACACACATTCATATATATATTAAATATATTTATATAATATATAAATTATGTGAATATTAATATATGCATGCAAATATTTTCAAAATATATACTGTATGTGTGTGTATTTATATATGCATAATAAATATGCACAGTGCACACGCATATATTACATAAAACTTTTATTTTGGATGCGATGAATCGTTTGACAGCACTAGTTTTGATACAAAAACTCTTCAAGATATTGGTTGCACTGACTCCCAGCACCCTCTTATGCTAAATTATGAAATGTAATTGAAGTCAGAGGAGAAAGCTTCTGTATTCATGCAAAGATTCAGCCAAGTCTTAAAATGAAAGAATTCTTCATGAAGATGTATCATAACTTCTTGTCCATGCAGACTAGAGCATTAACTCGTTTTCTCCAGCATCCACAGTATTACTGTAGCCCCGCCTCCTCTCCAGTCTAATTTGAATAAATCGAGGCCTGTGATAGGTTGGTGTAAATGGAGACTGTTTTTAAATCACATATTGTTTTGCTGTGAGCTATCGTTGACGGTGGGCTTCTGTTCAGAAGGATCCACGTATCGCTTTATTTAACACTCGTTCTGTCCGGTTCAAAAGTGCCTAACCTTTTATTTGGTATCAAAAACGTCTCAAACTGTACATCTGTGGGCTACAGTGCCGTGTGTGTGTGTGTGTGAGAGAGAATGAATGAGTGAGTGAGTGTTTCGAGGGCCCTTGTTGCGGCAAAGAAATATACTGATGGGAAACTCTTGTGGCATGCTTGACCTTTTAAAATGTGGCACTTTTTATTATTAATAAAGCCACAGTGAACATAAATAGTGTTGTTGGTTTTTGCATATTAATTGTGGGCTGTGTTTCCAAATCTAGCTATTCCTTCATAACATCTTTGGGCACCACAAAAGAGCAAATGAAGAGTTCATTTGCAAAAACAGATAACTCCGTTTTTAAAAGTGCTCAAGAATCATGTTTTTTTTTTTTTTTTTTTTAATCCTGCATTCTAGTTAATATCAATAAAAGTGCAATTGGGTTATTTTGATTAAATAATAACTAAAAGAATACAGCTAACTAACACAATAAAACAATAAAAGCATAACACAATAAAAAAAACATGATTTATGAAAATATACAGTTATCCGTTTTTGCAGATAAACTCTTCAAATGTAAATCATATTAGTCTTAAAATTAATTTGCAATTTCAATCAGTACAATTCAGTTAATTATTTATTCATATTAATTAAATAGTTATTTATTTATCATTACATCACACGCACACACAAACACTGTTTGGGATCCAGAAAACTTTTATTTTAAATTTCATCCTAAACGTTTTTTGGAGACCTCTATTCTATCTCGTCTTTCTGTTTCCGGTTGGGATCAGGCCGTAGAAATGGCTCAAGGCAAACAGAAATTTAAAGCGCAGCGACCCGGAGGAGCTAAAAAGCAACAACACAAGCCGAAAGGACTCAAGAAAGGAGGTAAACATCGTTGTGTTCTCGAACAGACGAATATTCTGAACGTAAAACAGCGTTAAATACATATTTCGTATTAGCAGCAGAGCTAACGCGCTAGAGCGCGCATGCGCAGTTCAGTGTGCTCGCAGTGACGTGTCTTCTGATCCTCTTTATTCCAGGAAGGATCATCGCTCCCAAAAAAGCTCAAGTGGTCCAGCAGCAGAAACTGAAGAAGGTAAAGGTCCAGTTGGTTTTTGAAACCAGTCTGCGTCAGATAATAGCGGTTTGATTGGTGTGTTTGTGTTTGTGGTGCAGGGTTTGGAGGTGGCCATCAGGAACAGGATTGAACAGGAAGTCACACAGAGGGCCAGCACGTCCCTTCACAAGAAACTGAGTGTGCTGAAGACTCCCGCGGCGAAGAGCGGCACAGCTGGACCTTCAAAACCAGCTGCTGGATCATCCAAGCCCGACTGATGAGATGAGAGGCAAACACTGGAGTCTGCTGTACCGCCGCTAGATGGCGCCTCGATATTAAAAGCTGATGTTTGAACAGATCTTACATATGTACAACAGGCCATAGATGTATATGTCTATGCAACAGGCCATGATCTTTTAGACTGTGTTTATTTTTATATAATAAAACGCGAAAGTATTGATAGGGTTCATAATATCAACAATTTTTTGTCATGGGAAAGCACCACTGATTTTTATTTTAATCTAGTTGATTTCATGATTATATTACTATAATTATATGTGACCCTGGACCATAAAACCAGTCTTAAGTGTCATTGTTTCGAAATTGAGATTTAGACATCATCTGAAAGCCGAATAAATGAGCTTTCCATGGATGTATGGTTTGTTAGGATCTGACAATATTTGGCTGAGATGCAACTATTTGAAAATCTGGAATCTGAGGGTGTAAAAAAGTCAAAATATTGAGAAAATCACCTTTAAATGGTATATTTACAGTAGCAAATTTACTAAATATCTTCATGGAACATGATCTTTACTTAATATCCTAATGATTTTTGGCATAAAACAAAAAAATTATGATTTTGACCCATACAATGTATTGTTGGCTATTGCTACAAATATACTTGTGCTACTTAAGACTGGTTTTGTGCTTCAGGGTCACATATATCTTTTTCCACTGGTAAGCAGTCGCACTCACATACTTTCTTAGGCTGCGAGTGTAAAATCCCTGAAGGTTTTCCTGTGTTCAAGGACGTTCTGTTTATTCCCTGCCTGCTTTCTTTGTTCAGCCTCGATTGTCTGGCGACCTTGAGTTTCCAGATCTCTGATTGGCTCTCAGCATGTGATTGACTGCAAAACACTTCCATTTTGACCCAAATAACTTTATTAGGTTTAAAGATTTAAAGGCAAAGTTAGTATATCCTACTAAGCTATATTCTGCCTGACTGTGGCTCATGCATATCTACAGATTAACTACAGATCTAGTCTAGGCCTCAGATACACAGGGTTTGACAGCACAGTGTGTCTCACAGGATTTTGAGAGGCTGCTGGCTGTAAGAGGAGCGCAGGAAACGAGGGAATGAGTCTTTAGCCATCAGGGAGAAGATGCGTTGCTGAGCCTCATCGAACGTGTCCGCTGTGGGGTCCTCCATCAGCCCCATCAACGCCTCGCGGGTCTCACTGTCCAGATTCACCTGAGAAACACATCGTATATGAGAGTGAACTGTCAAGAACATGCCTGGGATGCATTTCGCTTCAATTGCCATTAATTGTAATATTGCAGTGAGATTTTTTTTTTTTTGTCTGATAACAGCCAGTGCTCCACACTGAGATCTGATCTGATCATCATCCAGTCTGTCTGGAATCACATGAAGAAACTGAGACAGACTAAATCCAGAAGAACTGATGTAAAAAATAATGTCATAAATAGATTTTCTTTATCAATTAACCTCTATTAACTAAATTAAATCAGCATTTGTTGTCGGGCTCCTTGTGCAAACAAAAAATCTCACTGGATTATTACAATTAATAGCTAAATGAATGTTTGGAAATGTAAACATATTTCCCACTGACACTCAAAATATAGAAATTACTGATTTAAAACCATTGTTTTAGCTGCTGAAAATACTAGTGTTCTAATCATTTTGACCACCACTGTGTTTAAATACATCATTATACAGATTTATATGAAATACATTTATTTTGTATTATATTTTAGTAATTTTTAGAGTAATACAGTGCAATCTATATACAGGTGCATCTCAAAAATATTATTTCAAAAAGTGAAACTTTCATATATTCTAGATTATATTATTATTGAAACATAATCTTTCAAAAGTTTTGTTTTAATTTTTATGATTAGAGCTTATAGCTCATGAAAGTCAAAAATCCAGTAACTCAAAATATTAGAATATTTACATTTGAGTTTCAATTAATGTCCATCTCTACAGTATAAATTCCGGGTATCTCTTGTTGTTTGAAACCACAATAATGGGGAAGACTGCTGACTTGGCAATGATCCAGAAGATGAACATTGACGCCCTCCACAAAGAGGGTAAGTCACAGAGGGTCATTACTGAAAGGGCTGGCTGTTTACAGAGTGCTGTATCAAAGCATATTAAATGCAAAGTTGACCGGAACAAAGAAATTGTGCAGGAAAAGGAACAAGCAACGGGGATGACCGCAAGCTTGAGAATACTGTCAAGCAAAGCTGATTCAAACACTTGGGAGAGCTTCACAAGGAGTGGACTGAAGCTGGAGTCAGTGCATCAAGAGTCACCACGCTCAGACGTCCAAGCCACTTCTGAACCAGAGACAACATCAGAAGCGTCTTACCTGGGCTGTGGAGAAAAAGAAATGGACTGTTGCTCAGTGGTCCAAAGTCCTCTTTTCAGATAAAAGTAAATTTTGCATTTCATTTGGAAATCAAGGTCCCAGAGTCTGGAGGAAGAGTGGAGATGCACAGAATCCATGTTGCTTGAAGTCCAGAGTGAAGTTTCTGAAGTCAGTGATGATTTGGGGTGCCGTGACATCTGCTGGTGTTGGTCCAGTGTGTTTTATCAAGTCCAGAGTCAATGCAGCCATCTACCAGGAGATTTTGGAGCACTTTATGCTTCCATCTGCTGACAAGCTTTATGGAGATGCAGATTTGCTTTTCACCTGCCCACAGTGCCAAAACCACTTCCAAGTGCTTTGCTGACCATGATATTACTGTGCTTGATTGGCAACATGCCTGACCTGAACCCCATATGGAATATATTTTCAAGAGAAAGATGAGAAACAGTGGATCTAACAATCCAGACGATCTGAAGGCTCAATAGTGCCTCAGTGCCACAGGCTGATCGCTTCCATGCCATTCCTCACTGACGCTGGAGTTTGTGCTGAAGGAGCCCCGGCCAAGTACTGAGTGCTTAAATCAACATACTTTAAAGAACTGGAACTTTTCTGTTTGGCAAATCATTTTTTAGTTTGATCTTTTGAAATATTCTAATATTTTGAGTTACTGGATTTTTGACTTTCATGAGCTGTAAGCTCTAATCATCAAAATTAAAACAAAAACAACTTTTGGAATGTTTTACTTTACATGATGTAATGAATCTATGAAAGTTTCACTTTTTGAAACGTAAAAAAAAATATATATATATTCTAATTTTTTTAGATGCACCTGTAATGAAAATCAAAATAATTATACAAAAGTATATGATGTAAATGTAATAAAATTGTAATAAATTAAAACAAATTTGTTTATAAATTAATTAATTTAGATTCATTATATTAATAATTAATTATATTTAAACATTAAATATATTATCACAAACAAAAAAATAGACATACTGTAAGGTGGGGTATGCATTTTTTCAAAAACGCTTGACACAACGCCTAAACACTTTTAAGGGGCGCGTGTCTACTTATGATGCAGAGGAGAGCGCGCTCAGTGCACTTGACTGACATTAGCCCAGCCGAGGGATGACAGAAAGATGGAGATACTACTACAATTTTTTTTTTTTTTTTTAATTCGCCCTGGTCTAGAGTATCTGCGTTCATCTCTCACCTCCCGAGGAGCATCAGGGTTGATGAACTGGTTGTAGATGTTCTGGGCTTTTGCCGGCAGTCTGGACCCGGATGCGCTCTTGTACTCTTCACAGGCCAGCCAGAACTCCAGGTTCTCCTCGCTGAACTCGGAGCGCAGGAACCAGCGGAACGCCTGGATGCCCGCTGCGCAGATACCATTGAACGCTAATTAAGCGAGTTCAGTTTAGAGAAGAGAAGAGAAGGGAACTCAGTGAGTCAAATCATTAAGAAAGTCTTCTCACGCTTGCTGTTGAGCAGAGACTCCAGGTCCTGAGGCAGCTTCTCCTCATGCGCTCTGAAGAAAAAAGTAGATGCTTTTTATTACTTAGTTCAGCTTGTTTATGTCTTAAACAATACGTAGGATGCTGTACAAGTTAAACTTAATCGATATCACTTGTGGCATAATATTGATTACCACAAAATATAAAACAGACCTGCTCCTGGGGAGAATAATAAAGTCAGCAAGACCTTAACTATAACGATAACCACAAATGAATGATATCATTGAAATCACTTTCAAAAAGATTTTTTTTTTTAGCTGATGAACGATAAGATCATTGACAACCAATCAGAATCCACTCAGCTTTATGGTGAGTCAAACTCCAATTTTTGTTGCTTTTTTTTTTTTTAAGAAAATGAGAGACAGTATAAATTATTTTTTGTGGTAAACAACATTATGCTACAAATGCAGTTGATCAATCTTAACGGGATAGTTCACCAAAAAAATGAAAATTCTATCTTTTACTTTTCATTAATTTACTTTATTTACTACTCAAGTAGTTCCAAACCTGTATGAATGTCTTTGTTCTGCTGAACACAAAGGAAGATATTTTGAAGAAAGTTTGTAACCAGGCTGTTTTGGGGCACCATTGACTTCCATAGTAGGAAAAAAAAAAATATATGGAAGTCAATGGTGCCCCAGAACTGCTCTGTTTCCCACATTCTTCAGAATATCTTCCTTCAGCAGAACAAAGGCATTCATACAGGTTTGGAACTATAGGGTGAGTAAATGATGACAGAATTTTCATTTTTTGGTGAACTATCCCTTTAAGATATATATTGAGCTTTAAACGTGCACTTGTGTTACCTGTGTTTGTGAACCCAATCCTGCTTTTCGGCCAGGTGGGACAGTTTGACCCTCATGCCCTTTGCCCTGAAACATCAATGCACAGTTTCACATCCATTCACAGCTCAATGCTCCAGTATCTGTCTTTCTGAAAGCGCTGATACTCACTTCTCCAGGCATGAGGAGGGGATGGCAGACAGCCCCTTACACATCACACAACGTCTGAATGAACCACAAAGAATCGATCAAATGTCTCCAGCTCCGCTTGACTCTCTCTGTCTCTGTGTCCTGCTGTTATATAGTGACATTAATCTGATCCTGAGATCGTGAAACAACACAGACAGCTGTTGGGTGACACACCACACAATGACTGTCTATATCACAAGCTCTAATCATTCGGTGCTGATTGCATTGTTTTGACGTTATACAGTTGGTGTGGACAGCAGCTGGCAGCGATTTTCTTCAGAAAGCGTGTATCTGTGTGTGTATCACATGTATTTGTGCCGGGAACAGTGACTGAAAGCAACAGGTGTGCATTGTAGGTTATCTGATCTTAGCATGTTCTGTTCATCAGTTCACAGAATAGCTTGTTTCCATGCGGTCACTGTCATTTGTTAAATTGTTGATTGTAGTGATAGTGATAATGCATTTAAATTATTATGGGAGACTCTTGTATAATTTTCTGTTTCAGAACTTGTTGGAAAACTAAACGAAATGGACATGCAAAATGCTGGGGATATGGCCACTGTTGGGCTTCGGAAATGTCAGAGAAGCACCAGAAAAGTAGTCCAAATAACTGGCACACTATATTTAAAGTCCAAGTGTCTTCATGCAGAGTTATGCGAATGCACATGAGATTAGGAAAACAACTTAAATTTGGGTCTGTTCCTCTCATAAATCTCTCAAATGACTTCTTTTTGGAGCGTGATAGCATTTGTCTCCATTAATTTACATATGGAACCATACAGCATGGACATTCATCTAAACTTCTCCTTTTGTGTTGCATGGAGAAAAGAGAGTCAAATGCATTCAGAACGACATGAGGGCGAGTAAACATTGACAACATTTTTGGATGAACCCTTTGAGGTGGTCAGACTGGTTTGTGCAGCATAGTTGCTGTTTTTGGAGGTAAACTAGGACTAACAGAGATGGTCTAACTCCAGCAGGTCAAAAACTGGCAAGCAGTTTAGCTGATATAGACCAGCTTGAACCAAAACGAAAAGTTTGGACAATCTAAGGATCTGTCATAGATAGGTTTTGTGATCCAGGGTCACATATGTTCTTCTGCTCACAATTCTGATCCATCTATGTGTCTGATAAGAGTCAGCAGATATGCTGAAAGATATTCTAAATATACTGCTGCCATGCAAACCCATGCACTTCCTCCTCCTAAACCTTATGAATTCTTCATGGACCCTCAGGAAGTGACTTCATCACCCTTGTGAAGAGAAGATCATGTTCCGTTCTGAATGACAGAAGATGCATTACTCAGGTCGTTGAGTGTGTGAGTTATTTGAGTGCATGTGCTGTATGTCATTTATCTGCAGAGACATTGGAGAAGTTGCTGCATTCAGTTCATTGCGCATGATTTAACACGGACCGGGATATTTTGGGTCATATGTGAGTATGTTGGCAGAAGGAAGCCCCTCCTGAGGGTGTAATCTGAAGCCGCTGTTGTGTCGGTGAGTCGCGGCAGCAGTAAGTCACTGCAGTGCTCGGTTTTCACGCGCGTATATGTTTTGACGCACATGGACAGAGTGGTGTTATCAGCTCGCCTTAAAATGTCGCAATGCTTGTGGATAAGAAACAGCTAGCGCCTGGGTATCTTGGAAGTACTGAATGCATGAGTGTGAAAGCTTCCTGGTTCGCGTGCAAAACAGCTGTTTGACACCATCTGCGAAACGCGAGCTCTCAGGACAAGACACGACGCGAAGCGGTTTGTTTCGCTAATAACAGCTCCTTTTTTGGACGCACGCAGAACGCGTCTTCCGCCCGCGCGGGCTTTCATCGAGATGTCTCTCCGAGGCTGACCGTGCGTGGAGAGCATCATGTGGCAGCGCGGATGCCGCTCGGGCTGGACGCGGGCGCGGTGCCAGGACAGCGGGGTCGACCCTGAACGCGAACGGCTCTGGGCCGAGCTCTTCGCGCAGCTGGATCTGAACAAGGACGGACGGATCGATGTGAACGAGCTGCGCGTCGGACTCGCCGCGCGGGGGATGTCATTGAGCTCGGTGGAGGAGGTACGGAAGAAGCCCAGTGCATGCAGTCATAACGGAAGGGTATTTATAGTACAGGATAACTGTTCGTTAATTCACAGGTTTATGATTTAACGTGGAGATAACGACCTGCACCTCCAGGTCACGTGATCATCTGAACACTGAAAGCGAAAATGCCGCAGTACGCGATAAGATCGCAGGCAGTCAATCAGATTGTTCCTGATGCTTAATATCAAGAATGCAGAGTGCGATTCGGGCCAATGAGGTTTCGCATCGCTACTCCGCGCAAGTCGAAAGAAAAAACTCGCGTCGCAAACCATATACTTAACGCCGATTTTTTTGTAGTACAAACAGTGTGAGTAGTGTGTGCAAAATTCCTAAAAGAAAAAGTGCACTTTAAATAACTGAATGATGCACTTAAATAACCGAAAAAACGAAGTGTGAAATGTTGGACTTGGTTGTGGCTAGAAGGGATACAGCTCTGACCGGAAACTAACAATGCAATTTAATTTTCTACCTATTAGATTGTGTTTTATTAACGTCTACACCTACCCCGACTCTAGTCTAAACCTACCCCTTACAATAATGCAAAAATTTTAAGTACTGAGTGTGACACAAATTGCGCTGTAAGTGTGCATGCTATTAATGACAAAATAACCTTATAAAATCCATATACTTATCCATGCATAAGTACATAATGTATAAGTGCATAGTTTATAGTGTGTCATTTGGGATGCAGTTAAAATTTTCAGCTATTTCCTGTGAATGTGCGAGATTTCCGGTTCATTAGTGCTTTCTTTAAATAACTAGAAGAATTCCACAGTGCAGTAACTGGTAAATGAAACAATTTCTGAAGGTTTTAAATTTGAAGGAAATTACGTTTCCAATTATGTGTAGCCGCTTGTAGTGCACTGCTCGCACTATTACACACTATAAAAATGGCTTAGAATAGTGCAGAAGTGCACAAAATGGGATAAACCTGTAGAAACTACAATATTTAATAGGCTATATGATCATGTAAACAGGATTTCAGGCTGTTGAGATTTCACTGTGGATAGACGGCACACACAGTGCTCCAGAAAGCAGACAAGCGACCAACCAAAAAGTCATTTGTTGCTGATGTTCAGCTCAGATTAGACAGATGTGCTGGAGCCATTAGTGAGAGTATACCCCATTACTCGCTAACATACTCAAACTCATAATGCTTCACATGATAAAAGTACGACTGCTCAGAAGGATTCTTGTTTCGAAGGCCTCCATGTCGAGGTCAGGAGCAGGGCAGATTGGAGCACTGTGTTGCAGCACTAATGAACCAGTTTATGAGCTTAAAAGTTAATGATCTCAAGGTCAATGGCAGGAACAGAGGAAGGGCATCAGCACCCGCTGGCATTAAATCAACATCACAGGGTCTCTAGCTGCCATCTGAAATTAGGGTTTACTGCAGACTAGCGTGTTTGCTAAGTCAAGAATCACTATTTTTTGCTCATACGCTGGTCTAGCCATTTGAAGAAACTCTTTACACTAAGTTGTACATCTCTAATCGATTAATTGTCGCTAAAGAAGTTAGTGATATAATGCCAGCAGGTCAAACCCCAAAAAAGTAAGGCATTACAATATTGTGTTACTCTATAAAAAAGTAACAAATTGCATTACTTAGTCACTTTTTCTGGAAAGTAATGCGTTATATTACTTTTGCATTACTTTTTGTCACCTGGGCTGGGCTTGCTTATTTATTTTAATAACAAAAAAACAAAAACAAAGGTTATATATTGGCAACTGTAAAGTGAAATTAATAATAAAGAAGTGCCTCTGTCTTTGCACCTCACTCCCAATTTCTCTCAAGAAGTCAGTGAATAAATGGGAAAACAAAGTAACTTACTTTACTTATTTGAAAAGTAACTCAGATATTTTCTTGTAAATTTAAAAGTAAAGCGTTTATTTACTAGTTACTTGAAAAAAGTAATCTGATTACTTTACTTGTAATGCATTACCCCAACACTGCTGTTTACAACATACTGTATAAATACAGTAGTTTATAGTTAAGTGATTAGACTATTGATCTGTTTGCCTGGGTCAGTCTTGTGTCATAATGATTTCTGAAACTTGATTAATGCTGATTTTGAGGTTTTTGAGTGCATGTGTTTGTATTTGCATTATGCATTAAATGGCAAGAAAGTACTAAACTTCACACATAGGCTCACAGAAACACACATGTAGGCTGCACAATGTGAAAAAGGTCAGCTTCTTGGAGTGGGTCCACGTGAGAGTAAATGTCACGTGACTGCTGGCTCACATAAATAAACACAACACACACATGGGTATTTTATAGACGTCTGCAGCAGAGGAGGATAAGCTAGTTAAATGAGTGAAATTATTGGCATAGTTGCAGCTTGATTTGCCCTGTAACATACCAAGGATTGTGGGAATAGTGTCTGGTTTGAATGAGTTTCCCTGTGCTGCAATTTGTGTGCATTTAAAGTAACAGTAGCTTTTGTCTGATTAATTTAAAAAAGTTCTGCTGAACTGAACGGTTCACTCTATGATTTATTATTTTAGTTAGTGTGGGTCAGTTTTTCATAATTTCCTCACCATAAAACACCAGAATGTACAATTCTCATGTGCACAACCCGGAGACCTGCAGCAAAATGCCTCTAATCCTCCACGTTTGCACAGCTCAGTACAAACACGTTCAGACACGCTGTGCTGGGAATCTGAGTGGAGCGACACCCTGGAAAAACATGTGGTGACACTTTTACGTGAAGTAAATCTGGTCAATGTATTCTTACCCAGATGCATGTTTATTTGCACAACTCTCTCAAAGTACAGAAATTCACATCAGAAAGATTTAAACATCAGTTATTTGACCGGTTTTTCTAGCAATTATGTGGATTTAAACACACTAATATAGTGATTAAGTGTCTATAAATGAATTAAACACATTGTGAAGCTACCGTTTTGTGCACTTGGCTTTCTGTGTTTGTACATTTACATTTATTTTGTTAATGCATTTAGTTCGAATGAAATGAACCTGTGTTAAGATTCAATGATTAACCCCTTAAAGGGTTAGTTCACCCAAAAATTATAATTCTGTCATTAGTTACTCACCTTCATGTCGTTCCAAACCCGTAAAACCTTCATACATCTTTGGAACACAAATTAAGATATTTATTATGGAATCTGAGAGCTCTCTGACCCTCCATAGACAGCAATGATATTACCACGATCAACGCACAGAAATGTAGCAAGGACATCGGTAAGGCAAGGCAAGTTTATTTATATAGCACATTTCATACACAGTGGTAATTCAATGTGCTTTACAAAAAAAGTAGTAAAATAGTCATTAAAAAAAATAATAATCACAATAAAAATAAGGAATTTAAAAAATAAATAAAATAAAAAATAGTAATAATAATAATAAAAAACAAATATTCTCAAACTTTGTTCAAACTCTTCTGCACTAAGTGAAAAACCCTTCCAAAACACCTAACTATTCCACTACTTCACCCCCTACTTACTTTGACCATCATATCTGACCTATCCGTTAAAACTTAGGGTGTGCCTCTGTCTGTAATGGTAGGAATTTAGAGCTGGTAGAGCGATAAACCTCCCTTCTAGCATCTCACATTCTCTCGGTATTTCTATACCTTCAAATGCACTATTTGCCGCTACGGCTCTTAGTGCCTTAGAGAATGCATTTTGTCCCTCCCCAGGACTGTGCACATCTCTCAATCTATAGATGTGCACTCGTACACCTTTACTGGATGGACTGGTGTGATATGCTCAGATTTTCTGGTTCTAGTCAGAATCCTGGCAGCAGCATTCTGGATGAGCTGCAGTTGTCTAATGGTCTTCTTGGGAAGGCCGGTGAGGAGACCATTACAATAATCCACCCTGCTGGTGATAAAGGCATGAACAAGTTTCTCCAAGTCTTGACTGGAAACAAAACATATAATTCTTGCAATGTTTTTGAGATGATAGTATGCTGATTTAGTTACTGCTTTGACATGACTACTGAAACTAAGGTCTGTCTCCAGAATCACCCCACGATTTCTGACTTGATTTTTAGTTGTTTGACCCCTAGAGTCAAGGCATGCATTCACCTTAAGAACTTCATCTTTGTTTCCAAATGCAATGACTTCAGTTTTCTCCTTGTTTAACTGAAGAAAGTTCTGGCCAATCCAAATGTTAATTTCATCAATGCATTGGCAGAGGGAGCCAATGGGGCTATAGTCATTTGGAGATAAGGCTAGGTAAATCTGGGTATCATCAGCATAGCTATGATAGGCAATTTGGTTCTTTCTCATTATTTGACTTAGTGGGAGCATATATAGGTTAAACAAGAGCGGTGCAAGAATTGAGCCTTGTGGGACTCCGCATGTCATGGCCGTCCACTTAGACGTATGCTCTCCTATACTCACATAATAAAGAGGTTATAAGTATGACCTGAACCATTTAAGTACCATCCCAGAAAGCCCGACCCAGTTTTCCCAGAAAGCCCGGTAAAATAGTCCATGTGACATCAGGGGTTCAACCGTAATTTTACGAAGCTACGAGAATACTTTTTGTGTGCAAAGAAAACAGTAATACCATCATTTATTCAACAATTCTTCTCCATCTTCTGCTATTTTGGAGAGTACCCCAGAACGTAATCAACGTTGTTTACGTTCAGCATGCGTGCACATTATGATATATTGTTGGAATCTTCTGAGTCTCAAGAGTCTTTTTGTGATAGGAGTAATATTGACATTTGTGACAGAAAAATGCATCAAAACAATATTCACTGTAGTTTGGATGGCACCCGGTATCTGTTTGTGGTATGACACCCTAAATAAAATCTCACAGGAACCTCAATTTGTTTTTATATCAACTTCCAATATGGAACATATCTTATTTAGAAATAAGGCTTTAATTTTCTATAAATTTTTAGAGTAAAACCTGTTATTTAAAACTTTATAACTTCTATAACTTAACTGTTACTTTCATATTTTGAAATAATTCCACTTCTGCAATAACCTGCTGATTGTCTAAGAGTCCAACTTAAGTCTGTTGATGAATTCTAACAGTTTAAGTCTGGACAGTGCACTTTCATGTATATGTTAAAAATTGTGGGGGGGTGACAGTTAAGGGGTCTGATTGCTAATGTTTGATGTTGGTGCTGTGGGCTGGTGGTTTTGCATGGTTTTAATGTGCTTTTCTCCTTCATTTGCACCCCATCCCACCTTTCCTAATGGTCCCGGCATCCCTCTTTCCCTCCATTTCTCTCTCTCCCCCCCTCTATCTCTCTGTATATGCCCTATATTCAGCAGGTTGTACGAGCTGGAGACGTTAATCATGACGGTCAGCTGGATTTTGAAGAGTTCACCGAGTATCTGCGTTCACATGAGAAACGCCTTAGACTCATGTTTCGCAGCTTGGACCGAAACAATGACGGTTAGTTTCAAAATTTAATTTCAGTTGACTACAGTGATATTTAATAGTTTCAGTTTTATTTAATAACACTGATCAGTGTTAATCAGTCTTAATTCACTGTTAGAATATACATAATTTTTATGTTCTCATTTTACTTTTACTTTAAGTTACAGATATGATAATTAAAAATATTTGCCATATATATCCTCACAATAACCCTACAATCTATCCCATTACATACCATAACATCTATAACCTTATATTAGCTTTAGCATGTGTGATCACTGTTAACATCTGTAGCATCACAGTACCATTAGTAGCTATGCTACATTAGCATTTTTACATTAGCAGCAATAGCATTAAAATTTGTGATTTTACATCACTGTAATCATCTACACCCTGATAGCATCATTAGCTGCTTTGCTATTACGTCTACCCTCAATTTAGCATTAGCATTTAGCATCCATACAGTTATCGACTCATTCATAAGAGTTATAGCATCAAATTAATGTTGTTAACAGCTATAACATTAACGTTAGCACTGCTACATCACTGTTAGCATACACCCTCCCTCACAGAAATATTAGCAGCTATGCTATTGCAACGCTCTTAGCGGCCATAATTCATTTTAGCACTGGTGCCTAAATACTCTTAACATCTATAACATCTTATTAGCATCAGAAGCTATGAAATTGCTGTTTGCACTTTTACATCACTGTTAGCATCTATACCTCATATTAGCATTAGCGTCAGTTCCATTAATTCAGTTTTAAGATCTGTTATCTCATATTTCAGTACAGTAACACATTGTGTGTTTTGTAGGTGAGCTGGACGTGGGGGAGATCCAGCAGTCGTTACACAATCTCGGCGTGGACGTCACGCTGGAGCAGGCCGCCAAAATCCTGCAAAGGTGTGTTTTTTTTTGTACTTAGCATGTGTGTAAAGTGCTTTTCAGGTGTGATTTTCTGACATTTTCTGTTTTGATACAGTATGGATAAAGACCATTCCATGACCATCGACTGGTTCGAGTGGCGAGATCACTTCCTGTTTAACCCTCTGCACAACATGGAGGAAATCGCTCGGTATTGGAAACACTCGGTGGTACGAAGCAATAACTGAGGTTTTCATGACTATAAATTGAGTAACTCCTTTCTTTCTGTAACTCCACTGTTGTGTATTTGTTTGTGTAGATGCTGGACATCGGAGAGCATTTGACGGTTCCAGACGAGTTCTCGGAGAAGGAAAAGCAGTCAGGGTTCGTGTGGCGGCAGCTGATGGCAGGAGCCGTGGCCGGATCGGTGTCCAGGACAGGTACCGCGCCACTCGACAGACTCAAGGTCTTTCTGCAGGTGAGACGCCGCTGGTCTGGGATCAGTCACTTTCCATCTTCAAACCATGAAACCATCTGATCTTTGATGCACGATTAATGCCAGTTTCCCGTTTAGAGTTTCCTTTCGAGGTTTGCTCTCAAGATACTTTCAAAGTAGCTCCAGCAATACAATCTAGCAAAAGTTGTGGCTTGTGTGAACGAGGTGTCAAAAAAGAAAGAAGGGCCAAAAATTACATGCCGAGATACTAGCAATATTTTTATTCTTATAAAGTGCAAAAAAAAGTGCTCAGTGCATGTTCAAATCAACAAACCTTTTATTTGGATACATAGCAAACGCATTTCAGGAATTGGGTTTTTTCCACTTACACATTCTATTGTGTGAACAAGGATAATAGAAAGATGAAAGGCGTCTAACTAACTACAAGCAAGTATTATTAAAATAATAATAATAATACAATTTTGAATTAGTTTTTATTTTTATATTTTATTTTAGTAATTTTGTGCTTTTGTAATTTTTATTAGTTAATTTTTTTTATTTTCTTTTAAATATGCCTATATGGTTTTTATATATATATATATTTTATTTCAGTTTAAGTTATTTTAGTATATCAAGCTAAACTAAAAGAAAATGAGAAGTGTTGCTTTGTCAACTAGCTTAAATGAAAACAATTTAGATTTTTTGTAAATTTATTTTTTCAGTTAATGTTTGTTTCATTTCAGGAAACAATTTCTTTTTCAGATTTTTTTTAGATTCAGTTAACTACTAAAGTTTTAGTTAACTAAACCCTGAACCAAACCAACCAGCTACATGGTGAATTATTACAAACTTTAATGCTGCTAAATACATAGTATTGTACCTTTGTCTTTTTGTCCGATTTTCAAATACTTCAATACTTCAGATCAATGAAGGAAAAAACTACAATTCTGTAAAGCATTGTGAATGACAGGAGAAATACGAAACTATGGATTTAAAGATGTTGATTATGTATATAGAAACGCATTTTATTTTTATTGCAAAATATGCATATTATGCAAGTAAGCATTTTAGTTAGAGTGCAGTGTGCTTTTGTTATGATTCTCTGATTGGTAGAGAGTCTGTGCAGAATTATGGGTAATGTAGTTTTCACCACTGTTGAACATGATTATTTAAAAAATAAGATGAAATAATGTGGGCTGATTGCTTCAACAAATGCACAAACCATCGATTAACAACCCTGGAGCTCACAGCAGGTCTGTCTTTAAAAGTTTATGCGTTACTATTAAAAATAAATTCCTCTGTGAATAAAATGAAATACACTTTTACTTTGTGAACCCAACTGTTGCACTCTATATTTTCAGCACCACACTGACCCCTGGAGGTCATCTAGTTTAGTTAATAGGTTTAGGTGTGTTTTGGTTTAATTATAATGTAGTCAGACTGAAGCTGTACATTAAAAATCATCTGAATTATGCTCTGATGGTCAGGTGCACGGCCAGAGCTCTGATAAGGGTAACGTGTGGCACGGTCTGCGTGCGATGGTGAAGGAGGGCGGCATCACTGCGCTGTGGAGGGGGAACGGCATCAACGTGCTGAAGATCGCGCCAGAGACAGCCATCAAATTCCTGGCCTATGAACAGGTACGGCTGTGTCTTTTACACTCAGCCCATGTGGACAGCGACTCAAAACTCAGCCCGCTTTTGTGTGTGTGTCTGCAGATTAAACACTTGATGAGAGGCAGTAAAGAGGGAGCAACTCTGAAAGTTTATGAGAGATTCGTCGCTGGATCACTGGCTGGAGCTACAGCTCAAACTGTCATATACCCTATGGAGGTAAACACACACACACACACATGACAGCTGGTTCCTGCACACCCTGAACGTCAAGGTCACTATTATATGTCAAGGCCTCGCTGTCATAACACACACACACGTCTACAAGTCTGCTCACATTACCAAAGGCCTCACGTAAAGTTCAAGCTCACTAAAGAAAGCGCTCTGCGTTCAGCGGCCCATTTAAGAATAAAGCAGTGAGCTGTGAATGGTTGTGGTTAATGGAGTGTGAAGTGGAGTCCTGGAAAGACAAAGAACTTAAGTAAAATAAAGTCTTTTGGAAAATGTTGGCATTTGCAGTGTTATAAATATAAATATATATATATATATATATATCTTTAAATAAATAATCACATTTATTAATAATAATCACCATAAAAAAATACTTGTCAAGAATATAGTTTATATATTTGTTAGGTAAAAAAAAAGTGTGTGTGTGTGTGTGTATATATATATATATATATATATATATATATATATATATATTCCTTTCATTTACAAATTATAAATTATTTTAATATTTATTAAAAACAAATTCTGTTTACCAAGGCTGCATTTATTTGATCAAAAATAATATAAAATAATAATATTTTTTACAATATTTAAAAAAAAATATTAAATGTAACTTATTCCTGTGATCAAAGCTGAATTTTCAGCATCATTACTCCAGTCACATGATCCTTCAGAAATAATTTTAATATGCTGATTTGCTGTCAAGAAACATTTCTGATCATTATCAATGTTAAAAACATTTTTTTTGTGTGTGGGAACCGTGATTGTTTTCATGTCTTCATGACTCTACATTGATTTTCTCTGTTTCTGTCTGTCTCTGTCGTTCTGTAGGTGCTGAAGACTCGTCTTACTCTTCGTAAAACAGGCCAGTATTCTGGTGTGGCAGACTGTGCTAAGCAGATCCTGCAGAAGGAGGGCGTTTGGGCGTTTTATAAAGGATACCTTCCCAACATGCTGGGCATCATCCCGTACGCCGGCATAGACCTCGCTGTCTACGAGGTGTGTGTGTGTGTGTGTGTGTGTGTTGAGAATGATTCCTTCATAAAGGCTCTCTCTGACGCTGTCTCCTCTCTCAGACGCTGAAGAACGCCTGGCTGCAGCGGCACACGGAGGGCTCGCCCGACCCGGGCGTCCTGGTGCTGGTGGGCTGCGGCACGGTGTCCAGCACCTGCGGTCAGCTGGCGTCCTACCCGCTCGCCCTCATCCGAACACGCATGCAGGCGCAGGGTGAGAGACACACACAGAATCAGACAAGAGCTGTGCTTCCTTCCCAAACTACAAATGTTAACTTGTATGGAAAAATGGATTATCACATAAAATATTTGAGAATAAAATGGTCAATTCATAAGAAACTGGTAAAAAAAGTATCACTAATAAAATATTACGTCACTGCAAACATGTGGGTTACCCCCCTTATATATTGTATTATTAAATAAAACTATAATAATACACTATTGATACAAAAATACCACTAATTCTGAAGGTTTATTGGTATCATAAGAAGTTAAGAAACTATTTCCTCTTCTGGTTCCTCAGCGTCGGTGAAGGGAGCTCCTCAGTTGTCCATGTTGACCCTCTTCAGGAGTATTGTGGCTCAGGAGGGTGTGGTGGGACTCTATCGAGGCATCGCTCCTAACTTCCTCAAGGTCATCCCGGCGGTCAGCATCTCCTATGTCGTCTACGAGCACATGAGGAAAGTACTGGGAGTGGGAACCTGAGAGAGAAAAATACAATCAAAGACTTGTTTATTTAAGCCTACAATATATTAAATCACTGGAGTGATGTTCACCAAAAAAAGAAGAACGATGAACTGAATCCAAACACTGAAATATGCAGAATCTAAGAGGTGCTGTTCTGACCCAATCCTGAATTACTGAGGTTCATGATGTGCTCTTCATGTGTGTTGTTGGTCAACAGGGCCCTGATATTCAGATATACAGGGTACGGCCCTCTGGATGCGGTAAAATGAACGCTTGCGTGTGGGAGACTGTGTGAGCATGTGCTGTACTGTACTGTGTATGTCTGTCTCTGTGTGTGTGTGTGTGTTTAACCCAGTGCACACTACTGAACTCCAAATGGGAATGGACAATTAACTAACTTCCTCCCTCTGAACTTACAGTACAACTGAAAGTGCCTCAGTTTCGAGAAACACATTTATGTTGTATCTGTGGTCCAGTAATATGCCTCTTCTACTGTACGGAAACCCTGTGTGCTCCGAAATCACCATGCCAACCAATCAAGAGTTCTAGAATCCTCAACTGAAGATTCCGTAACTCAGATCGAATAGTTCACCCAAAAATGAACATTAGCTAAAAATGTGCTCACCTTCAGGCCATCTAAGATGTAAAGGGGTTTGTTTTTTCATGGGATCAGATTTGGAAAAATGTAGCATTCCATCATTTACTCACCAATGGATCCTCTGCAGTGAATGGGTGCCGTCACAGAGTTCAAACGGCTGATAAAAACATTACAATAATCCACACCATTCCAGTCCATCAGTTAATGCATTGAGCAGCTGAAAGCAAAACAAATCAATCATTAAGGCATTTTTAACTTCAACCTTTTGTTTCCAGCTAAAATATGAGTCCTCTATCCACAATATTGCTTTCTGCAGTGAAAAAGTCATTTGTCTGAATCAGGAGAGAAATATGCACAGATCTAGCAGCCTTTATAGGTGAAAACAGTCTTGTTCTTATAAACACACAGTTTGAACTGGAGTTGTGTGGATTATTGTGATGTTTTTATCAACTATTTGGACTCTCATTCTGACGGCACCCATTCACTACAGAGGATCCACTGCTGAGCAAGTGATGTAATGCTACATTTCTCCAAATCTGATGAAGAAACAAACTCATCTACATCTTGAATAACCTGAGGGTGAGTACAGTTTCAGTTTATGTTCATTTTTGGGTGAACTATTCCTTTAACTGATTCTAAAATCCTGCACTGCGTCCCAATTTGCATATTATCCACCCTAAATAGTGTTAGGTCTCACTCATGAAACACATTTTTGTGTAAATTATCTCATGACAATTTATTTATACAGAGTCATTAATGCTTGTGTTTCATGAACAAGGCCTTCACAATAATATGCCAAAGGCGTATTTTTTCAGTGGAATTTTTTTGAAGCATGCATCCATGCATGTTTTTTTTTTCTCCAGCTAATGTTGCCCTCCAACCCAGTGTAAAGTTTCTGATGGTTTTCTTTCGACTGTTTCAGGTAAAGAAAAGTATGGAGGAATGCAAGGCAGAAGTTACCCCGGCAGTTTTTAAGTGTACTGTATGTGATTTTAACAAAAGTTATTTTAAGGTTATGATGTTAACACTAACAAGCAAACAGTAGATAAGTAGGATCGATACACAATTAATGACCCAACACTGGTGTACTACAAACTCAGTCAATCATACTACTACATCTTACTACAAACTCAAAGTGTTTTACTCTGTACTTTCAGTGAGTAGTGTAGGTATCTGAATTGGGATGTAGCCGTGGAGTTCAGTTTATAAAGCTGTTATCCTCAGTGCATGAGGTACTGTAGCCTACGGTTTGGAGCAGAAAGCCTTATGGGTGTTTGTTTTTGTGATCTTTAACTCATAGAATAATAGGACTAAGCAAAACAGACTTTTTGATAGAGTCACTTCTAGGTCAATGTACTCTGTGTTTTATCACTGACTGAGTTATATATTCAGATAGAATGCTTGCATGTGTTACAATAAAATAAAGATTCCCACACAGAATCTGCGCACTCAGATTTGCATAATTCAAGCATTATTTGTTCACAAAATTCTACACAAAATTGGATTTTTGTTTCTTTTAGGCTGTCCATTAGCACATCCATATGCTACTGCATTACTACATGTTCACAACACAAATTTTTAGCAAATATATATGCATTCTAGTCTGTCTTCTGGGAAAATGGACCAAAAATATTGATGACGTCATCCTGCACTCGCGGAGTGTATCCAATCAAGTGCTCTCAACAGCGCCAATGTCCTTCCCACTCAGCTGCGACAGACACTGGCTATTTAAATAATAGTTATTTACTAACCTAATTATGCCATCTCTTTCCAATAAATGCTAATGTTAAATGCCATGTTTACATCCATTCTGCAAAACTGACCCACGACTAGTGTGGGAAGTGTGAGTTTTATTTATTTTTTTGTGCAGATTTCATTTTCTAGTGCTTTTGTTTGCTAACATTATTACTGTTCTTATTTTGATGACAACAAAATCATGTATGGTCATATATTTTTGCTGTTCTTCCGTGTATTTTTCTTTGAAAGGAAACTAAAGTCTATCAAGAGAATGCATGTAAATTAAATTAAACAGTACAGAGTCTTTCTTGATTGTCTTTATCATTGTTATAACACCAGGGGCCTGTTTCATAAAACAAGTGCACCAAATAAACCAGGCTTATTTCAGTTAGTCTGACTTACTGTGCATTGATTTGGTTAAAAATAAGTCAGACTAACTGAAATAAGCCTGGTTTATTTGGTGCACTTGTTTGATGAAACAGCCCAGCTCATCTGTCTGCTGTGCCCTAAACACTTCGTAGGGTTTAGCTTTGAAGGGTGTAGGGAACCAAACAACTGTGAAGTGCCCTTCTGCGTCACGAGACGCCGTCATCGTGGAACGAATCAGCGCAAAGGATCATGGGAGCCCGAAGTGCCCATCAGTTGTACCCTTGGGCCCTTTGAAGTGGTCAGTTTTGAACACTTCGGTTTGGCACGGCCATGATTGTTGATCCCGTAAGGAACGCACCGTGTATTTTTCAATAACCCATAAAAATACCAAGAAAATGCAGTGAGCAGCAAGGTTAAACGGTCATGAAGAGCCTATTGTCTCTCAGCGTTTTCTTGAACCTCATTGGTCTATTTCGATGCGATTCTTAGCGCTGATTGGTTAGCTCTGTGCGTCGGTCAGCCCTTCTTAAAAACCGTCTCCACTCATTGGGTCAGTGGTCCAAAGCTCACGCTACGTCTTCCTCCAGCTGCACTCTGATTGGTCCTCACAACAGCCACTCATTTAGAACGCCTATAGGAGGCCGCTTTCAGAGCCGCAGGCTTTTAGTCCCTCCCATGCGTTTGTCTCGCTCGTCTTCCCGCGTCTGCGCAGCTTCGCCCGGCCTAGAGCTCCCCGCCGTATCCTGCACACTTCACCCTCCGCACGGACAGCATGTCTGAGTACAGCTCGATGCCGCCGCCCGGAGCCGGTGGACTCAAGAAAGACGCGTTCGCCGACGCGGTAGAGCGCGCGCGGCAGGTGAGAGATCCGCGTCTGTGGGTCAGCGCGCGGGCCGCAGCACATGAGCCGGCGTGCACCACAGCCGTCCGTTAGCACGAGTCGCGCTCGCGTGTGATTTTGAACAACAACAATATATGGTTAAATTATACCATTACAAACGAATACGGTAACGTTACATTGGTAGAGAAATGCTAGCACGTGGTAATAATACGGTGCTTCGGTATTTAGCGTGGTATAATGGTTATGTTCACGTACCATAGTCTTATACGGTAACGTTAGTCCACGGAGCAACATGGTAACGTTACTATCATTGTAAATGTGCACGAATATCGTATTAACGTTGTGTTTTTTTCCCCCTTCGGTGCCCTTATGAATAGTTCCATGGTAATACCATGTATTTGAACACGCACAATGCTATTACCATGGTATTATTGGGTATATGTTCTGTAAAACATGCTAGCACCATCGTGTCGTGCTAAAAACGGCGTTCACTCAAATCGTGGCAATTACTAGGCTACAGCAGTGGTTTTAGATAACTTAAGAAAACAAAACTAAGCTATTTCAAAGAATACCATGAAAAATAATAGTGTTTGTCAAAAAAAGCATATAAAAAGAGAAGAATCTCGTCCTGTAAATCCGCATATTAGACTTATTTCTAAAGGGTCACCGAGAGTTGTCACAGCACTCGCATATTATTGCTCTTTTGTTGGTTTTGATCGCTTCTGTTGTGCTCATTTGGAAAAGTGTCTGCTAAATGGTCAAATGGATCATGTGACACTGTAAACTGGAGTAATGATGCTGATCATTCAGCTTTGATCACAGGAAAAAATTACATTTTAAAATATTTAAAATGTACATAGTAAAGTGTTACTATTAAATTGTAATAAAATACTAGATTTTTACAGCTTTTGATCAAATAAATGCAGCCTTAGACTTATTAAAGTGCATATCTATATGGTAACACTTTATTTCGATAGTCCACTTTAGACATTCTACTAAGTAATTTTGCAACTACATGTTAACTAGCAGTCATTAGAGTATTAGTAGACTGCCTGATTAATATCTTCTAACACTTTATTTTGATGGGTCCACACAAGTTAGTTGCAAATTAATGAGAATTAGCTGACATGTAGTTACAAAGTTACTTAGTAGAATGTCTAAAGTGGACTATCGAAATAGTGTAGCCATCTATATCTCTATCTCTCTCTTGCTGGCCTTAAACTTAAAACAGTAGTTTATGTATTGCAATGGAAAAATTTATAATGTGGCATTAATAGTATCTCCTTGCTACTTAAAAGTACAATATATTACTCTTGGTTAGTGTTGTAACTTAATGCTGATTTTTCTGTGTAGTTTTGGTGTTTTTTTTTTTTTTTTCTTCTCATATCTTGTTTTTGGGTTTTCCAGATCGCAGCAAAGATCGGCGGAGACGTCACGGGTCCCCCCATGAGCAATAACGGCGGAGCAGAGAGCTATCCCTTCGCGGCACAGAAGCGATCGCTGGAGGACGGAGGTACGACGGCAGAGAGAAGCGCTTTGGATCTGTCCGTCTGACTCTCCTGAGATTGTTTTTGAGCTGTTCTTGTGTTTTCCCCTCAGATCAGCCTGAAAGTAAGAAGATGGCATCTGACAGAGACAATGCTTCAGCCCTGTGTATGGCTTTCTTTGCTGTTTTTATTTTTTTTTATTTTATTTTTTTTTCCTATAAACACACACACTTTTAGCAACTCGAAGCAAATATCGGTGTATTTTTAGAGCAGTGATTTTTATCCCTTTCTCATCCACAGCTATCGGAGCCCAGCTGGCTGCCCTTTCCCAGCAGAGGTAAGACAGTCTGATCAGAGCCGTTAACTTCATCGGAGTCATTAGAACAGATCTCAGATCTGAACCTTTGGGAAGGCAGGAATAACTACACAGGCCTGTATAATTAGGCTGGTTTTGGTTTCCACTGACTCCATCAGACGTGTTAAGCTAAATACAGGGGTGTTGTGGTGCTCTTGTAAAAGTTGGATTAGTTTTACCTTAAAGGGTTACTCCACTCCAAAATGAAAATTGTCAATCACCCTCATGTTGTTCCAAACCCGTAAAAGCTTAGTTCGTCTTCAGAACACAATTTAAGATATTTTTGATGCATTCTGAAAGCTTTCTGACCCTCCTATAGACAGCAATGAAATTAACACGATCAACATCCAGAAACGGAGCAAGGACACACAAAATAATCCATGTGACACCAGGGGCTCAACCGTAATGTTATGAAGCTACGAGAATACTTTTTGAACGCAAAGAAAACAAATAACGACTTTATTCAACAATTTGTCTCCTCTGTGTCAGTGTAGCGCCATTTTGGAGAATGTCCTCTGGACGCAAACAACATATGCTCTGTGTCAGCAGCACCACACGGACACGAGGTTACATCCAATCAAAGCGTAATTGATGTTAACCTCGTGTCCGTGTGGTGCTGCTGACACAGAGCGTATGCTGTTTGCGTTCAGCGGACATTCCCCAAAATGGCGCTACCCTGACAATATAAGTAAGGGCAAATTATTGTAAGTGAGTGATTAATGACAATTTTCATTTTGGGGTGCCGTAACCCTTTAATGTGGTGTCTTTAATACGTATCGCATGGCGGGCCACTCAAAAATCCATGTGAGATGTGCTGAGACTAAAGATGTCTATCTAAATGTATCGCATGAATTCATAACTTGTCTGAAAAGGGTTTCGTCCCGGCCACAAGTTACTAAGAACTGAACGTATTTGCCTGCTGGTACTTTTCCTGACTGTTGTTTGTTTTTGTCTCTTTGTAGCGTACGCCCCTCGACTCTCACAGAAGAGTACAGAGTCCCTGATGGCATGGTTGGGCTCAGTAAGTTCTGATTAAATGCAAGAAATTGACTCTCAAAATGATGCACACTTAAAAAAAAAAAAAAAAAAACACTATAAAAGTCAAAATGCCCATAAAAGGTAAAATCAATTTAAACTTACTTGAAAGATTAATTTCTATCACTGTTGTGAACTGATCACCACAGATTATGAAGAATATCAAAAACTTTAGGAGTCAGCTATCCACGGTAGTCTTTAAGATATCAGCACAACAAAATAACAAAAGGAAACTATCATCTAATTATCGTTATCGATAAAATCCCAGAAAATAGGGAGTTTTTTTTCTGGGTCCATATCGCACTCCCGTTAGGTTTAAAACCTGGATCTGATCATGTTGTTGTGACATGCTAAAATCTGTTTATTATAATAATTCTACACTCCGTGAATGATGGTTTGTGCCTGTTTGTAGTCATTGGTCGGGGTGGAGAGCAGATCAATAAGATCCAGCAGGACTCTGGCTGTAAAGTTCAGATTGCTCCAGGTGAGTCAAACACTGCTTCAAAAGAGTCAACCCTCTGTTTTTGATATTAGCGTGTTTATATGAGGCATGATGGAACATGTTGGTTTTGTGCGTTTAGACAGCGCCGGTCTTCCAGACAGGAGCGTCTCTCTCACCGGCCCCCCTGAAGCCATCCAGTATGTTTGTGCTTACTCACGTTTCACTGCAGTGTGGATCTGTTCGGTGGTGTTTTGACCTTTTGACCCGTCCATGCAGGAAAGCTAAAATGCTGCTGGATGACATCGTCTCTCGGGGGCGGGGCGCACCGCCCTCCTTCCACGAGTCGACCAATGGGAGCGGCCACATGCAGGAAATGATCGTTCCGGCAGGAAAAGCAGGGCTTATCATCGGTAAAGGAGGAGAGACCATTAAACAGCTACAGGTAAAGTTTATGCCTGTCTGTGAGTGCAGATCTAGAGGATTATGGGAAGTTTGGGCTTAGTAGTTATTATTATTATTACTTTAATACTTTTATTCAGTAGGGATACATTAAATTGATCTAAAGTTACATTTATAATCTTAAACAAGATTTTTATTTCAACTAAATGCTGATATTTTGAATTTTCTATTCATCGGAGAATGCTGGATAAAATTGTATAATTTTTTTCACAAAAATATTCGGCAGCACAACTGTTTTCAACATTGATGAACTGAAATGTTTCCTGAGCAGCAAATCAGCATATTAGAATGATTTCTGAAGGATTGTGTGATGCTAATGATGCTGAAAATCCAGCTTTTCATCTCAGGAAGAAATTACACATTACAATGTTAAAATAGAAAACTGTTATTTTAAATTGTAATATTTCCCAATATTACAGTGATTTTGATTAAATAAATGCACCCTTAGTGAACAGAAGAGATTTAAAAAGTCTAATTGATCTTAAACGCTGGTAAGTTATTACAGTGTTATGTTGTATGTTTCAGTATAATTATGCAGATAATTTCTATGAGCTTGTATTAAGGTCATAAGCTGTAAAAAAAAAAATTATAATAATTTTTTGCTGCTTATAGTTTTTGGACTACGCATTCCCTGAAATATCAAAACAAATCAAACATTAACGGGCAGTTTCTCTATATATTCTCTATATATTAACATATTAACGTGTTTGTGTTTCAGGAGCGCGCTGGCGTGAAGATGATTTTGATTCAGGACGCTTCTCAGGGGCCAAACATGGACAAACCTTTGCGCATCATTGGAGATCCTTACAAAGTCCAGGTGTGACCGTTTTCTCCATTTCCTGTTTCCATTCCTGATTTTGTCTTTTCTCTTTTATTACCTGTTGCACCTTCAATAAGCTGGTTAAGGTTTTGACGCTCAGGGTCCATGTCTGTCCTTTCTCTCTAGCAAGCGCGTGAAATGGTGGAGGAGATTCTGCGAGAGCGGGATCATCCCAGCTTCGACAGAAATGACTACGGCTCTCGAATAGGTGGAGGAATCGAGGTGCGTGATTGGTTTAATCATTTACATTGCAGCTTGTTTGCCATTTGAAATGTGTGATGTCGTCTCATTCTGATTGGACAGGTGCCTGTTCCGCGTCACTCTGTTGGCGTTGTGATTGGCCGAAGTGGAGAGATGATCAAGAAGATTCAGAACGATGCCGGCGTGAGGATACAGTTTAAACCAGGTTTGTTTGGACTATCAGGTTCTGACTAAACTCAATGTTTTGTTATTGTATTGCATAGCTTCATATTTCTTCTCTCTGTAGATGACGGTACCGGTCCAGATAAAATCGCTAACATAATGGGTCCTCCTGACCGCTGCGAACACGCCGCCAGTATCATCAACGAACTTCTGCAGAGCGTCAGAGTCCGAGAGGAAGGAGGAGGGGTGAGTGATGCTCAGATTCACCTCAATATATCTAATATGCTTGGAGTCAGCGCTCAATTAAATAAGGTTTTTTTTTTTTATCTTCTCCCCAAAATCAGTTGTTGCTCCCCCCTCTAAATTCCGGTCTTAATTTTTCTGGATTCAGTTTCAAACATCCAATTAAAATTTTAATAATTAAAAAGCATGTCTAAATTGAGATCATGAAACTTTCAGGTTATTGGAAGTATTTTTATTTTCATAACTATATTTTTAGGACCAAATGAAAGTGTTACTTTTTACTAAGCTTGTGTCTTCCATTTTAAAAATTCTGGATTTTGTTTTTAATGTTTGTTTTTAATAATCAAAAAGCATGTTCAATCAATTGAAGTCCTAAAACTTACTAACTTAATATTTTTAACTCCTATAGTAATAAAAGAAATGGCTTATTTCTCAGAAGTTTTGATTTCATTTTTCTGTTAAGTAACATTTTTATTCAAGTTATCTAATAGATTTTTTGGAGTGTTTCACCTGGAATAATTTCTCTCTCCATCTTAAATCAAATATTGAAATGAGAAAAATCTTTTGTTAAAAGGTGGTGTTTGTTTTCAGTTGTTTCCATTCTTACTCCGTTACTACTACTAATAATAATTAATTGCATTTATATAGCGCTTTTCTAAGCACTCAAAGCGCTCTACATTGTGAGGGGGGGGGTGTCTCCTCATCCACCACCAGTACTAATATTGGTTTCTTTTAAAATACATTGATCTTGTCATGAAATTAGCCATCGATGTGTAGAACATTGAATTTTGAGTAATTATTAAACAAGAATTTTTATTCAAAGGGGTGTACAACAGAGGTTTACTGATAATATTAAACATGGAAGAAATAGTTATATTGCTTAAGGTTATTATTACTATAACTACTACCTTTGCATTTCTGTGTATGATAAGGTAGTTTTTCTCAAATGAACTGATGAAATGCTAGTAAAGTGACTGTTAGAGCATCTCTGGAGATGAAGTTTGTGTTCATGTCCTCATAGTGATGCAGCAGATGCTGAAAACACAAACATGTTTGAGATTGTGTAGTAGACACGACCATGCCACCTATTCACACAGAAGCTTAAAAGTGGTCTTTTTGCAGTTTAATAGTGCTAATTCATATTGCTGTGTACAGCCCTAATTTTGAGTAATTTATTCTAAATTTGACATTCACTGACATTGTGTTGTACAGCTCGTTCCAGTTATATGACTGGATTCCATCTGTGTTTGGTTGCTTTGGTTAATCTCTGTTCTGTCCATCAGGGTCCCCCCGGTCCTCCGGGCACAGGCATGCCCCCGGGTGGGCGTGGCAGGGGGCGTGGTCCGGGTAACTGGGGCCCTCCAGGCAGCGAGATGACCTTTTCAATCCCCGCCCACAAATGCGGTCTGGTGATCGGCCGAGGCGGCGAGAACGTGAAGGCCATTAACCAGCAGACGGGCGCCTTTGTTGAGATCTCGCGCCAGCCGCCGCCCAACGGCGACCCCAACTTCAAACTGTTTACCATCCGGGGATCTCCTCAGCAGATCGACCACGCCAAACAGCTGATTGAGGACAAGATTGAGGTACCATAAACTCCGCTTTTGTGATTTATCTTGACGTGTTCGCTGGTGTTAAGTGGTCTGAATCTCCTCGAAGGGTCCCCTGTGCCCTGTTGGACCTGGACCGGGTGGGCCAGGCCCCGCTGGACCCATGGGCCCCTACAACCCGAACCCATACCAGCCCGGACCCCCTGGTGGACCACCACAGTCAGTACTGCTTTAATGTCAAATCGGCCTCAGGGAAATGGTTGACGTTTGGCTTCCCAGGTTTTGTTTGCGCATGTTGACAGTCGTTTCTCTGTGTTTTCAGCGGTGGTCCTCCTGGCGGTCAGTATCCTCAGGGTTGGGGAAACACGTACCAGCAGTGGCAGCCACAAGATCCCAGTGAGTTGTTTTGTATTGTCGCTTTCAGTGTTCACTGTTCAAGCTCTCGTGTCCATGCTTCATTGCATCCTGAATTCATGGATTTGTTTTTTTCAAATTATACTATATGAAGAAAATGCACTGATTAAAACGATGACAAATACTACCATAGTTATACAGGTTTTTTGTTTTAAAAAAAATACGATTGAAAGATTCAAAAACTTTTTGTGCCGCTTCAGTGATTTTAAAATGGAAATCTTTTGTAAAATATTAACTGAAATAAAACAACGCTGTGATTTCATTGAATAAACATGAGCGCTGCAAGTTCAAAGTCCAATGCTGCACTGATTTGTGTACTGCCTTTACCGGGTAAACCGTTATATTTCAGCCAAACGAGACACCTGCTGGCAGAGAATGAATCAGTTACCATAGGTTAAACTAGTGCGCATACGAGTGCCTTCTTTCACTGCATGAATCAGTCTATTAAAATACATTTAGACTGATCACATAATTTAAGATATGGGGGCAGAATATGTAGGCTACTAGAGCCTATATTTACGGTATATCATTTCATATAATCACACGAAGAGCGCCATTCTTTTCTCCAAAAATCAGCAATTTTACAAATGTGATTTAGATTTTATGCAACAGTTCAATAAACAAGTTAATATTAAGAGACTTGTGCTTTAGACACCGTATTTCCTGCTTTTGCTCTATTTCTACAACTAAAATGATTCCAAACAGCCACAGCACTGTTTTGTGTCTCTGAGCAACATGACGGTGATTCGTTCCTGAATGAATCGATCTTTTAAATGATTCGGTTCAATCGGAATGACTCGCTTATTAACGCTGACTTATTGCCACCTGCTGGCAGTTTTAATTTCACATTTAACTACTTTCTTTTTTTTTTTTTATACTTCCAAACATCAGTTTTCAACGTTTTATGTTTCAAATAGCAAAACATTATGCATTTGTAACTGCAGGTTAGCATTCTATGTCCCTCTGAGCTGCATTAAACAGTGTGTAAGTACATCTAAATGCCACTTCAGATGCATTGCAAAGAGAAATTGTTGATACTGATTTCATTTGCTTGGTAAGAGCCCAAATGCAAGAATTTGACTCAAAAGATGATGCACACTTTTAGAAAAAAATGGCTTAAAGGTAAAAATGCCCATAAAACTTGTTGGAAAAGATCAGTGATAGAAATTAATGTGAACTGAACACACAGAATATGAAGAATATCAAATAAATTCAGGAGTCAGCTGTCCATGGTTATCTTTAAGATATCAGCACAATAACACGCTCCGCAAAATATCATCTAATTATCATGATCGATAAAATCCCAGAAAATATCAAGATATAATTGTCAATTTCACACACCTCTAATTCATGTTATTTAATCTAAACAAGTTATTGATGATTGTTAAAATCAATATAATTAACACTCTTGAACTTGTATCTGAATTGTAATTTATGCTTTTGACAGTCATTTTACAGTCATTAATATGATATTATAGACATTGTCCTACCCTGCTCATATGGTATTAATTTTATTTGTGCAGGTCTTAAAAAAAAGGGTCTTAAATTTAAATCCTGCAGAAACCCTGAACAAAGTTACTAAAACTTTAGCTGAACCAGGTGAAAATATTAAAGTAAAAAATGTGTAATTGTACTTCAGTGATACTAAAATAATATTCCTTTTAATGTTGTTCCTGTCACAGTTTAATCCCTGATTACTAAATGAAATTGATTTCTATTTTATATATATATATATATTATATATAAAAAGCAGCTTCCTGCCCCCAAACGTTTGACCTTGAATTGGATAATTTGAATGTAATTTTCATTTTACGAAACATTCATTTGATCTCATTCTTCCTGAGGCTCCGCTCATCTTTGTAAGTTGCTTTGGTTCAAGTATCTGAAGTGAATCTGCTTCTCTCAGGTAAAGCAGCGGCGGATCAAAACGCTGCATGGGCGGCTTATTACGCACAGTACTACCAGCAGCCCGGAGGGGGTGCCATGCCTGGACAGACGCCTGCGGCCCAACCGGCTGCTCCCGCTCCGGCTGACCAGAGCCAAGCTGCTCCCGGAGCCGCCCAGCCCGACTACACCAAGGCCTGGGAGGAGTACTACAAAAAGATGGGTACTAGCGCTCGTTCCTCATTGTGTTTAGGAAAGATAGAGTAGAGAAATGCATGTGAATGAATCTGCTGGCTGTTCTGTTACAGCTAGTGGTCGAACGATATATCGGCACATTTTTCAAATATCTGCATCGGCTGATAAGTTTCTGTTTGGCCGATGTGTTCGGGGTGGGACTTTTTTGACGGTGCTACAAAAGGCAGCACCTAAGCACACAATGCTCACATTCTCCCTCTTGTTCTCTGTCATCGTTAACAGTTCTAATACGGATTGAATTCGCTCTAATAATCCGATTGAACTGTTAAACAAAGGAATTAAAATGTATACAAGTATTATAAAGATTGATTTTATATTATTAGTAATGGAAAGGCAAACACAATACTTTCTCGTTTGCCGTCAGCATTCAACAAATACGCATTTTTATCATTTTAAACGTCTTTGAATGACTAATGAACATTCAATTTCACAAACCTTGCAGACTTGGTCGAACCCAGCTGTGAGATCTTGTGAAGTGCATATGTATCCTGCGTGTGCTCTGCGTGGCGGTCAATCTGTGTGAATTAAATGCATACAGAACTAGAACACACACAATTTAAAAAAAATTTTTTTTTATCCATTTTCAAATGGTTTCAAATTTCTTAAATATTAAAGTAAATGAAATTATATCAGCCATCGGCTACCCTGCTTTCCAAGATTTCTGCATCGGCTGTCGAATAAACCAATATCATTCGACCACTAGTTACAGCTGCGTGTTTTTCTGATGAATCTCCTCTCTCCTCTCCATCAGCTGCAGCAGGAGGAGGCGCTGCTCCCGCCGCAGGAGGAGCTCAAGCCCCTGGAGCCGCAGCGGCGGGACAGACTGACTACAGCGCCGCATGGGCCGAATACTATAGACAGCAGGCTGCTTATTATGGACAGACGGGACAGGCCCCGGGGCAGCCGGGCGCCACACCGCAGGGCCAGCAGGTACACACGCACAGACACACACAGACAGTTCACTAGGATCTAGTTAATGAGAGGCATAATAACCACCAGCTTGAATGGTTTTGGGACATAGAGATAACGATGAGTTAATAATATCGAGAAGCGGTTCTTCTGCTACAGGTAACAACTCTATCAGTAGTTTAGTGGGTACATCTAATAGACATGTTGTTGGCTTAGATGCAGTGATTTAAGTTTATATAGCTCTTCCTGTCCTATGAGCACAGCGGTTTTTCTTTGGGTGAGACGAATGGAACCATATTACAAGACGATGTAGATCCTATATTTGTTGAAGTATTTCTGATGTTATCTATTTTATCAGTCAAGAAATTCATAAAGTCATTACTATTAAACTGTGAGGGAATATTTAGTTTGGGCGGCGTCTGGTTATTTGTTAATCTAGCCACTGTGATAGAAAATAACCAAAAGAATCCAAGGTTTTTATTTAATGAAATTGCGGATATGCTCAGTCCGGACAGCTTTTAGAGCCTGTTTATAGCTGGACATACCGTTTTTCCACGCAGTTCTACAAACTTCTCCATTTGCGCTCAAGAGTTTCTTTCTTGAGAGAATGAGTATAACTGTTGTACCATGGCGCTGTACGTTTATCTCTAATCTTTAATTTAATACATTAGAAGCTGTTGCCCCCATTAGAGAAGATTGTGCCCATGTTGCTAGTCATTTTGTCTAGTTCATGTGTGTATTGATGGGTACACAGATTCACAAATAACCTGCCTGGTTAATCTCAACTGCTCTGTCTTTGGTGGCTGGAACAATAGTTGTGCCCGGACAATAACTCGGAGCCATATAGTTAATATCAGTAATAAGCAGCATGCAAGCTAGTGGTCAGTAACATCGTCACTTTGAGGTACTATATCTATATCACTAAGATCAATTCCATGCGATTTGATTAAATCTAGCGTGTGATTAAAACTATTGAGTGGCCTGGTGACTTTTTGCTTGACTCCAAGTCTGTAAACGCAAGTCCTAATGCATTTATATTATTGACGTGAATGTTGAAGTCTCTGATCAACATTAAGCAATAGGTCTGAAAGAAAATCTGCAAAGTATTGTACTTCAAGTTGAAGTTTTTATTTTCTTTATTATTATTTAAGCTTTTTAAAGGCATAATTGAAAGTTATTTCAGTGCTCTGTTCTGTTTCCATGTGCAGTGATTTCTCGTCTCTCCTCAGGCGCAGTGAGGCGACTGTTGTTGATCTCTCGTCCGTCCTGCTCCTTCCCACCATCCTTTCCCTCTCCTCTGACTAAAGGACATCTGCTCTTCCTGTTTTATTTTTTTCTTCTCATGTCCAGCTGAAAAGCTCTGTGACTCTTTCTCCTCAGAGGCCGGATTTATGTCTTTATGAAATGTCACGGCTTTTGCAAACGCTCTTGTTTCTCATCCTAGTTTTTGCTGGATCCACAAACGCTGATGGACTGAACTCAAACTCTGCCTTCCCCTCCACACACGCTTCATCCCTCCTCTTCCTCGCATCAGTGTCACTCCAGGAGACACAAGGGAATGCTTCTGCTAACTTCCTCACATGAGCGTGCACTTCCTGTTTTTGCATTAATGTTTTTTTTAAGTATTTTTTGAGAAAATGGATCCATTTAGAGGAAATCTTCAGGTGTTAATAACTACTGTTTCAAACTCAATGAGTAACCATGTCTTTTTTTTAATGCCATGTTTTTGCTTTTAGTCCTTTTAATTTGATTTTGAGCTGGAACATTCCCATTGTTTGCTCACTTTTTTTTTCTTTCTATTCATGTAGTGAGTTTCTTGTAATGTGATTAATGTTTCTCCTGTGATATCAAATGGGGTTTCAGTGTGTGTGTGTGTGGGTCTCCATGTCCCATGTGTGTGTGTTCTGGTACTGAAACTCAAGCAATGTGTTGCTCCTCACTCTGTGAAATGAGGGTTTCTTTTCTCCCCCCCTCCCCCTCTCTTCTCTTTTCCCTCTCTTCTCTTCCCTCCCCAAGTTATTGAAAGTCATGATGTTATAAAAATATAAATTGTTTGCTTTTTTTTTTTTTTTTTTTTTACTGCTTGTTTTTAAACTACAAAATAAAAATTACAAAATCCTCATCTGATCACATGACCACTGTTCAGTCTACTATTGCTTTTGTTGACGGCCTAATTTTTGAAATGCAAGCATTGCCATTACTTTTGCTCCAACTTGATTAAAGGCTGTGGTAAGAAAGTAAATGCAATATCCAACAATATATATATTTATTCTCTGCATTTCAATGCCAATACATGAATGATATTCCAGAGAAAGGTTTGAATATTTTTTTTTACTCAGATCACAGCCGGGACTTCAAGTGCATCAACATCAGAGAACAGCAGACACTTGAAAAAGTGTCCGTGTCAGTTTAGTGAACAATCTTTTGGAGATTAAAGCACAGTATTTACAGTAATAATCTGAAATATTTAAGTGGGTGGGCCTACATAAAACAGTGGGCAAAGTGTAGCGTATGAAAAAAATGCATGTCAAATTACAAACAGAAAATACAGCAGGTTCTTTAAGGTCCACAGTACTTCTAAAGCATGCATTAACATGAATGTTCATTTCAAAATGTACTAATACATTAAATTAAAAGTAGTATCTGTTAACATTTGCACCGTTAACAAAGAAACACTAACGAATATTGCTCATTTGTAATAGTTACTGCATTAAGGAAGTTACTGTAAAGTATTACCTCAGTCTGAGACTATGGGGCGTGTTTTTAGTATTTATGCGCATCTTGAGATATTCCAAAATAGGTGGATGGAAACATAAAACTGTACCTATGCTAATATGATGCTACAAACACACTTAGTGCAGACGTTTCCGATTAAATAAATACATCACCCGCAGGTATTTTCAAATTCACAAACACGCAAATTTGATTATGTCCTTACATCATAAACATAACATTGTGGGTGGGACTAACAAACCTGACGAATCATTCTGATGAGCACCTATAGAAAGAGTGAAAACTAAAAGACTGCCCGTAATTGTCCATGTAAATATATAAAGTTACAGTGAAATACGTTTATCATTATTATCGTTTAATAAATTACATCCATTTGGAAAATTACAAACTTCTCTTTGGGTGGGACACAGTTAAAAAGTGAGTGGGCTCATGCCCACCCTTAGCTATGCCACTGGTAATAATGAAAAAACATAAAAATAGCTCTGTTAGAACGTGCTGATGTTTAACAAAAGACTTGACTGACATTACAATATTCACAATGGACTGTTAGTCATTCTTTAAAAAAAAAAACTTAAGCATGATTTACAAAATAGTCACTGTAACTTGATTTTTCATTGAAAAATCTGCAATTTATGGTAGTGTAAATACTACCATGATGCTTGACCTATATATTTTTTTTTTTAAGTAAAACCATCTTTCCTATTTCCTTTTTATTTTGAGTTGACAGATTTTATGAGATTCACTCATATAAAAATAAAAAAGCGGCATGCAAGACATCAGCTCTTACTGTCGACTTCTCTTTACTGAAGCAAAAAAAATAAAAACCAAAATCAGGAAAGTGAAATCACACAGACATGTGATCTGGTTTGTTTTAGTCTCCAAAAAGAAAAACATTATTCAACAAAAATACATTAAAATGGCCTTTCTAAAACACGTACAGGGCAAAGTTCACAGTTCAAAAGGAACCTCAAAAAGAAAGATAAAATTACAAAACGTCCCTGTTGAAGTTTGTGTGGCTCTGAGACTTTGCTTCGATGAACCCCTGTTTCCCTGTTCTTGTGGCTTTGGTTCAGTCCATGCTGGTTTGACAGTAGTCCTGCTGGAGGTCCCCAAAACAGAGATAAACCACTTCAGACCTGAACTGATGATCAAATCAAAAGGCTTCATAGTTCACATAAACACAAACCTGTATCTTCATTTGCCCTCCCAGGCGTCTTCACGCTGCTTAGCAGCCAAACGCTTTTGTTCTGACGAGAGAACAGAAGAAATAAATCAGTTTTTTACCAGTCCAGCAAAATAAGAAGCTGTGAATAGTTACATCACCTCTGGCCTGCCGTAGTTTGTTCCTCTCTGCCTCCCGCTCTTCTCTGGTCTGGTTACTCTTCACACCCAGAGCCCCGATCACCAGGCGGCGCGCCAGAGCTGCACTCGTCTCAGGACGCTCTTTAGCCGGCAGCAGATAATCTACACAGAGACAATATTAAATAAGTCTGGGTTTATGAATTCATTTCTGATGGATGCACAAAACAGGCTCAGAATAGAGCGAATAAGAGAGAGCAGGAGTACCGGAGCAGCTGCGCGCTTTGGCTTTAGTGGCGTTTGATGATTTGGAGAGAGGCCTGATCTTCATTATGGGGTTCTTCATCCTCAGAGCATCACGAGCTACACAAACACACAATAAGATATACAATAAAAGGACAAGGCTTCTCGTTTCTGGGATTACCAATGTTTGAATGTGTGTGATGCTGATGACAGTTTCTAAATCAAAATTCAGAAACCGGTTTAATAATGACTCCTCGTGGAAACATTTCAAGAAGTGACATGTCCGGTTTCTTTTTCACAGCACTTCTTCAGACAATTTCAGGTCCTCAAACATATCACAGAAGTTATGCTATTGTCCTCCAAGTCAACCAGCGATTGATTTTAGAGATCTTATAGGCATCATAAAGCTATTCACAACATCTGGAAAACACACTGACCTGCGATGGGACTGGAGAACAAACCGAGGGCATGTGTGTCGTCAATCCACTTGATGTCAAACCCCTTCTGCCTGAAAACACACATCTGATCAGTAACAACAGCAGTTTCTGTAGACCAGGGATTTACACACTTTTGACGACACATTAGCATTTTTATGGTTCTCATATATCGGTTAATGGTTACATGACATGCAAGGAAACAGATCAAATTTCTAAAACTTTTTAGTGTTTTAGTTTTATATATAATATAATAAAAAAATTGCAAATCTGCAAATATTTACGCCATAAATTCTTTCAATATTCAAGCTTTTATTTTGGCAGTTTTATCAAAAATAAGCAATATTATGAATAGTGTATTTTGGCCAGAAGTAATGGTTTAAGGAGCTTTTCTTTTTCATTGGGGAGCATGTGATGTAATGTTGAATTTCAACAAATCTGTTCTGATGAACAAACAAACTCATCTATATCTTGGAGAGTAAATTTTCAGCAAATTTCCATTGTTGGGTGAACTAAACATGTAGCTATTTCAGTTTTTTTGATTGATTGCGCAGCCCCATTTATTTATTTAAATGCTGGTTGGCTTTAATCAGCCCTGCAGTAGACGACATGAAATCAGTGCGATTCATGATCAGAGCGTCACGCACTGGAACGAGCTGAAGGATCTGATCAAGTCCTCCATCTTGAAATCAGACGGGAAGTCGTAAATCTCCACGATGTGCGACAGCTCATCGTCCCGAAGCTCCACCTCCTCGTCCAACTCCGGCGTCCAATTATAGCCGTCGAAGCGCGGCTCCTGTACAGACGGCTTCTTGCGCCCCTCCTTAAGAGACATCTGAAACAGGAAGAAGAATGACATCTGGGCACAAACCCTGCGTCTCAGTTCATAATGTCATCAATAAAGGGACAGCTCACTTTGTAACTCTTACCTCCTCCATTAAATGTGGGTCAAGACAGTCCCCATCATCATTAAACAAAGAATCCCAGTTCTCCCCTTCATCCTCCTCCTCCTCCTCCTCCTGTTCTAGTGCACGACCCGTGTCCTCTGGTGTGCTCATAGTTCTGGATACATTGTCCGTATCATCTCTAGACTCCTCTTTTTCTGTGTGCATGTTTAGGTTTTCTTTATCTCCCTCCTCCCGCCCCCCGTCATCTGGGTTTTCCTCTCCGTTTGGGGTCTCTGTGGCTTTGGCTTTATCTTTCTTGTTCTTGCGGGCCTTGTCTGTGTACCGGGGCCTAGGTTTGGTTTTCTTGTCACCACCTGCCTGAGGCTTCTCAATCTTCTCGGCCTGGCGTTTCTTGGGCACGTAGATTTCCATGGTGGGTTTTTTTGTTTGGGCCGGAGCCGTCGTTTTGGGCTGAGCTGCTTCAGTCTCCATAGGGATCTGTGCAAGGAAAGTGTGTCAATGAGTGAAAGGAGGACAAAAGCTGTTTTTAGAGGGGCATATCACCATCCTGTTAGAGGGATCCATGTACATGTAAAATGCTTGCATGTATATAATGTAATTGGCCCAAACCTTCTCTTGCATTTCCGGTGTGTTAAACAGACAAGACATAATATAAGTCGTGATTTTACACATTCGTGTAGGACACATTATTTAAAAGTTACATTTCCAGACGAATTTGGATGAGCATTGCAAAATTATTTTAATTTACAAGATCATAAATGACAACAATGTAGCATTCTAAAGTTTGAAATTCTTTTTAAATAGTAAGCGTTCATAACACACACACAAATTCACTGACCGTGCCACCGTTTAGGAGCCCGAATTATCTTTTCAAAACTAATAGTAACACTAAAACCTTCTAGGATGGTATATTAAGCAGTGAAAATCAACATTTGTAGAGGAAATTATTCAGTTTACTTCTACTTACGCCTCTGTATTTTTCAGCTCGCCGGATGTTTGGAGACGTACGCACGCCGTGACGTCACGGCCGGGAAGTCCATTATGGGCGTTGTAGTTTAAGAGTGTAGTTCAGAAGCCAAGCTGACGTTGACAGGTATCCAAAGCGACGCATAATAAATGTTTTATCACTTTATTTCACGAACTGCGAAAATAATTAGATTAATCATTAAAATAATAGCCAAATATGATAAGTTAACAGTTCTTGTGATACGTTTTTCGGCAAGAAATGCTAGAGCACAATTATTCACAATTAATATTGCAGTTATTACAGTTATAAACAACACAAGCAAACATGATTATATTTTATGAATTAAAATTATTTTAAGTTTATCGCGTAAATCAAGTATTTGTTTGACGTTCACGCCCTCTTTTCTCCTGCCGGCTCGTGATTGTTCGGACCTATACGGTATTTAAAATACTCGACAGTGATTGGACAGTAGCTTACACAAGCGCTTGTGTAAGGCGGCTGCATTGAAGTTGTGTAAGGAGCGAATATACAGCGTACACAACAGAAATCACGCATCATTTACAGTCAAGCCACGCACTGGAAACCCTGCGAGCGTGAGTATCCACTATAATCCAGCCCAGTCCGCACGACAGGTGGATATGACAACTGCTCTCTCTATTGAGGTGATGATGATGGATAAAAGCGTTTCTGAATGACTAAATGTAATGTAAATGCACGAACTATTATGAGACTGGCCTATCATGTTGCTTAGATCTGCTCTGAAAATCTCTTTCGTTTATTTCCTTTAAGGCAAAACAACATATTGGTTCTGTTTTGCATGCTTGCCAACCTTTTCTTTCTTTTAGTTGAATTTAAATATAATTGCATGATCTTATTTATGTTTTCATATTCATGTGCTGTGTAAGAAATGTCATAAATGCTTTTCACATTACATTTAACTGCATGATTATGAAGCTAAAGTGTGAATGCTGCTGTCAGTTTGCACTGAATACTGTTTGATTGACAGGTGGAGATGAGGATGTGGTGGGCGTGTCTTCTGGGTTTGGGTCTGTCAGCTCTCTCTCAAGCTCAGCCCATGTTCTCCGTCATCACGGATACGGTTCTGCCTCCTGATGCTCTTCACAACCCCACCCAGCTGAATTATGGGATGGCGGTGACGGATGTAGATGGAGACGGGGATCTGGAGGTGGTGGTGGCCGGGTAAAGAAACTCCAGCATAGACTGATTTCTCAGTGATTATTAAATAAAACAGGCAGATATATGAAATTTGTGAATATATGAATGCTACACTTAACATATATACAACATAAATAATTTAAGCCGTGATATCTTGTTTGACTCACTTTTAAAAAATCTGTCAACAAGTATGATATAAGCAGACCGAGAGATCTTGAGGTAGTGCTCAGTTATAAGATAGAAATAAGATATAGGTGGCAAATACAGTAGGTAAATACATGTAGATTTGCACTGTTTGCTTACGTGCATTGGAGTACAAACAGAAAAGATCTTGAGGCAGTCGCTACACACTGTTACAGATTAAAAGAAAGGAACAAAATGTACTGTAATAAGTGTAGAATTGCACTGTCTGTTTACTCACTAGCAGCAGTCGGAGTGTAAACAGCGAGAGGTGTTGAAACGGGTGAAAAGCATTTGGTTAATAGTGAATATTGACCTATGTGTGTGTACCGTTGTGGCTCCCGCTGTTAGCAGGGGATAATCGCTGCATGTAGGGGTAAAAAAGAGAGAATTATTTATTGTGCCAAGAAGTTTGCACTGTCTGTTCATTCACACAGACACACACTGATTGACAGCTGCCTTTACTTTCACCTCTATAGCGCAAAGTGTTCGGCATGGTCATCTGTGTCAATAAAAAAACCATCACCATTCATAAGTAATAGGCTATTTTCTGTCCTGTTTTAACCCCCCTCATCAGAACGCTCTGTTTGAAGAGGCGTGGCAGATTGTAGACTCAGAAGTAAACGCCCACCTCTATGATTGGCTAATAGTTGTGTATGTTTGACAGCCTACATCCTTCACAGATGGACGCTGCTGTGATTTAGGTGAAAAACGCATAAATACTCAGTAGATATCAAACAATCTGTAAGAAAAGACAAAGCAATAGTAATTACTTAATAAACAGTTACTCTCACTTGTGTTGAGACATTACTGTCAGATCCAATATACTCTGTAAAAAATCAAAAGTTGAGAAAACGTAAAAGTTTAAGGCAACCAGCTTCAGTAGATGTTTGAGTTTTCTCAACTTAATTTTTGTAGGAGATTTAAACTGAATACAGTAAGTTGAGAAAACTCTGAAGCTGGTTGCCTTAAACATTTTCGTTTTCTCAACTTTTGATTTTTTACAGTGTTGTCGGCAAAGCATCCTCTTTTAGTTTCAATCTTTCTGAAAATCCTGCATCAAATTGTGCCTTGTTTGTAAACAAACCTGCGGTAAAATTAAGTGAATAAAGACTGAGTTCTTACTGACGCGGTCTGAATCTTCATTAAAAATAAAGTTCATCCACTCTTTTCCAATGTTTGGTTCAGAAGGAAAGACTGTTTTTCCACTGCTTGGCCCTGCACAGCATCTTGTTGTCTTCAGAGCAGCTTCAGTAGATTTTTGAGTTTTCTCAACTTATTTTTGTAGGAGATTTTTGAGTTTTCTCAACTTATTTTTGTAGGAGATTTTTGAGTTATCTCAACTTATTGAGAATGTTTGGTTTCTGTGTAGACCTGCACGTTTGCCTCTCGTTATTTACACTACATGCGTGAATCGGTGGGCGGGGCTAAACAGGCAGTGATGTAGAAGCAGGTGTTGATCTTCTCCTGCGGAGGCGGTGCTTAGCCACACTCTTACATCATAGAGTAGAACATTCCACAAGCTGCCGTTTTAGCAGATTGGCTTCAATATAAGCTGTTTTTAGACTAACGAGAAAGTTTTGAGTTCTGAAACTTACAGGATGTTGTAATGACCTCTTATATGTCAAAAGATCAAGGGAATTTTGGTTTCTCAGTTCATGACACTTTTTGTTGTTTGCCCGCTGTCAGGTATAACGGCCCAAACCTGGTTCTGAAGTATGACCGTACCCAAACCAAGCTCGTGAACATAGCGGTGGATGACCGCGCTTCTCCTTACTACGCGCTGAGAGACACACAGGGAAACGCCATCGGAGTGACGGCCTGCGATGTGGACGGAGACGGCAGAGAGGAGATCTACTTCCTCAACACCAACAACGCCTTCTCAGGTACGCAGAAAAACACATATAGACCCAGAAAACTAAACAACCCAAAATAAACCAAACTAAACTCCTTAAAGGTCGGGCGACTTATGCTGACAAACTGTTCAAGTTTCGTAACGGTCGCTTCGAGGATCTGCTCGGCGATGACATCAACGTGCGCAGGGGAGTGGCCAATCGCATGGCGGGACGCTCCGTGGCTTGTGTCGACAGAAAGGTAATTAGTCATCTTTTAATAATTATTGAGTAAATATTATAATTAGTTTAGCATTTTAATGACTTTCTTCTGCTGTAGGGAACAGGTCGTTACTCGATTTACGTGGCGAACTACGCCAGCGGTAACGTGGGTCCGCACGCGCTCATAGAGATGGATGAAGCCGCCAGTGACGTCCAGAAAGGCATCATTGCGCTGTCTGATGTTGCGCCACAAGTCAACGTCAATAAGTACACAGGTCAGAGAGACCAAAATCATGTTTGTTTATATGTGTGAGATTTGGGGTTGGTAAGATTTTTTATTGTTTTTGTTAGAAGTCACTAATGTTCGCCAAGGCTGCATTTATTTGATAAAAAATACAGTAAAAATACTAGTACTGTAAAATAGTATTACAATTTAAAGTAACCGATTTAATTTCAATATACTATAAAATGTAATTTATTCCAGTGATCAAAGCTGAATTTTCAGCATCATCACTCCAGTCTTCAGATTCACATGATCCTTCAGAAATCATTCTGATTTGCTGCTCAAGAAACATTTCTGATTATTATCAATGTTGAAAACAGTTCTTCATGTTTTTTTGAGAACCACTATCATATTTTCCAGTATTTGCTGATGAATAGAAAGTTCAAAAACAGCATTTATTTGAATTATAAATCATTTGTAACATTATAAATGTCATAACTGTCACTTTTGATCAATTAAATGCATCTTTACTGAATTAAAGTATTAATTTATTTAATAAATTAAATTTCTTAAAAAAAAAAAAAAAAATATTTGAGTGTTAATATAACTTTCTGAGACTTGTCATGGCATATTAATGTTATAAAAGTGTTAATGTTGTTTTATAAGGTGGCCGTGGTGTAGTTGTCGGTCCAATCCTCAGCGACACAAGGTCTGACATTTTTTGTGACAATGAAAATGGAGCCAACTTCCTGTTCAAGAACAATGGTGACGGAACCTTCACAGACGTGGCTGCCGATGCAGGTGAAAGACCTCAGTTTATATTTACAGGATTGATTTGCAATCGTCCCTCAGACTTATGTGTTATGGTGTGATGACAGGAGTTGAAGACAGATATCAGCACGGGAGAGGTGTGGCGCTGGCCGACTTTAACGGCGACGGAAAGACTGACATCGTTTACGGCAACTGGAACGGCCCACACCGCCTCTACCTGCAGGACGGCCAGCAGAGATTCAAGGTGAGTCACATCTGAGCTTCATTAATTACAATTTTTGTCTTGTTTTTCAGTTAAAATATCAAAGAGGTCCATTAAAACAAAATGCACTTCAGTGCGCTAAGAAAATCTATGAGAACAAATTATCAGAGAATAAATATATTTCAATATATACAAAATTTGCCAAAAATATACATTTGTTCTGTAAATATATTCTCTACCCATATATATTTGGAGCAGTTTTTGTAAATATTTGGAAATGTATTTTAATAATATAAATATAAATCATCAGTCCATGAAAATACATTCATGTCATTTTCGAAGAAAAACTTTGCTTGTCTATAACACATGTGAATATATAACACAGTTCAATAAAAATAGTGAAAAAAGCCTAAATGTAGGCTACTGTAAGATTGAAAATGTATTTTCTTGACTTATTTTAAAATATATATTGGTATATGGAAATTTGAAACTAAACATATTTTCTATTTTAAAAAATTATATAGATTCACTATTTAGAACAGATATATATATATAAAAATAAATATTTTGGCCATAAATAAATAAATAAATAAATGTGTTTTTTGCTATATGGGTCTATATTTGCAAAAACTACGTTTTTAACATTTTTTTTAAAAATCATGTTTTTTATCATGTTATTTATTGTGTTAGGGAAGTCGTGGCCTAATGGTTAGAGAGTCGGACTTGTAATCCGAAGGTTGCGGGTTCGAGTCTCGGGCCGGCAGGGATTGTAGGTGGGGGGAGTGAATGTCCAGCGCTCTCTCCACCCTCAATACCACGACTGAGGTGCCCTTGAGCAAGGCACCTAACCCCCAACTGCTCCCCGGGCGCCGCAGCATTGGCTGCCCACTGCTCCGGGTGTGTGTTCACGGTGTGTGTGTGTGTGTTCACTGCTGTGTGTGTGCACGTTGGATGGGTTAAATGCAGAGCACGAATTCCGAGTATGGGTCACCATACTTGGCTGAATGTCACTTCACTATGTGTTAGTAAACAGTGTTTTTTTTGTTATTTTTAACCTAATCAAAATAACCCAACTACAGTTTGATTGAGATTGGTAAGCACAATGAAAAAACATGATTTTTAAAAAAGTGTTAAAAACATAGTTTTTGCAAATAAACTCAAATGAAAAAAAAAAATTCCTATAGATCTGTATCTGTAATGATAAATCAGTCTGTTGTGTTGTTGTAGGACGTCGCCACACAGGCCTTCGCCACTCCGTCACCCATTCGCACCGTCATCGCTGCTGACTTTGACAACGATCTTCAGCTTGAAGTCTTCTTTAATAACATCGCTTACCAAGGAAACGCTCCGAACAGAATCTTCAGGTACATCAACTGTGATGTCTAATGTTCACTGATATATATATATATATATATATATACAAAAACAAAAAAATATACAAAATAAAAGCTATTAATTAATAAATAATATTACAAATAATTCTAAAATAACACTGGCTTTTGTTTGTGTAGGGTGTCGAGGAAGCAGAGCTCTGACCCTGAGATCACAGAGCTGGATGTGGGCGACGCCTCTGAGCCTCAGGGGAGGGGCACAGGTCCGATCACATGACCAGAGCCACTTCCTGTGGAAATAAACCACCTAATGTCTTTCTCTAATAACTGACAGTATTGTAACGTGATGTTTTGGTTGGGTAACAGGCGCCACAGTGACAGACTTTGATGGTGACGGTCTGCTGGATCTGCTGGTGGCTCATGGGGAGAGCGCCTCTCAGCCCATCTCTGTGTTTAAGGTCAACCAGGTATGTCTTCAGACTTTTGGACCTCATTGTTTATGTACTGTATACATTGTCTCCAAAGTTCTGACATAAAATTCAGTGTACATAAACGTTTTAATGGTCAGCTCAGCATGCCTCCTTCTTCTTTCCGCAGGGCTCGTCTAGTAAGTGGCTGCGTGTGGTGCCGCGCACACGCTTTGGTTCGTTCGCTCGTGGAGCGAAGGTGGTGATGTTCACGAAACACAGCGGCGCACACACTCGCATCATTGACGGAGGATCAGGCTATCTGTGCGAGATGGAGCCTGTGGCTCACTTTGGGTTAGGTATGCAGATCAGATTCATTTACAAATGAATTCAGTCGCTTCCTTTAAATAATTTTATACCTGATTCATGATGCATTAGTGTAGGAAATGCTGCTTTATTCTACATATACTACCATTCAAAGATTGGAGTTAGATTTAATTTGAAAGGCATTAATACTTCTTATTCATCAAGAATGCATGAAATTGATCAAAAATGACAGTAAGGTAAATGCACAAATGTCTCTTGAGCAGCAAATCAGCATGATTTCTGAAGGATCATGTGACACTGAAGACTGGAGTATTCAGCTTTACAGCACAGAAATAAATAAGGGATATTCAAATATTTTAAATTGTAATAATATTTCACTATATAACATTTTTTACTGTATTTTCTGACCAAATAAATCACAAGAGACTTATTTCAAAAAAACATTTTAAAATATCTTATAGACCCCAAACTTTAAATGTATTTCATTTTGACTCGTTCTATCTCAGTAACTACTCCAGTCATTAGCATTCGAGATTAATAGTCTCTTTTCATTGGCTCTTAGGAACCGATGAGGCCACCAGCATTGAAGTCTTTTGGCCGGATGGTCGCTCCATCGCTCAGCCGCTCGAGTCCACTGATATGAACAGAGTCATTGAGGTCGCATATCCTAATGAGGGGGAGGAGTCAGCGCTCACATCTGACGCACAGGTATGGATGCATGCAAATGAGGAGGAGGAGTCAATGCACATCTTATACAGCCAGGTATGGCTATATACAGTTTAGGAACAGACATTTAATAACGAAGCACAAACATTATTATCTGATAGTCATTGCTTCAATACAATATTGTGAATTCTGAAGTACGGCTCTGTATTGATTCTCTGCAGTGTGGAGAGGGATTCATAGTCAACACAAACGGCCGTTGCGTTGGTAAGATTATCTGTGAATTACATGCTTTGTTAACAATTTGAGTAAAAATGGTAAAAACATTTCTAAAAGCATTTCTGGAATTCAAAACAATGATTTAATTTTAAACATGTGTCACAAATGTCCCAAAAAATATCTATTTTAGTACAAAAGTGCAAAATACAATTCATGACTATTTATGCTCAGTGCATTTTCTCAATGACGAAAAAAAACTAATTTTGGACCCTGTTTTGCATATGAATGAATATGCTGATTTTATTGCTCAAAATCGCAGAGAACATTTAAAAGCTTTAAAAAAAATGACAGAGAGAAAATATTTGAAATATAATGCAAATGTTGGTCTAATGTCTTTGGCAGTTATTCCAGAACACACCTAAAACGTCTGAATTATAAAACATTAACAAAACATTAAACCATTATTATAAAACATTAACATATTTGTTTTCTCTCTCTTGCCCCTCAAACAGTGACAGCCTGAGTGTTTTCAGCTGGACTTTGAGTGTCATCGTCTCATGAAATCAGAGCTGTGCTGTCAGATGTCTGATACTGAACCAGTTATTCATCAAACTCAACCCACAGATGCAAAACCATCGTCTTTACTGCAAAATCTTTACTGTAGTGCTATTGAAACTGAACACTTGTACTGTTACTCATCACATTTCTAAGGGTGAAATGATAGTCAGCACTAAGCCTGAAAGCGTTTACCTCCGACACACTTGTTGCTTTTCTTTTTATTTCCTGTTTTTTTCAATAACTTGTTTACTCAAAATTGGAATGGTGTGCAATACTAATAAAGCAATCGTGAGGGACCGCACAGTCTGTGAGTGATTCTGTCTCCATTTCCTTCATCCTGTTCAGACGTAAACGTCTGCCAGCCGTGTGTCCTCACACTCGTCCGGTGTGCACCAACACATTTTATTTAGGCACTATACTAAATATCACCACCAGGTGACTATAAAATAATGGTGCTGCAAATTTAGTCAAATTTGAAACATGACACTGCCCTCTTGGAGGAGGAGCCCGCTGAAAGTTAAAGCAATGTCCAAATTTCAAAATGATTTTCACACTAAAAAATCTGAGTGTTGAGTGTTCAAGCTTTCAAAAAATGTCTAATTTGTGATGATTACTGAAATATTTGACAGGGAAAAAAATGTAGAGCGTGTCAGTCCTACTACCAGAACACTGACAGCTGACGGGTCAGAAATTGTTAGTAAATTTCACAAATAATTACATGGGGGGGAAAAAACAGCACGTAACACACTGAAATAAATCAAATAAATTTTGAAGTAGAAAATAAATAAATTGAAGTAATTTAAAAATAATTCCAAATAAATTTTTAAATTACTTAAATAGTCCCGGCTGCAGGTGGCGGATCATGTAGCTCTTCTTACAGCAGCTGGAATAGTTCAACTTGTAGCCTAATTTTAGAACGAGTTCTAAGGAACATTAAATTGCCTTTTTTGAGGTTAATAGAACAATTTCTTTTGATGACATTCGAATGATACGACATCTAGAGATTCTATACAGTAATTGAAATCTACAGATAACGCTCATGTTGATGTTGTTAACATTAACAATTTGAGAACAAAGTATAACTAATTATTTGCACGGTTTTACGTAATCTGAGCTAACTTTGTGATCGTTAGATATAATCACCATTGGTAGCGGCTTTACTGTAATTTTTTTTTTTTAATTGGTCAGAACGAAACTGGCAGACGTACTTCCTCAAATGATATTTTCCAGTGAAGCTTATTATTTTTGACATACTATTCACTGTACTTCAGGATTACAGATATGTCTTGGAAGTGACAGGCAGCCCACACTCACAGCAAAAAACAATGGCAAAAAATACCCTAATGGCAAAAAACAAAGTCCTGTTTTACATAAACATTTATTTTTAGCCAAGTGTAAAATGCCTAAATAAAACCCTGTGCAGAAAAACACATTTAAATAAAATGTGGATCAAGTACAGAAAAGCAGAACTTGTTCGTTTGACCATCATTGTTTATTTATTTTGCTACACAACAGAAAAGCACTCTCAGCTTCTTTTACTCTTGATCTTTGCATAAACAGGGGCCAAAGTTTCTCGGTACGAAATGGAAGCTCATGATGAAGGACCATGTGAGGAAGCTCTGGCTCTTGGCAGTCATGTCTTCAGGACTCGTTTCTGCTCTGACGACGCCTTATGAGTACAAAGCATGAACGATTAGCACACTATGAAATAAAACAAAGTCATAAATAGTACCCGTGGAATAAGATGGCAGTGTCTGGGGCCTGTATAAAATACATGGGCTTAGATTTCAGTCCTTGACATCTACCTAGTCTAAAATCGGACTTCTGTTCAATAATTAGAGTAAAAGTGCTCATTAAATTCTCAAACAAAAAAAGGGTGAAAAATGGTGACGATGGAAGACTGTCGTGTCGTGCTACATCACAGGCGTGAGTGAGTTTGCATATTACAGTAACAAAAGCTCATGTGTGCTTTACCCAGGATGCTACAGCGAGAGACTGGAGGATGTGCAACGGCTGCAGGTCGGTGAAGGTGGCGGTAATGACTGAGGTAATGACGCGCTGCTGATCCAGCAGCTGATGTGTCTCGTGGAGGCAGTTCATGTCAGGTGTGTTTGTGTTTGGCGATGCTGAGCGGTCGCTGTCGTGTCTGTTCAGCAGGCGTCAGTATGAAGGCGTCACACGTGGGCGAGCGTGTGTGTGTGTGTGTGTGTGTGTGAATCATCGTCCGCTGCTGCTGGTTGTGCTGCTTCCTGAGCATGAACCGCTGGAGCCGCGGTCCTCGTACACACTGATCTCAATCTATCACACACACGGGTTAAAGGAGTAACATATCAGCATTACACAACTGCTAAACAAATAACTTTACACATGCATGCTTTTACTAGACGACTTGCAATGAATATGATTGAAACTAGTGTTTTATTTGATCATTGATAAGCTATTACAGTTTTTGTTAATATTTTGAAGGTATTTTACTTATACGTTTTCTATTTTCATTTTAATTTTAGTTTAATTTTTTAATAATTTTGTTTTGTTATTATTATTGTATTTCTATATATTGTTTATTTGTATTATGTTTTTTATAGTTAATTTTAGTTTATTTCATTTCAAGGCTTTTATGGTTTTAGTTTGTTAAAATAACCAATGGTCCAATTACTGTTTTAAAGCAACAAAGGCAGAAAGCTGACTAATTATTCATAGTGAGAGCTTATCAGATATTTTATATTTTATATATATAACTACTTTCTTCTATTAAATTAACATAACATGAAAAAATAGCAATATCTGTTAAATTGATATTCAATTGTGAAAAATAAAAAAATATTATAAAATAAATAAAAAATAAGACAATTTAATAATTATGAAGTTAGAAATATTATATAATCTTATTACTTATGAATTAACATATTTGAGATTTAGCAATAGTTTGAATTGAATGCACTGTAAATAGGCATAAAAATAAATCATAAATATATTAATATCTTTATTAATAAATGTAATTATGAAAAACTATGTTTATCTTATTTGATATTCAATTAGCATTTTTTTTTCGTAAAAAACTGAATTAATATATAAGCCAAAAACAATATTTGGCTATATCCCATATTTTGTTCACAATCTTGTCTTCTGGGCTGCAATAATTGCAAACCACAAACAAAAGAAGAGATAATAAAAAAGTTGATGTGACATCCTAAGCTGGACTAACAACAGTTTCTGAAGAACAAGCAGCTTCTACTGATCATTTGTTCATGCACACACAGCATAGTTTCCAGACTCTGTAAGGATACGACCCTCATGCCTCTCTCTATGGGGTCAGTGATGAGGAGACCTCGAGGAGCGTAGACCTTCTCATTCTGCTCCTGAATGTACCGCGAGATCTTCTTCAGCACCTGCACAAACACACACACAAGGTGCACTTTTAATCATCAGCATCATTTTATTTGCCATAGTTTGCAATAACCGCCACATAAAGCGACCCATGGTAGTATGTTTTATTTTTACATGCCATTTCAGGGTGGCTTTATCTGTAACTGATAATATACCTTCTCGTATCGTGTCTCGATGCACAGGAATATGAGGTAAACCGTGAGGCAGGCCAGACATCCCTCGAGGTAGGACTGGCCTCCGATCTTCTCCGCCTCTGCATAGTAATTATTCAGCGTCTTCACCGTGTCCTCAAACAGTGTCCTCTCAATCTGACCAATCAGGTGCAAGGACAAGACGAGTCAGCCAATCAGAGAGCACCAGGGAGTTCACCCAAGGACATTATATGGCAAAAACAAATGGGTTTGAATCAAAATCTGACTGACATTGTAAAAACATCAGTCTCATACCAGACATCACGTGCTAACTCTTGATTGCATCAAAATAATTAAACAGATTGTGAGAAAGCCAGAAAGCTCTACACGTTAAACTCCCTTTCCATGTAATTTTCTCAGCAAGTCTTTACTGGGCGTTTGTCACATGATCTAACACCTTTAAACAGCTCTATTATCAGCTCTATTAGCAGCTCATTATGTCTGTGTTGTGTGGAGTTTGCGCACTCAGCAGTGCTTTTGCTGAAGAGCAGAGTTTCTCTGAGTTAAGAGCCTTTTTCTCATCCTCTCCTTTTTACTTGCATAGTATCTCTTTTGTTCTGCCACACACACACACACACACACACTTACCCTGCTGTCTAACTCAGAGGGGAACTTGGTCTGGAACTTGCAGACGGTGCCATCCGTGTAGTCTCTCTGAATGAAGACCTTATTGGCCAGAGATGCACTGTGTCTCAACTCCTGAAGGTTATGGAACTACAGCAGAGGACGAGAGAGGGTTACAGTGCGCTGCCTTCTGATCTAATCATAAATTCAGTTTCCTTGGGATGTTAGATGTTAAACAATGCATGAAAATGGCTTGACGAGTGCAGTTTCCTGTCCATTTTCTAGTGAAACCAGAAGTTTGACGAGCTGCTAGCATTCAGTTATATCACATATGAACATTCTTGCTAGTCAGTGACAGCTGGTACTAGACATTTTAGCAGTGTAGTGCAGGTGATGACATTGTGTTAGCTCATCAATGCATCACTTTGAGCTCAAAGAGTAATGGAGTGACGCTATTATCATTAGCTCAGCAAAATTCAGTGATGCTGTCGTCATAAGCTCCTACATTAATGTAGTGATGTTTCTGTCATGAGCTCATAGAGTAATGCAGTCATGTCGTCTTTAGCTCATACAGTGATGCAGTGACATTATCTTCATCACTGCATTACTCCAAGCTATTGACAACACTGCATTTTGTGAGCTAACAATCATGGAAGCTCATACAGTAATGCAGTGATGTTGTCATTAACTTATAGCGTAATCCAGTGATGACCTTATAATTTAATGGACACTTCATTGCCTGTATGCACACACACCAACATCAGAGCGACTGGCCATCTGTCACTGCCAACACACACACTAACATCAGCACGAGTCGTGGGTCCTTCCATCCCCCACTCCTTCCCTGCGTTCTCATCTCTTTCTCTTGCAGGACCAGTAATGTTCATAGACTGGAAGACTATAATACATTCCCTAACAAACTACTGCACAGCGTTACTACACAAGCACTTAGCTCAACTGACATCACTGTATGTTACTCTTTATCTCTGGACATCTGAAGGTCAGATAAAGATTATTCCGACTACAGGGGACAGTATAATTACTCAGGCAGTCCTGGCAACCTGTTATTTAAAAACTTGCTTTGTTTTAGCAGCAGGGCCTGCCAGTGAATAGCTCCATCTGATATAGTAACAGGCTGAGACAGCACACACTGATTCAAACACACACACACAGCTCTTCAATGCTGTGGACGAGATCAATCTCTGGCACTCCACATTTGCACAGATCTCAAGAATTCTTGCACAGCTCGGATAAAAGAAATATCCGGTGTCGAATAATGCACAACACGACATTTACCTGTTGAACTCCTCAAAAATATATACACAGAAGGATCTAGAACTAAACCTTGCTGGGAAAATCTAATGAAAGAATGGTACTTCAATATAAACCACTATATGCAATTATGAACGCGTTAATATACCATCCCATGCTACTTCAAATGATGGGCCACGGACAATGTACAACTGGCAAAATGTTGTCAACAATACCTTAGGTACTTTTGATTTTGAGACATGCAGCACGCTAGCACCATGTTTTTAAAGTACTTTACAGTTCTATGTAAACACCCTGCTGAAATAGCAATAGAAACCATTACAGAAATTCTAATGGTTTCCACTACAAATACCATTACAAACCATCAACTTTAACCATTAAAATGGTATATGTAATAGGCTAGGCCATTAAGATTTAGTGGTTTTAACAAGCCTCCAATTACCAGTAGAGACCAACAGGCACCATTACAGTTTCCATTAAATCCAATACAATTCCCAGTAAAACCATTACATATTCTGTGATGCTTTCTATTGGTTTTTCAGCAGGGTACCATCTGATACCACCATTGTAGTACGTCACCGCCACTTTTGTAACGGAAAACCGAGACTTATCACAACTAAAGGTTCTGGGCTGTTGTTACTAAACGCCTCGTTAATTATGCATGCAAGCCGCTGTCGGTAAGTGTCTCAGAAAGATGAGAGACATTGTTACCGACTCGCGCGAGCACAACCGATCGATCGCGAGGAGCCGATCATTTAACACACACTCACCGCTGATACCAAACATATCAAAACACAATCTAGTCATCCGGTGTACTCTGTACACAATGATTATTGACCCCGAGGAGTGCGTTTGTGTTCCGCTCGCACGAGATTAAACAAAGAGATCTCGCGCTCGAAACACAACATCACGCGCGCGTTCAAGGTTACTCGGCGGCACATGCATTTAACTCTTAAATAAACCCCAGAATAACTTGTGAAATCACATTTTAAATCCCAACCGCAGGAAATCCCAGCAGGAAAACAAATATCGCCAGTTAAATCACTTTAAAAAAATTTAATAATAATAATAAAAAGCGCTTACAGATTCGTGGCAGTACGGGAGTTTAGTTCGGTCCGTCGCTGTCCGCGGTGCTGAAATCATTCCTGATCCGGTCACCGGTAAAAAACACGCACAAACACTCTGTCTGCTTTCGCTAAAAGAGCTTATCTAGCCGCGGACAGTCGCTTTTATCCTCTTTGATGTCCAGCTGCGCGCTCCGCTGCGTCAGACGCGCGTTGCTCGCGCTCATTTGAATACGGCACCAGATCCTTCTGACCACAAACACAAGCCTTTATCATCTTGTGATGAGCACAGTGCCTTCAGAACACGCTCTCTTTTATCGATCTAAGCATCTGATCTAAGCAACAGCATTTCAGGCAATCACAACTAAATAAGTCCAGCACTGAGAGCACTTGTGAAAAAGCTTATTTTGTATTCTTATGACATATCGTTGCAAAACTTGGTTTAGGTTTAGTTTAAGGTGTTACAGCGTAATTATACCGTTAAGTACTGAGTAATATTAATTGACTACATGTACTTACTATATGGTAAGGATTAGAGTTTGGCTTAGCGTTACTTGAATGTAATTATGCATAATTTATAATAGTAAGTGCATGTAACAAAGACACCTTAAAATAAAGTTCTACCCAAAACAGTAACATCAATAAAATAAAAAGTCTTTGTATATGTGGCATCTCCCTTTTTACTTTGACAGTATAGCAGCACTGGATCTGACTGATCAACTGCTCATCAGTGTCAACATTACTCCAAGAATAAAGAGGTAAAGCTCTGCCTGTTCACACCCCTTAAAATTCAGTTAAATTCAGTCATAATAAAGAACAAATGGCAAACAAGATTACCACATTATTACACTATCTATCTATCTATCTATCTATCTATCTATCTGTCTGTCTGTCTGTCTGTCTGTCTGTCTGTCTGTCTGTCTGTCTGTCTGTCTGTCTATCTATCTATCTATCTATCTGTCTGTCTATCTATCTATCTATCTATCTATCTATCTATCTATCTATCTATCTATCTATCTATCTATCTATCTGTCTGTCTGTCTGTCTGTCATATATCTGTCTGTCTGTCTGTCTGTCTATCTGTCTGTCTATCATATATCTGTCTGTCTGTCTGTCTGTCTGTCTGTCTGTCTGTCTATCTATCTATCTATCTATCTGTCTGTCTGTCTGTCTGTCATATATCTGTCTGTCTGTCTGTCTGTCTATCTGTCTGTCTATCATATATCTGTCTGTCTGTCTGTCTATCTGTCTGTCTGTCTATCATATATCTGTCTGTCTATCATATATCTGTCTGTCTGTCTGTCTGTCTGTCTATCATATATCTGTCTGTCTATCATATATCTGTCTGTCTGTCTGTCTATATGTCTGTCTGTCTATCATATATCTGTCTGTCTATCTGTCTGTCTATCATATATCTGTCTGTCTATCATATATCTGTCTGTCTGTCTGTCTGTCTATCATATATCTGTCTGTCTATCATATATCTGTCTGTCTGTCTGTCTGTCTATCATATATCTGTCTGTCTATCATATATCTGTCTGTCTGTCTGTCTATCTGTCTGTCTATCATATATCTGTCTGTCTGTCTGTCTATCTGTCTGTCTGTCTATCATATATCTGTCTGTCTGTCTATCATATATCTGTCTGTCTGTCTATCTATCCATCGATCTATGTTGTTGACATGATCAATGGTCAGCTCTTCACTTGTGGCTGTTATAGGGTTTAGTTCACTCTCTGTATTGCATGTTTATTTTATTCCGTGTCTTATGAGCTGAGCAGTAATTATAACCGATTTATAAACGAGAACAGCGACAGAGCTGAGGTTATACACCGTAACGTCCCGTACCGATCCGTGATCTCCAGACTGAAATGATCAAAATCACGCCGAGATTCAGACGCTATCTGACAAAGACGGGTCATATAAACACACCTGGCACAAAGACGACGAATAAAGGGCTGTTTCTCACCTCTGTGGCCATGTTGCCATGCGAGCGCGAGATGCGTGTCCCGGTGCTGAAACGGGGATAAACGGAGAGGGGGCGAGGCCGGAAACAATCACACAATCTGACGACACGCGGAAGGACGAGCAACAGATGCCAAGTCAGATAATGTTTCGGGTTATATATTTACAAAAGCTCCTTCTGAAATGACAAATGTCACGATGTAAATGTGTGAGAGACCACACTAAAGGACGCCCACGAAGAGAAATCCGTTCGCCTGAGGAGGTCACCATAGCAACAGTACGTCACAACTGCGACCACCATTATAACTTTTACTGTAGACGGTCACAACAAATAACCACTAAAACACAGTGTTTTGTTTAAAATGTCTCTTTAAGGTAAGTGGAAGTTAGCGCGAAAATTCCTCAGAAACTCCACACACAGCTATATATTCATATTTAAATAGTTTATTACTGTAACAGTAGATTTAAGCAAGGAAACAGGTGGTGCTACACTATGGATAACTCCCCAACAGATAGTAGCAGTAGTAAGACATACTAAAACACTTGGTTTACATTCAATCTTGGTTTTAAGACACAAATAAAATGAGACGAACATAGCTCATTCTTTCAATAACCATGCGAGTAGGAATACTCTTGGGAGTGATTTGCAGATAGAACATAATGCTATTATTTTGATTAGTATAAATGGTTTCTGAGGGTGTTACAACAACAAACACATATGAAATGAAAGCTTTTCCAATTAATAACCAAGGTCAATTTCATGGTCTTTTTTTACTCTTTAGGATGATGTGATATAAGATGAACAAGACCCTTGATATTAACCGGATATATATCCCACCAAGAGCTCAAATTCTGGAAAGTGGTGTCATAATAAGGGTTGATGAAACTACAGCATTTGATATCGCAGCTAAATTAATTCCAAATAAACCGATCAGTCTTGGTGTGAGGCTTTGATAAATAATAGTGATGACTATAGGGAAAGCAGCATATTCCAAGGAAAAGCTCACCATTTAGACACAAAGGAGCTCACATAAGAGTCACGAGTTTTGGACAGAGGACACAAAAAAATACAGAGGAACCTCAGGAAGAGTGTTCATGCAACATAAGCTGCAGGATTTTGGTCCTCCGTGTGAAATGCTCCACGGTGAAGAAAGAAACAGCAAGAATCACTGACGTAGCCATCTTGTGGTTCTTCTCCGAGTTTCTTTCAAAGCATTGCAATGGTGAAAGATTGTTTCAGGATGACGGTCAATCCTACTTGGTGGTGAGGAAAGTATTACACATAGAGCAAACAAACACAGTTTCTCTTTGGGCTTCAGGAGCTGAAGGGTCAGAGAAAGAAAAAGAACAGTGTGTAAATTCGTCTTTAATAAAGCACTCTTTAAAGATTCACACGCTCTTCTCATACCTGTGGCTCCCATACTGGATTTGAACACTTTATACGAGCAACAGCGGGAACAAAAACTGACTCCACAGTTACTGCAGTTTCTCTGGAAAAATAAAATAATCATGAGTGAAACTAACATCAAGTTGAATAGAATGTTAAACATGATGAAGATCAGACGCCATACCCTTTTCTTTAAAACAGAAAACGCTGAATTGCATTGGCAACAGTTCCCTGTGGAAGGACAAAAAGAAAATATGGTTTTAAAGGTGGATATAATAAAGATGGCGAAAAAGTATGAAGTAGAATGAGATCCATAGTGACCGATGGAGTTGGAAGGGACACGCTTGCGAAGTTTTTCAGTGAGTTTGGACACTTTACTGCGGATGGGCTCGTTTCTGCTCAGCAGCCCGTTATCAGACACCGTGTCAAACTCAGGAACACCAGAAGACACGTCCTCGTCATCCTACCAGAGATAAAGACAGAAAGATAAATTAATCATATTCATACTTAGAAGAAATGAGATGACGGGTATAAGCCCATGAGCTCTACACAGCAAAAAATCCAGAGTGAAATTAACTCTCCTGGGAGTACATGTGAGACCACACTCAAGAGTGTGAAAGTGTTCAAATAAGAGTGTTAAATTAACACTGAAGCAGAGTTAAAGTTAATGAGGTAATTAAGAGATTCATTGAGCGATGATTGACCATAATTTAAGACACCTGATGTTAACGAGCAGAATCACCAAAGAAGAAAATCACAATTTCTGTGTCACCATTATAGTGATCAGTGTTTGCTTTAGTTGGGCTCTTGACCCTTATATTTTTAAAGTTAGATTTTGTTTGGATACTGTAACTGAGTTACAGCAGAGAGACAAACAAAAGGAAAAAAGAGGACATGTGATGTTGGTAATGCTATTACATAACAATCTTTTTATCTATATTGCCAAGCTCATTCAGAATCTAAAACAGTCAGATTTACCTTGTTGATTATACAAATCCTGTGATTCTGCAGTATTCAATAATTAAAAGGGCTCCTTGAAAGTTGTTCTGGTAATTAAAAAAAAATTACAAATCTTATTTTAGACACACACAGATATCAAGAATCAGTGTATGAATCTCAACAACGGTGACAAACAGCATAAACAGATCAACTCTAAACATTAGAAAACACCCAGAAAGCACTGCAACATGCTTTTTTGATTGTCACCGTTGTTGAGATTCACAGGTTGATTCTTGATGTTTGGGTGTCTAAATATTAGACACTTTCCAAAGATTTTTGAACAAACAACTTTCAGAAATCCCTCAGATTGTATTGAAAATGCTGGTAATCCTATGCTAATGAATCACGAGACTGCTATAATCAACAATTATCTAAATCAGAGATTTGGCGCTGAAGAAGTTCAGAGATTTAGGAAAAAGAATACACACACACATACATACGCATATATTTTTTTCCTTTTTCTCTTTGCTTATCTGTCTGTCTGTTATAATTCTGTTATAACAGCAAAGCAAAATCTAACTTTAAAAATATAAGGGTCAAGAGCCCAACTAAAGCAAACACTGACCACTATAATGGTGACAAAAGTTGTGATTTTCTTCTTTGGTGATTCTGCTCGTTAACATCAGGTGTCTTCAATAATGGTCAATCACCACTCAATGAATCTCTTAATTACCTCATTAACTTTAACTCCGCTTCAGTGTTAATTTAACACTCTTATTTTAACACTTTCACACTCTTGAGTGTGGTCTCACATGTACTCCCAGGAGAGTTAATTTCACCCTGGATTTTTTGCTGTGTACCGTTCAGCTCGACACCAAAATATCTTTCACTTACACTCTCGTGACAAAACCTGCACACAACCTTATAAAACAGACATTTTCCACAAAGCTCAATGACTTGATTTTCCTAAATTGATTTCAAATTTTATTTGATCTTTTTTTTTTTTTGGTGGTGGTTAAAACTGTTAAGGTTGTTTAGCTGTCTTAAGTTATAAAAACATATTTCATATTTTTATTAATTGCACATCAAACAGTTTGACCTAAGAAAATGTATATTCATGATTCAAATATTCATGAAACATTCAAAATATATGAACATGGTATGTTTTCGACTAAACTACATCATCTTGACCCATATACATTAACCAGTGGACTCTCCTCATGCGAAGGTGTGTGAAGGTTTTCTCTCTGTGTTAGTTCTGCTCTGTATGTAGAGGGCTTTGGGTTTAGAGATCAGATTTACTGAAGTCATTAGAATCAGATGAATCTCTCTGCCTGTAGCGGTACATGTGACGACTTCGGTAAATCTGACCCATGTTTGTTGCTGCTGAGCTTCGTTTCCTGCAGTCATCTGATGGAGAGGATTCAGATTTCTGTGCCACAAGCCCTCGAAATACAGGCTCTAGTGAAGGTTGGGCACATTTCAAAAAGTTAATTAAATTCAGATGCCAAATTGGACATATTCATAAATGCACTTCATAATTCAGAGTACCTCTCAAATGGACAATAAAGCAGACCATCTCATCACTATGTTTGTTAGTAGACATTCCCAATACTTATGAAAAGACCGCACAAAAGAAATAGTGTGACGATCAACCCTGACCTGAAGGAAGTTTCACCAAGTAAGCGTTTCCTGTGACATCACTGTTAATAGAAGCCACCGAAATGAATAAAGGCATGAGGGTGTGTGGTTAGAACACCTAGAGATCATGATTAACAGGTGTGTGTGGGCACCTTACGGGCTCTCCATCTCCTCGCAATCTTTGGTAGATAATAGGCTACAGGCCACACCTACATTCAAAACACGGGCCAGACAGATTTACAACAGTCATGCACCTTGTAGCAAGATATATCCGATTATTATTCTTTAAAAATTTAAGCATTAGGTCTGGATTTGATCTTGATCCACTGTGCGACATATTTGAGGTTATTTGGAGTTGATGAGATAAATTAGATGCATCTGAATTTAAATTCACAACTGAACACGGTCGAGACATACAGGTGAATCTCACAAACATATAACCAGGTTACATGTCATCCCATAAGAAAAATTAAATGATATTCTGCTTAAAAACAATGAAACATCCATTAGAAAAATATTTATTCAAATGATCTAAGTCTTAGGCTTTGTGACATTCACCCCACTAAAATCTAATAAAATTAGTCATACATAAACCTGTGCACGTGCATTCAGAGCATTTACATTAATGCAAAAACATGCACATACACATACACACAAAGACAGGATGTTTCTTCAGTCGTTTACAGTATGAATTTACTCAAACATGAAATGCTCTCGGTTACTCTATTACTCACCACTAACGGCAGAGGAGTTTCCTTGGAGAGCAGAGTAGAGGTCAGACATGTACACATACACACTACACAACTAAATCTACTTGGTAAATGAGAAGGCTGATATTTACACTCATAAACACACTATATCTGCACACTCAGCTGTGGTCTAATATTGATGTTATAACTCTCCACAGCACTACTTACCGGCAGAACAAGCTGAGATTCCTTGAGCAGGCAAACAGCAGAAATGGGAGAACACGTCAGAAAAAGAAATAGACAGACAGACAGATAGACAGACAGATAGATAGATAGATATTTTCTGACCTCTATGGCATCTTTAAACTCATCGTCAGGCTCCGCCTCCTCTGCCTCTTCAATGTTGCCAGGAGACAGATCCTGAACAGGAAGCACATTCACAGAATAAGTCAATCTGAACTGGAAATAGAAATCTGTACCAAGTAGCACAAAATAATCCATCTAAAGCAGGGGTGTCCAAAATCTGCAGGAGACCAGCCCTCCAGGAGCGAGTAAAATCCAAATGTATTTTATGGTTGTAGCAAGTGTGTGTGTTTTAATTCTCTCTCACCTCCACACTGGTTGGAGTGGGTGTGCGTTCCAGCAGGTTTGACTGATCTGGGTCACATGGTTCAGTTTCCTCCGCAGACTGGACTCGACTCGGGTGAACAAACTCCTTCAGCTCCAAAAGAACTAGAGGGAACAAGAGAAAGGAAGTTGTGTGAGAATGTCTAGCTTCTTGAAACAATGAAAATACTGAATCTGTATATACATATATATTCACTAAACTTTTTAATATCAGCATAAAGTCTGGTCCACACTGAAGCAATAAACGCTGAAGAGACCTGACCAACCCGTAAAGTGCCCAGTCTCGCATTCACATTCATTTACTGACCTCTGCAGAAGTTTCTGTTCCACAGAAAGAGGGCGCTGTTGAGCACAGACAGAATCAAACCCACCGGAGCCGTATACAGCAAACAAACCGCTGTCAGGAGAGAACCGTAAAACCTACACACAGAATAACACTCATTACAAACACTCTTACTGTCCTTAAAGTTAACTAACATTTTTTTGCTTTTATTAGACATTTTGCTTTACAAATTAAAAAAAGATGTCAGAAAATAGACCAAAAAACACTATGCAAATCGTGCATTAATTTGATGTATAATACTACATTATATATGTAAATTGCAGTTGGTATCCATCAGTTATTGTTAAGGTTAATATTGCTGCACTAAACATCCTCATTTATAAAAATGTATCATGGTAAACATAATTTCTGCGAAAATACAATGGAGTCATTCCATTTCAAATCAAGCGAATTTCAGAAACTTCCCAGGATAAATGTTTTAGATTTTGTTCATATTTTATCTTAAGAAAGACATAAATAGTGACTAAAGCCAAAATATTAAAAGCCACTGATGAAAATTCACTCAGTAATACACTGTTTTAACTCAAAAACCAAATGCGAGTCACTTTGCCTGCAGCTGATACTTTAAAGAGGAATGTCTGAAGAACAAATAATTTCTCTTTCATCAGATCAAAATATACATTTTAGCCAGGGACCTCTGGTTGGGTTCAGTTATGCAACATTGCTACTGTAAAACCATAATAAGTCTAAGATCTCCTTCAAACATAACGTTTTCATATCATATGATGATAATAATCATATTATTTAATGTTTTTGTGGACAGTGGTAGTTAATACCAAGTTCACTGAAGTAAAAAAAATGCATTATTTTGTATTTTGGCAGAAACCTTACAGGTTAAATTTTCACAAAGGAGCATCTATACATGAACAGCGTGATACTCACATGGAGGAGACGGCGTGGCTCTCCCAGTACAACACTTTATACACAGACTCTGCACACACACACGCCTGGGTCAGCAGCTCATCTATTAGTTTCAGCCTGTAACACACACACGCCTTCATCTTCATCATCATCATCATCAGTGCTCAAACTCTCTCAAACGTCAATGTCCCGTCACTCACATGCCCTTGACCTCCAGCATGGCCTCCTGTTTGCTCATGTGGACCGTCTGCAGGTCTCGCCGCTGCACTGCATAGTGTTTCTTCTTCTGAACCGCCACCTCGCTGCTCGTGCCCTGGCAACTGTTGCCGAGGTACCCCAGCACAGCCGGAGCAGAGACAGCCAGCAGCAGCAGAGAGAGCCACGCACCTGAGGACATTTAACCCAGGAGACACTCAGTTACCGCTTACTGCATTACATCACAGCTGTACAGAATATATGCTCACGTCATCTACTCGCGCCTCACCTTCACTCAGAGCGAGGAAGAGGATGTTGAGCAGAACGCAGCTCAGCAGGGAGCACAGCGGCATCCTCCACCTGAAAACACAAAAGAGCTGAATACTGGAGGATAACTCAGAGACACGTTTAGAGCAAAAACAAAGCCTCCTCGTGAGAGTCACATGACACAGTCTGCTGAAGCACAGACAGAAGCTCTCAGTGCAGTCAGTGATTATTACGGGACGTCTCTCACCCGAGCAGGGAGCGCAGCACCTCCAGCGAGTCTGTGACCGGCTCCAGGAAGATGGCCATCCGCTTGAAGCAGATCACCATGTTCAGCAGGTCAAAGGTCAGCGCTCTGGGGCTGCCCAGATCAGAGCTGCTGTCTATGGAGGACGCGTCTTTAGCGGGCAGCTGGGTCAGTTCGGCCCGGTCGCCGCTCGCCTGTGTGGGGTCCTGAGGAGAGGAGGCTGCGCACTGCATGCTGGGAAATCAGAGATCAACAAAGTGAGGATTCAAAGAATATCCCTGCATCCCAATGTGCTTACTATCCACCCTAAATAGTATTGAAAATGACTAATATCACACGGGATTTAGGATGATAGTGTGCACACTGAGACGCAGGCTGTGTTAATCTCTATACACACGAGACAATCAAGAGACTCACATCAGTGTGAATGAAATTAAATCTGATGCCTGACAGTCTGTCTGCCAAGAAATCTGTTTAAAAGCTTTAATGATTTTTAATGATTTAATCTGAATCAATAAACAATGTCAAATCCAGCAGACTTGAATAACAAAGCATCTTGATATTAAAAACATATGAACAGATGTCAAACAGATTTGATAAACATGCATGATTACTATTTTTACAATAAGAATACATTAAATTCTTAGTTATTAAACAAAACAAATATAAATAAAGCAACATTAAACACTTTCATATAAACATCAAACAGATAAAACAGACAATAACAAACCTTTTATTCCTTAAAACAGCGTCTTGTGCCGCTACAGAATCGTTAAGAAGTCTTTAACGTGCATCAAGCTCGATAAATGTGAGATTAATCCACTTAAAATTATATACTTCTGCTTCCGGGATGCACAGGCTGATGTGTGGATGTCAGAGCGCGATGATGATGATCGAGAGTCAGGAAGAGCAGAAGAGCGCAGATCTCATCGATGAGACAGAAAACACAGAAGTGACTCTTCTTCTTCTTCTTTCTCGTTTTTTATTGGCGGCTTTTATTGAGCATTACCGCCATCTACTGTAGTAGCAATGGATGAGAGACTTGAATTCCCTTTTCCCCAGACCTTTCAGGACTGTAGCTTTCGATGTTGCTGCGTGTTCAGCTCCTCCATCTACAGCCCAAGTCCCTCCCAGCCCAGAGAAGAGGAATAGCAATAATCATCATTATAATATTAATAATAATAATCTTCTATGAATTAACCGAGTTATTTTTAGAAATTGTATTAACAAACTATCACCTCCTACTGGATTCAAAATCTCTTTTAACGTTAACTGCTGCTCACCATTGAAGTTCATAGATTACTTTACTTCTCTCCTCCATATATCCATTACACTAAATAAGTACATGTTCTACAGTTTCTCTGACTCCACACCAATCACACAGTCCTGTTGGATGTTTCCCTATTATGTGCAATGTTGACTTAAGTCCTGTATGTCCTAACCTTAGTCTTGAAAGAACACAATCTTCCTTCCTTCTCCTTCTCGGATTCCTTCCTCTACCTACCATTGGTTGTACTGAATGTAGATGTCTGCCTTTTAACTCATTATCCCAAAACAATTGCCAATTTTTATTTATCCCCTTTTTAAGTTCAGCTTCACTATACAGAATTTGCATATCTATATTTTCCTTTGTCATTACTTGTTTAGCTAATTGATCTGCTTCCTCATTCCCTGCCACTTCTGTACGTGCCGGAACCCACAAGAACTGAACCATCCTATTCATCAGCTGCAACATATATAATAACTGCAGGATCTCCAAAACAATATCTTGTCTAGTTTCAGACTGTTGAGCTTCCATGCATAATAAAGCTGAACTTGAATCTGAGCATACTAATGTTTTGTTTATCCCCGTTTCATATATTTTATTCATTGCTATCAAAATTGCTAGCAACTGTAAACACTGACACATGATTTGATATTCTTTTCCCTCCTGACACTTTCAACCTTGGAATAACATATGCTACTCCCACCAGACAATTCTGTGGATTCTTAGATGCATCTGTAAAAACTTGAACATACTGTTCATAATTAATCCCAATATACTGTTTTGTGAATTCTGCCTCTAGTAACTCCTGATCTTTATCTTGTCTTGCTTCCAATAAGAATAAATACATTTTTGGTTGTGGTAAAATCCATAAAGGTATCGTTGGTAAAGTTACCGTTGGAATAACTCTGTACTCATTTAGTTCCATCTCCCGTACTAACTCTTCAATGATCCAACCAAAGCTATTAACTTTCCTTTTTCCATGCTCCCAACAAGTCTCAAGTAAACCTTTTATTGGATGATTATCCTGTTGGCCTTTTAAGCTTGCCCAATACGTCAATATCAGTTGTTTCCTCCTTAGGTGAACCGGCATTTCCCCCATCTCCACCTGTAACGCTGGAACTGGAGAGGAAGGATAAGCTCCACAACAAATTCTCAAAGCTTGTGATTGAATTCTAATTTTCCTAAATGTGACTTAGCTGCTGAACCAACGCAGCAGGCACACAACATCATATGATATTAATATTAGGTTAGATTTAGGTCGCGACGTCAGGTGACCAAAATTCAATGTCAAGCCAACGTCTAATGACAACATTAATTTGACGTCCAAGACCGACGCCAGTTGACGTTGACATTTTGTTGTTTTTAGGTTGTGTTGTGAAGTAACCAAAATCCAACGTCGAGCCAACATCTTAAGCCAACGTTACATTGACATCAAATACTGATATACAGTCGTCAGGTACACAGAAAAATCCCCAGTGTTAATTTAACACTGGAGTGTGGACTCACTGGACTCATATAAACATTGAAGCAGTATTAAAGTTAATGAGATAATTAGGTGATTAATTGAGTGACGATTGACCATTATTGAAGACACCTAATGTTAACAAAATACCTTCACATTATCATAGAGACAAAGGCACAGCTGTGCCTGAGCTTTAGCATTCACCTTTAACTTGGGACCCTGTCAAATGATCAGGAAGTGCATAAAGACATTGGTACATTGGAACCTAGATTTATCATTTTATAAATTTGTAATCCAACAGTTGTCATAAGAGGTTTAAAAGATCAAAGGGAATGTTTGTCCTAGTTTGTAAATCAGTAAAAAAAAATTCTCATAACATAAAATATGGGTGTTTCAAACATAGAAAGAACATTTAAATTTAAAGTTCTCATAATGTTATGACAATGGTAGATTAGAATGTTCCTCAAACATGAAAAAATCTGGACACAATGTGTACAAAACTTTCCGAAATAACGTTTTCATAACTTAATGGGAATGTTAGCAAAACGTTCTGACAACTCGTTTTTGTTAGCTGGGACTTTGATGAAGACAATAAGACCATAATGATGTGAGGATGGCAAATGTGTAAATGAACTTCATGTCCTCATCAGACGAGCAAACCTGAGGATTTGACATCATCATCATCATCAAAGACTGACCCACAAATGAAACGCAGCTCAACTTCACTGAAGAAGAGTTTAACAAATCTCTTTAACAAAAAATCCTTTACATTCCCATACAAGATAATCATTAGAAATACAATAAAGAGAGTTTTGAACATATTACAGCTAAACCCTCAGGTTACATGTTTTGAGGCCCTAGAGGTTTTGCCATTTGCCATTTTAATCCATTATTTAATTTAGTGGCATATAATATTAATATAATAAAATATATTTTTTATTTCATTAAGCAAAAAGATTATGCTGAATGTTAGTTTGACTGTGTTTGCATGGTTGAGGGAAATAACGTTATTTTGTGTCATTTGATCAAGAGTTACTGCATTAGATTTCTGGTAAATTTATATAAATATTTCTACAATATTCTACATTTCACACACTTTCTTGAAAATAATAATGATAATGATGTAAGAATTGGAGTTATGTCATAAAATAACTTTTATTTTTCCTTGTCAGATGAGCGAACTTGACCATGACATTTGACAGAGACATTAAAATATAATATAATATTTTATTATACTGGGTCAGGACAATTATGTGTGTACAGGTCTGATATGTGCAAAATTGAAATGAGAAAAATTTGATAACGCAAGGAGGTGTGGTGAATAAATAATAGAGTTGTGTGTTCTGTGTTTTATTGTCAAGTGTTCATGAGATGAGTTGCCTGAGGGAAGAAACTGTGTCTGGTCGTTCTGGTTCTCAGAGCTCTGTAGCGTCGACCAGACGGTAACAGTTCAAACCGCGAGTAATGTTTTGGAATAGCCGAGTCAAAGTCTGGACCTTAATACAATTGGAATGTTGTGGAAGGAGCTGAAGCAAGCTGTTCAAAGGAGGAAACCCACCAACATCACAGAGTTGAAGTGGTTCTGTACTGAGGAATGGGCTGAAAATCCTACAAGATGTTGTGCAGGACTAATCAGCATTTATAAGGAACTTTACCTGCAGTTATTGCTGAAAAATGGGGTCACACCAGATACTGAAATCAAAGATTCACATACTTTTGCATTGCACAGATATGTAACAATGGATTATTTTTCTCAATAAATAAAATATTTTTTAAAATATTTTTGTCTCATTTGTTTACTTTCAGGACTGATGTTTTGGGGGTCGTATTTATGCAGAAATATAGAAAATTGTAAAGGGTTCACAAACTTTCATGAGCACTGTAATAATACTTTCAAGCAGCACTGTAATAATAATAATAATAATTTTCCTTTTATATTACATTATACAGCATGTCGTAACGTGTTCAGTGCTGGTCAAAGGGAGGTGGTAGATAGGCGCAGGACTCAGATATCTTCCAAAGAGGACTTTTATTAAATTACAGTGGAGAAGTAGGGGTATATATACACATTCACAGTAAGATAGGGAAAAAAAAATATATATATATATATAAACAAAATTAGGAAACTAAACAAACGAACAAAAAAATACATATTTTCAAAAATAAATAGGAACTTAACTTGGTGTCCCCTTTGCCATAAAATGATCAATGGAAACAAATTGCTTCAGGAAGCATAACAAATGTAAAGAGACATAAAACAGTTATTTGTACAGACGTCACATGCTCCCGCCACCGCGGTGGTGATGATGTCACCCCAGCACCCGTCATCACACAGCATAACATTTATGTATTATAATGTTTTGACATTTCACAGCAAATTTGAAAGTGTTAAATTCACACTCGCAGTGTATAATTTAACACTTTTTCGGGGTTTATATAGGTTCACACTAAGTTGAGTTAAACTAACACTTGAAATAGTTCAATATGTTCTTAGGCTCAGCTGCGTGTGGATCGCGAGCTGTGTGTGTGGATTGGGCAAGGCTAAACAGGCTGAATGAAAGTCTCAAAATTAAATGAATCAAATAGAATCGACTTGTGAATAAGATGTGAATGAATGCAGGTACGTCGCCTGATCCACAAATGTGCATTTTAATCGCTGCATGCACAAATTATGCTAGTTTAATACAAACTATAACATTTGTATTCAAAAATAAGTCTCTATTTGAATAAAATGCTGCACATTGATGTAATTCTTAACTCTGCAGACACTGGCTGAAAAGCATTTGTTTCAGTGTAGTGATGCACATTTGCGATTTTTTCAATCGTTAAAAACGTTAATGAATTGCACTGGGCTTTGTTCATTGGTAGTTGTGTGTGTGGGCGTCGTGAAATGCTGCAAACTGCGAAATTCATTTACAGTTGATTCATTTACATCAGTTAAACGTGAATGAAGATTTATGTAATAATTCACAGCAAAGTCCCCACACTGCTCAGTGTTCATGTGTTTCCACACTACAGAGTGTTCAAGTAGAATTGAAGCAGGGTTGGATTTAAGAAGATAATTATGTGATGATTGATCATTAATGATGAACAGCTGCGGTTATCAAGAAGAATCACTGAAGGAAAGAGAAACAGAAGAACTACAACTGACTTCAGACACAGACGAAGATGAAATCAACTGAAATAAAGAATACATTAAATGCTTTAAGAGCTGATTACATCTCCACAAACAGCACCAGACTGACTTTATTTCTGTCAGACTTCTACAGAAGCTCTTATTGAGCATTAACAGAGGTTTAGATGCTTTATTGTTTTGTATGAAATCACCATCAATACGTTTCCTTTTGCTGGGTTCTTGACTTGATATTCTGGTGTTAATTTGACACTGGTTGTTTTAATTGTGTGTTCATATAAAACACATTAAGCTTAACAAGAGAAATGAAAAAGTGCTGTGGGAAAAGAATCCACTGACTTTATTTCAAGTCTAATATCTGATCATATGAATATTATATTGCTTTAGATTTGTAAATAGCCTTGCTACTTGCAGTATTGTAAAAACAGGTAATTTGGATAATTTACAAATCACATTGTGCACAAAAAGTTTTCATCGGCAGCAACACAAAGACCACAGACATCAAGAATCAGTGTATGAATCTCAACAATGGTGAGTCAACAAACTGCTTCATGTTGCAATGCATGCTGGGTACCAGCATAGTTCAAGACCCGCCGATATATTCCAGCATGCATTGAGCATGAAGCATTTCGTTGTCTGAAATAGGATCAACTCATCACCAGTGTCAATTATGTCAACTCTCTGTATTAACGCTGACTCTGATACTGATTTACACTGCAAGTGTTCATGTCTTTCAAATCAACACCAGAATCAACACTTTTTAACACTGGAAAATTAACACTTTAATATTCAGAGAGAAATTGGCTGATAACAGTAATAGCAATCAATCATCGCTTGTTCACTGTGACTTCAGTTCTGTTGATTCTGTGGGCTTTCATGTGTCTGTAGAGGCCCCACATTCACCATCATTTAATACCTGTCAATACAGAATGACACACACACAGTAACAGATGCATTAATGAGCATTACTGCTGACACACATCTGTACAAGGGATTGAGTTCAAATTATTTTTATGATATGATATTAATCATTACTACTTACTTCAGTGCCTCTAGTTTATATTGTGGATTATCTTTTAAAGCAGAGAACAGTTTCACAGTTGACTGTCGTAGTTTATTCCCAATGAGATCCAGTTCTCTCAGATGTGAGGAGTTTGATCTCAGAGCTGAACTCAGAGCAGCACAACCTTCATCTGTGATGAAACAATATCTCAACCTGCAGAAAAAAATGACACAAACACAGTGACTATAATATTAAATCCCAAATCTGTGTGGGTTTAATGTTTCTATTAGTTTTTGTTTACTATTGATTTATTGTATGTTAATGAAAATCACTGTGATCTGAACATAATTATGATGACAGACCCTTGGTATAGTACAGGTGCATCTCAAATTAGAATGTCGTGAAAAAGTTATTTAAAAAAGCGAAACTTTCATATATTTTAGATTCATTGCATGTAAAGTAAAACATTTCAAAAGTTTTTTGTTTTAATTTTGATGATAGGAGCTTACAGCTCATTAAAGTCAAAAATCAGTATCTCAAAATATTAGAATATTTACATTTGAGTTTCAATTAATGACCATCCCTACACTGTAAAAAATGATCGTGATTTTAACGGTAAAAAACTGTGAAAATGCTACGGTAAAAACCTGTTACATGGTTAATGGAAAGTTCCTGTAAAATTTACAGGGAAAAACCGTAAACTGACGTTCCCAGAATTCCCTGCGTTCCATTTCAAATTCTGTTTGAATTTGACGTTTTTTCTTTGAAATAACTGTTTCTTCTTAGTTTTTTCTTATCAGTTATGTTTATTAGGGTTGTATGTTACATCTAATGTTGTTAAATTAATGTTTATAGCATATTTCAGTTTAATGAGTCTCACCATGATGGTGTTTAGTGCTTGTGTGACTGACACTGTGCACCTTCTTTATATGCTATCGTTTAAAAGATGCTTGTGATGGGCTTTGGCTCATCATGTGACTTTCTCGTCATCATCTGCATTTGGTGGTTATCAGTGTATTTCAAAGGAACAAAACAGATTTCAGTACTTTAATAGGTTGGTATATTAAGATTATATCAGTTAAAGAAATTACGGTATTTAACTGTAAATTTAAGGTAAAACCTAAAACGTTACTACCGTATTTTTTACGGTAGAATTCTGGCAACCACAGCTGCCAGTTTTTTACCGTAAATTTGACGGATTTTTTTTTACAGTGTACAGTCTAAATTCCGGGTATCTCTTGTTCTTTGAAACCACAATAATGGAGAAGACTGCTGACTTGGCAATGATCCAGAAGACAATCATTGACGCCCTCCACAAAGAGGGTAAGTCACAGAGGGTCATTACTGAAAGGTGTGGCTGTTTACAGAGTGCTGTATCAAAGCATACTAAATGCAAAGTTGACTGGAAGGAAGAATTTGGGTAGGAGAAGGTGCACAAGCAACAGGGATGATCGCAAGCTTGAGAATACTGTCAAGCAAAGCTGATTCAAACACTTGTGAAAGCTTCACAAGGAGTGGACTGAAGCTGGAGTCAGTGTATCAAGAGTCACCACCCTCAGATGTCTTCAGGAAAAGGACTATCAAGCCACTTCTGAACCAGAGACAACGTCAGAAGTGTCTTACCTGGGCTGTGGAGAAAAAGAACTGGACTGTTGCTCAGTGGTCCAAAGTCCTCTTTTCAGATGAAAGTAAATTTTCCCAGAGTCTGGAGGAAGAGTGGAGAGGTACAGAATCCATGTTGCTTGAAGTCCAGTGTGAAGTTTCCACAGTCAGTGATGATTTGGGCTGCCATGTCATCGGCTGGTGTTGGTCCACTGTGTTTTCTGAACAGTCAACGCAGTCATCTACTAGGAGATTTTAGAGCACTTCATGCTTCCTTCTGCTGACAAGCTTTATGGAGATGCTGATTTCATTTTCCAGCAGGACTTGGCACCTGCGCACACTGCCAAAGGTACCAAAAGCTGGTTCAATGACCATGGTGTTACTGTGCTTGATTGGCCAACAAACTCTGACCTGACCTGAACCCTATAGAGAATCTATGGGTTATTGTCAAGAGGAAGATGAGAGACACCAGACCCAACAATGCAGATGACTTAAAGGCCGCTATCAAAGCAACCTGGGCTTCCATTAAACCTGAGCAATGCCACAAACTGATCACCTCCATGCCACGCCGAATTGAAGCAGTAATTAAAGCAAAAGAAGGCCCTACCAAGTATTGAGTACATATACAGTAAATGAACATACTTTCCAGAAGGCCAACTATTAACTAAAAATGTTTTTTTTTATTGGTTTTATGAAGTATTCTAATTTGTTGAGATGAATTGGTGGGTTTTTGTTAAATGTGAGCCTAAATCATCACAATTAAAAGAACCAAAGACTTACTTCAGTCTGTGTGCATTAAATTTATTTAATACACGAGTTTCACAATTTGAGTTGAATTACTGAAATAAATGAACTTTTCCATGACATTCCAATTTATTGAGATGCACCTGTATATATAATTGTTTCAGTTGAGATTAATATATGCTCTTACCCCAGTATCTCCAGTTTACAGCGAGTGTCCTTCAGTCCATCAGAGATCAGCTTCAGACCTCTAACTCCTAGTTTATTCCCAGTCAGATCCAGTTCTCTCAGATGTGAGGAGTTTGATCTCAGAGCTGAACTCAGAGCAGCACAACCTTTAGTTTTGACACCACAATCACTCAACCTGCAGAACAACGACACACTCTTCACTCTCTTAGTTCAGCAGGAACAATGATACGAACAAAAGTAGTTTAAAATTAAACTTTTACACCCCTCTTTACAAGATGTAATATAAGTCCCAGGACCCGTATTCATGAAAAATCTTAGTGCAAAGAGTTGCTCCTTGTGACAAAATTCTAAGAAAATTCTTAGAAATGATCCTAGTAAAGAAAAAAGTCATTTAGAATGCGTCTTAACCATTAAAAGAGGTCTTAAGGTCCAAACGAGGACTTTTAAGAGGCTAAGAGTTTCTTTAGCAGTGGAGAAAATGGATGAAACATGAAGAGGGAGAAGAAACGTGTTGCACACAATGCATGACAGTGAGTTAATAAGACGCTACACAATAGATCGTGCAGGGATCATGTTTATGACCGAACTTATTAGAGACACGCTAACATCTCCGACATAGCATGGAAATACCATAGTGCCAGAAATAGAAGTAATCACCACATTAACTACATGAACATATTTGGCAACTGGAAAAATGCAACTATGCAGCAGCGATGATTTGGGTCTGTTACAAACTTCTGTAAGCAGGGAGATCCCACAAACAATTACAGCACTTTCAGAACCTTATTGTGTCGCTGTTCATTTCCTATAAAATACATTAAGTACAACATTAGCAGTATGGTAAATAAAAAATAAAGAATATATATTATATATATGTATGTATATATATATATATATATATATATAATGTGTGTTTGTGGTAAAACAGGAAAAATTACACCTATACACAAAGGCTGTGTCATACCTAGCCATGGGGTCAGCCTCACTAAGATAAAAGTTTTTGTCTTTTCCTCGCTCAGAGTTGCTCTCAGATTGGTCCTGAATCACTCTTAAGCTAAGACTCCTTCGTAGAATTTTTAAAGTTAAATTAGGAGTTTTCTGATAGGATTCTTAGAAATGTTGTCAAACGACCTGGTACTTCGGTACCAAGTCGGTACTAAAAAAATTAAAACGTCGCGGTACCAGTTTTTTTTCAAGTACCCGGTCAATCCGGTTCTTGACGCGTACGGCCCTACCCCGCTAGAAATTTTAAGTTCCCAGAACGTCCTCAGAACGTCCCCGCTGGTGTCAAGGACATTGTCTAACGTCCCCAGAACGTTCTGAGAAGGTCACGATGTTGAGTTCTTTAAAGGGTTGGGGGACGTTATTTGGAGGACGTTCACGGAATGTTTAGGGGACCATATTTTATTTGGAAATCTGATGTTCCCAGAACGTTTCATGGATTCATTTGAAGTAACCATGTTTGAGATCAGTGTCTGCTTTAGTTGGACTCTTGACTCATGGTTTTCTTTCTTTTTCTCTGGCTGTTGTAACCATGTGTTCTTAAACCATATTTATTACAACTCAAAAGCCCAGAGAAAATTATCAGTAGTTGGTTGTTATGTTTTTATAATGACAATCATCTATTAGTGAACTGATCTCATAGAGAGTCAACAGATTCATTATGTGTCTAATCTCTGATTAAATGGGTGTTGTATTGATTATAGTGAAAGTGATTCTAAGAGCAAGTGGTTCTGTGGCGGTCAGTTAATATGAAAGACTTTCCAAACAGTTAGTCCATTAAAAAATTTTCTCTATGGAAGTAAGTGGACTCACACAGACATCAAGAATCAGCTTGTGAACCTCAACAATGGTGACCATAAAAAAAATTAAAAAAATAAATCATGCAGCAATGCATGCTGGGAGCCACTGATGAGTTTCCTTTGCTAATACCCAGCATGCATTGCAACATGATTATTTTTTTAAAGTTCACCATTGTTGAGGTTCACAAGCAGATTCTTGATGTCTGTGTGAGTCTATGTGATGCCATAGATTATTATTTTTTTTTTTGTGGACAAACTGTTTGGAAAGTGTTATATTTTACCAGACTGTCACAGAACCACTGGCTCTCAGAATTACTTTCACTATAATCAATACAACATTCATTTAATCAGAGATTAGACACACAATGAGTCCGTTGCCTCTCAATGAGATCAGTTCAGTTCACGATTGTCATTATAAGTACATAACAACCAACTACTGAACATTTTCTCCGGGCTTTTGAGTTGTAACAAATATGGTCAAAGAACACATGATTACAACAGCCAGAGAGAAAATCAAAACAATAACACATATGTCAAGGGTCAAGAGCCCAACTAAAGCAGACACTGATCTCAAACATGGTTACTCCAAATGAAACCATGAAACGTTCTGGGAACATCAGATTTCCAATTAAAATATGGTCCCCTAAACGTTCCAAGAACGTCCTGAATGTTCTGTGAAGGTCCTCCAAATAACGTCCCCCAACCCTTTAAAGAACTCAACATCGTGACCTTCTCAGAACGTTCTGGGGACGTTAGACAATGTCCTTGACACCAGCGGGGACATTCTGAGGACGTTCTGGGAACTTAAAATTTCTAGCAGGGTATGATTTTCGCGAAAAACGGAATTTACAGTTTAGCACAGAATGTCACGGCATTTGTCGAAGTTTGGATGAATTAATCAAAAGTAGGTCATTACACTTAAATCCAATCGCGACATGGACTAGTATCTGTAAATATTAAGCCGCAGAAGTCAATTCAAATATGAATCCCGCATGTTCTGTGTATCTCTGTATGAATGAATGGAGCAGATGCACGTGTTTTTTTACTAACGTTACATACACTGAAGCGCGCCTGACGCTCGCTGTGATTTCAGCATCTGCCATGTCAATGAGGACATGAATACATAAACATCTCCAGAACTGCTCTGAGAGTCACTTCACTAGCATTTTACCGTTTCATTCGAGTAAAACCAGTGTCGTATCATATAGCTACACACACCCAGAAATGTAAAGGTATTCAAGGCAATCCATCAAAATAAAAGTTTATCTTAAAGACATTGTGCCAGAAATATATTACTATTATTTAGTAGAATGTATGTGGTATTATTACTACTTTTGAAAAAAATGAATAAATCTTTATTTTTAAAGAAATAATCACACAATATTTCTTCCATATTTTAATTTTAACGAAATTAAATTTGGGTGAAACTTGTATACTGTTTTCCATACTTTATTACTTGCGAAAAAACTTGAAACACAATTTTAAATAAATATAAAGAATGGCATTGATTTTTTTACATTTTATTTTTGTTTGACTTTATTAATAAAAATAGTATGTTTTTTAATTAGCATGTTTTTGTGTTTTGCTTTGGTACCGAGAACCGTGGATTTTCACTGGTATCGGTACCGAATACTGAAATTTTGGTACCGTGACAACACTAATTCTTAGTAGCTTTAACAATATGGGCCCAGGTGTCCCTAGAAAGTTTCAGCTCAAAATACCCCTCAGATCATTTATGATACCATGTCCATGTCCTAAGTGTTTTCAGGTTTCAAATCCTCATTCCAGTGTTTTTGTTGTTAGGGTTCAAATCTGATGGCACTGTTCTTGCCAGGTCATACAGTGCCAGTTTGGCTTTGTTTTAACGCACATCCAAATGTCCAATAACAACACAGAGCATCCTGGTGTCATGAGCCGGGTTTGACTCTAGTTTTCTCTTCCTTTCTATTTCTTGTAGTGCTATCCTTAACTCAGTGGTTTGCGATCACAATCAGCGCTCGCACTGATTGGGACTGCACCTGTTCCATCTTTACACTAATTTTCCTCTCTATTTCTCTCTGCGTGTTACTAGGCTTTTTTCCCAGATTATTGTGTTTCGCTGCCAGTCTCTTAGTAAACTCCTTTCCATCTACTGTGAGGTCTAGTTGCGTCCAGTCCTGTCTTGTCTAGTCGTATACTGTCGAGTGGCTAACCAGGATTTCTGTCCAGTCTCCCAGTAAACCTGCTGCCTGAGTTTATCTTTAATGGACAATAAATCCTCTGTTTGAGTTGCCTTTGCCTCTGGGTCCTTTTGTCTTGACACCTGGTCACTCTTTGCTATTCAGTTATTTAGATCAGTCAAAATATACACAAAATATTAATGTTTCGAAGCATAAAAATTATGCCATATCTCTGTGAATACAGAGACAATGGCAACTTTAGCCACATTAGCCATGCAACATGCTTACAAACACATTCAGGAAGGCAGCATTATTGTGTTAGTGCTAGCTGCTCTAGTGAAGAGATGAATATTGACTGTGTGCAGATCACTCAGGGGAGCAGTTAACAGGGCAGATTACATCACCAATTGTGGGCGGGACTTACCCTAATGTGACATTACATTGGGCTGCAAACAAATGAGTTTAATCATTTATTACTTGTTATAACGCTTAGCTTTATTGTGTGTTAATGTAAATTGATATGATCTGAACAACATACAGATAGATCCTTAAAATAATATGATTATTTTTTCAATAGAGATTAATGTATGATCTTACGTCAGTTTCTCCAGTTTACATTGAGGATCCTTCAGTCCATCAGAGATCAGCTTCAGACCTGCAACTCGTAGATTATTCTTAGACAGATCCAGTTCTCTCAGATGTGAGGAGTTTGATCTCAGAACTGAACTCAGAGCAGCACAACCTTCATCTGTGACGTCACAATAACTCAACCTGAATAAATGATGAACAATATTTTACTCAGAAAAGTTCATACTTAGGCATTAATATTATTGAAACAAAGAGAGAAATCAAGACAGAGCAAGCAAATATGACACATGAATCAGAATCACTGCATCATCTGGAGAATCAGGATGTAGAAAAATATGAAATCATTAATTCAGTAATATTACTGAATTATGGTGTGTTAAATGTATTCAGCAGTGGTACAGAGCAGCATGCCCCAAAAAACCTTAAAATCCGTAATAGTAAAGCGTTATTAATAATAGACAGAAAGAAAAATAAATGTTGCCCTATCTCACTCTTGTGTCACACACCGGGATATTCTCAACAGTAGTGAACACGAGGTCTACATTCGATTTGTTGTATAGCACTAAATTTGCTGAGTTTGTTCAGTTGTAGGTGAAAATGCATTGCTTATATGTGGTGCATTTATTCTTCTTCTCATTCAACCAACACTTCACCATTATTAATATCAAAAACCATGATATGGGAGTGTTGCCTATGTTACAGTGCAGAGAAACAAGATCATCTGTATATTCCACTGGTAAATGAGCGAAACAGACTTTGGAAAATTGTGTTTGCAGATTATCCTCATAGTATTTCATTAAAAATATTCACAAAAATGTCATTTTAAATTAGAGTGATTGTTTTTCTTAAATGTGTGCCAAAATTATTAACACCCCTTCTCATTCTTATGATAATAATTTATATTTTTTTCTGTTGGATTGGCTTTGCATTTCATGATGGTCAATGATCAGACAAACCAACTATGACAACTGTTGTAGATGTTTTGGTGTCTTGTACACATATTTTTCTTGTTGCTCTTATGCTATATTTAAGATGTAAGGTGAAAATTGCAAATAAAATGATTGGTGACTGAATATTTTGTGAACATTGTGAATGATAGACACATTTAATAAACTATAAAACATTTTTCCACAGCCTGCCTTGCTCATATTTACCAAAAGTGGCAAGATTTGTGAAGAACACTGCATTCAGAAATAATCAAATTTGCATTTGCATTTTCATGTTGAGATTAACATATGATCTTACGTCAGTTTCTCCAGTTTACAGTGAGGATCCTTCAGTCCATCAGAGATCAGCGTCAGACCAGCAACTTCTAGTTTATTCCAAGACAGATCCAGTTCTGTCAGACGTGAGGAGTTGGATCTCAGAGCTGAACTCAGAGCAGCACAACCTTCATCTGTGACGCCACACTCCTTCAACCTGCAGAACAACAACACACTCTTTACTCTCAGTTCAGCAGGAACAACAACACAAATACAGAGAGACTATGATAATAAATCCTATTTCTGTGTGGGTGTTCCGTCCCAGGAAATATTATTGCTATTATTATATTATTTTGATTTGTATTTAGGGGCCTGAAAAAGTGACATATATGCGTTAATTTGCAGTGGTGATTGGCTGCCGTGGCTGAGAGTCTACGTCATCAGTTTTCTGAGCTTTTCTCAGTAGGCTCGTTTGAGATTAACAAAATCCGTGCAGAACCAATCACTGGTGATCACCACGAGATGCATGCCGGTTAAAAAAGCGTCTCAGTTATTTCCGACTAGCTATGATGTCATGCTGACGTGTGCCAAAAAACTCTTGTGACGGTGAGGCGGCTGTGTCGGATTGCGCAGTTGCTCTCCACTGACTGCGCTGATCAAAAGCATGATGGGTAACGACTGACTGACGACACAACACTCATTGGTTCAGACAACCGTGATGCTGCAATCTCTTCTAAAATGTTTAATTTTTTTTAATATGATCTGATTTCATGTGATTATGTGTTTAAATTACTTATGAATATTCCCAAACAATATGATCTCTGTGTGAGATATGAGATTGTTGTCACATTTCTCAAAAAATCTAAAATACATGTTTGTATTAAATTAAAAATGGATGATAAATAAGCCTTTTGTTTGGAATTAAATAGCAAGGACTTTGTGTGTCTTGTTCATCATATTTATTTTCATATAAATCAACAGAACTGAAATTATATCATGTTTATCAGGAGCACAGCACATGAGTGTAAATAACACGATATCTGCCTTTGATCTCGTAGGTATCTGCTCCACTTGTTACACTTCGAGAGGTCAGAACTGTCCATCTTGACTGTGCTTATTTCACTCCTCCCCTCACTGTAGCCACCTACTCTCAGTGTTGCCAGATTGGGCGGTTTTGAATTTGATTGTGCAGGTAAATATTGGCTTGGGCGGGTGGACAAAATTTGGGCTGGTTTTTAGTCAGTTTGACGGTTTTCAAAACCTATAAATTGTATAGGCTAATTGGTTAACAAACAAGCCCAAGTGTGCATATATAGCCTACAGCATGCATCCAATCAGTCATCACAATGTTACTAAACACACGCGCACACTGCAAAAGAGACTGGTGCTGATGTTAACGCCACGGCCGCACTTTTAGACAATCACTAGGGATCAGCAGACAGACATGATGATTCATAAGCCACAGGTTTTTAGCACGATAACGGATCTGATTTAGAATCTATAACTGTACGTGACCATAATACCCATATATAAGTTCGATGGTAAAGAGTGGAGAGTGTTTTAACTCGCAAAACGTGAATTACACCTGTTGAGGGAGATGACATGAACAACTCCGAAATCAGAGCACAGTTAAATTATTTAATCAAAATCTATTTATATCTATATACGATCCTGTCTTTTATGTTTTAAACGGTCCAGATTGGTATATCTTTTAAAGATGCTGGACTTGTTAGTTTTGACTGTGAAAAAATCTATATTATGTTGAATATGATCTTCAAGAAAAACTCAGTTCTGTGTGAAATTATAGAGCGGCACGAAAGTAAGAGCATTATTGTTGTTGTTTTTTTTTTACTGCCAGATTATCATACAGAATCACACAGTTTTAACTGTCATGGTGTGTGCATGAACGAGTGTGAAATATCTATAATTACGTTGCTTATTCTGATCACTTATATCGGGCACGTTTTTTGCTGACTGTTGACATTGAAAATGATGCATGTGTTTTTTGAGGGTATTGGTTAATTTCTTGATTGCCGTTTTGACAGTGTCTGCATATTTTAATCATATTTCGTAGTTCTCTTTAATGTATTTGCCCCAATTTGATCCATGGGAAATGTATCTAGTATTATATGTATATTATTTTGTTGTCATTATTTCATTATAAGGAGTTAAAAATGGCTTATCAACCTTGATTTACATTCTATCACATTATTTTAACAGTTAAAGTTTGGCCGGGTTTTTGTGAGTTTTGGGCTGGAAATCGTCCATCCAATCTGGCAACACTGCCTACTCTACATTTCAGACGAGGCCAGGCGCATGGTGTCACGTTTTACAAGAAAAGATAATTGTCTTTTTTTGTCTTGTTTTGCTTATATCTATACCCTTCACTTTTTAAGACTAAAACAAAAGATGGATTCATTGTTACTCTTAATTAAAAAGCACAGCAACAATAAAACAGTAGACTACAATAACAAACTATCTTACATAAACTTTATTAACAAAAACGAATAATGTGCTGTATTATATACCGACTAATAAATTACAGAATGTTTAGCAAACACTGAGGAATCAAATAAAACAACAACAACAACAACAAAGAAAGGCTCCATAGAGTAACATGAGGTAAACAGCAAAGATAATAGGCTTTTCAAAATGAAAACAAAAAGAAAAGTAAAACTAAACTTGCTGACAGGTTTGAAATGTTGTTTTGTTTTGTTTTTTCCACAAGAATGCCAACATGTTCACCTTCTCTGGTTTAAGAAGCGGTCTTTTACTTTAGTTTGAAAACCAAATCCTCCGTTGTGCTCCATACTGACGCAGCGAGTATGAACCAGACTCTACCCACGAAGCTCTCGCTCTGAAAGCGCCTCTCTTCATGTTATCAGTGAAATCTGACTCCTGCTACAATATCCCACGGCTCGGCAGCACGTGGTGTATGGAGCAGGAGCTTTGGAGCTGCGCAGACCATGCACTCACGTCAAATTTTAACTCGCACATTCTCAAAAAACCGGTTGCAAAAGCCCTGTTTATAATCGTCCCTTTAGCAGGGTTTACGTTTAAGTCCCTTGGGGTCAGATAGACCCCAAACTTTTACAGCGCAATTGCATAAGGAAATATTTTTTTTTTTTTATATGACAAACTATATATCATTTTTTTAAATTTACTTCTCAGCTATACATTTATGTGTTTTTGGGACTATTTGGTAGTTTTTTTTTACCTGTTTACTGTATAAATTCTCAACTATGCCATAAATCGGCTTATTAATTTTTTTTAAATGAAAGTTATGACCTAAATGAAATCTAAAAGGTTTCTGGATATTGACCCATGTGTTTGGGACAGCATACTGCCATCTGCAGGTTAGAAGAAAAACTTTAGGAATTACAGTTAAAGAAAGAATGTGCAATGACCACATATATCCAGCAGAGGTCCATAGGGACTCATTCAGTTTCTAGTCAAGTTTTCTTCATGTTTCAACTTCTCCTCGCAACTTTATTATATATATTTTGTGAATATATATTTAAACATTCTTAATTATATTTAAAAAAATCTATATTTTTGTCAAAGGTTAGAATTTGTTGTTGTTTGGTGTCTTTCAAAGTGTTTGCTTTTGCAAATTGTTACAATTTCACATTGCTGTGCATTTATGTTTTGTGCATTTTATTTGGCAAAATCTAACAAATGCCCTGGACACCTTTGTCACACCAGAGTGTGAATTCCAATTTTCATTTGTGCTCTAGATCCAGGCCTTTATAAAAATGTAAAACATTTGAGATTTATACTGGGTTTACTACTTTTTTGACAAATTAATCTAAAAAAATATAATTTCTTTCCACTTTTCCCATTAATTGTCAATGTGGGGTCAATCTGACCCCAAGGACCTTAAACAGTAAATATTTTTTTACACAACTTTAGAACAACCAAATCAAGTCCAGATTTTTGTGTGTTTAGATAGATTATGTAGGGAAAATCACAGAATTTCAAGCCCCTGAGACATTTTTTAAAAATAAAGGAAAATTCAAATGGGGTCATCTGGACCAAAAGGGCTGATTAAGGGTTAAGACAAAGCAAAATACTTGAAAAAATCTGCACTCTCAAAAATCAAAAAGTCACAAGAGATGAAAGCAGTGCAAGCAAAAAAACAAGGCCAGTTCAGTAAATTGCTTTTTGATTATTAATATGCATTGCAAATGACTTCATTTGGACAACTTTAAAGGCGATTTTCTCAATATTTTGAGACATTTTCTCAATATGAAGTTGTTAAGCTTGTTTTGAAGCTGATGTGAAGCACAGAGTCACTTTTGCCATGAGCTTCATTATGCAGTTACATGTTCACATGAACACACACATGACAGTTGGCCTAAAGCAAGGTTATTACAGTTTTGAATTTTTAAATTCGTTTTTTTTATTTGTTTTTAAATTCGCTATACAATTCAGTTTAGATTTTATAAGTTTCATTAATATTTTTGTTAGTTTTAGTTTAGATTGTATTTTGTGAACACATTTTTATTTAGTTTTTATATAGTTTCAGTTGTAATTAAAGTTTAGCAGAATAAGTGGATCACTTCCAGAGCTTCCATTGATTAGATGGTAAAAGCATACACCAAAGGAAGCAGTCAAGCCTTTTTACTAAATAAACACAAGTTGCGCTTATGTCATATCTAATGGTGTGTTGAGATATTTCATATGAAAATAAATGTAGCCTAATTTGGTTATATGTCTTTTTTCTTATTTAACCATAATCATGATATTGTAACTGTCGTGTCTTGCTCACTTTTCCGTGAACAGCCGCGCAAAAATCATAACTGGGACTAATGAAATTCAATAGTAACGGCAATAGTATTTAACAATAAAGGCTCATATTTGAATATGTTCTTTTCTTTATTTATGAAGAATTATAACCATGTGTATGATGTGATTTAGCCTATGCATATTTGTTCGAAAGCTTGGCAGAGTGATCACAAGATGCTATAGGTTATAAACAAGGTTATAAACATATATTGTTGAGATTCATACGCTGATTCTTGATGTCTGTGTGTGTCTAAATGTTTCCATAGTACTAAAGGTTTTGTGCATAACATGTTGCAAACAACACCAAACTAACAACAAAACCCACACCATGTCTTTAAAGACAAGCCTCTGAATGAAATCAGTGAATCAGGCCACTAGACAGTGATTCTATCATTATCAATAATCAATCAAAACCACATAATCACAAACTTTCTTGGTTTTTCTTGCTATAACAAATGTACTTTACAAAAACAGCAGTCAGAACAAAGTAAGATTAAACATCAAGGGTCAAGAGCCCAACTAAAGCAAACCCTGATCGCCACAATGGTGAGGCCAAACGAAACGTTTTCAATAAAACAACTACACTTCTGTTAATTCTCAAATAATTTTTATAAACTTATGACAGAAATAAAGTCAAATTGTAATGTGTGAAGCTGGTGATGCTGTTTGTGGAGTCGTTTAATCAGATCTTGAGAGATTTAATGATGTCTTGTATTTCAGTTGAGTTCATCTAAGGCTGTGGCTGAAGTCAGTTGTAGTTCTTGTGTTTCTCTTTCATTCAGTGATTCTGCTTGTTAACAGTAGCTGTTATCTATAAGGAGAGTAAATATTTAACTGAACTGTATTATTTTGTACAAGAGAGATCTGGTAGTTTAATGTAGTTTTGTGGGTCACCATTGTGCTGGAGAGTAGAGCCTGTGCTTCACTCAATTATGAGCGACAAACACTGATGTTCTGCTGCTTTGTTTAAAGACAATAACTGTAGAGTTGTTGATACAGTGATGATTTCTTTGTTAAGTGCTTTAACACATGCATGTGTGCTATAGCTGATGATAAACTACAACAATTTGAGTTAAAGTCATGTTTTCAGTAACTTTACTATTACAAATTAAGTGTTTGCAGTTTTATATTAAGAAATATTCTTTCTCAGCGTACTCAAATGAAATAAGTTGACCAAATGTTTACACACCATCACAACAGTTTTACACCATGCAAGAGTTTGCTGTATTTTTACAGTACAATTGTAATTATTGATTTACAGAACTTTTGTAAATTTACAGTCTTACTGGCAACCAAAATTGCCAGTACGTTTCTGTAAATTTTACAGCAGTTTTTTACAGTGCATGTACGTGATGTGCCATTTACAGGTATTTCCCTAAACTGTTGCACAGCTCATATATTTTTACGCCAAGGGGTGAGAACGCAATGATTACGAAAACAATTATTTATTTTTGTTAATTATTGTTTTATTTTAGTTAGTTTTTCAACAGAGGCGGACAGTAGTGAAGTGTGTTTCAAGTGTCTGTACTGTAAAACACTAGGTTTCTTTTTTCTATATTCTATATACTCGTTTTATATAAAAAAAAAAAAACGTTTTATGTGTACTGCATTAGGCAGTAAAGCATGTGCTAAATGACTAAATAATAAGAATAAAACTTCATCAGTGTTTTTCTTTAGAAAACTTTACTTCACAGCATTCCAAAGCATAATATTGTACTTTTTACTGTACTACGTTTCTGATAAACTACAGATACTTTTAAAAATAAAATGTAAAAATACTTCACTACTGTCCGCCTTTGTTTTTCAATAACTGTTGTTAATTTCATTTTGTGTTATTTTTTCAAATATTTTGACATTTTTATTTTATTTCAGTTTACGGAATTGTTTTCATCAATCGTTTTCATCTTAGTTTTCGTTTACGAAAATAACCTTGGCCTGAATAACTGATTTGCAGTTAGAAAATGTTTTAAAAATAAACATTTTCTTACGCACACACCTATGGTTTTGCTTTAGAAGACACTGATTAATCAACTGGGGTCTTTTTGGTTTATAGCTGTGTTTGTTTTGCATGGTTTTTGAAGCATAAACTTTCAGGTTACTATCCATTTGCATTATATGGACTTACAGAGATAGATTTTTTTTTCGAAACTTAATTTGTGTTGAAAATAATTCATACAGATCTGTTTTGTCATAACAGTGAGTAAATTGATGAGAAAACATTACATATTACAAATTACATCTAATTGTTTCATTGGAGCTTAATGTATGATCTTACGTCAGTTTCTCCAGTTTACAGTGAGGATCCTTCAGTCCATCAGAGATCAGCGTCAGACCAGCAACTTCTAGTTTATTTCTGGTCAGATCCAGTTCTGTCAGACGTGAGGAGTTGGATCTCAGAGCTGAACTCAGAGCAGCACAACCTTCAGCTGTGATGCCACAATCCCTCAACCTGCAGAACAACAACACACTCTTTACTCTCAGTTCAGGATGTAAAATTTAACAGTTGGTTTCATATTCATAGCGATTACAGTGGTTGCAACAACCATAAAATTCACAAACACATAAGTTTACAGACATGCAAACTTCATTGTATGGGAAGATTAGAGTCTCACTAGAGGAGCAATAGAAGACGTTTCACAGACATTCACAGAAAATACAGGTGACAGACATTCAAAAGCCAATCCTTGAATTTAGCGTCTTCATCTCAAGTTTACTGTTAATGTGGAAGGGAAGAGACAGCAAAGTGTGTTTTTTGTCTAAATTCATATTACAATTGTCAATAAAAATAGAGAAGCTCTGCACTAAGATACAAACACGTCTGATGACTGCAGTCAGTGCTACCCCAGCTAACAGGGACCGTACTCAGAACTTGGCTAGCATTCCCTCATTGTTCTCTCAAGTTTATAAACAAACATTCCTCCAGTACTGTTAATATAACGTTTGTTCAACATTATATGGTTTTTAATAATGTTCTCAAATGGTTAGACAAACATGTTCTTTACACATTGTTTGTAGAAGGATTTTTAAACTTTCTCATAATAAAGCAGAGAGGTCAGTGTATTACAGTGAGCAGCTGTTAGCTGTTTTCGTATGAGACAAATTTGAACTCAAGTACTGTTTAGGCACACACAGACATCAAGAACCAGTATGTGAATCTCAACAATGGTGACAATCAACAAAATGCTTCAAGCTGCAATGCATGCTGGGTAGCACCATAGTAAAAACTCCCATCAATGCACAGTATGAAAAATTATCGTCACCACTGTTGAGGATCATTTGATAAGCGTTCATGTCTAAAAGCCTGAGCCAATACAACAATACTTAAGTACTATGGTGGTATTTGTTTAATACATGTTTTTCCCCCCGATAGTTCAGTAGTAGCTGAATGTCAGTCAATAAACGAAAGAAAGACCACTTCAAGGTGCCATAGAATGCATTGATACAGTATTTTAAATTGTTCTCTGATATCAACACAGAAGGTATGTGGCTTAAGTAAGGGCAAAAAACTCCAGAAACGATTTTACATGTCCATTTACAACCCTAGGATTTCTCCCTAGAATGAAACGGTCTGTTATTGGCTTATTTGGCCGGGTCATGAATAATAATGAGCTCTGCTCTGATTGGCTGTTTCACAGTACGGCTCATCAGCAAGATAAAAACATAATATGTTTTATGGGGTTTATCAACACAAGTAAAATAATTTAATAATTATAAAATAATTATTCCTGCCATAATTATTCTAAAGCACCATTTTACAGAAATAATGTTAAAAGAATAATGTTAAAGTTAACAAAATATTGTTAATTCTAACCTAAAATAGTTTTTAATAGAATACATCACATCCGGTCGATCCGTCGCATATGGTCTAGCCGCAGAAGTTCAAATATTTTAACGCATCTGCAGCTCAAATCGGACCCGAATTTTCCGCATACGCATATGATCGGAACTCCACGCAGCTCCCGCACTACTCTCCATTGGAAATGAATAACTTCCGGTCTGTTGCTTGTCGCTTGTCGTTTGTCGGAGATAGTGGAAAGGCTGCTTAACTCTCACCTCTGCTCAATTGATTAAAAACTAGGACTCGACACTGACTCGGATACAACACTGCCTAATGCTGAGTAATTAATAAAAAATTAAGTTCAAATAACGTTTCAGGAACATCAATACTAACCTTTAAAAAACAAAGTTCCACTAACATCAAGAAAACTGGACACATAGAATGTTCCCATAACCAAAACCATAACCAAAAAAATGTTTTTAAAACATTCTTAGAACTCAAAATTGTTAGCTGGGACTTACTCTGCTGATCTGGAGGCTTCAACCACAAGCAAGAGCTTCAGAAGAAGTTCATCAGGTGTCATGTGGTTTTGGCCACTGCTAATGTGTTTACTGAAATCAAATTGATCCAACTGCTCTGAGGTCAACAAAACGAAGACAACAGCTGACCACTGTGACGAGGACAGTCTAGCGCCTGACAGACCTCCAGATCTGAGATACTTCTGGACTTCATTGACGAGAGACTGATCACCCAGTTCATTTAAACAGTGAAACAGATTGATGGATTTCTCTGGAGAGTGATTAATTCTTATTCTCGTTTTAATGTACTCAACTGTTTTCTCTTCACTGTATGAGATGTTTCCAGGAAGTGTCAGAAGATATTTCAGGAGCGTCTGATTGGACTGCAGCGAGAGACCCAGAAGAAATCGGAGGAAAAGGTCCAGATGTCCATTCTTACTCTGTAAAGCCTTGTCCACGGCTCTCTGATGCAGGTCAGATGTTGTGTGACAGGTGAACTTGTCTGCATGTTTTGAGCTGAGGTTTTCATTGAGCACATCTCTCTTGTCCAGCAGGAATGAAAGCAGCACATATAGAGCTGCGAGATGCTCCTGAATGCTCAGATGAACAAAGCAGAAGACTTTCCCCTGATACAAGCCAAACTCCTCTCTGAAGATCTGAGTGCACAATCCTGAGTAAACTGATGCTTCAGTCTCATCAATGCCACACTCTCTCAGGTCTTCCTCATAGAAGATCAGGTTGCCTTTCACAAGCTGCTGGAAAGCCAGTCTCCCCAGTTTCAGTATCATTTCTTTATCTGTCACTTTATTCTCATAGTCCTTCTCATGTTTGATGTTGGTCTGAATGATCAGGAAGTGTGTGTACATTTGAGTGAGAGTCTTGGGGGTCTTTTCTTTCCATGATTTCCTCATCATCTTCTCCAGAACAGTGGCTGAGATCCAGCAGAAGACTGGGATGTGGCACATGATGAAGAGGCTCCTTGATGACTTCAGGTGTGAGATGATCCTGTTGGCCAGACTCTGATCTCTGATCCTCTTCCAGAAATACTCCTCCTTCTGTGGATCATTGAAGCCTCGTACCTCTGTCACTCGATGGACACACTCAGAGGGAATGAGATCAGCTGCTGCTGGTCTGGAGGTTATCCAGATGAGAGCGGAGGGAAGCAGATTCCCTGCAATCAGGTTCGTCAGCAGCACATCCACCGAGGCTGATTCAATTGTATCACACATCCTCACATTGCTCTTAAAATCCAGAGGCAGACGACACTCATCCAGACCATCAAAAACAAAGACAACTTTATATTCACCACTGAATGGTTTCATTTCTTTTGTTTCAGGGAAAAAAACACGTAGTAGATCTGAAAGACAGAGTGTTTTGTCCTTCATCATATTGATTTTTCTGAAAGGAAGTGGAAATATAAGCTGGATGTCCTGATTCTCTTTCCCTTCAGCCCAGTCCAGGATGAACTTCTGTACAGAGACTGTTTTTCCAATGCCAGCGACTCCCTTTGTCAGCACAGTTCTGATGGGTTTGTCTTGTCCAGGTAAAGGTATGAAGATGTCATTGCATTTGATCGGTATGTCCTCTGTTGCTGCTCTCCTGGATTGTGTCTCAATCTGTCTCACCTCATGCTCATTTTTCATCTCTCCACTCTTACTCTCTGTGATGTAGAGCTCTGTGTAGATCTCATTCAGTAGTGTTGGGTTTCCCTGCGTCTCTGTTCCCTCATACAGACACTCAAAATTCTTCTGCAGATTTGAACTAAATGTCTTGAGGGCTTCAGCATGTTGAGGGTCATGGCTGTAAGATAAACAAATTACAAATAAATTATTAGAATTTGTATATTTATAGTTCTTAATATAAGCATTCCTTAATGTAGTAGATAACAATCAGTTTGTTAAGAGATCTTCGTTTTATTTAGTCTAGACTGTTCAGTATGGTGATGTGCTATGAGGATTTAATATTATATTACAATACTGTCATAATATCAGCATGTCTTTATTATTCAAAGGTTTAATACTACATTAGATAAATAAAGAAATAAGAGAAACAAAGAAAGGTCAGCGTGTGAAATGCAGTGATTAAATGGATTCCAGTTAGGGATGTCCAGATCAGTTTTTGAGCCCCTAATATGATCTGAGTCATTGAATAATTAGTATCTGCCAATTCCGTGTCCCAATCCAAACTTTTATTTTCCTAGCGCTTGGTGCACACTTCAAGAACATTTCACGCATATAAGCTGGCTAAAGATCATGCATAAATGTGAAGGTGCTTCAGAATATCCATCCATTCCTTCTATCCTAGGAGACTCTTGCTTATAAAACATAACATCTAAAGCCTGAGAAATACTGCATGATTTTAGCAATCCTATAAGATCATTGCATGTCACACTGTGCAACATGGATCTAATAAACTTGTGATGACAACGTGATGATGACACCTACTGACTTGTATGATACAACACACGTTCCTATAGAAGAATAGTTAGTGGTAAACAAAAAAAACATGATAAATCACTTTAACAATTGTAGTTTTATGTGTGCTGAAAAAAATTGGAAGCGACGAAAGAGGAAAGCATGAGAGCTTGACGTATGTTAAGTGCTGTTAATTTCGTTAAAGAAAACTATGATGAAAAATGTTAGTTGACAAGCTTTCTTCCCATGACTAAGATAAAACGTAGATAATAAGGTCAATAAACCAGGGGCGGTTCGATACCCTTTTTAGGTGGGCTTCAGTCCCCCTATTTGTCATCACATCACCCCTAAAACTATAATCAGCTATCTGAACGATCAGGCCAGTGCTGCTTCCTCAAGAAAGTTTATCGTTCTCGCTCGTTTATCGATCTCAATGTGGTACTCACACGCTGGCACAATTTTCTGTTTATATTTGGTGTGCTTATGATACGCACCTTCCCCACACCCCTAAACCTAACCATTGAGCCTCATATGCACGCCAAAGTCAGTTTATGTGTGTAAATAGCACACCAAATAGAAACAGAAAATCATGCCATTGAAATGCACTTTCATGAGATTAGGTCATTCACTTTTGCATCTTCTCAAGCAAATAAGCAAATACACCAAACATTATGTCATAATGGCCGTCTTGATGAGTATCCAAGTAAACACAGTCAGTTACGTCTTAAACATAAACAGTTAAGAAAATATTGGATGTGTGTCAGTATAACGGATCCATGCATTTCTTATATTAGGCTAATGTTCTTTTTTCTTTATTTATTTATATAGCACTATAAAAATGCAACTAAGTTGCCCAAAGTGCTTTACAGAATAAACAATCATACCTCAATATAATGAAAATACAACCATTAAAACTAATTCATTAAAAAAAAAACATAAAAAAAAAAAAAAAAAAAGCATCATCCATTTTAAAATGCCAAGGACAGTAGGTGATTTTTTAACTTGGATCTAAAAATAGAAAGAGTTGGTGCCATTCTAATCTCTAGTGGCAATTTATTCCACAAATTTGGACCGATCACCGCAAACGCCCGATCACCTTTATACCTGGATCTAGTTCTGGGCACTGTCAAAAGTGCCAGATCACTAGATCTAAGTGATCTAGAAGGAACATGTCTTACAAGGAGATCTGCCAAATAAGCTGGAGCGTGATTATTAATAGACTTAAATACCATTACCAGAATTTTGAACTCAACTCTATATTTAACAGGTAACCAGTTTAAGGAGATCAGAATGGGAGTGATATGTTCATATTTTTGTGTCCGAGTCAGGAGTCTAGCAGCAGCATTCTGGTAATACCGCAATAGAGCGAATTACAGTAATCTAGACGCGAGAGTAACAGCGCGTGGATGATTTTCTGGGTATCTGAAAAATTTAAAAATGGTTTTACTTTTGCAATTTGACGTAGATGGAAAAATGTTAATCAAACATAATGTTGTTTGATTAACATTCATAATGTTAATCAAACAACAAAAGAAAAACATGAGAATCACTCACTAAGTAACTTCTGTAACTTTAATAGGTAATTGTGTCTAATTGCTTCATACAGTAATACAGTTTTCATAAGCACAATAAAATAATATTTATCCCCCTGGGGTCTGAGGGTGTTTTGGGGGCCTGGAGAAGTTTTGACATGCTCTGACATTTGTGCTTTTTTCAGTTGCTTATAAACATATAAATGGCTAAAGTCTAATAACACTGTAATCAGCACAAAGTGGGCTACAATAATATGTTCGCAGCATTTATGTACATTGTGTTTTTGAGAAAGCACCGTTTATGCGTGGTTAGTGAAAAACTAAATATCCCCATAACTAAGATATCCCCATCTTTTTGTCTGACGGTTTAGTTCACATTTAACAGATTTATAAAATAAAAACCACACATAACACAGTTGACAAAGTAACACAGTTGACAGGTATGAGCTTAGTATCCATAAAGCAATTTAAACACACATTATAATAATATACATTACAAAGTTAATGACTATATTATATATTATTATAAAGTTAAATGAAGTTTTATAATGCATCATGACACTTCAAGTTGTAAGGACTTGTTCAATAACATCATAACACTTTATCAGTCATGACTATGCGGAACTTAGGGTGACCATACATGCCATTCTTCCCAGACATTTATAACCCTTGACAAATATGAATATAATGTGCATATAATATTATGGATAGGCCTACTGAGTTCATAGAACGTGTGGCCGTGATTAGATCAGTTAAATTTATCCATTGTAATGCAAATCATGGTATTTAGGCAATTCCTATGTAATTTCCGTGTAATGACAATAGTTTGTGAATATTTTTTTTTATCAACAGCACTCAGTGGGAGCATAAATTGACCAACAAAAGTTGTTTGCACCGCACTCTTTCGTCGCTTGATCTTTCATTTAGGCGTGTTGATCCATTAAATCACTTATTACACAAAACCATGATCCGCACTCACACTAAATAGTCTTTTCTTTTCGTTTTATTCTACATTTTATCACCAATAGGACAAGGACACATACGTTTCAGCTCAAAGGCCTTCCTCAGTGTGTAGAAATTGCATAAATTGACCCTGAATTGCCAACAATGTCAACCGTGTTAATCCTTATCAACTGAGTTACAGCTGATGGGTAACACAGTTGACAGGTAACACAGTTGACAGGTAACACAGTTGACAGGTAACACAGTTGACATTTTGGCCATTTTAGGGCCTTGTGCAAACTGCTGACCTTGAACTAGTTAGTACATGACCTTGATTAACTTATGTTTTTATATTCATTCTCTACATATTTATAAATATAACATGTGATGCAAGTTCACCAGAACATGTTGATAACACGGTTGATGGTCAATTAATCTACTCTACATGCAGACAATAATATAGATAAAATATTGAAGAGGAGAAGTTATGACTTTCCACACCGTCTTCAAACTTCCCTCCAAAAAAGGAAAATACATCAAGTGATGTTGGACATGTAACTTTGGAACAAACCATTGCTGATTAATAGGGGGTTTTATAGTGAGTAACACAGTTGACACTGATTTCTCGGACGCACACAAAATGGATTATTTAATGTCGATGCATGAGCAAAATATTTTTAAATTTTTAAAACCTTTTCTCATAATTTAATGATTATTTTGCACAAATAATTATAAGAAATATATGCAGAAAAATTTATTTTAGAGCTAATCTGAAGAGCAAAACCTCACATTTACCAAATCGGACAGCACAAAAACAGCAACTTCCAGTATAGAATAAGCCATTTTTGCAAGATAAAATGGATATTTGTTGCATTTTTGTATTAAATTAATTAGAAATGTCCCCTGATATAAAAGTGATCATTGTTTGAAGTGAAAAGTTAATGAAAAATTTGTAAAATTGATAATAGAGTCCATGGACATGACATGTACCCCTAATTATAGAATCACTCTATTATGTTGAAAAGAGCTGAGAAGAATATTTCCGTTTTTTTGTTTTGTTTTGATGAATAGAAAGTTCAGAAGAACAACATCATTTGTAACATGATACATGTCTTTATCATCACTTGTGTGCTAAATAAAAGTTTTAATTTCTATATGTACTGACTCCAAACTTTTGAACAAAAAAAAATATGAACATTTGAAATTCTGGGTTATTTCTCTCAGCAGATCTTCTTCCAGAAACAGAAAGTAGCCGGGATGAGCTTGTTTGTTTACGGCGTGGAGGCGATGTTGGCATTTACATTTGCGCGCGCCTCACGTGGATGTTTGAATGTGAAAGGCTAGAGCTGCGCGTGGGCGTGACCGCATTAGATGTAATGAGTTGAGACGGGAAAACTGGACATCACGTTGGTTTCATACGGAAAATATGATAAAGATAAATATGATAATTATCACAGAATATTTTAGTTTTAGACGTGACATGCTTAATTTAAAAGTAGACATTTCAAGCTGTCTATACATATATTTCTCATGCATTTGAGGCGAGTATTCGCGGAGATTCATGTTGTTATATTTACGTGTCTTTGAAGAGAGGTCACAGAACCGAGCAGAGAACGCACCCTGTTTATTTGATTAATTTTAGAAAAGCACATTGTTTCGTTGTTATTATGACTGTACAGAAATAAAAGTAGACCCTTTGCAGTTTCAAATGATACCTTATTCTTATCTGTACGATCAAAACTGACAGAGTATTTTTAGTTCTTTTCGCGGTCATAAAGAAAATACGAGACAGCTCGCACTGGTGCGGGCTTCGACCCCAGGGGATTATTTAGGTAACTTGTATCATTGTCTCTAATGGTCTCTCTGAGGGCTAAGCCCCCCTAAAGATGAAATCTTAGAATCACCCCTGCTCATTCATTTAATTGACTTAAACTTGACTAAACAAAAACAGGACAAGGTTGACTAAATACGATATCTAAAATGTACATTTGAATAAGCCTGAGACTTAAAAATGGCTGGCAAAATTAATACTGCTGTACGGTGTAAGGTATGTTTTGGGGTTTGTTTCATGTTCTTGTTTGCATGTCTTTTATTTTGAAGTTTAGTCTGTTCCTGTTTGTTTCATGCTTCCCTTGCTCTCATGTCTTCTTGCTATTGGTTCCCTTGTTCAATGTGTCATGTTCTGATTGGTTGTCTAAGTCATGTGTCTTGTTTCCCATTGGTTTGTTCTTGTCATGTGGCCCTCATTTTTTGTTATAAGTAGCATTGTCATTGCCTTTAGTTCTTGTCGTGTATTGATGTTGTAACCCGCTGTCGGTGAGTCTAGTCTGTTCATGCCATGTCAAGCCTGTTCAAGTCAAGTCTGTTTGGATTTTGGATTTCACCTTTGTAAATAAACTGCACTTGGGTTCATCACTACACTCGCCTTCAGTTGACTCTTTACAGGTTAATTAATAATAATCTTATTGCTAAAATGTAAAGTTTTCATTGACTAAAACTAGACAAAAATACTTCAGGTTTTCTTTGACTAAAACCAGGCTAAAATGTTGAGACTTTTAGTCGCCAAATCTTGACAAACTAAATAGGATAAGGTTGACTAAATATGATAAAAACTAACAAGGACATTTAACATGGTACTAAGACTAAAATTGAAAATAGCTGTCATAACACTAAATTTAAGCAGTTTTATATTTTAGCGCTATCACGTTGATTTAATGTCACATTTTTATTGGTTGGTTAGTAAACGTGGGTCGTAACAGCAAACACACTGAGCAATGATTATGCTGTATCGTATGCTATCTTTGGTCGCAAGACCGCGACAATGGCTGTCTTTGATCTCACTACACAACACAGTACCACCAATTACAGAAATCGATTGTTTCACAATGCCAATCTTTTGTCTGGGACAGACGAAAATCTTGCAGTGTGTCTCGGGCTTAAGGAGTTACATTATTGTTAATTTTTTCAAGTACTTATTTTAGATTGTGAGGAAATTGTAATTAATAATCTGTCCACTAAATTGGACATCAATTTAAATACTCCATCTGCAGTAACTTTTTTTTTGGCTTCCACCATGACAAGATTTTAGCATGGTAATGGATACGACAAAGTTAATATATTTGGGCTTGACAGAATAAATCTGCTTTGCTGCTGAATTGCTGCTGTTGTTTATTGCTCTTGTTGTAGACTATTGCTCCTGCAAAGCAAGTAGAGGAACTTGCTACTGCCAATACACATGTGGATACGCTGCTGTATTTAATACACACTGTAGCATACACAAGTATACTGAGTATTAAAGACATACAGTGCATCCGGAAGGTATTCAAAGTGCTTCACTTTTTCCACGTTTTATGTTACAGCCTTATTCCAAAATGGATTACATTCGTTATTTTCCTCCAAATTCTACAAACAATAGCCCACAATGACAAAGGGAAAGAATTTTGTTTGAAATCTTTGCAAATTTAATAAAAAAAACTAAAAAGAAAACGTGTATATAAGTATTTACAACCTTTGCCATGACACTCAAAATTAAGCTCAGGTGCATCCTGTTTCCACTGATCATCCTTGAGATGTTTGTACAACTTGATTGGAGTCCACCTGTGGTAAATTCAGTCGATTGGACATGATTTGGAAAGGCACACACCTGTCTATATAAGGTCCCACTGTTAACAGTGCATGTCAGAGCACAAACCAAGCCATAAAGTCCAAGGAATTGTCTTTAGACCTCCGAGACAGGACAGTATTGAGGCACAGATCTGGGGAAGGGAACAGAAAAAAATCTGCAGCATAGAAGGTCCCAATGAGCACAGTGGCCTCCATCATCCATCAATGGAAGAAGTTTGGAACCACCAGAACTCTTCCTAGAGCAGGCCGCCCAGCCAAACTGAGTGATTAGGGGAGAAGGGCCTTAGTTAGGAAGGTGACCAAGAACCTGATGGTCACTCTGAAAGAGCTCCAGCTTTTCTCTGTGGAGAGAGGACAAAACAATCCCTGCAGCACTCCACCAATCAGGCCTGTATGGCAGAGTGGCCAGACGGACGCCACTCCTCAGTAAAAAGCACATGACAGCCCACCTGGAGTTTGTCAAAAGGCACCTGAAGGACTCTCAGACCATGAGAAACAAAGATTTAACTTTTTGGCCTGAAAAGCCAGTGTCATGTTTGGAGGAAACCAGGCACCGCTCATCACCTGGCCCATACCATCTCTACAGTGAAGCATGGTGGTAACATCATACTGTGGGGCTGTTTTTTCAGTGGCACGAACTGGAAGACTAGTCAGGATCGAGGGAAAGATGAATGCAAGAATGTACAGAGACATCCTTGAGATAAGAAGTTTTTGCAGTACAATAATATTTTTATAAGCGCATTTGCAGTAAAGCTAACTAAAACCATTCAGTGTGGGATCTAATGCTGGGGAGTGATGGATTGTGAGAGACTTGTAAATCTGTAGGAGAGTGAAATAGAGAGTATTCTCTATTAAAAGCATGATGCTAGCAATGCCAAAGTCATGAGTGTCAAGACTGTCAAGAGTCCAGAATAAACCAGTACAAGATAAATCACACAAGGGCAATTTAAAGTGCAATAAATCAGGAGGTAACAAAGAGCACAGGTGAAGCAATTGAACTGACAGGGAGAATGAGCAGGTGAGCTCAAGACACTAGACTACGTACAAACAGAAGAGCCCATGATAAACACAGACACTATGTGCTCAACCAAAAGGAAATATGACACGATGAAGTATAACTGCCAGGAACCAACACCAGAAAAATGAGACCAGACAGAAAGGACAGGATCCTGACCCTATGCTCCAAATACAACACCCACAAAACACACACAGAATCAAAACCAACACAAAACTAGAAAAAAGAACGCATACACATGTGTGACAGGATACGACAAAAAAACAAAAACAAAACAGATATGAGTGTCAGGATACTGACAACACAAAAATGTTTGTTAAATGCATAAATGTAATATAAACATGTAAAATCAAAAATATGTATATTACAGTGTTTACCTAAACTTAGGATCAGTTTGTCCGCTGAAGTTAGGTGGATGATCCATTGACCGGTCACTCTTCATGGACACACAGCTGGGTTCAGATGACTTTGGTCTGTGCTTCTGGACTGAACTGAAACAAAACATGAAGGAAAATTAAAATCAGACATTGTGATAATGACTGATTGTTAATTAACTTAATGTTTATGCTAAATGAAGGATTCACAGTAAGTCATTCTCTGGAAATCAGGATATTTGTTCCTGGAAATTTCAAGGATTAGGGATTGTGGAGCATTTCACTACATCCACAATAAAATAATCACTATTAAATGACAGTTCAATCATGAAAATTCTGTCATTAATTACTCATCCTCAAGTTGTTCGAAACCCTAAGACTTTTGTTCATCCTTTGAACACAGTTGAAGGTATTTTGAGTGAAATCCAAGAGCTTTCTGTCCCTCCATTTATAGCCTAAGAAAGTTTAACTTCGAAGGCCCAGGAAGGTAGTGAAAACATCATGGAAATAGTCCATGTTACTCCTGTGGTTCAACTGCAATTTTCTGAAGCAATGAGAATGCTTTTTGTGCACCAAAAAAATAAATAAATAAAAATAACGAATATATTCAACTCTCACAATAGAGCCCATAACAGAAGCACTGTACTGTTTGCAAGCAGAGGAAGAGGAGCACTACTTTAATAATACTGTAATACAGCGTTCTTCTGCTTGGAATCAGTACAGCAGTTCTGGTACGGGTTGTATTGTGATCACTCATGTCAACACACATGCTTCGTGGTGCTCTCGTGGACCGAAGACAAAGAAGAAGCAGCTCTCGTGAACATGCGCTGGGGACTGAAGCATAATTTAAGAAAATGTTGAATATAGTTGATATTTTAGTTTTTTTGTGGACAAAAACATTCTCATTGCTTCAGAAAATTACACTTGAACTACTGGAGTATTTCCATGATGCTTTCACTACCTTTCTGGGCCTTCGAAGTGAAAGTTGCATAGGCTATTAATAGAGACAGAAAGCTATTGGATTTCATATAAAATATCAATCAAAATATATATCGCAACTGTGTTCTCAGGATGAAAGAAAATCTTAGGGGACTGGAACAACTTGATGATAAGTAATTACAGAATTTTTTTGATTTTTGGAAGAACTATCCATTTAATTTCAGCACAGGCTTCATGAAGAATCAATAAATATATATTACAGTTTTTACCTAAACTTAGGATCAGTGTGTCCGCTGAAGTTACGTGGATGATCCATTGACCGGTCACTCTTCATGGACACACAGCTGGGTTCAGATGACTTTGGTCTGTGCTTCTGGACTGAACTGAAACAAAACATGAAGGAAAATTAAAATCACATGCTGTAATCAGGGTGGACTTAACCAATAAGTAGGAAAGAGTCTCTTTGGACCCCAGGGGTGCCCCACGTTTGGCCACAACTGCCCCCACTTGGTAATACAGCTTTAGAACAACATCAGGTTGACAAACTAATTACTAACTAATCCTATAGATACTGTAATGTGAAGGGGTAAATAAACTTTAAGCAAACAAGGGCTACAAAAGGAAAAGACGACACAGGCTACTGTAGCTGGGACTTGGAATTTGCTTAGGACCCCCAATTAAATCACTGCGGTCAAGCCAGCCGCGGTTTGAAAATACTCGTCAAGCCAACCGGTACTGGTGGCCCGGTATGGCCGAGGATGTCATCAGGTATGTCCGCAGATGCTCAGTCTGTGCCATGTCTAAGTCCCCCCCGCCATTCCCCTGCCTGTTCCCCAAAGACCCTGGTCACATATCGGGGTAGACTTTGTCACAGACCTTCCCAATTCTGAGGTGGTAGTGGACCGTTTCTCCAAGACCTGCAAATGAATCCCCCTAAAAGGCCTACCCACGGCACTCGAGACAGCAGAGAGTCTCTTTCACCATGTGTTCCGGAATTACGGTCTGCCCGAGGGCATTGTGTCAGACCGGGGGGGACCATTTCACGGGTATGGAAGGCCTTCTTTCAGCTCCTAGGGGTGACAGTCAGCTTATCTTCCGGATACCATCCCCAGACAAACGGCCAGACTGAGCGTAAGATCCAGGAGCTCGGTCATTACCTTTGGTCATACAGACTGTACCACCTGCGACAGCTGAGGAAATTCAGGGTCTCACCAGCAATCCTGAAAACTTTCTATTCAGGGACCATAGAAAGTGTATTGACTCAGTGCATCTCAGTGTGGTATGGAAACAGCTCCAATCAGGACTGCAAAGCACTACAGAGAGTTGTGTGCTTAGCTGAGCGCATCTCAGGGTCTGCTCTCCCCTCTCTGCTGGACATCTACCTCAAACGCTGCAAAAATAGAGCTGTTAAAATCATCAAGGACTCTAATCACCCTGGTAACCGTCTATTCACTTTGCTTCCATCTGGTAAGCGCTTCCGTAGCCTGATGGCAAAAACTGAGAGACTTAGGAGGAGCTTCTTCCCCCAGGCCACCAGGCTCCTAAACTCTAAGTCTGTGTCATAACATCACTTGACTCCATGTAAATATCACCACATTAGTAAGCTATTCATAATTTTTCTCTACCACATATTGCTGCTATTTAAATACCCTGTACAACTTTTTTGCACATTTTTTTGCACATTCCTCTTTATTATTAAGTCAACAACATACTGACCTGCACATTTATATTTATATTTTTTATCTTTTAATTTATTTTATTCTTAAATTTTTTTCTACTTTTCTTTTTCTTAATATTTGTATACTTTATAATCGCACTGTCCTTGGAGCGGATCTGACTTACATTTCACTGCTGGTTATACTCTGTATAATTGTGTATGTGTAAGTAAAGCTCATTCCACCTGAAGTATGGCGGCCTCCAAGGCCTTTCTGGCAGGGGTTTCGATGCAGGATATCGAAATCCAGCACCGTCCACGCCCCTCACCTTTGTTCGATTCTATGACCTTGATCTACGGGCCACTCTGGGCTCTTCTGTTCTTTCGCCCTCGCTGTGCTCCTGAAGGATACACACAGGGCAGGTACTTGGAAGTCTGGAGGCGTGGGCATCTCATTCCCCTAGCGCTTTAGACGCAGCTCGATTTCCTGGAAGGGAATGTCTCGGGTTACATATGTAACCCTGGTTCCCTGAAGGGAACTAGACGCTGCGTCTCGGGGCCATACTTCCTGCATCCCTGCGAGCGATTGCTTCCTACAAGCAAACGCAGGCTCCGCTGCACGTGCTTTTATGCTTCCCAGTCAGTGACGTCACCCGCCTATGACGTCTCACCCATCCATTGGACAGATTACACTCTGGTTCAGAGCACGGTCACGCTGGAGGAGTTCCCCTAGCGCTTTCGACGCAGCGTCTCGTTCCCTTCAGGGAACCAGGGTTACATATGTAACCCGAGACGTTTTTGCAGTAAAATAAGATTTTTATAAGAGCATTTGCAGTAAAGCTAACTAAAACCATTCAGTGTGGGATCTAATGTTGGGGAGTGATGGATTGTGAGAGACTTGGAAATCTGTAGGAGAGTGAAATAGAGAGTATTCTCTATTAAAAGCATGATGCTAGCAATGCCAAAGTCATGAATGTCAAGACTGTCAAGAGTCCAAAATAAACCAGTACAAGATAAATCACACAAGGGCAATTTAAAGTGCAATAAATCAGGAGGTAACAAAGAGCACAGGTGGAGCAATTGAACTGACAGGGAGAATGAGCAGGTGAGCTCAAGACACTAGACTACGTACAAACAGAAGAGCCCATGATAAACACAGACACTGTGCTCAACCAAAAGGAAATATGACACGATGAAGTATAACTGCCAGGAACCAACACCAGAAAAATGAGACCAGACAGAAAGGACAGGATCCTGACCCTATGCTCCAAATACAACACCCACAAAACACACACAGAATCAAAACCAACACAAAACTAGAAAAAAGAACGCATACACATGTGTGACAGGATACCGACAAAAAAACAAAAACAAAACAGATATGAGTGTCAGGATACTGACAACACAAAAATGTTTGTTAAATGCATAAATGTAAAATAAACATGTAAAATCAAAAATATGTATATTACAGTTTTTACCTAAACTTAGGATCAGTTTGTCCGCTGAAGTTACGTGGATGATCCATTGACCGGTCACTCTTCATGGACACACAGCTGGGTTCAGATGACTTTGGTCTGTGCTTCTGGACTGAACTGAAACAAAACATGAAGGAAAATTAAAATCAGACATTGTGATAATGACTGACTGTTAATTAACTTAATGTTTATGCTAAATGAAGGATTCACAGTAAGTCATTCTCTGGAAATCAGGATATTTGTTCCTGGAAATTTCAAGGATTAGGGATTGTGGAGCATTTCACTACATCCACAATAAAATAATCACTATTAAATGACAGTTCAATCATGAAAATTCTGTCATTAATTACTCATCCTCAAGTTGTTCGAAACCCTAAGACTTTTGTTCATCCTTTGAACACAGTTGAAGGTATTTTGAGTGAAATCCAAGAGCTTTCTGTCCCTCCATTTATAGCCTAAGAAAGTTTAACTTCGAAGGCCCAGGAAGGTAGTGAAAACATCATGGAAATAGTCCATGTTACTCCTGTGGTTCAACTGCAATTTTCTGAAGCAATGAGAATGCTTTTTGTGCACCAAAAAAATAAATAAATAAAAATAATGAATATATTCAACTCTCACAATAGAGCCCATAACAGAAGCACTGTACTGTTTGCAAGCAGAGGAAGAGGAGCACTACTTTAATAATACTGTAATACAGCGTTCTTCTGCTTGGAATCAGTACAGCAGTTCTGGTACGGGTTGTATTGTGATCACTCATGTCAACACACATGCTTCGTGGTGCTCTCGTGGACCGAAGACAAAGAAGAAGCAGCTCTCGTGAACATGCGCTGGGGACTGAAGCATAATTTAAGAAAATGTTGAATATAGTTGATATTTTTGTTTTTTTGTGGACAAAAACATTCTCATTGCTTCAGAAAATTACACTTGAACTACTGGAGTATTTCCATGATGCTTTCACTACCTTTCTGGGCCTTCGAAGTGAAAGTTGCATAGGCTATTAATAGAGACAGAAAGCTATTGGATTTCATATAAAATATCAATCAAAATATATATCGCAACTGTGTTCTCAGGATGACAGAAAATCTTAGGGGACTGGAACAACTTGATGATAAGTAATTACAGAATTTTTTAGATTTTTGGAAGAACTATCCATTTAATTTCAGCACAGGCTTCATGAAGAATCAATAAATATATATTACAGTTTTTACCTAAACTTAGGATCAGTGTGTCTGCTGAAGTTACGTGGATGATCCATTGACCGGTCACTCTTCATGGACACACAGCTGGGTTCAGATGACTTTGGTCTGTGCTTCTGGACTGAACTGAAACAAAACATGAAGGAAAATTAAAATCACATGCTGTAATCAGGGTGGACTTAACCAATAAGTAGGAAAGAGTCTCTTTGGACCCCAGGGGTGCCCCACGTTTGGCCACAACTGCCCCCACTTGGTAATACAGCTTTAGAACAACATCAGGTTGACAAACTAATTACTAACTAATCCTATAGATACTGTAATGTGAAGGGGTAAATAAACTTTAAGCAAACAAGGGCTACAAAAGGAAAAGACGACACAGGCTACTGTAGCTGGGACTTGGAATTTGCTTAGGACCCCCAATTAAATCACTGCGGTCAAGCCAGCCGCGGTTTGAAAATACTCGTCTACTCGTCAAAATATGTCTACATTAAATGTAATTTAACCCTAAAAAGACCATAAGGCGACATCACAATATGTATTTATTGCTATTTTTTAATTTTATATCATGACATAATACAATTTCAGGATTTTTTAATGACTTGAACATTGGATTAATGTTTGTGTACATGATTTTTTGTACATTAACATTTGTATTTTACATTTATTAATATACATAATTTATCAATGTTACTATATATAGGCCATATATGTGTGTGTGTGTGTGTGTGTACCTTTCAACTGATACTTGTTTACAGTGACTATTACTGTATTAATTTTCAAGTTAAATCTACTGTACAATTTTTGTACAAACGAATGGCAAATCACAGATTGAGCTTTATTGCCAGGTATGTTTGCACATACGAGGAATTTGTTTTAGTGACAGTAGCTCCACAGTGCGACAGAATGACAGCGACAGGACAGGACACAGATAGTAAAAAAAATAAAAATAAAAATAAAATAAATAATGTACAAATATACAAAAATGGACAATGTGCCAAACAGCACAAACACAATATACAAAATAGACAATTCAGTATGCACAGGTGTGTTAGGTGCAAATTTGAAATGTAATAAGTATGTGTGTAAAATAAAAATAAAAAGTATGATAGTGTTGTGTGCTTCATGTTCATTAAGAGTTCAAGTGTTCATGAGATGGATTGCCTGAAGGAAGAAACTGTTCCTGTGTCTGGTCGTTCTGGTGCTCAGAGCTCTGTAGCGTCGACCAGACGGCAACAGTTCAAAGAGGGAGTGTGCTGGATGTGAGGGGTCCAGAGTGATTTTACCAGCCCTTTTGCTCACTCTGGATAAGTTAAAATGGATTACATTCGTTATTTTCCTCCAAATACTACAAACAATACCCCGCAATGACAAAGTGAAAGAATTTTGTTTGAAATCTTTGCAAATTTATTAATAATAAAAAACTAAAAAGAAAACATGTATATAAGTATTTACAACCTTTGCCATGACACTCAAAATTAATCTAAGGTGCATCCTGTTTCCACTGATCATCCTTGAGATGTTTCTACAACTTGATTGGAGTCCACCTGTTGTAAATTCAGGCGATTGGACATAATTTGGAAAGGCACACACCTGTCTATATAAGGTCCCACAGTTAACAGTGCATGTCAGAGCACAAACCAAGCCATGAAGTCCAAGGAATTGTCTTTAGACCGCCGAGACAGGACTGTATTGAAGCACAGATCTGGGGAAGGGTACTGAAAAATTTCTGCAGCATTGAAGGTCCCAATGAGCACAGTGGCCTCCATCATCCATCAATGGAAGAAGTTTGGAACCACCAGAACTCTTCCTAGAGCAGGCCGCCCAGCCAAACTGAGAGATTAGGGGAGAAGAGCCTTAGTTAGCAAGGTGACCAAGAACCCGATTGTCACTCCGAAAGAGCTCCAGCTTTTCTCTGTGGAGGGACGACAAAACAATCCCTGCAGCACTCCACCAATCAGGCCTGTATGGCAGAGTGGCCAGACGGACGCCACTCCTCAGTAAAAAGCACATGACAGCCCACCTGAAGGACTCCCAGACCGTGAGAAACAAAGATTGAACTTTTTGGCCTGAATAGCAAGTGTCATGATTGGAGGAAACCAGGCACCGCTCATCACCTGGCCAATACCATCTCTACAGTGAAGCATGGTGGTAACATCATGCTGTGGGGCTGTTTTTTCAGTGGGACGAACTGGGAGACTAGTCAGGATCGAGGGAAAGATGAATGTACAGAGACATCCTTGATGAAAACCAGCTCCAGAGTGCTCTGCACCTCAGACTGGGGCGGCGGTTCATCTTTCAACAGGACAACGACCCTAAGCACACAGCCAAGATAACAAAGAAGTGGCTACGGAACAAACTCTGTGAATGCCCTTAAGTGGCCCAACCAGAGCCCAGACTTGAACCCGATTGAACATCTCTGGAGAGATCTGAAAATGGCTGTGCACCTGATGGAGCTTGATAGGTCCTGCAAAGAAGAGTGGGATAAACTGCCCAAAAATAGATGTGCCAAGCTTGTAGCATCATACTCAAAAACACCTGAGCTGTAATTGGTGCCAAAGGTGCTTCAACAAAGTATTGAGCAAAGGCTGTGAATACTTATGTACATGTGTTTTTTTTTTTTTTTTTTTTTTTCCAATTTTTAATAATTTGCAAAGATTTAAAATAAACTTCTTTCACATTGTCATTATGGGGTATTGTTTGTAGAATTTGGAGGAAAATAGTGAATTTAATCCATTTTGGAAAAAGGCTGTAACAACAAAATGTGGAAAAAGTGAAGCGCTGTGAATACTTTCTGGACGCACTGTACACAAATAGCATATATAGTAACTCGCAGCAGATCTATACAGGTTGAGCTGGGGAAGATGAAGGGTTTTAGAGTAACTCTGAAAGCGCGCTGCAAAATGCTCTAGTGAATGCTAACCAGCCATTTAAATGTAAAGCAGCAAGCTCATTGGCTGTGTATGCAACATGAACCAATCAGCTTGTCCCAAGAAGTTTAACGCTGTGAATATCATCAGTTTGCCTTAACTACCCATCAATCCACGACATCTAGAATTTTATGACAGAACTTGTCATTTATTTTATTAGAATATAATTAGCAGTTTTTTGTTTATGTGTAGATCTCAAGAGTAGAGCGTGATAGAAAGGCCTACAGGATAGTAGAGGAGATAAGAAGTTTTTGCAGTACAATAATATTTTTATAAGAGCATTTGCAGTAAAGCTAACTAAAACCATTCAGTGTGGGATCTAATGTTGGGGAGTGATGGATTGTGAGAGACTTGGAAATCTGTAGGAGAGTGAAATAGAGAGTATTCTCTATTAAAAGCATGGTGCTAGCAATGCCAAAGTCATGAATGTCAAGACTGTCAAGAGTCCAAAATAAACCAGTACAAGATAAATCACACAAGGGCAATTTAAAGTGCAATAAATCAGGAGGTAACAAAGAGCACAGGTGGAGCAATTGAACTGACAGGGAGAATGAGCAGGTGAGCTCAAGACACTAGACTACGTACAAACAGAAGAGCCCATGATAAACACAGACACTATGTGCTCAACCAAAAGGAAATATGACACGATGAAGTATAACTGCCAGGAACCAACACCAGAAAAATGAGACCAGACAGAAAGGACAGGGTCCTGACCCTATGCTCCAAATACAACACCCACAAAACACACACAGAATCAAAACCAACACAAAACTAGAAAAAAGAAGCATACACATGTATGACAGGATACGACAAAAAAACAAAAACAAAACAGATATGAGTGTCAGGATACTGACAACACAAAAATGTTTGTTAAATGCATAAATGTAAAATAAACATGTAAAATCAAAAATATGTATATTACAGTGTTTACCTAAACTTAGGATCAGTTTGTCCGCTGAAGTTACGTGGATGATCCATTGACCGGTCACTCTTCATGGACACACAGCTGGGTTCAGATGACTTTGGTCTGTGCTTCTGGACTGAACTGAAACAAAACATGAAGGAAAATTAAAATCAGACATTGTGATAATGACTGATTGTTAATTAACTTAATGTTTATGCTAAATGAAGGATTCACAGTAAGTCATTCTCTGGAAATCAGGATATTTGTTCCTGGAAATTTCAAGGATTAGGGATTGTGGAGCATTTCACTACATCCACAATAAAATAATCACTATTAAATGACAGTTCAATCATGAAAATTCTGTCATTAATTACTCATCCTCAAGTTGTTCGAAACCCTAAGACTTTTGTTCATCCTTTGAACACAGTTGAAGGTATTTTGAGTGAAATCCAAGAGCTTTCTGTCCCTCCATTTATAGCCTAAGAAAGTTTAACTTCGAAGGCCCAGGAAGGTAGTGAAAACATCATGGAAATAGTCCATGTTACTCCAGTGGTTCAACTGCAATTTTCTGAAGCAATGAGAATGCTTTTTGTGCACCAAAAAAATAAATAAATAAAAATAGCGAATATATTCAACTCTCACAATAGAGCCCATAACAGAAGCACTGTACTGTTTGCAAGCAGAGGAAGAGGAGCACTACTTTAATAATACTGTAATACAGCGTTCTTCTGCTTGGAATCAGTACAGCAGTTCTGGTACGGGTTGTATTGTGATCACTCATGTCAACACACATGCTTCGTGGTGCTCTCGTGGACCGAAGACAAAGAAGAAGCAGCTCTCGTGAACATGCGCTGGGGACTGAAGCATAATTTAAGAAAATGTTGAATATAGTTGATATTTTTGTTTTTTTGTGGACAAAAACATTCTCATTGCTTCAGAAAATTACACTTGAACTACTGGAGTATTTCCATGATGCTTTCACTACCTTTCTGGGCCTTCGAAGTGAAAGTTGCATAGGCTATTAATAGAGACAGAAAGCTATTGGATTTCATATAAAATATCAATCAAAATATATATCGCAACTGTGTTCTAAGGATGACAGAAAATCTTAGGGGACTGGAACAACTTGATGATAAGTAATTACAGAATTTTTTTGATTTTTGGAAGAACTATCCATTTAATTTCAGCACAGGCTTCATGAAGAATCAATAAATATACATTACAGTTTTTACCTAAACTTAGGATCAGTGTGTCCGCTGAAGTTACGTGGATGATCCATTGACCGGTCACTCTTCATGGACACACAGCTGGGTTCAGATGACTTTGGTCTGTGCTTCTGGACTGAACTGAAACAAAACATGAAGGAAAATTAAAATCACATGCTGTAATCAGGGTGGACTTAACCAATAAGTAGGAAAGAGTCTCTTTGGACCCCAGGGGTGCCCCACGTTTGGCCACAACTGCCCCCACTTGGTAATACAGCTTTAGAACAACATTAGGTTGACAAACTAATTACTAACTAATCCTATAGATACTGTAATGTGAAGGGGTAAATAAACTTTAAGCAAACAAGGGCTACAAAAGGAAAAGACGACACAGGCTACTGTAGCTGGGACTTGGAATTTGCTTAGGACCCCCAATTAAATCACTGCGGTCAAGCCAGCCGCGGTTTGAAAATACTCGTCTACTCGTCAAAATATGTCTACATTAAATGTAATTTAACCCTAAAAAGACCATAAGGCGACATCACAATATGTATTTATTGCTATTTTTTAATTTTATATCATGACATAATACAATTTCAGGATTTTTTAATGACTTGAACATTGGATTAATGTTTGTGTACATGATTTTTTGTACATTAACATTTGTATTTTACATTTATTAATATACATAATTTATCAATGTTACTATATATAGGCCATATATGTGTGTGTGTGTGTGTGTGTACCTTTCAACTGATACTTGTTTACAGTGACTATTACTGTATTAATTTTCAAGTTAAATCTACTGTACAATTTTTGTACAAACGAATGGCAAATCACAGATTGAGCTTTATTGCCAGGTATGTTTGCACATACGAGGAATTTGTTTTAGTGACAGTAGCTCCACAGTGCGACAGAATGACAGCGACAGGACAGGACACAGATAGTAAAAAAAATAAAAATAAAAATAAAATAAATAAATGTACAAATATACAAAAATGGACAATGTGCCAAAAAGCACAAACACAATATACAAAATAGACAATTCAGTATGCACAGGTGTGTTAGGTGCAAATATGAAATGTAATAAGTATGTGTGTAAAATAAAAATAAAAAGTATGATAGTGTTGTGTGCTTCATGTTCATTAAGAGTTCAAGTGTTCATGAGATGGATTGCCTGAGGGAAGAAACTGTTCCTGTGTCTGGTCGTTCTGGTGCTCAGAGCTCTGTAGCGTCGACCAGACGGCAACAGTTCAAAGAGGGAGTGTGCTGGATGTGAGGGGTCCAGAGTGATTTTACCAGCCCTTTTGCTCACTCTGGATAAGTTAAAAATGGATTACATTCGTTATTTTCCTCCAAATACTACAAACAATACCCCGCAATGACAAAGTGAAAAAATTTTGTTTGAAATCTTTGCAAATTTATTAATAATAAAAAACTAAAAAGAAAACATGTATATAAGTATTTACAACCTTTGCCATGACACTCAAAATTAAGCTCAGGTGCATCCTGTTTCCACTGATCATCCTTGAGATGTTTCTACAACTTGATTGGAGTCCACCTGTTGTAAATTCAGGCGATTGGACATAATTTGGAAAGGCACACACCTGTCTATATAAGGTCCCACAGTTAACAGTGCATGTCAGAGCACAAACCAAGCCATGAAGTCCAAGGAATTGTCTTTAGACCGCCGAGACAGGACTGTATTGAAGCACAGATCTGGGGAAGGGTACTGAAAAATTTCTGCAGCATTGAAGGTCCCAATGAGCACAGTGGCCTCCATCATCCATCAATGGAAGAAGTTTGGAACCACCAGAACTCTTCCTAGAGCAGGCCGCCCAGCCAAACTGAGTGATTAGGGGAGAAGAGCCTTAGTTAGGAAGGTGACCAAGAACCCGATGGTCACTCCGAAAGAGCTCCAGCTTTTCTCTGTGGAGGGACGACAAAACAATCCCTGCAGCACTCCACCAATCAGGCCTGTATGGCAGAGTGGCCAGACGGACGCCACTCCTCAGTAAAAAGCACATGACAGCCCACCTGAAGGACTCCCAGACCGTGAGAAACAAAGATTGAACTTTTTGGCCTGAATAGCAAGTGTCATGTTTGGAGGAAACCAGGCACCGCTCATCACCTGGCCAATACCATCTCTACAGTGAAGCATGGTGGTAACATCATGCTGTGGGGCTGTTTTTTCAGTGGGACGAACTGGGAGACTAGTCAGGATCGAGGGAAAGATGAATGTACAGAGACATCCTTGATGAAAACCAGCCCCAGAGTGCTCTGCACCTCAGACTGGGGCGGCGGTTCATCTTTCAACAGGACAACGACCCTAAGCACACAGCCAAGATAACAAAGAAGTGGCTACGGAACAAACTCTGTGAATGCCCTTAAGTGGCCCAACCAGAGCCCAGACTTGAACCCGATTGAACATCTCTGGAGAGATCTGAAAATGGCTGTGCACCTGATGGAGCTTGATAGGTCCTGCAAAGAAGAGTGGGATAAACTGCCCAAAAATAGATGTGCCAAGCTTGTAGCATCATACTCAAAAACACCTGAGCTGTAATTGGTGCCAAAGGTGCTTCAACAAAGTATTGAGCAAAGGCTGTGAATACTTATGTACATGTGATTTTTATTTTTATTTTATTTTTTTCAATTTTTAATAATTTGCAAAGATTTAAAATAAACTTCTTTCACATTGTCATTATGGGGTATTGTTTGTAGAATTTGGAGGAAAATAGTGAATTTAATCCATTTTGGAAAAAGGCTGTAACAACAAAATGTGGAAAAAGTGAAGCGCTGTGAATACTTTCTGGACGCACTGTACACAAATAGCATATATAGTAACTCGCAGCAGATCTATACAGGTTGAGCTGGGGAAGATGAAGGGTTTTAGAGTAACTCTGAAAGTGCGCTGCAAAATGCTCTAGTGAATGCTAACCAGCCATTTAAATGTAAAGCAGCAAGCTCATTGGCTGTGTATGCAACATGAACCAATCAGCTTGTCCCAAGAAGTTTAACGCTGTGAATATCATCAGTTTGCCTTAACTACCCATCAATCCACGACATCTAGAATTTTATGACAGAACTTGTCATTTATTTTATTAGAATATAATTAGCAGTTTTTTGTTTATGTGTAGATCTCAAGAGTAGAGCGTGATAGAAAGGCCTACAGGATAGTAGAGGAGATAAGATGTTTTTGCAGTACAATAATATTTTTATAAGAGCATTTGCAGTAAAGCTAACTAAAACCATTCAGTGTGGGATCTAATGTTGGGGAGTGATGGATTGTGAGAGACTTGTAAATCTGTAGGAGAGTGAAATAGAGAGTATTCTCTATTAAAAGCATGGTGCTAGCTAAAAGTCATGAATGTCAAGACTGTCAAGAGTCCAAAATAAACCAGTACAAGATAAATCACACAAGGGCAATTTAAAGTGCAATAAATCAGGAGGTAACAAAGAGCACAGGTGGAGCAATTGAACAGACAGGGAGAATGAGCAGGTGAGCTCAAGACACTAGACTACGTACAAACAGAAGAGCCCATGATAAACACAGACACTATGTGCTCAACCAAAAGGAAATATGACACGATGAAGTATAACTGCCAGGAACCAACACCAGAAAAATGAGACCAGACAGAAAGGACAGGGTCCTGACCCTATGCTCCAAATACAACACCCAGTGAAACACCCACGAAGTGAAAGTTGCTTAGGCTATTAATGGAGAGGCAGAAAGCTATTGGATTTCATATAAAATATCAATCAAAATATATATCGCAACTGTGTTCTAAGGATGACAGAAAATCTTAGGGGACTGGAACAACTTGATGATAAGTAATCACAGAATTTTTTTGATTTTTGGAAGAACTATCCATTTAATTTCAGCACAGACTTCATGAAGAATCAATAAATATGTATATTACAGTTTTTACCTAAACTTAGGATCAGTTTGTCCGCTGAAGTTACGTGGATGATCCATTGACCGGTCACTCTTCATGGACACACAGCTGGGTTCAGATGACTTTGGTCTGTGCTTCTGGACTGAACTGAAACAAAACATGAAGGAAAATTAAAATCACATGCTGTAATCAGGGTGGACTTAACCAATAAGTAGGAAAGAGTCTCTTTGGACCCCAGGGGTGCCCCACGTTTGGCCACAACTGCCCCCACTTGGTAATAAAACCGGTCATCAAATTACCCCGGTCATCAAACGTGTGAAACCTACAACAAGGACTGTTAAAATCTGGCTGGAAGGTGCTGACTCCACTCTTCAACATCAATTCCAGCTCACAGACTGGAGTGAGTTTGCTGCCCAGGCCACCACAAACTCTCAGATTAACATTGACACTTACACCAACTCTGTCATGGAGCACATCAACAGCTGTGTGAGCAGAGTGACTACACACAAAAAAATAAAAATCTTCTCCAATCAGAAGCCCTGGATGAACAGAGAGGTTCGCCTCCTGCTCAAAGCAAGAGATGCAGCCTTCAGGTCTGGAGACCAGGAGGCTTACAGCTCAGCCAGAGCCAACCTGAGGAAGGGTATCTGCCAGGCCAAACTCACACACAAACAGAAGATTGAAGAACACTTCAATTCTTCAGACCCCCGGCGTATGTGGCAAGGCATACAATCTATCACGGATTACAAACCACCTAACTCTGTGCCCCCCTCCAGCTCTGCCTCCCTCCCAAACGAGCTCAACCACTTTTATGCTCGTTTTGATCAAAATAATAAGGAGATCTCACTCAAAGCTGAGCATCAACCCAGTGAACTGCCTCTCACTCTCTCCACATCAGACGTTTACTCCACTTTGTGTAAGGTGAATGCACGGAAGGCAGCTGGCCCTGACGGAATACCTGGTCGTGTGCTTAAAGCCTGTGCGGAGCAGCTAGCTGAGGTCTTCACGGACATTTTCAATCTGTCCCTGGCCCAAACAACTGTCCCCACTATCTTCAAAACCTCCACCATCGTACCAGTACCGAAACATTCCACTGCCTCGGTCCCTAACGACTTCCGTCCTGTTGCACTCACCCCCATCATTGCCAAGTGTTTTGAGAAACTGGTTGCATCCCACCTAAAATCCTGTCTCCCTGCTACACTGGACCCATTCCAATTTGCCTATCGCCACAATAGGTCAACAGAGGACGCCATCTCAACAGCGCTTCACTCTGCCCTCACCCACCTGGACAGTCAAAACACACATGTGAGAATGCTGTTCATGGACTTCAGTTCTGCATTTAATACAGTAATCCCCTCCAAGCTGATCTCCAAGCTCAGCCAGCTTGGAATCAGCACACCCATCTGTAATTGGATTCTAGATTTTCTGACTAACAGACCTCAGTCCGTCAAGTTAGCTAACCTCTCCTCCTCCATCATCACCCTGAACACCGGCGTGCCACAGGGCTGCGTACTGAGCCCTCTCCTGTACTCCCTCTTCACCCATGACTGTGTTCCTGTTTATGGCTCCAACACCATAATCAAATTTGCAGATGACACCACGGTGGTAGGTCTGATCAAGGATGACGATGAATCAGCCTACAGGGATGAGGTGCAGCACCTGGCTGTATGGTGTGCCACCAATAATCTACAGCTAAACACCCAGAAGACAAAGGAGATCATTGTGGACTTCAGGCGGACTAGGAGTCATGCACACACACCCATCTACATCAACGGAGCTGAAGTGGAGCGTGTGTCGAGTTTCAGGTTCCTTGGCATCCACATCTCTGATGACCTCACCTGGTCCCATAACACCTCTACTCTGGTCAAAAAGGCACAGCAGCGCCTTTACTTCTTAAGGAGCCTTAAGAAAGTTCACCTGAATCCCAGGATCCTTGTGGAATTCTACCGCTGTACCATTGAGAGCATACTCACGAACTGCATCTCAGTATGGTACAGCAATTGCTCCGCATCTGACCGCAAAGCACTCCAGCGGGTGGTGAAAACTGCTCAACGGATCACCGGCACCCAGTTAACTTCCATTGAGAACATTTATTATAAGCGCTGTCTGGGCAGGGCAAGAAACATCATCAAGGATGCCTCTCACCCTAACCATGGACTTTTCACCCTCCTTCCATCCGGCAGGCGTTACAGGTGCCTACGCTCTCGCACCAGTAGGCTCAGGAAGAGCTTCTTCCCCGAAGCTGTGACACTTCTGAACGCCACACCACCAATCTAACCTGCACCTGCTTATTACTGCACTGGTCACAGTACTTTAAACACATGCATTTGCACTACTCATATTTTGCACAGACTGCACATCGTTCAAGTCATTACACTATAGACTGTTTAAAGTTGTTACTGTACAAGCACAGTAAACTATTTCTATAAAATATTGCACTACTGCTATTTTGCATAGAATACATTGTTCTATCAATACTTTGCACACTCATCCAGCTGTATTTATTTATTACCACTGTTCTCACGTTTCTGCTGTTCATAATGTGTATATATAATCTGTAATCTATATAATCTACATTGCTCTGTTCATAATGCACATACAATCCCTACACTGCATTCCTATTTTATATTCTGTATATACTCTGCTCAATACTGTATATAGCAATTCCACTGTATATTCTGTAAATCATATCTTCACTTACTCTGCACTTATATGTATATAAAACACTATATTCTTGCACTTCTGGTTAGATGCTAACTGCATTTCATTAGCTCTGTACTTGTACTCTGCATAAATGACAATAAAGTTGAATCTAATCTAATCTAATACAGCTTTAGAACAACATTAGGTTGACAAACTAATTACTAACTTATCCTATAGATACTGTAATGTGAAGGGGTAAATAAACTTTAAGCAAACAAGGGTTACAAATGGAATAGAAGACACAGGCTACTGTAGCTGGGACTTGGAATTTGCTTAGGACCCCCAATTAAATCACTGCGGTCAAGCCAGCCGCGGTTTGAAAATACTCGTCAAGCCAACCGGTACTGGTGGCCCGGTATGGCCGAGGATGTCATCAGGTATGTCCGCAGATGCTCAGTCTGTGCCATGTCTAAGTCCCCCCCGCCATTCCCCTGCCTGTTCCCCAAAGACCCTGGTCACATATCGGGGTAGACTTTGTCACAGACCTTCCCAATTCTGAGGTGGTAGTGGACCGTTTCTCCAAGACCTGCAAATTAATCCCCCTAAAAGGCCTACCCACGGCACTCGAGACAGCAGAGAGTCTCTTTCACCATGTGTTCCGGAATTACGGTCTGCCCGAGGGCATTGTGTCAGACCGGGGGGGACCATTTCGCGGGTATGGAAGGCCTTCTTTCAGCTCCTAGGGGTGACAGTCAGCTTATCTTCCGGATACCATCCCCAGACAAATGGTCAGACTGAGCGTAAGATCCAGGAGCTCGGTCATTACCTTTGGTCATACAGACTGTACCACCTGCGACAGCTGAGGAAATTCAGGGTCTCACCAGCAATCCTGAAAACTTTCTATTCAGGGACCATAGAAAGTGTATTGACTCAGTGCATCTCAGTGTGGTATGGAAACAGCTCCAATCAGGACTGCAAAGCACTACAGAGAGTTGTGCGCTTAGCTGAGCGCATCTCAGGGTCTGCTCTCCCCTCTCTGCTGGACATCTACCTCAAACGCTGCAAAAATAGAGCTGTCAAAATCATCAAGGACTCAAATCACCCTGGTAACCGTCTATTCACTTTGCTTCCATCTGGTAAGCGCTTCCGTAGCCTGATGGCAAAAACTGAGAGACTTAGGAGGAGCTTCTTCCCCCAGGCCATCAGGCTCCTAAACTCTAACATCACTTGACTTCATGTAAATATCACCATATCAATAAGCTATTCATAATTTTTCTATACCTCATATTGCTGATATTGCTGCTATTTAATATACCCTGTACAACTTTTTTTGCACATTCTTTTGCACATTCCTCTTCATTACTATTTAAGTCAACAACATACTGACCTGCACATTTATATTTATATTTTTTATCTTTTCTACTTTTCTTTTTCTTAATATTTGTATTCTATATAATTGTACTGTCCTTGGAGCGGACCTGACCTACATTTCACTGCTGGTTATACTCTGTATAATGGTGTATGTGACAAATAAAAATCTTGAATCTTGAATCATACTGCTCAGACGATCAGCACAGCTGGAGCCGATTCCTCCCCTGGGCCGAGTATCCCCAGAACTCCCTCCGATAATCCACCACTGGCCTTACACCATTTCAATACATACTCGGTTACCAGCCACCGCTCTTCCCCTGGACGGAAGAGCCCTCTGAGGTTCCAGCTGTGGACTACTGTTTCAGAGAGAGCAAGAGGGTATGGGACTTGGCGCACATCCACCTCCAGCGTGCAGTGCGGAGGCACAAATTCTTTGCAGACGTTCGTCGGTCAGACCCCCCTCGATACCAGCCAGGCGATCGGGTCTGGCTATCGACCTGGGACCTCCGCCTCCACCTGCCATGTAGCATGTAACATACCTGTGCATATTTATCTTGCGTATTTTGATTGATATTAGCTACCCTGGATGTGTTGTGATAAGCAAAACGTAACATTCACATTGTGAATGTTACGTTTTGCTTATTCGGATGTTTATAGACATATTTGTGAATGTGATGCATGTGTACATCAAAGTGAAAATTAAGTGCATTTCCAACTCTGAACCCCAAGTAAATTCGGTTATTAAATAAACAAATAGCAAAACGAGTTGTGCGGTGTCCCCACCACTTTTCAAAGCAAAGTTACGCCGCTGCCAGACCCAACAATGCAGATGACCGCTATCAAAGCAACCTGGGCTTCCATTACACCTGAGCAGTGCCACAGGCTGATTGCCTCCATGCCACGCCGCATTGATGCAGTAATTCATGCAAAAGGAGGCCCAACCAAGTATTGAGTACATAGAAATGAACATACTTTTCAGAAGCCGGACATTTCTGTTTAAAATATCCTTTTTTTTATTGATCTTATGTAATATTCTAAATTTCTGAGGCACTGAATTTTGGGTTTTCATTATCTGTAAGAAATAAAGGCTTGAAATATTTCACTCTATGTGTAATGAATCTATATAATATATGGGTTTCACTTTCTGAAATGAGTGACAAAAAATATTGATCCTTTTCACGATATTAATTTTTTTAGATGCACCTATACATTTAGCTGACGCTTTTATCCAAAGCGACTTACAATTGCTATATATGTCAGAGGTCACACGCCTCTGGAGCAACTAGGGGTTAAGTGTCTTGCTCAGGGACACATTGGTGTCTCACAGTGGATTCGAACCTGGGTCTCTCACACCAAAGGCATGTGTCTTATCCACTGCGCCATCACCACCCCTACCTATAGACTATATATATATAACATTGATAAATGATGTATATTAATAAATGTACAATACAAATGTTAATGTACAAAAAAGAATGTATTCACAAACATTAATCCAATGTTCAAGTCATTAAAAAATCCTGAAATTGTATTATGTCATGATATAAAATTATAAAATAGCAATAAATACATATTCTGATGACGCTTTATGGTCTTTTTAGGGTTAAATTACGCTTAATGTAGACATATTTTGGGTCACCGTGAACAGCAATCTATTGAAAATATCAGCAAAAGTACCAAGGAAACGCCGTTATGGCAGCTTCTTTACATCCCTTTTGACCGCTCTCAGCACCCAATACCGTAAGTGCGCGATTAGATGCGCAAACCAAAAAAAGAAGTGCTTGACTGTAGTGATTGTCTCCCCCTGACAGTGATAATGATGTTCATTTACTGAATATTTGTGCTAAATTAGCTAAAATGATTTTACCATAAATTCTGAGGAAATCACAGAATGGTGTAATTCGTGCATGAAAATCATTACCAAATTTATTTTACCAACTTAATTCTTCACCCAAAAGACCAAATTTTAAAAATGAGGATGTAGAAGATTGTGGTAGGTTCAAACACCCTTGGTAAAATCAATATAATTTACCCAAGACTTCCAAAAACATACTGTTTGTCAGCTCTTTTACATGAGAAAGACAAATAATAATAACAAAAAAATAATGGCTTAAACAAGCAAACATCACACCGCACCACCTTATTTAGCCACTAGGCCTATTCCTTCCTGTCAAGGCCGTTTATATTGTGCTGATAAATCTAGAAAAGGAAACCATGTCAATCATGTAAAACCCTGTAAATATCAGATATAAACATCTGAATACTCGAAATACTGTTTTTAAAGATTATCACAGCAGCATATCACCGTCTGTCTTTCTTTTCTAAGACGGGAGTGGCCTTCTGAATGCGAATGCATGTCTACTTTAAACTATTACAATTGTGTATAAATAACAGTTATAATATATTGATTATAATTTCCAAAAACACAACGGGATGGGATACAGCACCAACTAGAAAAAAACCAAAATGAAATTAAGCGATCGCTTCGCTTACGATGTTGTTTCGTCCCTATATCTGCATCTGTTTCTGTTTCTGTTTCTGTATCTGCATCTGCATCTGTTTCTGTATCTCTATCTATATCTGTAACACTCACCTCTGTGGAAATACATCTAAAGATGTGTGCTCTTCATAATGCCCATATCTGTTCAGCTCCATCAAGAAAATCTAAATGAAGGAAACTCAACACTTTGATATTCGTGTTAAGATGTTTCTGCTCTCATAACACAGACCGATGGATTTACTTTCACTTTTACTTTTTTTAGGTGCATTTCTGCCACCTCCTGTACTGGAGTGCGAAGCATGACCGATATTGGTGACAAATACAACACCGCGAATATAACATAATTACTGTATATACACTACTGTAAGGGTAGGTTTATGGTTGTGGTAGGTGTAGACATTAATAAATCATAACTTAACAGGTAGCATTTTTCGTTGTTGAATTGTACTACCTACTGTTTTAATGGGAGGTAGGAAAATCTGACAGGATAGCACAAATCTACAAAACACCGGTAACAATAAGAATGATATACTCAGGGGTGGTTCTAGTGGGGGTGGGGGGCTTGGATAGTAGTGCCCCCCTGTCAACAAGCTTGACCCCCCCCCCCCCCCCCCCCCCCTTGGCCCCCCTAAATTTGGATTCGTATTACAGCAAACAATTTTGGGTGAAATGCCCAGTTTGTCCTATAAACTAAAATAAAAACATCACCAACTGCTAAATTCAAATCTGTATTCGCTGGCTGGCACAGAGCCAGAAACACACTTTTTTAAAGAACTGCGCTTTATAACCAATCACATACGATTCTGTTGAGCTTATGAATGCAAGGACCAATCAGAGGCGTTCAGATGAGTCATCGCTGAAACACGCAGTTTCGTCACCGCGCGCGCTGGCTGACTGAATTCTCCAATTCTCTCATAATATTATTTAATATAAGAAACAAGAAAGTGAAGATGTGCGAATGTAAGTATGATCTTAAACAGCTTTAGAGATTATTATGGCAGTTTTTGAGAGTGCTTGAATTCGCTGGACTAAAGTGAAACTGTTATTTTATCATGTAAATTGTCTTTGCTCTCTTTTTGTATACACTGAAAGTGTTATCGGCTAATTAGTCAAATTCAGTAGTTAAATGCACATTAAATACAAAGTCAGTCGTATTAAAGGTATTTTATGGCATGACACCCATATCTGGTACTTAAGTAAAAAGACGGGCTTTTATGCGTATTTAATATTTTAGCCGTATTGGGCTAATTTACTTTGCCTATCGCCCTTTAGAAACCAAATGGAAATAACATAATCTATAAAGGTGCAAAATGCATTTAATTGCACATATTTGAGAATCGAGATATTTCATGATAATATTTAAGGATATATCGAATAAAAAATAAATAAATAAATATAAAACCCCTGCTGAAATAAAATCAATAGACGCCATTACAAAATTAGTAATGGTTTTACTGGTTATAATGGGACTACTACTGGTAATTGTCACCTTCTATTGGTGACTTGTTGAAACCAATAAATCCTAACGGAATATGTCCCAAAACACACTACAGAAAACCATTTTTAATGGTTAAATGTTGATGGTTTGTAATGTTTGTAAAGGTATTTGTAGTGGAAGCCATTCAAATGTTCTGTGATGGTTTTATTTTATTTTTTCAGTAGGGACATAAGCCTATATCAGTTATACAGTGTTATTGTGGCTGCTGCCCCGCCCCCTCTTTCACTCGTGCCCCCCTCAAAAATAATGAGTGCATGATGCCCCTGACACTACAATACAAAATTATTTGTCAAATAAATGAAACATGATGAAATATTTAATTGAGTTGAAATTGTTAGATTATTTCTAGAGATTGCAGTGATGCATGGCATGATGAAAAATTACTGAATGATGTACTTGGAGCCAAATACAGTTTACGCCATAAAATTTTGTGATGGTAATCAGTAAGAGTAAAACCACGGAGCCCAGCACGTCACCTGTAGGAAAAAACAAAAACAAAAAAAAACAATCCTTGGCGACGCTTTTGCAATCCGTCCCCTCAGTTTATAAACCGTACTCACAAATTCTTAAACTGTTCCCTCAGTTTAACAAATCATGCCCACAGATTAATAAACTGTACCCACGAATTTCCAAGACGTGCACTCAGATTTTGTAAACCGTACCTTATGAAGGTAAAATGATGTCAAAAAGATTTGCATGCGCAGGGTAAGATTTGTGAAAGTGTACATAAGATAGCAAGCGTAAATTAATTTTGCATGCGCAAGAAAAGATTCGTAAAAGTGTAAATCGCATTTCAAGCGTAAGAAAAAAATATTTGCAGCTTTTTACCTATTTTTGTAAGTGTAATTCATGTATTGTGAAACTGCAACTTCATGCTAAGGCAAAATAAATATGACCTGTATTCTTCTGACTTCCATTTTTCCGCTCTTACACTTTTGGCACTGTTGTTTCGCCCAAATATAGCCAAATGTATTTCAAACCTGTGCACAGCGTTTTGCAAGTGAAAACAACCGTTTCAAGAGCTGCAATACAGATTGACCGCGTAAAACCAATATGTGTGTGGAGAAAAAAAATCGTTGCAACTGTCTAAATGAGTTCTTGTGTGCATAGGGCAAAATATTCCTCAAATAACCCGCTATTTACAGGTGCTGGTCATAAAATTAGAATATCATGAAAAAGTTTGATTTATTTCAGTAATACCATTCAAAAAGTGAAACTTGTATATTAGATTCATTCATTACACACAGACTGATATATTTCAAATGTTTATTTCCTTTAATTTTGATGATATGATCAACACTTCATCCCCGCTGACCCTCAACACTGGTGCTCCTCAGGGCTGCGTCCTCAGCCCACTCCTGTACTCCCTGTACACACATGACTGTACAGCAACACACAGCTCCAACGTCATCGTCAAATTTGCTGACGACACAACGGTGATAGGCCTGATCACTGACAACGATGAGACGGCCTACAGAGAGGAGGTGAGAACCCTGACTAAATGGTGTCAAGAGAACCACCTCTCACTCAACATCGACAAGACCAAGGAGCTGGTGGTGGATTTCAGGAGACAGAGCAGAGAACACACACCCATCACCATTGACATGACACCTGTGGAGCGAGTAAACAGCTTCAAATTCCTCGGTGTTCACATCACTGAGGATCTCACATGGTCCGCTCACACAGATGCAGTGCTGAAGAAGACACACCAACGCCTCTTCTTCCTGAGACGGCTGAGGAAGTTTGGAATGAGCCCCAGCATCCTCAGATCATTCTACACCTGCACTGTGGAGAGCATCCTGACAGGCTGCATCACCGCCTGGTTTGGAAACAGCACCGTTGGCAACCGCAAAGCTCTGCAAAGGGTTGTGCGAACTGCCCGTCACATTGTTGGAGGTGAGCTTCCCTCCCTCCAGGACATCTACACCAGGCGGTGTATAAAGAAAGCCCGGAGGATCATCAGTGACTCCAGCCACCCGTCCCACAGACTGCTCTCTCTGCTGCCCTCAGGAAGATGTCTCCGCAGCATCCGATCCCGCACCAGCCGACTGAGGGATAGCTTTTTTCCTCAGGCTATCAGGCTAATGAACAGTCAAAACTAATACACCCTACAGCACACTCCCACTTTACAATATACCACGCACTGCACTTTAATCCCATACAGTTCAAACTGGACTACCAGTACACTACTGCACAAATACAACAATCCTTTTGCCAGCACTGGATACCATCCAATGCACATCCATGACATTTGCACATCCGGTTTATATATAATCTGCTGCATCTTCGCATATTACTGTGTGTATATAACGTAGAATGTGTACTGCATACTGTGTATAATGTGTATCGGTAACTGTATGTCTGTCTAATAGTACACTGTGTGTACTGAGTATATGTATGTGTATATTACACATTGTCATCTGTATAAGTCTGTACGTATGTATGGTAATGTCTATATGTAAATTGTTTCTGCACTGTCTGGAGCACGCTCTCAAGAATTTCACTCACGAAGGCACATGTGCTGTGGTGATGTGACAATAAAAGTGATTTGATTTGATTATAACTGACAACTAATGAAAGTCCCAAATTCAGTATCTCAGAAAATTAGAATATCAATTAAGACCAATGCAAAAAAAATGATTTTTAGAAATGTTGGCCAACTGAAAGTATGAACATGAAAAGTATGAGCATGTACAGCACCCAATATTTAGTTGGGGCTCCTTTGGCCTGGATTACTGCAGCAATGCGGCGTGGCATGGAGTCAATCAGTCTGTGGCACTGCTCAGGTGTTATGAGAGCCCATGTTGCTCTGATAGTGGATAGTTTTGAGTTAATTAGCTGAGTGTGGCACCAGGTGTCTTCAATATTGAAAATTTTCACAATATTCTCTTAACTGATTGGTTCAATAAACACTCCAGACGTGAGAACACATCTTTATCTTAATTTGACTCAGCATCATTCTTATTGCGGGGATGGTATTTTTAATGCACACATTAAAAAATAAATTAATAATACAATAAAATAAAATAATAAAACAAAAAGCATGATCCTTAGAAGCTGTGTACCATTAGGCTGACTACCATGTGCTCATATACTCATTTTCAAGCTAGAGTGAAGTTTATTGGATTGGTTCGACATTGCATTGAAATGTAAGATTTTAGATAATCTGCCTACACCACTGAAATAATGTTAAACTTTACAATCAAAATGTTTCATAGCGCTTTGTCTCCAGATTTGACTATAATGCAAACACTGACACTTCAAACCAAATCAACATTTAAAAAAGTACAACTACTTTGAAAAAAAAAAATGTCTTTAATAATGTCTAAATATATGCATCTAAATGAAAAACCAAATGCAAAGTAACTATATCTGAATAAAATGTTTCCAGAAACCATGAAATACAATGTAATGTTGATATTTTATATGGTTATACAGCCATCTAGTGGTTACATATGGCATTACAGATGGTAAAAGCATAATTTAGGGGTAAATATTTAGTACCGTAAAATCTCCTTTAAATACACGTTAAAGGAAAAACTAAAATCTGGCATCAACCCTGATCAGGAGACATGGTGAAATTATGCATAGTCGTGCAGATACTTTCACAATACATGAATTACACTTACAAAAATCAGTAAAAGGCTGCAAATCTTTTTTTCTTACGCTCGAAGCGTGATTTACACTTTTACGAATCTTTTCTTGCGCATGCTAAATTAATTTACGCCTGCTATCTTATGTACACTTTCACAAATCTTACCCTGCGCATGCAAATCTTTCTGACGTCATTTTACCTTCATAGAACCTTCGGTTTTTGAATCCATACCAACAAATTCATAATCCGTGCGCACGCTTTCGCAATCCGTTCCCGCGGGTTTGTAAACTGTACTCACGGATTCATTTGAGAAGAACAGCAAGCTAAGTATCATAGGTGTTAACTAATTGTAGCCTATTATTGTTTTATTGCATATTATTATGTGGAATAGGCTAATTGTCTTAAGTGTCTTGTCTCTTTAAATTTTTACAGAAAATCACAGTAACTGATATTGCATTGTAAGCTTACCAACAAAGCAAAGGCTTATGAACAATGTTTTGACATGCTCTTATAAAAGTTTAGTTTATAAAAGTTAAGCTAAAATGGGCTGCACACACACACACACACACACACACACACACACACACACACACACACACACACACTTTTAGACAGATATTGTGGGCCTATAAACCTAGGTTTATAGGCCTAGATATGTATCCATACAATTAAAAAACTGCATTGCAGACAGTATTACACAACGCCTGTCTATCTGGGAATGTGTCGTCACAGCGGCAATGCATTCTGGGAATTTAGGTAACGGGAGCTACCGCGGAGACTGGATAATATAGTGAATAAAGACGTTGATATTATTTAATGTTTCTATTATTCTACTTAAAATCGCGTTGGAGTGGTTAAGCCTCACTTTACATCAGATGCCATAAGTTAGCCATTATCAGTGTCTGCATGAAATACCTCTGCTTTTGATTAACGCTGTTGACACAGTAAGCGTTAATCATTCAACACGGTCTTAACTTGAATCACATAAGCATAAAATAATAGCCTATAATGTCTACATTCACACTCGGATTAAAGTTAAACTGAAACTCGGTAACAACTCAAATAAGATATGGCTTAATAATTGATCTCTGTAAGAATCTTCAACTTGGTTCATTATTTATTTGTACAGCATCCACAATAAACATCGATTCAAAGCAGCTTACAGTAAGTTCTGTTACTTCTATAATAGCTTCATTCTTTACACTGAGCAGATTTACAGGGAAATATTGTGATGTATAACAATGCTAAACGATCCTCTGTTTAAGATCTAGCTATGTATTCTCCCCTTTAAAAATAGGCATGGTTTTGCTGCTCTAACCAAAGTGTTTTAGCAGTTAGTCTATATCAGTACCACTGCAGTGAAGGACACTGAATAATGAATATATGCAGCCTCTCAGACAAACCACAGAGAGATTTTTTTATTTAAAGAGATTTACTTATTAGTCCGTTTTATTCTAAGAGTATGTAAGATGGCTTTCAAAAAATATTAATAGTAAATGGTCGGCTTTTTTCTGTGGTGATTTCCTAAAACATGGCGGAATCCGACGCGGCGTGACGTAAGTTAGTTTGCCAAGCTCTTATCTTTTCTAGCTCTAGACTAGGAAGTACGTCGATTCTGTTTTTGTGACACACTCACCTGTGTGGAAATGTGTCTGTGGATTGTTCCTCATAATGCGGATCTCCACCAGGTTCCATTGAGAATGAAACTCAACTTTTTGATATTTGCGTCAAGGTGTTTCTGTTTTCGTAAATTTCCAACATAGGCCGATAGATTTTACTTTCACTTTGATGGACACCACCTCGGGTTAAAAGGGGAGGAGCGGGGTGTAGATGGGCGGCCGCAAAAAAGTTTTCCGGTTTTATGAGCACAGTTTAAACAGATAAAAAGGATGATCAATAAATATATGAATACTACCTTAGTACTCTGACTAATTCTGCTAATCAACACTGGCCTGTGTCTCCCATGTTGGCGGAAAAACAAAAGACATCAATAATTCAGTTTTAATTCTACGCTGCTGTGGCAAATAAACAGTACTATTTAATTGGGTTATCAATATACGTTTATAGCAAGTAATGTTCTTCTTTAATGTTATGCTTCAGAAAGCTGATGTTACATAAAGGAAAATACAAGTTCAGAGCCAAATACCACCTGTAAGGAAATTATCAAAAATTTAAATAAATAAATAACAGCACCTTCTAAGAAAAATCGTGCTAGATGCTTTTAATTCATTTGAACATAATCATTCTGCATCTGGGTCTCTTTCTAGTAAACTGCTGTGATAAAGCCCTGACAGAGATAGTCTGTTGTTCTTTCTTTTTCTACTACTTCATAATGAGGAATGAAAAAAGCTGCACCGGCTGTTTTGATCCATCTGTAAATATGAATAATTAATCTTGATACTGCTTTACTTTTGAACTACGGTATTACCCACTGTGGCATTATTTGGAATTTTCTTTTAATATTTGTTGTAAGCTTGAATTTACAGATGACTTTATAAATATCCAGGGTGGTATCATTGATACTGCCACAGTGGGACTTATTTGCAACTGATTGAGACCTGCATTTTGTGCCGATGAGGATATGATTCTACATAATGCAAATAATAGCCTACATGACATATTTAGGAACATCCACTTGTATATTTTATATTATTAATAGGTCATAATCATATTTACATTCATATAAAGTCATTAACAGAAATATCTCACACAAGCACACAGCAGTGAGGTCACAGTGATTTCCATTTTGGATGATCATAGTGGCCCCATATTCACCATCATTTAACAGCTGTCAGTAAAATAAATCACAAACATATGCATTATGGGACATTACTCCTGACACATCTAGTTCAAATGGCATTATTATATGTTTCAATACTTACTGCAGTGTCTCTTTTAAAGCAGAGACGCCTAAAGAAAAGGGCTTTGATCTGTTGAGGGCCATGGCTAAGATTACAATTGCAATGTATTATTAATATAAATATACCATATATATATGTATACTGCATAAATAATGGTATAAACTGTGATCTTCCTTCAGTTCAGGATGTTTAGCTGTGTAACATAAGATTTTTCTCATGTCTCTTTGTGGCTTTTAGGAAAATCAAGATTTGTGGGATAGATACATATCTAATCAGCTTTACCTGCTTCCATGAAGAAGAAAAGGAGGATCCATAAATCTATGAACACTACCTCTGTACTCGGACTAGTTCTGCTAATCAACACTGGCCGGTGTCTCCCTCTGTTGGCGGTAAAAGAAAATACATCAATAACTCAGGTTTTTTCTACATTGCTTCTGCAGCAAATAAATAGTAGGCATACTACTTATTTGGGTTATCAATATACGTTTATAGCAATTAATGTTCCTTTTTAATGTTATGCGTCAGAAATCTGATGTTACATAAAGGAAAAGTACAAGCTCAGAGTCAAATACCACCTGTAAGGAAATTTATATATATATAAAATAAATAATAGTGGCTAAGAAAATCGTGCTCTATGCTTTTAAATAATTTGAAATGCTTTTTAGAGATGTTTATATTAATGGTAATTGTAAATACCAGAATAAATGTAACCGAGTTTTTTCTCGAGACAGTTTCACTTATACTGACACGTGTGCGGCAGCACTGACGTCAATGAAGGATTACAGTTTCTCAGTCACACACACACACACACACACACACACACACACACACATGAAGGAGAGATGTGATTGGCCGGACGCGGTTTGGAGGCGGGTTCAATCGTCTATTCCGATCGTCTGATTGGTCAGCGCGGTACAGTAGGTGATGATTCTAAGCGTTAATGTTTTCTGTCCGTTCCGCTCGCCTGACACAGACGGAGACAAACAGCCCTGCTGTTTACTACACCTTCTGCTGCTTTCCCTAAAGCGATTCCAAAGACATAATATGCAAACGATTCAAAGACACTAGTTCACACTGAAAAGGTGAGTATATTTTTACATAATTGTGTCGTTGATGTCTTTTTCATGTGTTTTTCCTAAACCGGAACCGCATTCCCACCTGGAAATACGACTAACGCGCAACGACTGTGCTTTGTCTTTGTGATCCGTCACTCTTAACCGAGCATATATCTTTGAATATACGCTTATGTGCTTTAATGTGTGTTAAGTGGGGTTTACAGTGGCTTGTTTGCAGTCGGTCCTCGCGCAGCTGTCACTCACTGCGGATGCTCGTGCGTCACCGCAGTGCAGTCACGTGACTCATCTTCACCAGCCTTTGAGACAAATATATCATAATATGTCAAATATATCATAAATATATCACTGAAGAACATGAGCCAAAGCAGTCATTTACTGAGAAATCTGAGACATGAAGGCAGAAAGCATATTCAAACACCGCTTTCGGGACTGTGAACCATTTAATTTAGTTTACAATATTTAATATTATTTTGGAGACGCAGTGATTTAATATGATCGTTTACGCATCAACAAAACGCCCATGCGCCCTTGGTCATTCAGTTTCTCCCCAGATCTAATGATCACAAGCTAACTAGACATTCCTGTTTATCTTTCAGCAGTAATTAAATAGCATGCTCATACTCATTTGGGCCAGTTTGCGTGTTAATCTGTGCGTAATGCATACGTCAAAAAGAGCAGTATGCAGTGCACACTGTTAAGTACACACAGTGTATATTCTGTTCTGAACACAGCCTTTCTGCTCGGACCGGGGGCCAAGGTTTGGCTGGTTAGTTTAGCAGGTTAACAGCTGCAAGATGTCAAAACTATGAGACCTCTTCTACCCTGAAGACCATTCAAAATTTATCCATGCATTCTGACTTATATATTTTTCAAGCAACATAAACATCCCAATAATCCATTCTAGGCTATTTTAGTAGATGTTTTACCTATGATGGCCAGTTTTTAGGATGCATAGAAGCACCACACAGGCTTGTTTAGACTGCTGTAATAATAGAGACTCAATGGCAGCTAATAGCCTTTGTCTATAGAGGTCAGTAGGCTAATGCCTGAACCTGCAGTGCTTTTTAAATACTCTTTTTCCATTGACGTACCAACCACAGGTTGATTAATCACAGTACATTTCATGCTTTCATATGCTTTCAGAACATAATCTGAATTTTGGATAAACCCAGGTTTAAAATTCGTGTTTTGTTGACATATTAGAGTTAAATAAAAGTGTTCCGAATACTGACTGATCTTAAAACATATCAGTGCCTTTGTTTTGTCTCAAGATGCACACCAGTAATGTTTTTTCTAAGGCATGTTAATAAAAAATTACTTAAATGTCCTAATTGAACTATGGCCTAATCCTGGTTTAGTCTAAGCCCTGTCTGTGAAACCGGGCCTTAGTATTTTGCTAGCATGATGTTAGCCTGTTGCTAACAACATAGGAAAAATAATACATCTTAGCAACTGTATACAAACAAATACTGCGGCCCAAATGACGCGCTTTATACACCATGTACTTATACGTAGTGTATAGATTTTATAAGGTTATTTTGTTATTAATAATTGGAATATGATCACCCCTCCCGTTTTGCAACGTAATTAAAGCTGCTACATTTGAGTGCATGACGTGTCCAACATTCCACACTTTGTTTTTTTTTCAGTTATTTAAAGTGCACTTTTTCTTTTTGGAATTTTCAGTGTGAACACGCAACTTGCACTATTTATACCACAAAACGTCATAGAAGTGCATAAGAACATGATTTGGGACACACCTCTAGTTTATAAAAATTTCTTGTCATCTTCTCAGAAGTGCTATATAACATTTGACCTTGTGACCTTCACCTCTTGTTCCGCAGATGGAGGACGTGGCCTCAGCCCCTGTTCTCGCAGGCCCGTCCCAGCCCACGTTTACCCGCCCGCCGGGCTCCGAGCGCCGGAACCGTAAGTCCGGCACCGCCAACATCTTCCAGGGCGTGAACCTGCGGCAGCTACGGCGGCTCTTCCAGGCGGCGGGAGACCCGGACGCCGAGCAGAGGGCGCGGATGGTGTGGGGGAACCGCAGAGCGACGGCCGGAGAGGACGGAGCAGACCGGGAGGAGGACGAGGACGGAGCCAGGGCGGAGGTGGAGACGGGTCTGGCCCAGGCGCTGGTGGGGCTCAGAGTCCGAGCGAGGAACCGGAGCGGCCTCAGGGTGGAGGCTCATAAAGATGGCACAGGAACACGATGGGTGCGGGCGTTCGGTCATCTCAGGTGAGAGAGAAATTTATTATTTTCAGATGAGAACATAGTATTCATTAAAGCATGTATGTGGCTGTATTGTATTGATAGCGTAGTGTTTGGTTTAAAACTCTAAATGTAAGTAGCCTATTAAACTTCATTAATAATTTAGTCTGCAGTATTGAAATGAACTTGTACAGAATCAGACTGAAATTATCTGCAAAATAAAACCTGCTTTTGATTTTGTAAATTGTCACTTAAAATGCACTCAACACCATTGTAATATTTATATACAGGATTGCTGGCACATTTAGTTTATTAGCTATTGACTGAAATGCAACCATGTGTTCGACTAAAATTGTGGATAGATTTGTTTTTGTTTTTTTGTGCACATTATTCCCCCAAAATATAAAGATAAACAATGAGATTAAAACTTTAAGACAAACCTCTTTTTTTTCCTTACTTCTCATGCAAAAATAATAATTATAAATATTTATATTGGTATTTACATTATTCTCATTACTTGCAATGCAATAATATTTTTTTATATCTGTATTTACAGAAAAAACCCTCATTCTCATTACTTGCAATGTAAAAATATTAATTATACAATAATAAAATATTATAATTTTTATTGGTCGTGTATTTAAAAAAAAATCATCATTTGCAATATAAAAAATTATACATTATTTATATTGGTATTTATAGCAAATAAATATATTCTAATTACCTGTAATTTCGTATTGCAATTATACAGTATTTATAGTAAAAGTATTTATACAAATTTGTAGTATTTATTTACGGCCTGACAGCAGTTAGTCAAAATCATTATATTGTGGTATTTTTGTAAAATTGTATGTAAAATTGTAAAACTGTATTTCAGTAATGAGAATCACCTTTGAGAATGAGAATTACAAAACAATATTGGGTGAAAATCTGGCACAAAAATATTTGTAAAAATTGCAAATAAATACATAAGCACTATTTTATTCAATTCAAAACGCTTTCCTTTGATTTCAGGGTGAAATGTGACTTGCATATGCTTTTATAGAATTTACCCTAGTCAATTTACTAGTGTTTATTCGGATGCACATGGCAGCTACACACACTGGCGTGTTGTGTGTGTGTGTGTGTGTGTGTTAATGGAAACATGCTAATCTAAACAAATATAGGTCATGAGATCAGCCACAAACTTGCCACATTAAAGACCCTGTAAACAAACTAGAAAAAGCGTGAGTCTCTCCCACCCACCCGTGAACATCAGATGTGCATGATACTGTAATTACATAGCATATAATGATCTACAACTAACAAGTGCATTCATTATTATTTAATCACCCATCAGGATCAACGAGGGCTCACTGGCACAGACGTCTGAAGTCATAACTGGAGATGAAGATAATAACGACAAGGAAGGTGATGATGCATCTGCTTTGGGAGCTTGTGGAGGGCAGAGCTCTTTCGAGGCTGGATCATGTGACCAAGCTGACTTCCTGCCCCCGGAGGAAGAGACACAGGGTCCCTCGGGCGGCCCCAGGTGGAGCTGGAACGCCGTTCAGGAGAAGGACCCGGAGCGATACCTGCACCGGATCCGACACTAGTGCATCCAATCAGATCCCTGCCTGAGAGACTCGCCCTCACCATAGATTTACTTGAAGCCACCGCCTCAATCAAACGCTAGTCTAAACTGAGCAATGATCAACACTACAGCACCTGCAGCGGCAAGGAACAGACATTAACAATAATCCTGCAGGATTACAGTCCTGAGAAAACTTAACACACTGTTTACGGGTTTGTGCCGTTCTTATGTCCTCAGACCTGATTGCACAACCGTCAAACACTATTATAGGGATAGTTCACCCAGAAATGACAGTTCTGTCTCATTTACTCATCCTCATGTTGTTACAATCCCCAAAACACCTTAATTCTCGTGCAAAACAAAAAAAAGATGCTTATGCTTCTCTTTTCTAAAAAAAATATCATCACAAAACATTTAAAAATACAGCTCATTTTTTGGGCCGAATCTCATAATGCGTGTAAAGAACATTTCCAGGTCATATTGTACCCCAAAATCAAAAGATTAACAATGAGATGTTTCTTTTTTATAAAGCAAATGACAACAAAACACATAACTTGCAATGCAATAAGGATACATTAGCTATATTGGTAAAGTATTTATACTAAAAAACATCCAATTCCCATTAAAATGAATTGAAAAAATATTATTGATACATTACCAAAAAAAAAAAAGTCAAATAATTATTATACATTTATTTACATTTGGTAAAATATTTATACATAATGGTGGTATCTGTTTGCTGTCTTTATGCAGCATTTTATACTATAATGCAGTAAAAAATATTGTATTTCAGAGAATCACTTTTGAGCAAAAAACTAAAAATATTGGGTAAAAGTATTTGAGTATTTGTAGTATACTAGTATTTGTATTTGAGTGAACGGAGGCAGTTGAACTTCGAAAAATGACATAAAAATCACCACCAAATATGATTATGCACTATATTCCAAGTTATATGACTTCACAAGGTTTGAAAAACAATGCATGAGTCATATAGACTATTTTAAGCTGCTTTTTTGTATCTGTGCCTATTCACTATCGTGTGTTCATTGTAATTATTTCATACTGAAAAGAGAAAATCATACAGGTTTGGAACAACATGTGGGCGAGCAAATGACAAGACTTTGATGTTTTGGGTGATCGGTTCCTTTAAATGCAGTGATTTAAGTCTCATTGAAGCTTCCATAGCTTTTTTTATTGGTGTTTATATGAATGTACGGGGCCGAAGAGTGCTGGGTTTCTATCTTTTAATGATATGTGCTTGCATCTTGTATTTGAAACACTAGTCTCTCAGTAGTTCTCCTTTTACGGGAGCATTTTGCCTTCCAATGGTGTTTAAATGGTTAATATCTCAAAATATCAAAGAATGTATTCGCATTTACTGCATTTCTCATCAAATCTTTAGTGTTGTTTTAGATACACATAGTCTGTGGTAATATGTAAATGATAGTATTATCACCTGTAGAAGTATGCTGGACACTACTAGTGCTGATTATTTAATGTCTTCTTCTGTCTCTCGGACAGACATTTAGAAGCAATATGGAAGAAAACATGTAGCCAAAATCAGTAAACACTACCACATGCACAAGTGTTATTTTTTTCTTCGTGATTAAGCTGGAACTTCCAATTAAACTGTTTTTGAAATAAAACTCAAGTCTGTTCTTTTATTGAGTATCGCACGGTTATAGTTTTAGCATCTTTCATTAAATACATTACGTACAAATTATACAGTCCATTGTCACGTTTAAGGTCAGTTTTGTTGACACCTGTGAATATATTGTTAAAAAAACAATTACAATAAATCTTCAATTTTCAAATGAAATCGAACGATAAACAAAAGAACTGCAAGAATGGAACGTTCCAGTGTTTCTGCATGCGCTCAGTTGATCCCGCCTCCAGGTTATGAACGCCAGACAGGTGAGTGTAAAAAAAAATTGAAGAAAAATATAATGCAAATGAAAAAAAAAGGTGATTTTTCAACGATTGCGAGAAAAGGGAAATTAACACACATGCGAGGCAAGAAACCCCTGACCAGAAAACGCTTATGAATGATATAGTTGAGCAGCATCCGTCAAGCATCGAGGTTTCACTACAGCAGAAAGTTTCTCCTTCATCGTCTTACTGACTCGACATGCAGGTCACTGTGAGCTTTGTGTGTTCATACAGTGTAACAGTCAACAAGGCAATGCTTTCCTTCAGAATTATGTGTTTGTCATCAGTTATTCCTACTCTCGTTTGTTCCCAAAATCCCAGTGAAAAACGCAACTAAAACCAGGCAGTATTCGCGCATCACCACCAGGTGAAGAAGGGTCTTCTGCTCTGGAAGCTCTGAGTGTAGGACTCGCTGTTGGCTCGCTGCGGCGCTCGTGCCGTCTCCACGATCACCGGTGGCATCTGCACCAGCTGCAGCGGCGTCTTGCCCTCCCGCAGCGCCTGACTCAGGTTCAGGATCTAGAGCAACGAAGGACTAGACATCAGCTGAACGGTGTCACATCATAGAGTGGTTTTCATTCAACTGCCCTGCTCTTGTTGCTCTCTTTTCGCTTCAGTGTGAAAATATTAAGGTAAGGTCTCGGAAAGAGATATCTAGAATCAGAATCAAGCAGCTTTGAGAAATGAGTTGCTGGAAATAATCGCCAATAGAGGTGCATTGCTGCAAATCAGGCTGCATAGTTTTTATTCCATTTGTGAACCATATTAAAGTTCACAAGAACCCTTTCCCTTTTTGAAAACCTCTAAGGACATTTTTAATGTTTAAATAAAATATTGTGGCCAAATAATAGGGCTGAGCGATAGTATTTAATCACAGTATTTTCCCCAGATCATTCCACATGTTTGTTAGACCTCAAAAATTTGTTTTCAAGTAAACTCCACAGAGCAACCAATTTAGGGCCCCAATTATTATTATTTTTTTTTGCTGGAGTCTGTTTTATGCTTTAAAACATTGATCAACATCAAAATTGTGTTTAATGAAATCAATTCTTTCACACAGGTTCTACACATCAGAACTTGAATATTACATGCATTAAACATGGACAAAAATATCTTGACTCATTATATTCCTCAAAATTATTATTATTTTGAGAAGTGCAATTTACTATACAATTGTGATTTACCGGCACAATTTCAAGTTAAGCTGAACTTTTATTTTGTCAGTTTGTCTTGAAGACCTTTGAAGTGAAACTTTTCACAAATGAAACTGAAATGCTCATGAGCACCTCTGTGGATGCAGGCTAAATATCAAAAATTAATCAACAGTTTATAGATTTATTTTTTGGTGAATATCAATATTGCATAGCCCTATCATATAAAATATCACAATATTATAGTGTAGATTAGTGCTTATAGTATCTTTAAACACCAGTATAATCTAGTATTAATGACTCACCTGACCCCTCATTACTGAGACCTGCTTCTTGAACTGTCCTCTGTCGAAACCCGGGTCTTTCTGTCAGTGTTAATATAAATATCAAGTTAATACAGAGTATTCATTTCAAAACATAAATCAAACATAATGGCGAATCACCAGCTGAATTAATCTGAATTTCAAAGCGATCTTTGGGACTCACCTTAAAAAGCTCATATAGATCTTCCTCGAGGTCTTTGATGAAGTTCGGGTCGGAAAATTTGGGCAGAACTAATTCTCGGATCTCTTGGGAAAACACAACTTTAGCCTGTGGCAGCCAAGCCCAGTAAAACGGGTCTACAGGACATACATTCAACAAAAAGATTGAACTGACTGTGCAAAAACAAAACACCTTCAAATAAATGATTTCAGTGATTAAGTTTGCATTAGTAATGAATAGCAATGTGATTGGCCAGCAGTTGGTCATGTGTTTGTGAGGTGGATGATGATTGGCTTACAGGCTCTCCATGAATCCGGGTGTTTGAGAGGGAAGGCCAGTCCGTTGTCAATCGCTGCCAGTTGAATGATGGGGTCCTTCACTACCACCCAATCACTGTCCTGCATGAGAAAAGCATTTGATAAACAAACATGAACATAAAACCACAATAACGGGACAGAGAGTCTCCCAAAAGGATCTAAATCCACATCTGGTCACTCACCCTGTTGCTTGACGTATCCATCGGACAGTCATATTTGATGAGCCAGTTGTCATTTCCTCGATCTACAGATCCATACAACAAAATAAAGACAATATATAGTCTAAATGTGTTTTTGACCAATTTGGCAGTTTGTTGATTTCCGTGGTTACCTGTGTTTCTGATGATGTAATCCAGCACCACCAGTCTCTCAAACTGTAGCTGAAGTTGGCGATTAGTGTTTTCAGGTAAAGGCTCCGCCTCGAACCGCCGCAGCCAGAAATCGGCGTCTTTATATCCCTCTACAAAGAGCTGGAATGAGCCCACCTACAAACAACCAATGGAAACCAGTTCACAAACCTACAAGTGTCAATGGAAACATGTTTATAATAGGCAAATCCAACTAATTTCTCGGCAGCTTTCATTTAGGAATTCATCACAAACCTTGATTTGAACCAAAAATTGTGTTTTTAAAGGTACAAAAATCCTTTATTAGTACTCATCACTACTCAACCCATTATGAATGCAAGCTCAAATTAGCCATGAGGATACAATGCAAAACTAGGATTGCTTATGAGAAAATAAAAGAAAGCTGTTTCTGCCTTGAGAGGTTTATACAGCATTGCTAAAATGTAAGTTTCTCCAAGGATTAATAGGATTTTTACTAGGAAATCGTACCATTGTGCTCTATACAGGGTTATTATAGTTAACTAAAACAAAAATCATTTAAAAAAGTTTTTTTACTTGAAATAAAGGTTAAATTTATTTTAAAATTAAATGCACATTTTTTTAATTTACAAATTGAAAAGAAATAGGAAAATATTGAAAAAAAACTAATTCAAATTATTCATTATAACTAAAATTGCATCTCAGTGGTACTAAAATAACACTATAAACCTACAACATAAAGTGAGTTCAATGACATCTAAAATGTCTTCTCTTCCTCCAGGCAGATAGGTGGCGCTGTCATAAACCTTACCTTGGGTGGCAGGCCAATCCGGTGGAAACGTTGGCCCACCTTGGGCACTTTTTCTAGCGCTAACCTCTTTCCTCTAGACTTTACTCGGTCGATGGCGCTGTAATTGAACGTCTCGCTTGCTAAATACACGACCTGAGGGAAAGAGAGCACAGAGAAAGCTTTATACAGGACATGTCTGTCAGCAGTCAGTGATAGAGACAGTGTGGGAGTGTGAGGTAACTCTTATGTTTAGCTGTGCGGTTGACTAGTTTGTTTTACAGCGTGCCAGCAACAGGAAATGAAAGAGGCTGACTAACAAACACCAAACCAGCAGGACCATCACCCTACTTTTTCTCACGTCCTCATTCACCTCGGTTTTGCACAAGTGCACAAGTGTAGGTGTTGCTCTCATACCTTGGTGCGTGGCACGATGTTGAGCTCTAGTTTCTGGTCCACCAAACTGGCACCAGCTTCTGACAGGTAGCCCTGGTTCAGGACCAGACAGTCCCGGCCAAAACAGCACGGACAGCAGAGCTTCTGCAGCCATTTGGTCCACTTGGGGTTCAGCTGGCCGTACGGTTCTTCATTCTTTGGTTTGAAGACGCCAATGATCTTCTGTTGGAGATGAGAGAGAGAGAGAGAGAGAGAGAGAGAGAGAGAGAGAGAGAGGAGATTTCAGGTCAGGTTTCCTGAAGCGACACGTGCGGTTCACATCGTATGACTGGAGCGCCACAGTCTGCTCAAACTGAAACTTTCACACATTACTCTTTAGCATGACAGTAAAACAGCGTTTTTCCTTTGAGCAAACCAAATTAAAAATCTTTTCAATGCAACCGTACTCTACATCTCACATATTAGACTAAAATCACATTTATAACCAGGGTTATTATATTTAACTAAAACTGAAACTACAAAAACTTTGTTTCATTAATTATTCAACTTATTTTATTTCAGCTAGTTTATAAGGCAACATTTCTCATTTACATTTCCTTCAACTTGATGTACTAAACTAACTAAAACTCAAAATAAATAAAAACTATTATGCATATTAAAAAAAATGCACAAAATTGCTAACAGTTTAACTAAAATGAAAATTTAAAAATTGTGAATAAATTCAAAATATTCATAAAAACTAAAAACTTTCAATGATGAAATCTCAATGATACTAATCACCAACATTTTCATTAATTATAGTCGCTTAAGAGATGGCTTGAATTTAATGCAGTATTAGTTGCACGATAGTTACACATTTAACCTTATTTTTAGACACATTTAGTGATTTCCCAACTAAAAATGACCTTTAACAAAGACTTGATCTGGCCTCCGTGACTCAAGTGTGATTTGATTTGACCACCTGACCGTACATGTGGTCATGTGCCTTACGACTCATGTGAGTTGCCTCACTAGTGAGCATATGAAGCTCGCCACGTGTTCACTGCTGAGAGGACAACACCAGCCCTGCACCGCTGAAGATCAAAGACACGAGGATCCCACATCAACTCAGTTCTGCCCCCTGCAGGCTGGAGTATGTAGCATAATTCAATCAACTCTCATCTGACTAACTAATAATGACTAATAATCATGAGCTAAACTAGAATAACTTTATGAATGAAAAACAGGTTTGTATGCAGATAGGAATAATGTTTTTTGATCACTTCTGGTCACCTCACAGCCTATTTTCTTTGTCATTTTCAAATTAAAGACTAAAGACTTTACACTGAAATTGAACTAGTACAGAATAATGTTCCCATTATTCTACGGTAGTTCCCAGTGTTGTTACTCCTCGGTCAAATCACAGAAAACCAAAGACAACATAGAACATCTCTTCATCTTGATGTAGTAAATCTGGAAGAGTCTGTGTATTAAAGTACGTCTTTTCTAAAAGGAGTATTATCAGTCATTATGAAGTTCCTCTCACATATTCACTCAGTTCTGATGATAAACACATATCAGTCGCTCTGTGATAAATATAATCAATATAACTCATTTTAACCTTTGTGTTCTTTCTGAATCTACTATTTAGAAGGGAGTCAGTGTGCAAACCAGGTCTAAACCCTGGAGTTACAACATTTTGTTTCTGTGGCTGAATAAAAGCAAGTCAAACTCGTCTAACACGCTTCACAGCCATTAGGAGTCATACTGTAGAATTAGGCCGCTTTAACACATGTGACAGGCCTTAAACCGTGTCAAACCATCATGGTAATTCCACAGTTTCATTTAAAGAAGAGAGGAACTGAGTATGTATTGATGAAATGACCATCCATCTATCCATCCATTGTCTTAAAACTGAGGGAGCTGCCTATCTAGTGAACAAACATTCCAAGAGGGACTAAAACTGCTGTAGGATTCAGATATGAAGTTTATCAGCCATCGACCACACAAAGTAGCAGGTCAAATCCAAAGCAAACACTGGTGGATGTACATGCATCACATTTCTGAACACTTTCCAATTTAAAACAAAATCTTCATGTAATATTTACCTTGATTGCCTTTGCTTTGTCACACCTCACATCTCTTCAGCTCAAACTTCACTTATACCGTTGTCTTCTCAGTAAACAAGTACGCTAAACATAACGGTAATTACAATAAGATCCCATTAAACATAAGATTACCTAACAATAACATCCCATTAGTTACTACATTAACAATGATCAACGTATTTTATAATTTAACCAATAATAATAAAACTGTTCATTTTATCTCAAATGCATTAAATAGTATTAACAGATACAGATTTTGATTATTATTGAGGTATTAGTAAATGTTGAAATCACCATTTACCGAGATTAATAAGTGCTTTTCGTTGTTAGTTCATGTTAACTAATGTAATTGACTAATGTTTACAAATGGAACTGTATTGTAAAGCCAAAAGAGAGCGGATAGCTGTATTAATGTCTCATATAAAAGACGTAGTGCGCATCTGCTGGGTAATTGAGTATGTACTGATACGAGCTCTATCACTGCATGATAATGCACTGTTGTTTCACTAAAGAGAGCTTCAACCAGAAAGTGCCGGTAAGCTTTTTGTTTATTGATCAAACAGCTAGTGAGCTGCCTACCCCTAAGCACTGTGATGCCTAGAAATGCTATCTAGATGTTGAACTACGGGCCTGATAAGGTTGCTGTCCTGTGCAATGACACAGCAATGTGTCCAATGACCCTAAAAGTGACATTTATCTCAATTTTATCACACATTCTTCATGTTTAACAATGATTGTACATCTGGGTCTGGAACAAGGGTGCAATAAAAATGCTAAATAATTAACTAAAAACTTTCAGTTTCGCATTCATACTATAAAAGCACATAAAGTGCCTGTAGATGAAGAAACACACAATTGTCCAGCTTAAACTGTACAGAAGCAGATTTCTGCTTTGCATGACTCCAGGCCTGACCTGATGACACAGCTGTTACTCTGACTCCTCAACACACAACATGCTCAGCTCTGTGTGGAGCAGTGAATGCACACAAAACTGATTAGACGAGCTTATGTAACGAGTCACACATCAAGACATGATGACCTCTCACCCCTGTTGAGTCTTTGACGAAGTAGCTGCCGCTGGAGCCCTGGTAGATGCGCTCGGGGTAGATGCCCTCCTCGATGGCCCGCTCCGCTTTCCGGATGATGTCCCTGAACTCCGGATCCTCCGGGAACTCGTTCCTGTGCGGGTCGCGGGGCGATGCGCCTCGGTCTCTGTCCAGGAGCGGCTGCCGCTCGAGGCTGCGTCCGGGACTCCCGGCCGGCAGACGCACCACGGAGCCCGGCGTGCCTCCAAATCCGCCCCGGGGACTGGTCGGCTCGGTGGGACCGTAGCTGAAATCGTTGGAATCGCGAAGCGGAGAGACCAGCGGGCTCGTCTCGTCCATGGCGGAGAAGGGAGAGCGGGGGAAAAGGGGAAATTACGCGGGACAAGCGTTTGTTTGTTGTCGTAATGAAATGATGCGGTTCCTCACAGCGGATCGCCAACAAACAAGTCACATGACAGGCAGCTTCCGGAAAGAGGCGGGGCTCGTGTGTCATCGTGATGCCACTAGCCAATCACCGCTTCAGAACTCTGTTGTTTTTACATATGCACACGCTGATTGGTTAAACTTATACCACCCATATCGAACATGTGATAAAGCACAACATCACTGGAGTTAATGCAGCGACACAGCGACAAAAATGCGACATTTTTTTAAAAGTATTTTTCTAAATATTTATTTATGACTAAACATGAAAACATGTCAAATCAGAACCAGAAAGAGCTTTATTGGCAAGTATATTTGAACATACGAGGAATTAGTTAGTGTCACAAGCTTCCAGTACACAGAGACAACAAAACACATATAATAAAAAATAACATAAGAATAAAATACACATATGTGTACATAAAAAAAAAAAAACTAAATTGACAATTAAAATAAAATGTATGTTCAGGTGTGCTATAGATAGAATATAATAGAAGCTATAAATTATACATAAACTGGCAACGTTTAAGGCTGCTCTGTTATTTATTTATTTATTTGCATACAAGCTGCATAATAATAGCTACATGCAAATAGAGCTGAACACAGAGGCTGTGCTCGTCTTTATAATGGAAGTGGATGGGGACTACAGTTGAATACTCTATTTTTATGGTAGTCCATCTATTCAGCTAAATATGTTTAGTGTTTTATGAAAGAAGACGTCATACAAAATTAAAACGTCATGAGTGTGAATAAAAGACAGATTTTCAGTTTTGGGGGTGAACTGTCCCTTTAAGAATTATCGCCTGTTCCACTAAACAAGTCATTTTCTGTAAATCAGTGAAGTATGGTAGCATGCACATGTAGAGCTTCAACTTTCTGGAGCAATGATCTGAATGGCAGTCTTTGGGGAAGTGTTCCTGCGCGGACAGACGCGACGCGACGCGATCACATGAAGCTTGTTGTAGCAACACGAGTTTCCAAGGGAGGAGATGCAGAGACACATTCACATCATGATGCACAGATCAGCTCATATCAGACTTGACATTTCAGTCCAGCAGTAGAGTGTGTGGTTAGTGTGAGTATCTCAATGGCTGCTGGTGCGGTGGAGGAGGCAGACTGTGACCTGACAGCTGAAGACTCTTCCCCGGTCAGCGAGCTCTCCTTCAGCCTGCAGAGCCTCCAGTGTCAGGATGGGTGAGACAACTCCACTGACTCACAGATAGATTGATTGAGTGATTTAAAAAGTGCATTTTATTGAGGTAAAATGACAATATTAGACATAATTTATTGGCCAGTGTGTCTGTGTTTAAATATTTAGAATTCATACTGATTTATGTTGTGAAAATGTACAATATTAATCATATTTTTCATATTAATCAATTATAATATATAAACAAACACATTTTGTAATACTAATGCAGTTGTCATATTTTCTAAATGAAGCCTTAAATTTAAAGTGATCGCCAAAGTGGTTTTATATAAATTGACAGTGGTCAATTTTGAATACATGTACTGTGTTTTATATATTTGCTTTATTAATGGCACACTGAGTATTTTGGAAATGTTTTATATTAATTGAGACAAATCTGGGTCATTTTTGGGGATTATAACTAATAGTTTTATGCTATAACTTTGTTGCACATTTTCTTTAAGTCTGCGTCCGAAGAGCTCGCACCCCTGGAGAAAGCTTGTTTTGACGCCTGAATGCATCAATCCGCCGCTCAACACCCTCTCCAGGGAGAGAGAGACGCCGACAGGTCCAGACAAGAGCTTCACACACACACACACACACACACACACACACACAGCTTAATTAACTCTCCTCTGAGGACACTTCAAACTCAAGCTGTTCCGCCCTCTTTTGTTTGCACATTTAGATTAGTTTTATTTTATGATTGAAGATTGTGTTTGATCAATGTTTTTGAATCCTTAGCTTGTCACCTCTCTTCAAATGTTTCTTCTTAAGATCCAGAGTTGAAAGCTTTGAGAAACACACATTTGCATGCATATATTTTTTATATTCTTTAATTCTAAAAATTAGTTTACCAACAGAAAATTACTTGATTAAATTTTATCATTAAATGTTCAGAACTGTTCATGTACAGTTATGAATTTCAATGCAATTTACTGTGAATTTTCTCATAGTCTCTGCAGTAAGAAGACGACGAGCAAGGTAAAATAAAGATGCATGACCTCATATTAATAATGCATTGCATTAATAATCTGCGATGATCACAGCAGTGTGTTTTTTAGTATTGACATATACTATCATAGTTTTATGATCATTTTGAATGTTATTATTTATTTTTAGACTTTTTAGGTTTTCATTTTAATTTGAGTGATTTTGTGTTTTTGTCGTTTTATTAGTTTTTTATGTCTATATTGTTTGTTTTTATTCATCTCTGTTTTTTATTTTTAACTGGTTGAAATAAAACAAGTTTAAATTTTATTTCTGTTTGTTTTAATTACCTGTAATAAACCTGTATCACAGTTATTAGAAAACAAGCCATCATATGTCCTGTGTTTGTCTCAGCAGAAGCCTGTCTCCTGACTCCTCTTCAAACACGGTATAGGACACTTACAGTAACCAAATACAGTAACGTTAACTCATTTACAACTCTCATAATGTATCTGATGCTCTTTTACTTTTTACTTCCAGCCCAGGTGTCTGTGGAGGAACAGTCGAGATTTTCCTACCAATAAGGAGAACAACAGAGCAATTGTCAGTAAAGCTTATATATAATATTATTATTTATTATTATTATTTATGCAACCAAAATGTCATTTGAAATATGTAAATGTGACATGCACCTAATTATCCACCTTATTTTTAACGTAAGTGGTGAGGATAATTTCAAATCATTAGCAATTGTGACAAAAAAATATTTTTTGATGGTAACTGTAATATTATTACTTAAATTTTATTAGAAATTAGTTACACTACTAGTTACCAGGGAAAGTAATATTATTTCTGTAATGTATTACTAGTAACTAGTTACTGCCCAATACTGCTTGGCTTGATGTTGGCATGGTACTTTCCACTGTATTGTTTTGTAAACTGGGTCATGCTCATAAAGGCTGTGTTTAATTGCGGCTGCATTCACAATGCTGGCCTCGACGGTTGTCCAGCAGAAGAGGCTGCGTGTGCAGCTCTCCAGTAGATTTTCTGCTGCGGATGAGGCAGAACCGGGCCGAGCGTGTAGACAGTACCGCAGTGACCCAGAAGAGGACACCAGTGTCCCACGAGAGACGAGTGCTGTCGACCCAGTGGTGAGAATAAATGCACAAACAAAGAGTGTCTGAGCCCGAGGTGGTAGATGCTTGTGTTATTGTGTGTTTTCACTCTCTGCTGGTCTGCAGGCCGCTGCGAGGTTCAGTCAGCTGAGATCACGGAGGAAAGTCCTGCCCACACACGTCACTCAGGACGCCGTCACTGACCTCTCTCTCATAGGAGACTTCAGTAAGGTTGGTTCTGAAAAACCAAAATGAAACAATATGTTATTAAACAAGACAAACATGAAGTTTATTCATAGAGAACCATGCAATTCTGACTTTGCATTCTGCACTTTTTAAAGAAATTAATACTTTTATTCAGACATTGATCAAAAGTGACAGTAAAGATGTTAATAATGCTACAAAAGATTTCTATTCCAAATAAATGCTGCTCTTTTGAACTTCATATTCATCAAGGCATTCGGAAAAATATATCACTGTTTCCACAAACATATTAATCAGCACCTGTTTCCAGCATTGATAATAATCAAAAATGTTTCTTAAGCAGCAAATCAGCATGATTTCTGAAGGATCATGTGAGTGAAGACTGGAGCAATTCAGCTTTAATCACAGAAATAAATTGCATTCTATTTTACAATATATTCACGTGGAAAACTGGTATATTAAATTGTAATAATATTTCACAATATTACTGTTTTTATTGTATTTTAATCAAATAAATGCAGCCATGATGAGCAGTAGACTGACTCCAAACGTCTGAATGTGAATTCCAGTTATAGAGTAATAATTTTCATGCCTTCTCAGCTGGATTGTGTTTTTAGATTAACATGTACATTTATGCATTTAGCAGATGCTTTTATCCAAAGCCACTTGCAAAAGAGATTAAAACGTGATATGTGTCTGAACTTGGTTGTGAAAGTGTTTTTAGAAATTACAGCCAATTCATGTTTTCAGACTTGATTCAAAATGTTTCCATAGCAACACCTGCTTCCTGTTGAGAGTGGCGGCCATCAGGAGCTTCACTGTGTAAGCGCTCATACTGTAAGTGATCATTAACATTTTTTAAGCTAAAGTGGATCAAAAAGCTCTGATGATAACGTGATTTTCTTTGCAGTGTGGAATGGTAAAAGAGTCCCATTTTAATGCAGTCTAATATCAAATGATATTTGAATCTCCAAGCAGCTGAGAGGGAAACATAAGTTATTCGCACAATTATTTTATGGGTTTATTTGAATGATGTGTGTCTCATTCACGAGATGTTGAGGTAAAAGCATTGTCTCCTGATCTGAAGGTGGCGTCACTGATCAGAGGTCAGTTTGGTCCTGCAGTCGAGGATTTCCTCATCGTTGACTGCCGGTACCCATATGAGTACCAAGGAGGACACATTAAGGTACTCAGACTTTATATTACTGAGTTTTTAATGTAATGAGGTGTTCATGATGAACATCTCCAGCATGCCAATGTATGCTACATTTACTTGATCAAAAATACAGTAAAAACAGCAATATTGTGAAATATTATTACAGTTTAAAATAACTGCTTTCTATGTGAATATATTGTAAAATGTAATTTATTCCTGTGATCAAAGCTGAATTTTCAGCATCATTACTCCAGTCTTCAGAGTCACATGATCTTTCAGAAATCACTCTGATATGAAGATTGCTGCTCAAGAAACATTTCTGATTATTGTCAATATTAAAATAGTCGTTCTGCTTCATATTTTTGTGGAAACCATTTTGCTCTGGATTCTTTGATGAATATAAAATTCAAAAGAACAGCATTTATTTGAAACAGAAATCTTTTGTGACATTATAAATGCCTTTACTGTCACTTTTGAGCAGCTGAATGCATCCTCGCTCAATAAAAGCATCAACTGACTCCAAAGATCATATTTTTATATATTAATGTCACATTGAATCCATCAGCAGAGTGTTTGGTCTTCATATCTTAACCTTCACCTCATTCAGGGAGCAGTGAATCTGTACACTGAGTCTCAGATCCAGCAGGCGGTGCATCAGGCCTCAGCGGGAGCCCAACTTTCACCTCGAAGTCCTTCGTCCTGGAGGATGAGGATAAAGGGACGGCGGGCGACTCGTCTGTCTGACTCACTCCCAGAGGAGGAGGGGTTGTCGCCACGGAGACTGATCATCTTCCACTGCGAGTTCTCATCGGAAAGAGGCCCACATCTGTGAGAAACACACTCTCTCACACACACACTCACACACACACAGAGAGAGAGCGTTTATGATGACACAGGCTTCTTACAGGTGTCAGTATCTGAGGAGGCTGGACAGACAGGTTAATGTGTATCCCAGCCTGCACTATCCGGAGCTCTACCTGCTGCTGGGAGGTTACCAACACTTCCATGCCTCTTACCCGGTACAGTACCACACATTATCTGACAGTCTTCACCACAGTATGCTGCAGTAGCTCAGTCTGGTGTCTCTGTGTCTCAGGATCTGTGTGATCCCTGCGGTTATGTGCCCATGCGCCACCGCGAGTACCGGGATCAGCTGCACGGATACCGCAGGAAACGCCCAACACGGCAGCGAAGACGACGGCCAATCAGAGTACATCAAAGAACCACTCGTTAAATACTACATGCATACAGTCAAACCAAAATTTATTCAGACACCTTCAACATTTCTCACATTATCACAGTTTATTCGCTATAGTTTAGAAAATGGTAATGTCAGTCAAACATCTTTATATGTTTGATAACATTGATAGAAAGGTATGTAATGAATTCGGTTGAATTAAATTTAAGTGCACAATTAGATAATACCAATTTAGGTCAACCAATTACCAAGCAATGCTTTTTATTCAGTCTGTGGTGTAAAAAGGTCGCATTAACAATTAAAGTAAAAAATACTTAAGCAAAACATGGTCAGGTCAAAGTGTCTGAACAATTTTTGGTCCCAAATTTTTATCAGTTTTACTTATGTGTGTGTTTATCAGTTTTATATGTGTGTGTGTGTGTATGTATATATCTTCAAATACACGCACAAAGGTGCACGCACGCGCTGTAGCCTGTATCATTTCATATCAAACAGCGAAAGAAACTGCATGCATGCAATGTCTTAGTTATGCATCAGTTAAAACCAAAAAGGCAAGCTGCCTTAAAACTGTGTGCATGCATGCAATATGGTATATATGCGTCATTTAAGAACATGTCTCTGAAATTGTTTTAAAAAACTGTCCTGGGGCACGTCAGCACTGTCTCCCTCATCTAAAACACCCGATTCAACTCGTCCGCTCATTAGTAGAGACTTTAAGACCTGAAGTGGGTCAAAAAAGGTAAAGAGATTTGTGAGAAAATAAGATGCATGTCAGATCCGCGTCACGTTCAGCAGCTTTTAAAGCAATAGCAGGCAAATAAGTTAATAACCAGCTGCTGTGATGTCTACTAATCCAAGAACAAAAGAAAAAAAGAGGAAAGCAATAACTTTTATAGCTTTAAGGGGTTCGTCTATATTTAATTTAGAATTTAGTGTTTGGTAACTATTCATTTTCTGTATATTTCTGCTGAAGGGCACAGATATGTAATTTATTATAATGGGTTCATGTGAAGATTGTTTTAAGTTCACTTAAATTAGAAGTCAAGTCTAATAAATGTTCAAATTGATAGGTCTCAATTATACTGTAATGCTGAATGGCTACAGTCAATGGTTAAATATTCAAGGGGCAAAACAATTTTATAGAGACATCAGTAGTATTGATATCAGTGATGCTGGCCTTCAATCATAAAAAAGATGCCATTAAAGAAATATTAAAAATATACTGTCTTTATGTTGTTTGTACATTGCACATTTGAAGATTGAATGTGAAATTATTGCAATATAAAAGTATATTTAAAAACTTTGATGTTAGGTGGGATTAATCGCGATTAATTTTAGAAAAATGTGCGATGAATTTTTTTAATCTATTGACAGCACTAATATATATATATAATTATATTAATATATAGAATCAAATATTTGCAAGAGTGATTAATAATAAGTATGGCTACTAATGTTATGTATAACACGTATAACACATATATGACCCTTCATGTACTCTTCTCTCAGCTAATCAACTAATCTGTAGGTCTTTGAATAAAGTATTTCAAACACAGACTGTGGATTATTGTTTTTTTTTAATAATGAAATTAAAATTTGCTAAACCCTTCTAAACGTTTTTTAAAATTTGAATAAAATGAAAACTAAAAGAATTTCAAATCACATGAGCCAATGTTTTATTCACAGTAGAACAAAACAAATGTTTAAACTGAGAAACTTTACAATTTTATGCACAAAATCAGCTCATTTCAAATTTGATGCCTGCTACAGGCAGAAAAACGTCATTTAAAATAATATATTTTCCAAATAATATTTTACTAATTTATTTTTGCATTATAAATTGGGTTTATAAAATGAAAATATATATCTGCCTTTTAAATTTTAGGATTTTAAAGAAAAATCGCTACACTACATTATTTAAATTAAAATCATATATAATGTTTAAAGTGAAAAAGTTAAGTGTTTTGAACTTCCACAGTAATATTAATATTGTATTATTTATTTATAATATTTAAATATTGCACTTCCAACCAGCTGTAAAACTATAATTTCTCATTTAAACACATGGCAGTGTATTGTGATGATAAACAGACGCTCAAGGTCGCTTGCAGACGTCCTTCCCTCTTATAGGCCGCGCGCATCAGGAAGCGTTGTGTTCTCGCGCTGTCCGCCTTTAACAAGCGACGACCTCCAAACTCACCGGAGCGATATTTCGGGTCACCGTGCCAGCATCTCTCATCCGCCTCCCGGGGACGCGTCTCCTCCGTTACCCGCTGTGTTTCCGAGCGCTCGCGTGCAGACCGCGCGTGATGGCCGCGTATAAGCTGGTGCTGATCCGCCACGGAGAGAGCTGCTGGAACCAGGAGAACCGCTTCTGCGGCTGGTTCGACGCCGATCTGAGCGAAACCGGGGCCGAGGAGGCCAAGAGGGGCGGCCAGGCCCTGAAAGGTGAGCGGAGTCCGTTTATTAAACCGGTGTTGTGTTTGTGTGAGGCCTGCGGACATCGTGGTATTACTGTCAGAATAACACCGTCAATATCGAGCTGCTCTTACTCAGTTACTCTTTAGCAGCTGCCATGCATGATCTTTATCTTGCCAAAGCGTTACCTGGTGGTTGTTTGTTGGCTCAAGTAAAAATCAAACAAGAAAAAAATCAATTATAACTTTAAAAATACGACATTATGACATTAAGTTCAGTAATTTATTTTTATATGTATGCTTTTTGATAATATAATATATTCTAAATTATCACAATGGAGGGGGAAACCAAAAAGAGGAAAAGGATGTAGCTTCACTTATCTGTCAGTACCATATTTAACAATATTGCCATATTCTTCTACTTAAAAAATAGTATTTTTAAAATCATATAAAATTAAAAATCCATTTTACTTTATGTATATGCAACTATGACAATCATTATAATATGCATTAATTGATAAATACAAATATATGGTTGTCAGAGGGTTGCTTGGTGGTTGCATGAATGTTGAGTGATTTTCTTAATGGACCAAGTCCTGTGGGATCCACTTCCCACCAAAAATTCAGTTTTTTAGTGCTCTCAGACATTTTCTGCTCATTTTTATTTGCTTGTGCTGCTTTCCCTTCGCTCTTGTTTCCACGTTCTGTGCTTGCTTTTGCAAATGTGTTGCGGTTAGTTTCATGTAAATCAGGGCGGGTTTAAGTGTCACCATTGGTGCACTAGTTCTAGATGAGCCTCATTAGCTGCCGATGCTCACAAACCTCAATCTTACTGACCCCAGACCTCTGAAGGGTAGTGCACATGCAGAATGCAGAGTGATGCAGATGCTGTTTTTCCTCTCCCATAGATGCGGGTTATGAGTTTGACATCTGCTACACGTCTGTGCTGAAGCGTGCCATCAGGACCCTGTGGCTGGTGCTGGACAGCATCGATCAGATGTGGCTGCCTGTGCATCGCACCTGGCGTCTGAACGAGCGCCATTACGGCGGCTTGACGGGCCTCAACAAGGCCGAGACGGCGGCCAAACACGGCGAGGCGCAGGTGAAGATCTGGAGACGCTCCTACGACATCCCACCACCACCCATGGACCCCGAGCACGACTTCTACACCGCCATCAGCAAGGTGAGCAGGACAACCACTAGAAATGTCTCAAATCAGTATGTTAGATCGATTTCTGAAAGGTCACGTGACACTGAATGTGATGCCACTGCAGGACCGTCGCTACGGCGACCTGACGGAGGACCAGCTGCCCTCGTGTGAGAGTCTGAAGGACACTATCGCTCGAGCGCTGCCGTTCTGGAACGAGGAAATCGTTCCTCAGATCAAGAAGGGCAAGAGGGTCCTGATCGCCGCTCACGGGAACAGCCTGCGAGGAATCGTCAAACACCTGGAGGGTGAGAAACCCTCTCAAACACCCTAAAGACCTGTGGGTGTTTCCTCTTAAAATTAAAGAAAAGATCCTAGTAAAGAAAAAAAAGTAATTCAGAAAGCATCTTAACCCTTAAAAGGTCCAAAATTGTTAGGAGTACGGACGAGGACTGTTAAGGGGCTTAAGAGTTTCTTTAGCAGCGGAGAAAATGGATGAAACATGAAGAAGGAGAAGAAATGTGTTGCACACAATGCATGACAGTGAGTTAATAAGACGCTACACATTAGATCGTGCAGGGATCATGTTTGTGACCGATCTTATTAGAGACGCTAACATCTCCGACACCGCACTGAAATGCCATGAAATGTATGTAATCACTACATTAACATATTTGGCAACTGGAAAAACTCAACTATGCAGCAGCGATGATTTGGGTCTGTTACAGCACTTATTAGGCTTATATGTCTCTGTTCATTTCCTATAAAACACGGTAAGTATGACAGCATGGTAAATAAAGAATATATATACATATATTGTGTGTGCGAGAGAGAGAAAGAGCGAGAGGAAAAATTACGCCTGTAATTTCAAAGTGATGGCTTATAATATACCCTACTCTTAAAAGCGCTCTTTTATTTCCTCCTTGACAACCAACCAATCACAGTCTTCAAAAGAATGTGTCATAGCTAGCAACGGGTCAGCCCCGCCTCCTCACTAAGATAAAAGTTTTTGTCTTTTCCTCGCTCAGAGTTGCTCTCAGATTGGTCCTGAATCACTTTTAATATAAGACTCCTAGTTAGAAATTTTTAAGCTAAATTAGGAGCTCTCTGAGAGGATTCTTAGAATCTTTAGCAATACGGACCCAGGACCTGATAGAACACCACACAGTATATACACACTAACAACACCCAGAATGAGCCCAAGAGGACTCTTAATCCATAGGACCATATGAAATCGGTTTTATTTCTTCTCAAATTTTCTGAATTCTGTTTTAATGGTTAAATTAAATGTTAATAATCAAAAAGCAGGTCTAATTAAAAGTGTAATCCTGAAATGTATAATTTAATAACAGTTGTTTAACCAAACTTTTAGGGCCTTGTAAAATGTTTTTTTTTTTTTTACTCATTCATTAATTGTTTTGTTTACATTTTTCCAAATTCCATTTTTTTCCCTTTTCATTTTCTGGATTTAAGGGTTAAATTTAATTTTTTTAATCAAAAGTATGTCTAATTAATTTAAATGATAAAGTTTTACAATTGAACAATGATTTATTAGAGGTTTAATGAATTAATTTAAGTTTAAGAAGCATGTCTAATTAATAAAAGAAAATTAAATTAATGTAATTTAACATAAATTTGTAAATTTAAACAAAAATTAAAATTTTAGGGACCTGTTAAATCAGTTAGCCCTGTTTTTCATGTTAATTTATCTGGAATCTGTTTTAATTGTTTACTTCAATTTTAATAACCAACGAATATTTGTAATTAATAACAATTTATTTATTTTATTTATTTTTTATTTTTCTGCAATAATAGGGCCCTATGAAATGTGTAATTTTTTCAGGAATTCCTTGTTTGAATTATTCTGAATTTATGATTTAATACAATTTTATTATCAAAAATGGTGGTAGTCAAGAGAAGGCATAAAACATTAACAGTTTAATTGATCATTTATCATCCTTTAAGATGCAATCAAATTAAAATATTTCTTTTTGGCAAACAAAGTGCTGCATAACAGAGGTTTACAATTGTGTGATGTTCCTTAAATGTTCAAGTTTTAATTTTTATTCATGTTATGATTTATTATTTTTATTACCTTCTAACCATTCTGTCTGAACTTCTCTTGATTTACTCATCCAAAATTGTGACATTATACTGAAAATCTATATTTATCACTGAATTCTGCAACTCCATCTGCATTTTCCACGTCATGGAACTCACAGGGCCCTACATGATGCATCATTTTCACTGGCTCTTAATAATATCCAGAGTAAGGGTAGCAGATTTTCAACTACTACCCTTGTATAACAACGTATGAATGTATAACAGCGTCCTGGCAACCATTCGCAATGCTTTATATTTGTATCTGTTTGATTGTGCTCATTATAACCCTTGTGTTTGCTCCAGGTATGTCAGAAGAGGCGATTATGGAGCTGAATCTGCCCACAGGAATCCCCATCCTTTATGAGCTGGACAAGAACCTGAAGCCCGTGAAGCCAATGCAGTTCCTGGGAGATGAAGAGACGGTCCGCAAAGCCATGGAGGCTGTCGCCGCTCAGGGCAAAGCCAAGAAGTAGACCTCAATTCACACAATCCTCCTCAAAAACGCAATCAGTGTTTGACCATGAGCCTAGAACCAAACTACTGACCAATCATTAATTTCCTAGTGCTCTGAATCGGGACCATCCTTATAATACAATTCAAATGTAACTGCTCGGGTATGAGTGTGAATGCAGTGAAACTGAGCCACAGGGAGGGATTTTAGCTTTACATAGTCTCGGCACTGAAGATCCACGGTCGCACATTTCAAAAGATGGCACATGTGTTTGTCTGTGATGGCATGCTGTGACGACTGTTGCCAGGCAACAGCATATATTAATGACCGGGTGGGCTGCAGAAGTGGTGCGATTTCCCCGTCTTTGCGTGATTCATGCTTTGCACCGCTGCTCTATATCTCTGAACACCCACACAAATGCTCTTGAATTATCCCACTTTGAAGTCACTGAAAAGATCTGCGTAACGGTTTGTTTTTAGGATTCACCTACATCTAGAGAGGAGAAGTGAGTTTGTTTGCTGATTAAAAGCTGGTTATATTCTTCCTATATTCCATATTGCATATGTTTATGGTCGTCTTTTTTCCTCACTTTTCTGTGGTAAATGTCACTGTATGTTGATGTCGTACTGTAGTCCATGTCTTGTTCAATGCATTTTGACCCAAGTAACCTGCAAACATTCACCATTAAAGAAATGCTGAATATTGTTGTCCCGGAAAATAAATTATTGCATTTTGTCTGTTCTTGTACATTTTGCTTGTACAGCAGATGTTACAATAATTTAGCTTGACTGAAAGACAGTTATATGAACACATACATGATTTATGAGATGTGCAATCCCTAATAAATGTCGGCTTAAGCAGAAAAAAAAGTGACATGCTGTGAATATTTTATTTTTTCTGATTCCTAAAAATACAAATATAGGCCTATCACATTAAAACATTTAAAAAATGTAAAGTATTTTAAATAAAGGCTGTTCTTTTTAACTTTTTATTCATCAAAGAATCACGAAAAAGTATCAAAGGTTGCAAGATTAAAAAAAAAAAAGCATCACAGCTGTTTCCAATACTTCTGAAGGGTCATGTGACTCTGAAGAATGGAGTAATGATGCTGAAAATTTTCAGCATTTTAAAGTATATTAAAATAGAAAACCACTATTTTAAATTCCAAAAATATTTCACAATATTACAATTTTATTCTGTATTTTTGATCAAATAAATGCAGCCTTGGTGAACAGAAGAGGTCTCTTTCAAAAAAAACATGACCAATCTTCCTGATCTTCCTTTTTTTTCTTAAAAATAATGCATGCTTGGAAATATACAAGAAAAGAAACGTCCAAACCTTTTCCATTCAACCTGTCTTTCAGAGTATATTTACATCTGCAGCCACAACAAATATGGCGGTTTACTCGTACCGCCTATGAGGAAGTGACCAATCAGAACGCGAGTTGCCCTCCGACTAATAGCCAATCAAAACGCGGCTGTCGCTACTCGCTTCTTGAAAACATGTCGCCCATGAAGCTGTGTGTTCCAGGTGGGTCACTGTTATTAATATGTTTTCTGCGCGTCCTTTTGGGTTTATCGACATAATTGTTGCAGGGATTGGCTGTATGTTCTTTGGTTACGCACAGACTGATGTTTTATGAGCTTTGCTGTGGTCAGTAAAGGTTGTGAGCAGTTTGATTCCTCTATCGCGTTCACGTGCGTTGCTGTAGGGCCGAATCATCCGCACGCGCAGCACTATTATGACGTTGTAAACACACGTTTGATTTCGGTCTACTTATGGCGAAAACAGCTGATGTTGATTGAATGGCTTGCTATAATAGCTTGTATTCTGTGAGTGAGTGTAGTTTTGGAGGTATTTGCAGGGTTAAAGGACTCGTTTGGCGAGCCCTGCCCACCGCCCGGGGCGCGAGCGCTGTTCTCATGCATACCTGCCCTAAACCTGCTGTGAAACACTCACCTATGTGCCTCTACACGAACCCGCGGCTGATGAGTGACTACAGCGGTTTTCATCACCGAGATTGCCCTGGAAACCTCAATTGCATTGTCACCGAAATCTGCTTTCATTTATTTATTTTTTGTAAAGTTGCCATTAATTTAATTTTTTTTTTTTAAATTAATTCCTCCTGTACTGCATGTTTTTATATGATATATGGTATAATATAGTCTTAACTATCACCAAAACTCATCACCAATGACTTGTATAGACACTATAAGGACAAAAGTGTTGGGACCCCTTCTTTAGAATGGAAAAAGGCACTAACAAAGATGGAAACATAATTAATATATATAAAAAATGTATTTCCATCTCTGTTGCAACAGTTTTGGACGTGTCTAAAATGACTGTACCCTTATGTACAAGTCATTGGTGTTTAGTGATGAGTTTTTGGCTCAAGATCTGCATTAAAGTCACACCAGAGGAGTTCAGCTGGGATCAGGACTTGGTTTTCTGCAGACCAGTCAAGTTCTTCCACACTGACTCAATCAATCATGTCTTTTTAAACCGTGTCTTATACACAGAGGAACTGTCACATTAGAATACCAAAGGGTCCTGTCCAAACTGTTGCTATAAAATTAGAAGCACACAATTCCCTAGAATATCATTATATGCTTAAACATTAATATTTGTACTCATAGAAATTACTAAAGTAGTCAAACATGTTCATTAGAAGGGGGTGACCCAATACTTTTGGCAATATAGTGTACTGGTTTTTCATTTTTTAAATACAAGATACTGGTTTAATTTGTTTGGTAACAGCCTAAATGTCTTATTATAATAATTGACTGATTAAATGTAACAATTTGACTCAAAAGATGCACACTTTTAGAAAATAAAAATGGCTTTATTAAAGGTAAAATTGCCCATAAAAGGTAAAAATCAATTTAAACTTATATGGAAAGATTAATTTCTATCACTGATGTGAACTGACCACATAGAATATGAAGAATATCAAAATCTGCAGCTGTCCACAGTAGTCGGATATCAACACAATAACACACTCGGCAAAATATCCTCTAGTTATCGAAAAATCCCAAAAAATATCGAGATATCATTTTTTTTTCAATATCGCACACCCCTATATATAACTCATTAGTTACTGCTTTCAAAAGTAATATTAGTATTACATTATTACTTCAGCCAACAGTAATTAGTTACACTACTAGTTACATTACTTTTCCATAATTGCATAATTTTTGCAGCCTCTGAATCCATGAAAGTTACAGATAAATGAAGAGTACATTTGGCTCAAATTGGTGACATGCCACAATATTTTAAACAACTTTTGTTATTTAATAAAGCAGCAACATAGTAAAATCTGTAACAGGACTCAAGCAGGTAGAACCGACCAAACATGTTGGGATTTTTTTGGATGGTAACTGCAATATTATGACTTAAATTTTATTAGTAATTATTTACACTACTAGTTACCAGGGAAAGTAATATTATTACTGTAATGCATTACTAGTTACAGTATTTAAACTATGGAAACATATGCAGTTGAGACCCCCCCCCTAAACACACACACAATTGTCGTATTTAAAATTAAATCGCATTAATTTTTTGTTTTTTTTAATCTGTGGCAAATAATTACAAGATGCAAACCCAGAATTCAGAGGAGAAAAGTCCAAATATGTGACCCTGGACCACAAAACCAGTCATAAGGGTAAAAGTTCTTCGGAATTGAGATCATCTGACAGCTGAATAAATAATCTTTCCATTGATCTATGGTTTGTTAGGATCGGACCATATTTAGCTGAGAATCTCAGGGTGCAAACATATTGAGAAAATGACCTTTAAAGTTGTCCAAATGAAGTTCTTAGCAATGCATATTACTATGCATATAAGTTTTGATATATTTATAGTAGGAAATTTACTAAATATCTTCATGGAACATGATCTTTACTGATTTTTGGCATAAAATAAAAATGGATAATTTTGACCCATACAATGTAATTTTGGCTATTGCTACAAATATATCCCAGCGACTTGAGACTGGTTTTGTGGTCCAGGGTCAGAATTGTGAGATTGAAAAGTCTGTTACCTTTATTATATTGCAAGGCGGAAATGAACTTAGTAAAGAGCAGCTTTCCAGTGTCCTTACAACTCCACAGTATATAAAAAATAAAAAAAAAATGTAAATGCGACTTTTAAATATCATAATTCTGCCTTTTTCCTCGCAATTTAATTTGTATTGCACAATTGAGTTTTTGTTTATCTTGCAGCTTTTAAAAATTTTGCGCTAAAAGCTCATAATTGTGAGATAGAAACTTGATTGTGCTTCATTTTTTAATAATTCTGCGGTGGTGAAAAATTGCGAGGTGTAAACCCAGAATTCAGAGGAAAATATTCTAAATTGTGAAATATAAACTCGCTATCGAGAGAGAAAAAGTCCGTATTGTGAGATTGTTGATCATGACAGGAGGTGAAATATTGGATTAACTTTACACAGATAAGGCTAGAAACTGTTTTTTTTCACACTAGACTCATTTTGTAAAGTAGAATGTACATCAGTGTCTTGTGGTTAAACAATATATTTTACATTTATTCCTGCCCTATATACTTCCATTGTACGTGCATTACTGGTCATGATTTGTGTGTTTTTACAATCAGTTTGATGTGGCTTGGTTTGTCTGCTGTTGTTCACGCAGGTGAAAGGCTCTGCAGCACGGAGGACTGTATCCCCGGCACCGGCACGTATCTGCGGCACGGCTGCATCTTCGCTTCGCTGGCGGGATACGTGCTGAGAAAGAACGAGGGAGAGGAGGTCAGTTCATATATCACAGTCACTTTCAGGGACATTCTTTGATTTGAACACAATTTTATTAATTTCCAAGACTTAAACACCCATGCCTCTTGGTAATCCAATAGTGAAATTTGATTTCCTCCTCTCTCTTTATAGCTCCCGGTGATTTCAGTCGTTAGGGAGACAGAAGCACAGCTCTTGCCTGACGTCGGTGCCATCGTCACCTGCAAGGTGAGAGCTCTGTACAAAACATCAGCAGTCATATCAATCATATCTAAATCCTTCTGATCTTTCTTTGTCATTTACTGCGTGATGTTTTACATTTTTCTGTGCGTTAAATCTATGATTGTTTCCCTGCAGGTGACGAGTATCAACCCACGATTTGCTAAGGTCCACATCTTATATGTGGGGTCGACACCACTAAAAGACAGGTTTAGAGGCACGATCAGGTAGGAGTGCACTAACTCTAATATCCATCAAATGTCTTCATATTTTAAAAGCAGGTTCTGTTGCATATATTATTATCAGTAATAGAAGTAAAGTATTCGGTCTAATGTTAAACACTGCTTGGTTTTGATTTCTCCAGAAGAGAAGACGTGAGAGCAACAGAGAAAGACAAGGTGAGTTTATGGGAATTTTGTTGTTTTATGGTTAAAAAAAAAATTGTATGGGAAAGATGATAATGCTTTAAAAAAATTGCATAGAAATATCTGCAAACATTCAAAATCTAACCCTTTTTCAAAAAGTGTCTTCGGGGGTTAAGATGTCATTTATTGAATTGCTCTTTTCAGGTGGAGACGTACAAAAGCTTCAGGCCAGGCGACATTGTCCTTGCAAAAGTGGTATCCTTTATACTTTATGAAAAGCAGTTTTCCTTTTGTCATGGATGTGTTGCTCGTGACCCTTGACCTCAGATGTCAGATCTCTTTGGGCGACGTGCAGTCAAACTACCTGCTGACCACAGCAGAGAACGAGTTGGGCGTAGTCGTGGCCCACAGCGAGGCGGGTGAGCAGTGCACTTTAAAAGGAATAGTTCACCCAAAATAAATATTTGAAAAATGTACTTGCCCTCAGACCATCTAACATGTAGATGAGTTTGTTTCTTCACAGGAACAGATTTGGTGAAATGTAGCATTATCACTTGCTCATCAATGGATGCTCTGCAGTGAATGGGTGCCGTCAGAATGAGAGTCCAAACAGCTGATAAAAACATCACAATAATCCACACCACTCCAGTCCATCAGTTAACATCTTTTGAAGTGAAAAGCTGCATGTTTGTGAGAAACAAATCCATCGTTAATGTGTTAATTACTCAAAATACGAGTCCATAATAATGCTTCCTCCAGTGAAGTCCATCCCCTGTTGTCCTCTCACATCAAAATCCACTGACATAATTGTTTAGAGCATTGGTCTCAAACTCAGTTCCTGGAGGGCCACAGCTCTGCACAGTTTAGCTCCAACCCTAAACACACCTGATCAGCTAATCGAGCTCTTCAAGATTACTAGAAACTTCCAAGCAGGTGTTAAACTCTGCAGAGCTGTGGCCCTCTAGGAATTGAATTTGAGACCACTGGTTTAGAGCTATTTTGGACTGTAAACAGTGCCAGATCTGTTCACATTTCTCTCCTGATTCAGACAAGATTACTTTTTCACTGAAGAAAGCAATATTATGGATAGAGGACTCGTATTTTAGCTGGAAGTAAACAGTTTAAAGTTAAAATCGCTTTAATGATGGATTTGTTTCTTATAAACACACAGCTTTTCACTTCATAAGACATTAATTGATGGACTGGAGTGGTGTGGATAATTGTGATGTTTTTAATCAGCTGTTTGGAGTCTAATTCTGACGGCACCCATTCACTGCAGAGCATCCATTGGTGAGCAAGTGATGCAATGCTATATTTCTTCAAATCCGTTCGCATGAAGAAATAAACTCATCTAGACCCTGAGGGTGAGGACATTTGTATTTATGCAGTTAACCCAAAATGTTAATTGTTCAACACGGTCTGAAATCTCTTCCCGCAGGCGCTCAGATGGTGCCCATTAGCTGGTGTGAGATGCAGTGTCCACGCACACACGCCAAAGAGTTTCGCAAGGTCGCGCGGGTACAGCCGGAGTACCTGCAGGCCTGAGCCACGCCCACCACCCCACTGACCACACCCACCGGAACACACAGCTTCAAAGACACGCCTCCTCGTGCAGAACTCTCAGCCCAGTAACCGTTCGGAATTCTAGGTGTGAATCTGGAGTGTCACATTCCACACTGCCTGTGATGCACACTACTAAGTGAATACTGCACGAGTATCACATTACCGTAATTGAATGTAGTTGCATTACTAAGCAGTATTCTGGCATTCCTGATGCTCTGACACACCTGTGATTGTAATATCACATGTTCAGATGTCTTGCAGTGTTTTTGGAAGCTCTGAAACGTGTGGAAGGTCATATTTTGTTGATGGACTTCCACTTTAAATGGTCCTGAATGTTTGGAGCTTCTTTAAATTTAAAGTAAAACTTACGTTTTGTCACATTTCATCACAATCAAAAGGAAAGGAAATAAGTAACTATATTGTCTAAAGCAACTGAAGCCTGTTTTTACAACATATTTTTTTGCATTGTATAAACGGAGCTCAAAAACCAGCAGCTCCAAAGTGGAAAACTGGAATTGTACTATTGTCACAATCACATTCTCTGTAACAGATTTTTCAGTCTTTCACAATGGGATTTGAAGTTTATAGAGCAATAACATTTGGTGGCACTGTTTTCTAACTCTTTGACGCACATGAACCGCAAAAATAGTCACCAGAGACGAATTTACTTTTACCTCTTGCTGCTTTTATTCAGAACATCTGGAAATGTCTTATGATAGGTTTTCTTTATTCTGTCTTTTGCCTGTAACTGTTTTTAGAGTTCATGTGTTTACAAGAGAAAAAAATAAAGTTTTTAACATCACAAGGTCAGATCCATTGGTCCTGAATGTTGCATTGTAGTTAGCAGTAAAGATAGGCAATTTCAACACAATATTTACTTCAAGTCACATGATATATTCCTGTAGCTCAAACAGAAAATCCTGGTGTTAGTGATACAAAGGTAATGGGTTTGAATCCAAGAAGTGCAAGGACTAAAATTCAAATTTTTGGATCAGTAAGACTTTTTTTTTTTTTAAAGAAATAAATACTTTTATATAGCAAGGATGCATTTAATTGATCAAAAGTGACAGTAAAGACATTTATAATGTTAAAAAAGATTTCTATTTCAAATAAATGCTGTTCTTTTTAGCTTACAGTTAAAAGAAAATGATCAAAGTTTCAACAAACATGAAGCAGCACAACTGTTTTCAATATTGATAATCAGAAATGTTTCTTGAGCAGCAAATCAGTATATCTGAATGATTTCTGAAGGATCATGTGACACTGAAGACTGGGGTAATGATGCTGAAAATTCAGCTTTGAAACACATTACATAGAAAACAGTTAATTGAAACTGTACAATACTGTATTTTTGATGAAATAAATGCAGCCTTGGTGAGCATAACATTTTGGCAACCCCATTCTTTTGAACACTAGTGAATATACATCGAAAGCATTGTCACTTTAGATAAACCTTTGCTAAATACATAACTAAAATCTGAAAAACATCAATAATGCAATGTCAATCATAATTACCCAAGGACAGCTCTAATCCAGTGTTTTTATTTGCTGCTGTGTAATCTTTTCTTTTAGTATAAACCTCTACGGCAAATCCAACAATAAATTCAAATACATCTCGTGATATTTCACCTGAGTACAACATCTCTCAGGACCCAAAGGAATTCAATCTGATTTAAAGGAAAATTACGAAAAAAAAATTTTTTGATTTGTGATTCCAAAAATAAATTCTAGTTTGATTCATACATTAAAGGAACAGTTCATTTGGTCATTGTTTACTCACCCTTGCATCATTCCAAACAGATTTCGTATGGGCTACCGGTGGTTTTGTCCTTTTTAGAGCTTGAGTGATGCGGTTTATAAATAATGTGAGGGTGAGTAAATGATGACTGAGCATTCACTTTTGAATGAACGATCCTGTAACTCTCAGTCATCGAATCGCATCGAGTTCCTTGCATTAGCATCGATTGCAAACTTCTTACTGGACGGCGCCGCAAACCCCAATCCGGCTCCTTTATTCCTGAACTCCATATGGTGGCTCTGTGCACGCTCAAACTCTCCCAGAAGGCCTTGCTGCAAAGTCTGTTGGCCTTCTTTCCCCAGCGCCATGTTGGCCTGGCCAGAGGATTCTGTGAGGGTCTGGCTGCTCTTTTTAAACCCGCCCATCAAGCGCAGGAACTTGGCTTGTCTGTCAGAGCTGTCGAACTGTGCCGTGCCCCACTGGCCGAGTTTCTACAAACAGATCAACAAAATTCAGATCAAAACCAATTCACATTATCCATGCAGCACACATGCAATTGGCATTCATGGTTCCATGAAGAACCTTTAAAATTCACGGAATCTTTCCATTCCATAAAAGATTTTTAGAACTGTTGACTGAGAGGTTCTTCAGGGAACAGTTCTTCTATAGCATTTCTGTAAAAACTCAGAAAACTATATTTTTAAGACTGTAAGACCAAAATAATCTAAATGCAGGTGTTCTGATGTGAAACTGACCGGCTTAGGCTGTGATTCCTTGTCGACGTCCCTCTGTAGGGCGAGTCGACGGGCCTGTGGAATGAAAAAATCTTTTTAACACATCTTAACATGATTTAGTTATGGTGTATGTGGTAAAGTATCATTGATCAGCTGGTGCTGTACCTGATCTATAGAAACTTCATCCTGATTTCCAGGCTTTTCCGACAGGAACACAACATCAGACTGAGCGCAGAGAGAGAACACAACGAGATACAGAGTGTGTGATTCAATTTTGACGTCAAATAAAACTCGGATGAATGTGTTACACTTTCCTGCAACATACACAACTGGGTGAATCTCACAAAACATCTGAAGAAAATGACCCTGTCACAAATGACATTTGTCGTAAATAAAATTAAGCTTATTTATAGGACCGCAATGTTTTTCATGTGAATGTGAATCTCATTTGCATTACTTTATTATGCAAAAATGATATATTATTCAAATATTTAACTTGGCAGTGTACAACGTTACATATGCAAAAACAAACAAACAAAAACTGCAATTATTTATGTAAATACATAATTTTACTTAAAAATCTGAATAAATCCTCCAAATCATAAATTGTTTTTGAAATATCTTTTAAACGGATATAATTTCTAATATGATTTGGAGCCTGATGTGAAAATTTGAAAAGTTGCCGTGGCAATTCTAAAACTGAAATCAAAATAAACTGAAGATAAACAGAAATATATTTTAAAAATGGTATTTTTCAACTAAAATTTTATAAATGAATAAGCACTATGGAAGTATATAAATAATAATAAAACCCTGAAAAGTATATTATCTAATTAAATATCCACACTGAAGGTCAGATTAATTAACATCACAGTGAGGTCATATTGTAAACGGCCAATCACGATCCTGGGATTTGTCCCAGCAGAATAAACTCAATAGGACTCACCACTTTACTTTCTCTCTCCACGACGGCCTCATGATGCTCCACTTTAGGTTTTTTCTTTTTAAATTTTTCTGGGGTTTTGTTTCCGTTTTCTTTACTCCCCTTCTTTCCCACCGGTTCCTCCTGGATCTCAATAACCTCATCAGTCCTCGCCTTGATTTTCTTCTTCATCTTCTTGTCCGGTGATCTCTCCGGTCCTCCGTTGGCGTGAGGACGACTCTCACCTTCATCCACGCGTTTTAATTTCTTCTTCAGCCTTTTGCTCTTCTTCTCCAGCTTTTTATTTGAGCTGATCTCATCAGGCTTCTCTTCCGCTGAAGATTTCTTATTCTTCTTTTTCTTCACCTTTTTCTCTACCACTACACATGTATCTACTTTCTTTCTTCTTTTCTTCTTTATCTCTCCATCTGCCAATTCTGTATTTTGTTCTTGTTTGGCCACATCGTCCATTTTTCTCTTCTTTCTCTTCTTTTTTACTATCTCAACACCGTGTCCTAAATCAGCCTCTTCTTCTTTGAGCTCTACCTCCTTTTTCTTCTTTTTCTTTTTTATACCCTCCACCTCCTCTTCATACACTTGTTTCTTGGCTTTTTTTTTCTTGGACACTAAATGATCTCCATCCTTAATGACGATCACCTCCTCTTGGATCTGTTCTTCTTCCTCCTTTACCTTCTTCTTTTTCTTCTTCTTTGTCTTCTCAGGAGCATCACTGATGTTTATATGTGAGCTTTCTCTTTTGACAGTAGTCTGGACGGAGGCATTGCAACACACAGCTTCCAATTCCTCCTTCGCTTTCTTTTTCTTCTTTTTCTTTTTCTTTTTCTTAGCTGCATTCCCTCCATCTCTGATGCTTACGTCCAGAGGTTCTTCTTTTTTAACAACAGTCTGGACGGAAACATCACGACACACCATCACATTTGTATCTCCTGCATCCTGAACATCCTCCAACTTTACTTTTTTCTTCTTCTTCTTCTCCTTGGTCGCCCTGTCAACCGCCATGCCAACGTTTGTCAACCAACTTCTCAAAAACCTGATATTCTTCTTGATTTTTGCATCCTTGAAGTTCTTTTTATTGATTTGTTGTTGTTTTTTCTCTAATTTCTGATTCTGGATCAGCCTTCACCATCTGCAAACGCAGGAAACACATGATTTCAGACAGGTCAATTGCATATAGTTTCATGCAAACTTGCATTGATAAATTATAAGAAATAAAGATATCTATAAGTAATTATAAGTAGTTCCAGGCTGGCTGGATCGGGAAGTAAACACACAGATATGACATTAGTTTGATGTATGTGTGGAATGACAGCTTGGTTGCTTCTTTTAATATCTTTTAATCTGTGAAACACACGTGAATCGTATTTAACCGTTATTATAACAACATTATTAAATTGAGTTGTTTTACTAAACACACTTATTTGCCGGTAACGTGCATAAATGCGAGCAGCGGCTCGTTTAACTCCTTCAAAGCACTCTAATATTTGCTTTACATATTTGTTTTATTACTTACTTGTTTGCCACACGTGGGAACGCTTTCCTTTCGACTCTAATCCGGAAGAAGTCGCTCGTCACTTCCGTGGTAACGCCTCCACGCGTCCCTGGCAACGGTGACCGAACGCGTGCGCATGCGCAGTACGCAAAGAGTGACAAGAGACGCCTTGAAAACACTGTAGGAATGTTTATTAGAATTTGTTTCAAATATAGACATCAAGTATAGGGAAAAATACAACGATTCTGTGCAATAGATGTGAACATCACGAGCAGAATAAAGCCGTTTCCACTGACCCTGTTGAGATGTCTCTGTGTGAGACTGCAGCAGCTTCCAGACACAGGTATTATCATCAAACACAGCATTACACTTATAGATGAATACCATCAACTGCATCATAAAGACTGACAATCAAGCGTGCAAAGTTTGCAAAAAACCCATCTAACGTGATATAAAAACTAAAGCTTAAAAAGAAGATACTAACTGAACATTTTAATACAAAACCATTCAAATAACTGAAATACAGTTTAATACATTTCAAAGTGATAGAGTTTGATTATATAAAGTGGAATGCAGGCTAGAAATTAATGTCTAATCTCAGCATGAAAATAACTGACCCCTTTTACTGCCTTAATACACATTTCTGCTTACATGTTGAATAAATGATCTGTGCGTGTTTCTTTTTAAATTGGCCGCTGAAATAATATGCTTTTTTTTTTGGCTGACATCACAAACTCCTCTTATTCTTCCCTTCCAGTCAATCAGTTCACATTGAATAAATGAATGAATGACATTCAGAAATGTGTCACATTATGTAAGTAAATGGGTCTGTTGCCAGCATTTCATGCTGATTTTAACACTCCCTCTCCTTTCTCTTTCACACATCTCTGTTTATGTAAATTCTTACCGGTCCTCATCAGTATGATTTGTCTGATTCATTTAATCTAAACAGACATCACCTGTGATATCGAATAGGTAGCACATCCTTTATTTTGTTTATTAGAGAACATGTGCAAAATTAGCCTGCTCCCATGTCGAAAATGTCCATTATCTTCAATCACATTCACATTCACATTCATTCATTTAGCTGACGCTTTTATCCAAAGCGACTTACAATTGCTATATATGTCAGAGGTCGCACGCCTCTGGAGCAACTAGGGGTTAAGTGTCTTGCTCAGGGACACATTGGTGTCTCACAGTGGATTCGAACCCGGGTCTCTCACACCAAAGGCATGTGTCTTATCCACTGCGCCATCACCACCCCCAATCAGCTCTTTTATTAGAGGAGCATTTCCAAATGATTAACATGGAACCTTAATAAAGTGCCTTTTGACCCTGTGAAGTCACCCGAACTCAATCCTTTAAGGGGGCCCGAGAGGACATTATTGCCATGGTAACCGCTCTCACCACAGATGCCTCCCCGTGAAGTTTGGAGGGGCGGTTGGGATCTGGAACATAAAGCGTGAGGTGAATTGTTTGTGAGGCTTAGGCAGTAAAGTATTGTTTATGTGTAGTATTGCTACTGACCGGTCCTGCGTTCATGAGCAGGGCCATCTCGGTGGGCTGGTAAACGTGACTGCGGAACGGCACAGCGGGGCGTATCAATCCGTTATGATAACCTCCAGTCTGCAGAACTGTTAAAAACAAGACAATATATTACAGGCTATAATGTAAAACAAAGGAAAAACTCATTGAACATCTGTATATAATAACTCTAATCTGGCTAAATATGAAAAAATCTATATATTTTAATCATATGGGCAATTAAATGATTTTGAAAAGCTTCAGATGCTTTGTATGTTTCGCCCTAAGCAAACAAAGAACATTTTTCCTAATGTTCTCAAAGGGATTTTATTCACAAAACTAAATAATAACATTCTAGAAACGTTTTTATAACCATTAACTAACCTTTCCAGAACATTTCAAGAGAACCTGTACAGAACGTTCCCTAATGGTTACTTTTAGGCATATTTATAACCATAACCTAATCTTCACAGAACATTACAGGAACATTTTTTTTTTATAACCATAAACTAAAATCCCAAAACACTGCAAGAAGGTTGTTGTTTTGTTTTTGTTTTCTAAAAAAAAAAGAGAACACAGAACTTCTCTTATGGTTATTTTTTTAGCATTTATTTGGGCATTATTTTTATAACCATAAAATTAACATTTCCAGAATGTTGCAGGCAATTTTGTGTGTGTGTGTGTGTGTGTGAGTGTTATCCTAAAAATAACCTACTCATAATGATTTCTAAAAGCAAATTTGTTTTTGATTTTTGTAGAATAGAACCTACGTTTACAGCATGCACTCTAAAGATTATTTTTAAGCTTTTTTTTATAACCATAAAGTAACCTTTAGAGAATGTTGCACATAGGTTTTTGTATTAAGCTAAATATTATGTTTTCTAATGGCTAGTATTTTTTTAAGTTATATTTTTGGGCTTTTTATGCCTTTATATAGGACAGTAGTAGAGAGCAGACAGAAAAGCATTGGAGGCAGGATCGGCAAAGGACCTCGAGACGGGACTCGAACTCGGGTTGTCGTGAACACAGTGTCGGCTATATGAGCACTATATGTCGGCGCATTAACCACGAGGCTATTCTCGCCGACTAACAGCTAGTTTTTAGCTTTATTTTTATAACCTTTATAGAAGGTTGCAGACAGGTTTTTTGTAACAACCTGAAGATAACCTACACAGAACATTCTCTAATGGTTATTTTTAATTTTCAGAACCGTAAACTATCCTTGCACATGTTTTTTTTCATGCGGCATCCTACCCGCACTGTGCTCCTCTACGGTGTACGCTTGACTCTCTGCGAATGGAGCTCTGGGATTGGTCGGCCGCTCGTCGTCATGGTAACTTTGTGCCGTTGGCAGCTGAGGGGTGTCGTAGTAGTTCTGGCCGGTATCTGCATTCCTCTGACTGGACGGACGCAAGCACAGGTGCGTCTCTGGGATCGCGTGAAATAACAGCAGCACCCAACCCTCGGTCACCAATGCAACCGCTAATGCCGGCTCATCCCAGTCCTTTGCCATGGTCGTGATGTCGGCATCTCCGTACAGATAGAGACCGAGCCAGGCAACCCACAGCAGAAGCGAAGACAGACATGAGAGGAAAAGCCAGACAGCGTTGCACCTCCACTTCATCCTCTTCCGGCTCGACTCCTCTCTGTTGCTCCCTCCGCACAACACCACAGCCAACGACAACATGCTGGCGGCTAGCAACAACGCTAGAGCGTAGCTACACACCAGTACAAAGTCTAAAGGCAGGTAATCGCAGGCTTCATGTCCCTCACGGACCACCGTAAGCAGCAGCCATTCTCCAGCAATGATGCCTTGAACCACAGTGAGCGCGAAAGCCAATCCGGCGAGAGAGCTGCCTGCTGGGCTCCGCCTCCCTCCAGCCAGCTTCTTCAGCCGCACTCCCTGCACCAGCAAACAGGAGAAACACATGGCGAACAGCACCCCCCACAGCCCGCGGCGCACCATGCAGAGCACCTCGCCACGCCCCACCAAGAAGACCAGCGATAGGCTGAAGAGACCCATGGTTCCGGCCAATAGGAGGAGTAGAGGACCGATTCCACAGCGCTTCTCCGGTTCCGTTACCGTTTTCAGCTTGGCTAAAATAACTATGGCCAGGATCAGTGTGCATACGGTACCGCCGGATGCTATGGCCTCCAGCACCACGCCCCACACGGACTCCAGATCGCACAAAACTCTGTAGGGCGGGTCCACTGTAGCACCACACCCATGAGGAGGGGGCGGGGCTGTAACCTTGGGCGGGTCCTCAAGAGCGCAGCAGCCAATCAGAAAGAGAATGACGATGAAGGTGGGCCTTAGAGCCATGGCTGGAAGAGAAAGAATACAAAAAAATATTTTTTTTCCTTTTTTCAGTGTAAAGCCTGTACAGACGGCCCATTCGATTGCTCCAAGTACGTAGATGCGTCCGCCGTCTTGGAACAGTCAACTTGACGTCATTCACCAAACTATGCGTTCGCAGACCATTGGCTGTGCAGGATTGCGGCATCTTCGAATATTCATTGGTTACTATGGTGAATGACGTCAAGTTGACCATTACAATATGGCGGATGTCTTACGTATAGTGGCCCATAGAAACAGTTGCTAATGAGGCATCTATGTATACATAGACTATGGCAACGTTTTGTTTTGTTTTTTTGTTGTTGTTTTTTTCAGTAGAGAGATGGAACAACAACAGATGCCTGCATTGAGGGCGCTAAGAGATAGCCACAACTTTAGTTTAAAAGGGTACGAAGATATTTTATCAGTCATACATTCTGGAGAGAAACAGTGCAGACACTGGACAAACTTTCTAGAATGCATGTGTCAGCTGTCTGTCAAGTGGCGTACACTTTGAAAGGCTATGCTCTCGACTGTATGCATACGCTAGCATACACATACAAAAACGTATAAGGATTTCAACTTTTTTTCAGTAAAAAGACATTAACCAAACCAACCAGCTCTGAGACGAATCACAAGAAGTCACTATGAAAAACCATTTTCTTGTGAAATATTGGAGTGTTTATTATAAATGATTAATCTGTGCATATCATTATTTTTTTGGCAATAATTAATATTCCCTCTTAATCTTAATAAAAAACAATAACTTCCTCCACTACACCTCTTCTCGACTGTATGAAATCAAAATTGACTTTATTTAGTGCACATTGCTAGTCCTGAGGTGAACAATTAATTCGTGCAAGTTAATCAATTGTGGGAAAAAAATGTTTGTCTGAATTCAAAGTTAGCTCATGAGATGCCTTCATCTGACTGATTTTTTAAGGCAGCATAGATGTATCCTTCGCTGCCTTTGATATCCCACAATCCTGTGCGTTCCATTGTGGTTGAGCTAAAAAAAAATAAAGATGGCGTCTGAAAGTTGCGCTTGGTGGTCAGTGTAAATGTATATTTCTGAATAACTTTTTGCACTTTTGAAGTTATTTCCAGCGAGAAATCGGTATTATAGTAATTAAATATTTGTTTAGTTATCGCCAAAACTCATTCTATTTTGTTGTAAATCATTAAAGCGTTTTGCTGCCTCAGAAGCCTGTCTGAAATCAGTTTCATGAGATGCCTTTGTGTAAAAACGCTGCCTGCAAAGTCATTGCCTCATTAGGCAGCAAGTTTCCGGATGCCAAAGTCGGCAGCAACTTCACGCGGACTTTAATCAGGTTAGAAGCCATATTGGAATTTAACCTGGATGAAAACGAGGCTGTGAGGGATAGACTTATGGCATGCGCTAATTCTCACAATTTTCAAAACTGTTTTATAGAGTTATTGAAAGAGAATCATCATTCATCACTTCGTTGGTATGTAGTTAAACAACAGCACAATGCAATTAATGCACTGTACCTCTCACAGCCTCGTTTTCATTTGTTTCAATCACCTGAGAATTAGGCTACTATCCAATCACTTCCAAACTAGATGGAAAACTAAAAATAAATAAATAAAAATAAATGTTATTCTCTCGTTCGAGAATCGTTGTTATAGGATATACTTAAGGTAAGAAAACATAATTGCATTTATGGTTATGGTATAAGTCAATGACAAAACTGTACACTTCTTTGTATTCTCTAAATTAAAATTTAATTAAAAGCGACAGTATACAACATACTGATGAATCAGTCACTGATTATCACTGACACTGAACTACAAAAATATGTGTATAACTATAAAAATAAGTGTGCATTACAGTATTAGAGTGTAGACAGGCAGACTGTCGTTTCCATAGCAACATCCACTTGGTTTGGAATTTTGGCTATTAAATACATTCTAAAAAAGAATATATAGAATTATAGCACATTTGACTTTTGAATTGTTTTGTTATCCGTTTGTGCGATTTATGTGGTTTATAATAAATGTAATATATAATAAATGTTATGCTACTATTACTGGCGGATGCATTTGCTCATCCTCTGCTGAAGAGTTGTAAAAGCTGAGTTTGTCTCTCATCCGAGCTTAGAAACCCCAGACAGTTGCTATGGCAACCAGAGGCACGCGTGGGCTGGCCTAGATGGAGATGCACGCAATTTATATAAAGAACAAAAAGCCAGAAACACACAAATAAACACATAAACACATGCAGGTTCAAACATGCACAACTTCAGAATCGAATCATTCATTTAAAGACAGCAAAACCATGATAAACTAACAAGGGTTAAAGAATATAGATCTGCAGGCAAAACAGTTATATAAACCGTGTTACTCACCTTATGAGTGCAGACTGTATTTTAGATAAAGCCTTGAAGTCGATATGTATTTATTAGTGCAGGAGATTTTCTACACACATTCCCACAATCCAAATCTCTTTTTATCGTGTGAGACTCATCCTGCAAAACACAAACTCCTGCACTGACATTGCAACCAAACGCCGCACTTTTTCTCGGTGCTCAATAGTTAAAACCAGTGACAGAAACCAGCTTCACACCCACACACTACATCTGCAAAAGAGTATCCTTATTTCTCGATTTCGCTGCTGCTTCTTTCTTCCAGTCTCTTTTTGACAGTGTTGTTAAATCTCCTCTTGCAGTGAGAGCTGTGGATCCGTGTGCAGCTGAGGGTAAAATTCATGTCTGATTGAATATAGACCTCACTGGACCGCTGTAGTCCATCCTCACTTGTCACATGCATCGCTCTCTCTGAAGGGCTTCATTTGCAGCATTGTGACTGCTGCTGATGCACAGCCTATAAATAAACCACAGCAAACTCCTCAGCAATCATGCTTCTCAAAGCCTCATGATGATCCAGCCAAACTTCTGGCATAAAGACCTCCAATTAGACCTCTCGCTGTCATAGACAACTGACAAGCCACACATACACACACTCACGGCCAGGTGTGTGTCCATGTGCAATGTGTTGAGGGAGTCTTATGTAATAAGGATCCCAGAGCTTCAGGTCATACGTGTCCATTAGTGTTTGTGTGTGAGTGTCTCTTTAAGTAGCCTTCAGATAATCCTATCCAGTGGTGCAGCGAGCCATCAGAGTATTATAAAGAGTCTTCTTACCTCTCCTTTCATTATGTGTAGGTGCTAGTAGTTCACATATTTAGTAACCAGTACAGTGGATATCAATTGAGACCTGAGAGGAAAGAGGTACACAATTCTAATGCCTGTAAAACCTATATATTTGGTTGAGGCCTTACACACACACACACACACACACACACACACAGATATAGCACACCGTAATGTAGGACTCCAGATTAGTGCTTGTTGACGATTAGTTTAAGCTGCATTCAGATGACTTGCTAAACTGCACTAGTGTAGCAGAGCTTTAAGAGCTAAATGTTTTAGGTGGCCATAAGACCATTCTGGTGTATTTTGTATAATGCATAACCAGATCCTTCTCAAAACTTTGGGTACTGTTCTGGCAAAGTTCTTATCAACCAATCATACTTTTAGTAACAGAACATTCATTCATTCATTCTCAAAACGTTAGCACAAAAACATAGACTAGATCATACATTGTTTAAGAAACATTTTAGTTTGATATTTATCTATTGATTTTAACATTCAAAGTAATATGTCCATAATGTGAGCAAAATGATAAAATGGAATGTTGGCATAAAAATAATGGAATGGGAATGTTCGCAAAATATCAGAATATTAAATATTAAAATGAGAACATTTTAGACATCTGTCTGAGCAAGTAAAAACGGATTTATCAGAAAAGTGTACAAAACACGGCCAACAACACATTCAAAGTGTGTAACACCTCATGAATACAGTGGTAAAGATGCTGAGCTGGTAAAGCCTGTACTGACTTAACTTCACAGACAGATTATCCTCACTGCTGTCCTTCTACTAACGGGTTATTAGGACACAGAGGACAGGGCCTCTGATCAGATGGAAAAAGAAATATATATAGGCCTATATATATATATATATATTTGCAGATGTGGTCAGAATTGTTGGTACCCTTGGTAAACATGATCAAAAAAGGTTCTGAAAATAAACCTGAATTAATAATCCTTTTGATTATTTATTTAGAAAAAACATTTAATTGATCTAAAAAAAATTTAATGGGGGAAAGTTTTGAAATAAATGTTTTTCTCAAATACACATTGGACACATTTATTGGTACCCCTAGAAATTCGTATGAGTAAAATATCTCTGAAGTATATTCCCATTCATATTTACAATTTTGAGCACTCCAGGGTGATTATGAACATGAAATTATCCAGCCATGGCTTCCTGTTTCACAGAAATATAAAGGGGAGGGAAAACAAAGCCCAAATTCCCTTAATCATCCATCACAATGAGAAAAACCAAAAAATATATTTCTGATGTGCAGCAAAAGATAATTGAGCTTCACAAATTAGTGAAGTGGCTTTAAGAAAAGAGCTAGAGCAGTGAAAATCCCCATTTCCACCATCAGGGCAATAATTAAGAATTTCCTATCAACATAAAATGTTATGAAACTGCCTGGAAGAGGACGTGTGTCTATATCGTCCTAATGCACGGTGAGAAGGAGTGTTTGAGTGGCTAAAGACTCTCCAAGGACCACAGCTGGAGAATTGCAGAAAATAGTTAAATAGAGTCTCGGGGTCAGAAAAATTGTCAAAAAAAATTGTCAAACAGCCCCTACATCAACACATGTTGTTTGGGAGGGTTTCAAGAAAAATTATCCTAGCTCATCCCAAAACAAACTCCAGCATATTCAGTTATCAGACAAGACTGGAACATCTGGATGAAGGAATGGTCTCTGATCTCTTGTCAGGTGTTCTCTAACCTCATTAGGCATTATAGGAGAAAATTTAGAGCTGTTAAACTGGCAAATGGAGGTTTCTAAAAGGATGCCATTAATATTTGTATAAGAGAAAAACATTTATTTCATAATGATATTTCCCCCCATGTTAAATTCTTATTCTCCAATGAAAGGTTAGATTTTTGTGAATTTTTAAAATAAAAGATAAAAAGGATTAACAATGCAGATTAATTTTCACAGCCTTCTTTGATCATATTTACCAAGGGTTCCAACAATTCTGACCACGTCTATATATATATATATATATATATATATATATATTATTATTATTATTATTACAATTTTATTAAATATTAAATTAAATAATTACATTTTTAAAAGTGTTATATTTTTCTTTTTCAAATCTGATTTTTTTTTTTCATACTCTCAGTAATCCAGCTGAAACTGTCCTGTCAGGTCAAGTCAAGGTTTAGTGTTATCATTCTCCTGCACAGTGGAAAATGGACTGATGTAGCTTCCCAGCCTCAGGCTGACACAGTAGCTATCCGGCCATATCAAAGCGCTCTACCCCTGCACTGAATTACCAGTTATTTGAGATAAATAATGATAATGTTATAAATCTAAATGTAAAAAATAAAGTGTAATGGTTTACCATTTTGTTTATTTCTCCACGATCATCTTTTCTTTTCAAACGCATTGCAAGTCTGTCAGCAAGCTAATGATTTGAATGGTTTTGTAGGTTTCATTTGTTGCCGTTTTATTTGTTAGCCACTAGAGACCATCCTAGAGCCTCATTTTTGTTTTGGGGCTAGTAGATATCATCAAGTAGCTTCACACTTTTGTTGTTGGCTATTCCTCTCTTCAGGTTGTTCTTTCCCAGTGTTGCATTTGTCTCGCTGTGTGATTATCTGTGAGTACGATGTTCCTGCCAACTGGGTCATTTTTGTTTTGCCGTAATTTTTTAGCTATTTTTCATTGATTGGAAAATATATTTAATGTTCCATGAAGATTGAAGATGGACTGGTCATTATTTTATTGAATTCAACTCATTGTTCCAGCTGTAAACTCTTGTCACAGTTTTAAGTCTGGATGTCCTGTACAGAGCACATTCAGGCCTTTTCAGAGGTCTCACCAAGACCACTCCTTCTCATTGGTCTTCAAATACGTCTGAAATTAATTTAGTGACACACTTATGGAAATGTGATAATATTTTGTAATTATCATTTAAATCTGTCTAATTTTTAAATTGTGTGTCATACATCTCAGGAAAATGTTATGGGGTTTCAAATCAAAATATGACTTTCTGTTACAAAACAGGACGTTGATTTCATACATGTCCTCATTTGAGGACACCGGGACTAAAAGCATGATTATTACGCATTTTGGGAGACATAACAAATGAATAGGGAAATAAATTATATTTCAATATTCTATGAAATATTATATATTATTATGAAAATCTGGTCAATTATTACTCCCATTATTACACTTCTTTTTTCATTACATGTTGCCCCAAAAACACATTAATATGCAAATTAATATTTTTAATCATCAAAATAAACCGAGTTCCTGACTGAATGGTCAGATGGAATATGTTCACAAAATGCCTAAATTTCCAGTACTAACACCTCCTAATGTCTCATCTTCTTCCCAACCATTCTTACATCAGTCAACTGTCATCCGGTCTCAGACTGTTCACCTTCATATTCTTGACATAAACACTCAAACAACAGAACTGAGGGCGTATGTAATATAGATGAATATTATGAATGTGTTGAATTGGAGTGAAAGAGGTTTGGTTTCAGATTGTGATGTTTGTTTAGAGGTGTGTAAGTATTCTAGTAACAAATAAACATTTGGACAGTAAGTCTGGAGCTATGTGTTCTCAATAAGATTTTAATTTTTCCACCAGGCAGTGAAGACAGGGAATGTTGCTGGTTAGAAGCTAGTATGCCATCTAATGTTTAAGCAAGGAAACACACTAATGCTTTCAAAATGAGTTTGTATGACAATTCATTCAGCATCTCTCAGACTCTAGTGTTCACCATGAGGTGCGAATCTCAAAACGTATTGGTCTTTTGTGCTGAATACTCACCTGCATTGACCAGGACCTCCGTGAACTGGACTGTGGTGGATGGAGACACATATTCGGGGTAAAGTGAAGCTGACGAATCTGTAAAAACACTGAAACCTATTGGTACATTTTCCCTCACCCTTTATCTTTGCATTCATTTGAGTTCAATTCATTTACTTTTATTTCTTTATATATAGATAATTTATGAAATGTTTTTCCTGAAATATTTCAGTTGGGTGTTCATCTAACCATTTTTAAAAGTTACTACTTGTTTCAGAATGTTCAGAGTAGAGCAATATTCCCATAATGTTTGCACAATTATAAAACTAAACGTTCCCTTTACGTTTGCATAACCAAGAATATTTTTTAAAAACAAACTTTTGAATGTTCTGACAGCATTCAGAAACAATATTTTAGAATTTAATGATAACATTGGTAATACGTTTTTAGAAAAACAAATTTGTTAGCTGGGATTGAGCTCGATCCAGATTAAATTTCGATCGGATTAGAAGGGGGTAGCCCTGACATGATTCCATCATCAAGAAAAAATTACACATGGAAACACTAGTTTTATGTCACAAAGATGTGCGCATGTTTGGTCTTATGGTTCACTTAAAGATTCTTTTGTGGAAGACCACAAAAAAACACCTTTTTGGAACCGTTATTTTATTTAATAGTATTTTAATAATATTTGTATTATTTATTATTACAGTACACAGTGTATTTGATCACTCTGAATGCTTGTAAGTAATGAGTAAGTAATATGAAATGAGATGTATGCTGATCTGTGACAGGTGCTGATGCAGGCTGAACCGCTTGAGCTATAAGTCACTGGAATGCTCTGTGTGGGTTGAGGTGGATAAACTAGCTTTTATCTCTCTCAGATGTAAGGATAAGTGAGATTTTAGCTGCGCCCCTGACAGTAACTTCCTCATGTCAAAGTATACAGTTTAGTTAGTTTTGTTAGTCTTTGGTTGGTGTTATAGATAAGTGACTTCAGAACTTAGTTATTAAGAGAATGCAGAAGAACAGACACATGTGAATGTTAATTGTCTTTACTGTGCATGTTGAAAATGGCATCAGGGTGTCCTGGAAATAAAGGTGGCCAGAGGGGCACAGAAAAAAATTGGGAGGAAGCTACACTAAACGGAAGCTAAAACCCGACAAGTCACGGTAACTCAAACCGTTTGAGGAAACCGATTGCCTTAAACCATTTAATATTTTAAAACTAACAGTTATGAGTGCTCTGATCGTATTTCAGTTGAGTTCACTAAAAGAAGATATAATTGCAGTTAAGTACTTAAGTGATTAATTAAGTGCTGATTGAGCATTAGTGATGAACACCTGCTGTTAACAACCAGAATCACTGAAGAAAAGAGAAACACAAGAACTCCAACTGACTTCAGCCATAGCCTTAGATAAAATCAACTGAAATAAAAGACATTAAATCTCTCAAGATCTGATTAAACAATCCCACAAACAGCATCACCAGCTCCACTTATTAATAACCAGACTGAGACATCTACAGAAGATCTTATTGAGAATTAACTAAGGTTTAGATGTTGATTTATTTTCATTTGAAGTAACCATGTTTGAGATCAGTGTCTGCTTTAGTTGGGCTCTTTTACTGTTATTTTAAAGATATATTTCTTAAAATGATGTTAAAGAACGATTTAATAACATTTTTATGACCCCTGTTATATGGGGTCAATTGTAGCATTTCACCTGGTCTGTTCAAGAACAATTTATACATAATCATATGTTCACACATTGTAGCTGACAGATGTAGCTTTAAAGCATTCACATTTTGGCTTTCCAACACACACAGTTTCTGAGAAACTGAAGGAAATGCGAAAAGTGTTGCAACCCTCCCCACTTTCCCCCTAAAGTCCAGATAATGCTGCCATTTCGGACATTTGAAGTTTTCTTTTGGCCTTTGCTTCAGAGCAAGCTACATGCGTTTGTACACGTGGATGACGGTTTTGCAGTGTGGACAGCGATGCTCTACATCCTTGCAGGCTTTCACGAAGAATGGAATCAAACAACACGGCCAGATCCTGGATTGAAAAAAATGAGTGTGTTTACATTTTGATCCATTTGAAACTGATGTATATGATTCCTTACCCTAAAAAGCCAAGACTCGCACAGATGGCCCACGCCAACATGCCATTGACATATTTCATCTCTGTTACGACCTCCTTCTGGCAGTATTGACATTTCATTCGCCCCGCGACAGTAGTCATATGTGCAGGAATAATTACTGCATCTATAAATACATAAGAAAATAAATAATAATATGATTTTAAACCTCTAACATGTCACACAGATGCATCTTGTGCTTGCTAAAACCTAGTATTTGAAGACAGAGTAATGTAAGGCTTTACTGCTCACCCGGGGCCGGCGCACGAGCCGGTTCCATCTGAATTACAGGCTGTGGACCTGAAAGAGAAACAAGCTGGTGATGAAGACCCACAGAACCAGAGACTCGTAGCACATCGACACTCACCGGCAGGCACAAATGCAGGCTGAACTGCAGCCATGACTGGCATCTGTGTAGCTGGGGCTGGGTAAACTGTGGCCATCGGAGCTGGAAAACAGAAAACCATCATCTTCAATTGCTAGTATTCCTCAATACTTTGGTCACTTTTTCAAAACTCTTCACACAACTTTTATCTTGGCACAGCAGCTAATTTCACATTCAAAGTGCATTAAAACTACCAAACACTTTATACATTTCTCAAATGAACTTATTCTTCCAAAACACTGGCAAATATTGTAAATATTATCTGCTCAATTTTACATAGCAAATATCGCAACCAGTCATAAAAAGTGAAAAATATTACATCTTTTCAAGAAATGCTGCGTTTTTACTGTAAGACTGTGGTATGCGGAAACATTCCTTCTGAACTAAAGTCTGATCTGCTCTGATCTATGCGAGATGTAGATGTTTAGGTTATGCTGGATGCCATGACTGCCAGTGGTTGGCTGTGTATGGTAGACAATGATCATTGATGAAAAAATGATTACCAATGACTGATAATCTCTGAAATCAGAACCAGCGGGTCTACTGACCTGGTTGGTTTTGAAACGCAACCTGCGGTGCCTGATAGGATATGTTGGTATGGACCAATTGTGGTCCATATTGAGGGGGAAATGGTCCTGTTTCCATTATCAGCAGCCTGTAACTGAGAAAAACATAGGTGCTTTAATACTGTGACAGTTCCATATTCAACACTGGCAAGGCCATTTTCAATTGTAATTCAATTATCAACTGTGTTATCAATTATTTTATCATGAGAACTGATCGTTTAAAAGCAGAGTCCCGATCTGCCAGTTTGCCAACATTTTATCTACCAGGAGTTCAAGTTTTGAGTAACAGATGAGTCAACGGAGTGCGTGGATGAAAGAAAAACATCATCTATTAATAAGTTCAGCTTTCATAATATTGCTAATATCTTTATCTCAGTTTTTACAATAACAATTATTTGTATCCAAACATAAAATAAATAAAAATAAAAACAAAAAGCTAGCTATGGAACAAACAATATTCAATTATTTAAAATGAATGAAACACATTGGATGTATTGATGATAATCATATTATTACTGTGCATTTAAAACATATTCTGTTTATTATTGCAAAAATCCTGTTTTATTTATGACTGACAAATATGCATCACATTAAGTTATTGGTTATGTTAAAACTGTGAACATTTACATATATAATTTATATGCTATTCAGATGCATAAATCTTAAATGTAGGTGTTTGACTGTGGAAACAGATAATGCAAAATCAATCCAAAACACAATATAATATGACACATACCTGTGTGTTTCTGCAGTTGGCGGAAAGCTGTGAACTCTCTTACAGTATGCTCTTGCTCATAAATGCACTGAGCTATTATAAAGAGACTGTCAGACTATGGTAAATATAAGGGGTGGAGCTGACAGTACAGTCATGAGGGCCGACGCTAATGCAGATTCAGAAGTTCCACACAGTAAAATCAGTCCCGGATTGAATGGTCAAGAACAACATGATTACAAAACTCATGAATTTCTAGTGCAAAAACCTCCTTGAATGTCCCATCTCTATTCTAACCTTGCTTATAACTTTTAGATGATCTTTTTTTGCTCAGACTGTCAGCCATTATTCTCTTAAATGCTTGACATAAACACACTAACACTAGGATTGTGGATGTAAGCAATACAGCTAACCTCAATTTACATGCTAAAACTTTTAGGTAAAAATTTATGATGCTTGTTTAGAAATGTGTGTGTATAGAGAAAGGGAATGTGTCATCACAGCGCAATGCATTCTGGGAATTTATGACAAGCAGAGACTGGGTGGTAGTGAATGTAGAAGTTTTACATTGTTTTATGTTTATATTATTTCTACTTAAAATCACATTGGAATGGTTAAGGCTTACTGTATCATCAATTGCCATAGCCCTTCTCTGGCGTCACTAATAGTTAGGAATCGAGTTATTTATTTGTATAGCCTCCACAATGCACATCGATTCAAAGCTGCGCTAATTTATTCTGTTACCTCTATAGGCTTAATACTTTCACATTGAGTAGTTTTAGGACTGGGCAATATGATGATTTATAACAAAGATAGGTCCACCGTTTGAGAGCTACAGTGGTGTGAAAAAGTTTATGCCTCTTCCTATTTATTTATTTTTTTGCATATTTGTCACACATCAAACATTTTTTAATAATACACAACCTGAGTAAATAAAAAATGCAGTTTTGAAATAATGATTTCATTTATTAAGGGAAAAAAACTGTCCAAACCGACCTGGCTCTACGTGGAAAAAGTAATTCCCCCCTAAATGTAATAACTGGTTGTGCCACCCTTTGCAGCAACAACTGCAATCAAGTGTTTGCAATAACTGGAAATGAGTCTTTCACATCGCTGTGGAGGAATTTTGGCCCACTCTTCTTTGCAGAATTGTTTTAATTCAGCCACATTGGGGGATTTTCAAGCATGAAAGGACTCTTTAAAGTCATGTTGATTGGCCACTCCAAAACCTTAATTTAGTTTTTCTTGAGCCATTCAGAGGTGGACTTACTGGTGTGTTTGGGATCATTGTCCTGCTGCATAACCCAAGTGCACTTGAGCTTGAGGTCACAAACTGACATTTATTTTACTTTTACTTTTACTTTTAGTCATTTAGCAGACGCTTTTGTCCAAAGCGACTTACAAATAAGAAAAAGTAACTAAAATTAAAAGTTACAACTCTATAAATACTATCTACCTACATATTTAAGAAAATAAAGAAATTAAATAAAATTGACACATGCATATAACATTTCAATAATAAACAAATAAATGGAAAAACTAAAATAAAAAGCGATACTTCTATCCCTTGGTGGACTCGCACGGTAGAGTTGATGGTCTTTACACTCTTCGGTCTTCACACGACGACTGCCGCGGTATAATAACGAGCTGATTTTAATATCCATATAGATAATGATAAAGATGCTTTGGGACTAGCGTTTAGATAATTTAAACTCTATTGGAGTTAGACAACACATGTCAGGACCTACTCATTGTCGTAATCATACTATAGATTTAATATTAAAAGGACCACCAGATCAAGACCCTGTGGCCAGCCCAATCTCCAGACCTGAACCCCACTGAAAACCTCTGGAAAGTGATCAAGAGGAAGATGGATGGTAACAAGCCATCAAACAAAGCCGAGCTGCTTGAAATTTTGGGCCAGGAGTTGCATAAATTCACCCAATAGCAATGCAAAAAGGAGGAGAGCATGAAAGCTGTGATAGAAACTCAGGGTTATACCACCAATACTGATTTCTGAACTCTCCCTAAGTTAAAACATTAGTATTGTGTTGTGTAATAATGAATATATGAATGTGTTTTTTTTGCATTATTTGAGGTCTAAAAACACTGCATCTTTTTTGTCATTTTCTGCAAATAAACACTCTAAAGGTGGTGCGTTCAGCGGAACGTACCATCCACACCGAGCTCCCTAACCTGCAGGACATCTACAGCAAGCGGTGCCTGACCAGGGCCAGGAAGATAGTGAAGGACCTCAGCCATCCCAACAATGGACTCTTTTCTCTGCTGCGTTCAGGGAGACGCTTCCGCTCCATGAAGGCGAACACAGAGAGAATGAGGAGGAGCTTCTTCCCGCAGGCCATTCGGAGTCTAAACCACTCTCCACTCTAATCACATCACCCCACACTTCCACTTTGCACATTTTTCAAGTACAATCTGCACTAATTTGTAGAAGGTTACGAAAGGATAAATGAGTGGGACTTACATATCATTTGTCTTTGTCTTTAGTATCCTTTTACTCACTTATACACTTTACTGCACAGCACAGCACACGGACACTTTATCACTGACATACACTTTACTTTTTATAGAATCTATATAGAATCATATTCTATTTTTTATTCTCATATCTATTTGTTATTTTATTTTATTGCTAGTTTATTCTGTATATATGTTTACTGTACTTTTTCTATTTGTATTTTTGTAAACTTGAGGTTTTTCTTAATTTTGTTGGACAATTTGTTGGACAGTCGTACAATACATTTCACTACATGTCGTACTACGTATGTATATGTATGTGACAAATAAAATTTGAATTTGAATTCTAAGAGGCAATATGTTTATTAGGAAATTGAGAAAAATGTTGTCAGTAGTTTACAGAATAAAACAAAAACAGATCTGTAAAAGTGTAAAAGCACAAGATAAAAGCACCTTTTAGCTTCAGAAGGGTGCATACGAGTGCCCCTTCTGCGGGGCAGCAGACTTGAACCCGACAGTCAAAGTGACGTTATGTAAGTGTGCAATCAGAGGAAGGCCATGAGGGTTTAGGGTGCAATTTGGGACAGGGCCATTAAAGTCATTTGGAACAAACATGGCAAGCAATGAAAGACAACAACCCCATTTCCTCCTCATCTTCACCTGGTATGTTTCCATAACATGGCTGTTAATATGTTGCAAATGTAAACTTGTGTATAATGTGTAATGATGCCTACTTTAACATCGCTTAGACCTGTATATACTGGTGGGTTCACTCATTTCTGAAGAAGTCACACTGTGGGTGTATGTAATACAGATAAACCCCATGTTTGAGTTCAAATGGAGAGAAAGAGACTGAGTATTTACTAAATATTAGCTAAAAACCTCTTCTGAATTTTAAATTTACTTGCATTATTTTTGTGTAATATTAAAATGTGTTTGATGATCTGAATCTTTTAAGTGTGACAAATATGCAAAAAAAATTAAATACAGGAAGGGGGCAAAACCCTTTTCACGGCACTGTCTTTATTGGGCTTACAAAAATTAACTATGGTTAAATAAAAAATAAAACCAAAAGAACATGGTTACTATATTAATATGGTAACCACAAATAACCCCCCGCAGCAACTGTGTGGTGGCATAGTCTCAGGTCAAAACATCTCTCTTCTATCAAAGCATTAAACAGGTTCTCCACTCAGTGACTCACCCACTGAGAAACCTGATGAATTGTACGGAGCGTCAAAATAGGGACAGCAGCCACCATAGTCAAATGTCTACTGAGAGGCAGAGTGGCTGACATCTTGGCAAATTTAAAAGTACTGGCTAAAGCTAAACGTGAATTCAGTAAGATTGCCACTAATGATGTTCGACCTCGCCAGTTGGAGATCATTAAAAATAACATTAAAGAGGTGTGGGAACTTGCAAGTATGATGTGACATTGTAATATGCTCTGGTCCCCTCCCTGCTTACCGCGGTGATGAGATACATAGCAGACTGTCATCACTCAATGGCTAGATGTCTGAGTTGTGCCCACAGAATAACGTAGGTTTCATAGACAGTTTTTTATAAATATAAAAAATGCTCTGATTTATAAACCAAAAATTGTTTTGTTTAACAAGAAAGCTATAGACTTTTAGTGTATTTTTCAACAAACATGCAAAATAACCATGAATGTTTTGCACAAAAAGGACAATGAAAATATCTTTTAAATTTAAAAGGATACTCCATCCCAAAATGAAAATTTTCTCATTAATCACTTACCCCCATGTCGTTCCAAACCCATAAAAGCTTCTTTCGTCTTCGGAACACAATTTAAGATATTTCAGATGAAAGCTGGGAGGCTTGTGACTGTCCCATTGACTGCATAGTAAACTGCACTGTCAAGGTCCATAAAAGTATGAAAGACATCGTCAAAACAGTCCATCTGCCATCAGACGTGCAATCTGAATTTTATGATGCGACGAGAATAGTTTTTGTGTTCAAAGAAAACTAAATATCGACTTTGTTCAACGTTTTCTTCTCCTCTGTGACACTTCCTGCAAGTGTTCATGAGTTCACTAGCAGAGCTAGAAAAAGTTGACTAACTAGATGTGCTCTGTTTGACAGAAACCTGGCTTAAACCAGATGATTATTTTAAATGAGTCTACCCCCACGATTACTGTTACAAACATGAGGCGTGTCCAAAAGGTAAAGGGGGAGCTGTTGCTACAATTTATAGCATTATTTTCAGTATTTTGCAGAGGTCTGGTTTTAATTATAATTCTTTTGAAGAAATTATGCTTTATATAACATTATCTAATAAATTTTGATGATAAATGTGACCCTGGAACACAAAACCAGTCTTAAGTCGCTGGGGTATATTGTAGCAATAGCCAAAAATACATTGAATGGGTTAAATGATACATTTTTCTTTTATGCCAAAAATCATTGTTCCATGAAGATATTTTGTAAATTTCTTACCATAAATATATCAAAACTTAATTTTTTAATTAGTAATATGCATTGCTAAGAACTTCATTTGGACAATTTTAAAATCAATTTTCTCAATATTTAGATTTGTTTGCACCCTCAGATTCCCGATTTTCAAATAGTTGTATATCGGCCAAATATTGACCGATCCTAACAAACCACACATCAATGAAAAGCTTATTTATTCAGCTTTCAGATGATGTATAAATCTAAATTTCGACTGGTTTTGTGGCATCCCTTGTGACATTTGTACTGGCTACTGTGTACAGGCCACCAGGACACCATCCAGCCTTTATCAAAGAATTTGCTGATTTTCTATCTCCTTTACCAATTTAGTGCTCCTCCTCCACCAAGTTAGTGCTTGGTGCAGATAAAGTCTTACTTGTTGGTGATTTTAATATCCATATAGATAATGATAAAGATGCTGTGGGACTAGCGTTTAGAAATTTAAACTCTATTGGAGTTAGACAACACATGTCAGGACCTACTCATTGTCGTAATCATACTTTAGATTTAATATTAAAAGGACCACCAGATCAAGACCCTGTGGCCAACCCAATCTCCAGACCTGAACCCCACTGAAAACCTCTGGAAAGTGATCAAGAGGAAGATGGATGTAACAAGCCATCAAACAAAGCCGAACTGCTTGAAATTTTGGGCCAGGAGTGGCATAAAGTCACCCAATAGCAATGCAAAAAGGCGGAGAGCATGCCAAGGGTTATACCACCAATACTGATTTCTGAACTAAAACATTAGTATTGTGTTGTGTAATAATGAATATATGAATGTGTTTTCTTTGCATTATTTGAGGTCTAAAAACACTGCATCTTTTTTGTCATTTTCTGCAAATAAACACTCTAAGAGGCAATATGTTTATTAGGAAATTGAGAAAAATGTTGTCAGTAGTTTACAGAATAAAGCAAAAACAGATCTGTAAAAGTGTAAAAGCACAAGATAAAAGCACCTTTTAGCTTTCAGAAGGGTGCATACGAGTGCCCCCTCTGCGGGGCAGCAGACTTGAACCCGACAGTCAAAGTGACGTTATGTAAGTGTGCAATCAGAGGAAGGCCATGAGGGTTTAGGGTGCAATTTGGGACAGGGCCATTAAAGTCATTCGGAACAAACATGGCAAGCAATGAAAGACAACAACCCCATTTCCTCCTCATCTTCACCTGGTATGTTTCCATAACATGGCTGTTAATATGTTGCAAATGTAAACTTGTGTATAATGTGTAATGATGCCTACTTTAACATCGCTTAGACCTGTATATACTGGTGGGTTCACTCATTTCTGAAGAAGTCACACTGTGGGTGTATGTAATACAGATAAACCCCATGTTTGAGTTCAAATGGAGAGAAAGAGACTGAGTATTTACTAAATACTGGCTGAAAACCTCTTGTGACATATATATGCGTGCCCCCCTCATGGTAGTCAACCAAAATTTTTCTTTAAATTTATCTTTGATCCATGCAGTACTGAATATTTTCATAAAATACAGAAAGGTATTCATTTGAGGTTTTGTAAGGAGGTCTCGTTCGTTGCCGTCGTTAGCCATTAGAGAGCATCCTAGTGCCTCATTTTTGTTTTGGGGTTATCAGGTGTCAAATATTGGCTTCACCTGTGTGTTGTTTTTATACGGTTTTTATACATCGTTCTGAAACACTTTACTCGGACGTATGGATAACTTATTTAACATTACGACTTGTTTCAGAACGTTCAGATTTGGTAACAAAATGATAAAACGAAACATTCCCTGAATGTGACAAGAATCTTTATCTCAAATTTTCACATAACAATAATCTGTATCCAAACATCACGTGACTGTGGAAGCACATAATCCAAAGTAAAGGATATGATCCCCATCTATGTCAATCTTAAAAAAAACTAAGAAACATTATAATATGACGTACCTGTGTGTTTCTGCAGTCTGTGGAAAGCTGTAGAATTTTTTTGATGCCCTTCATTGGATAGTACATTGCAGAGATAAGAGGTGGAGCTAAAATTAGGCTATTGGTAAGAAGGCCAATGCTAATGTGTTTTCAGAAGTTCCTCATATCATGCAAAAGAAATGACAAAGTTTACAAAGTAGCCTACCTGAATGAATAACACCTAGTGTCTCGTTTTAATCCCAGTAATTCTTATATCAGTCAGAGTCTCAGACTGTTGACCTTTATGTTCTTTCAAAGAACAAGAGGATTGCAGGTGTATGTTTGTGTTGAATTAAGAATTAAAAGAAGTTCAGTTTCAGCCTGTAATGTGCATAATGTTTGTTCAGAGGTTTGTGTGTATCCTGTAACAAATAAAAAGATATGTAAGACTTGAGAATGAAACTGGATACATCACAAATGGATGCGGAGACAACAACATATTTGTCTGTGTGGGTTTAGTCTTTTATTCTGCTGTTCTACAGGACCATCTTGTGAACGTCTGGTATAATGATGTTTTTTATAAAATAGACTATAGTTCTTTTGTAAGTGAAATTCAATGATAACAAGGGTTGAGCAACCATTTCAGCAGTGAGTACAGGCAATGTTGCTGGTTAGAAGCTAGTATGCCATCTAATATTTAAGCAAGGAAAAGCATGAAGAAATAATTCATAGGTTTTTGCTGCGTAACACTTGATCAGGACCTTCATGAGCTGGACTATGGTGGATGGAGACCCATGTGGTGGTATGTGGTAAAGTGAAGCTGACAGATGTGTCAAAGTACATGATAAAACCACTAAAACCCATCATGGACAGGCTGCTCCATTTGTCCTCACCTTTGGTTTGTGGCACTGCATTTGAGTTAATTTCAATGCAAAGGCATATTATTGAATAAACAAAATTGCACTAAATAATCAAATTTGTTGTAAAGAAAAAAAAGTAGGATGGCTTTTAGAGTAAAATAATAATTTAATAAAATAAACCTATGTTGTGCTAAATGACAATGAAAGTACATTTGCTTAAATTTAAAACACAAATTTTAAATGAAACTATATGTAACAACAAAAGTCTGGATAATTATTGCAGTCTTATATGCCCATGTTAGATATGGTTGTATGTCAAAGAAAAGCTAATACACAATTCTGTCAAATTCTCAATGTTACTGCTGAAGATTAGTCTGGATTTATTTTCGCTGCAACAGAGTGAATTACATGCGTTTGTACAGGAAGACGACTCTCTTGCAGTTTGGACAGCAATGCTCTACGTCTTTGCAGGAATCCACAAAGAACGGAAGCAAACAACATGGCCAGATCCTTTATAGAAAAAATAAAACAAAACAAAAACTCTTTGATTTCACTTGTAGCAAATGACTCTCAGATTCAAAAACGATGCCTTGCAAATGACAGATAAGTCGTTTTGTTTCTTACATTAGAAGGCCAAGACCTCCACAGATGGCCCAGGTAAGCAGGCCGTTGACATATCTGGTCTCGGTGACAATCTGCTGCTGGCAGTGAGGACATTTCATCTGTCCCGGGACATCGGCTAGACCCGGTGACACCACCATTACCTGCGTGACTACACAGAAAATAAATAAACAACAGTTATATTTTCTTTACATTTTTAGAGTGTTTTGAGAAATTCATCTTAACAAACTTTAATTCCTACACACTCAGAAATAAAGGTTCTTTACTGGCATTGATGGTTCCATAAAGAACCTTAAACAACCTTGATACTTTTCAATGCACAAAAGGTTCTTTAGATTATTAAAATGTTCCAAACAAGAAGAAAAAAGTGGTTCTTTTAAGAACTGTTCACTAAAAGGCTCTTTGAGGAAACAAAAATTGTTAAAAATCCTTTTTGGAAGTTTCATTTTTGGGAGCGTTATTAGTGGATCTATTAATAATTTACTCTTTGGTCATTTTGGGTGCTTGTGAGGACAAACGGTTATATTGTTTGGATCTGTACACCCAGCATGTGCTGAGTTTGTAATGAGTAAGTAATATGAAGTGAAATGTATGCTGACCTACGACTGGTGCTGATGCAGAATGGACTGCTGGAGCCACAGCAGCTGAAGTCATTGGAATGCTCTGTTTGGGTTGATGTGGATAAACTGCAGGAACAGGACCTGAGAAAACCTTATGATAAACTGACAGAACCAGTTCAACTCATCTCTCTCAGATGCAAAGATAGGGGTCTACTCACCTGGTTGAGGTTGGTATGCAACTGTTTGTACTTGGTTAGACATGTTGGTTTGGTTCATCGGAGGACCAGGATATGGGGGAAGATTGGGTTCTTTCTCCATTATTAAAGTTCTGTGAGATGAAAAAGCACATACATTTTCATCTTTTTTTATCCATTACTTCAAAAATCCTTAATGTTATATTGACATTTTCTGTCTCTTCACAGCAGGGCTTGTGCAGCAGGTGACCCTTATGTGTGCCAGATATTTATTTTAAAACACGTTTCTAAACAAACAAGAAGGACAATTCTGACTAAGTGCTAAATTCAGTCAAGCAAGTTATTATTTCCAACCCACACTCATGCCATTATCATACACACACATTCTTTGTTTTTCTTTATGTTTTTTTTTTTTACTTACTTACTTTATGGCGACTCAACGGTTGAATATAAACCAAAAAGTTTGGTCACACTGCCCATTGATTGTAGACAGAAAGACACAAAGGCCCGGTTTCACAGACAGGGCTTAAACTAAACCAGGATTAGGCCATAGTTAAATTAGGACATTTAAGTAATTTTTATAAAAGTACTTAGAAAAAAACATTACTGGTGTGCGTCTTGAGGCAAAACAAAGGCACTGATATATTTTAAGATCAGTCAGAGCAAGTTTCTTTCAGTTGAAACAGCTCAGATTTAGATTTTAGTCTAGGATTTGGCTTAAGCCTTGTCTATGAAACTGGGGGAATGAAAGCAAAACTTTTATCCTTAAACCTCAAAGAAACATTTGTTCTGACAACCAAAAGGCTACTGTCAACCAAAGTTTGGTAATCTTATTACTGCTGTAATTGTCAAGTTGAAATATACAAGAACACATACCTAGTTTATTGAGAGCTCCGGAAAATCTTCCTAGAAAGTCACTGTGTCAGTGTTGAGTGTCTCAACGCAAAGAGATCTCACTTTCAGCCAACAGATAGGGAGAGAAAGAGAGAGAGAGAGAAAGATAGAGAGGGAGAGAGAAGGGGAGGGTATACCTTATAATTCTTGTGTGCATATAATAACATAAACATGTCAAATTTAATATTTATATTGTTATTTGCTGTGGCTGTTCACCATTGCTTCTAACTTTTCTTCCCACTGTTTTAACTGCATATTTTTTCACTGTAGTTCACTTACCTTGTGCTTCAGTCTGGTAAGCCTAATAATCTATTAAGTCTAGTAACAAGAAAATAATAGGCCTGCATTTCAATAATACTCATACATTCGATTGTTATATTCATAAGTGAATGAGTTTGTCTTACTATGTAATCCCTTCAATATCCTATATTTGTTAAAAATAGTGCTGCCTTTTTGCATTTAGTTTTTTTAAAGCTCAAACCTTCATAATAAAGACTCAAAATTAATAATAAAAAAGGTTCAAATAAAAACAAAGAACGGTGATAAAATGGAGAATTAAATAAATTATTATAGCCTTCATAAATGACATTAGGTTAGCCAGTCTGGTTATTTATGACGAGTTACACTAAAGACTTGAATTCTGAGCTTTATAACAGGCCTAATAATGGTGCTGGGCAAATTACTGGGTCTGGGTCATGCAGCAAATTCCCATGACGTTCAGCGATTTTAATCATAGAAAAACTCCAAATAACGTTTTCTACAAAATTTCTAATGGATAACATGTCGGATTTTCTTATATATCAGAAGCTTTGAACTAACCCTGCTACAAGCTAGTTAAACTAGCCTACAGTCAGGCTACTAATAAATCATTTATAGTAACTTGTAATTTGTTACTGACTACATTGAAGCTGTCTACTGTACACTGAACATGTGAGGCTGGATATTTTTAACTATGAGGTTAAGTAGTATATAATTTAATGGAAAATGTTTTGGATATAAAGAGGTTGATATCATTATCCTTTTTGTATGCATCTGAAAGGCATGCTGTAGACCAAATGTTGGACAAATACCACCTAACTGCGAAAGTGTTTTGGAATACTGTAGAACCTATGTGTCTTAAGCAGCATTGTGATATGCAGAAATATTCCAGTTTCCTTCTAAACCTATGGCAGCTTTAGAGGTTTGGGTTATGCTGTATGCCGTGACTGTCAGTGGGTAAGGTAGATCATGATTATTGATGAAAAAAGGTCATCATGAAAACATAGGGTTACCAGTTACCAATGAATTGACCAAGCTGAACTGAGAATCAGAGTGAGGGTCTGCTGACCTGGTTGGGTTTGATAGAGAACCTGCGTGTGTGTGTGTGTGATAGGGAATGTTGTTTTGGACCATTGATGGGCCAGCGTATAGATCAGGAGGAAATTGTCCTTTTTCCATTATCAGCAATCTGTGAATGAGAAAAACACGTGCTTTAAAAGTTTGACAGTTCTACATGCAACACTTGCAAAGCAATTTCCTTTTAAATGCCACTTAATTGTCCCATGTCCATCTGTGTTTATCTGTCATCATGATCACTTGAAAGCAGAGCTTCGACCAACCAGTTTGACAACATTTTATCTGCCTGGAGGAGTTAAAGATGTGAATAACAGAAAAGTCAGCAGAATATGTAGTTTAAAATGAGAGAATCTGTGTCATATTTCAAATCAAACATTCTAAAAGTGAGCGCTTTAACGGTTGCTGCCAACAGCTACTGACATTGAACACTTCAACATGAACCAATGGACAAAATAAAGAGAAGGCCACGCAGGTAAATAAGGCCACTTTTGACATTGAGATTTACCTGATTCACCCATGTCATCTGATAATAAGTTAACAGATTTTAATATTGATATTATCTTTATCTCTGGTTTTCATATAAAAATGATTTGTATCCAAACATCACAAAAAGACAATAAAAGCAATATTCAGTTAGCTGAAATGAATGAAACAAATTGGATTTATTGAATTCTGATAGGATTGGATTTATTGATGAAAACCTTGTTACTGTGTATTTAAAACATTATGTTTATTAGTACAACTGCAGAAACCGTATCTGTTTTATTAATGTATGGGTGACAAATATGCATGGCATTATGTTATTATTTGTTTACAGTGCCTTCCATAAGTATTGGAACAGTAAAGACAAAATTGCTCTGTTGGCTGTGGAGTCAAGACATTTGCAAATATGATTAAAAGATGAATATGAGACAAAACTACAGAATGTCACATTTTATTATTGGGTGATTTAACACATACATGTTTTACCAAATAAGAAGATCAGCACTTTTAGAGTTTCATCCCTCTATCTGATGTGAGCATAAGTATTAGAACAGTTGCCTCACAGGTCTTTCTAAGTGATCAGATGTGTCCTGTTGCATTAATTCTTCAGATATTAAAAGCAGGGAATGTGTCGTATCAGTTATATCCATTACTTCTGTATTCTGAATCTTGCATTCGATGATGACACACAAACCAGGATGAAGATGAGGGAGCTGACTTTGAGAGAAAAGTAAGCAATTGAGACGCTAAAAGAAAAGAGGAAGTCAATTAGAGCTATAGCAAAAACAAAGGGCATGGAGAAATCAAGAGTTTGGAAACCACCAGCGACACCAGCAACCAACTGATCGGCTGAGAAAACAACAGTAGTTGATGACAGACAAATCATAAAAGCTGTGAAAATGAACCCTAAAAGACATGTTTGTAAAATCACCAACAACTTCCAGAAAGCTGGGGTGATGCTCTGACAATCTACTGTCCTCAGGAGGCTTTGACACAGAATTACAGATGCTGCACAGCAAGATGCAAACCTCTGACCAGCACCAAAAATAGAAAGGCAAGATTAGAGTTTGAAAAAAAGCACAAAGGTGAGCCAGAAGAGTTTTGGAACTGTGTTTATGGACCGATAAGGCAAAGATGAACCTTTATCTAAGTGATGGGAAAGTAAAAATGAGGAGAAAAAAAGGGAACTGCAAATGATCCCAAGCATACAGCCTCATCTGTAAAGCATGGTGGAGGTGGTGTCATGGCATGGGCATGCATGGCTGCTTCTGGAACAGGCCCTCTCAACTTTACTGATGACTTAATGTATGATGACAGTAGCAGAATGAATTTGGAAGGGTACAAAACCATCTTGCCTACCAATATTCAAGAAAATGCCACCAGATTCATTGGGAAGTGCTTCATATTGCATCAGGACAATGACCCAAAACACCCTGCCAGTTCAGTCAAGGAATTTATAAGGACAAAGGAATGGAAAGTCGTAGATTGCCCAAATCAATCTCAGATTTAAATCTGATTGAACATGAATTTCACCAGCTGAAGAGGAGAGTAAAGGCAGAAACTCCCCAAAACAAGCAACAATAGGAATTGGCTGCATTAAAGGCTGGGAAAAGCATTTCAAAGGATGAGACCAAGAGTCTGGTGATGTCTTTGGGTCACAGACTCACTGCTGTGATTGTGTGCAAGGGATCTGCAACTAAATAATAGATTTTAATCTTTTATATCTGCCTTATGTTCAACTGTCCCAATACTTATGCTCTCATCAATGAGTGGGATGAACTCTAAAAGTTCTGTTCTTCTTATTTGGTAAAACATGTACGTGTTGAATCGGCTAATAATAAAATGTGACATTCTGTAGTTTTGTCTCATATTCATCTTTTAATCATATTTGCAAATGTCTGGACTCCACAGCCAACATAGGAATTTTGTCTTTACTGTTCCAATACTTATGGAGGGCACTGTATGTTAAAACTGAAAAATGTATATTAAAAAAATGTTTTAATACATAAATCCTAAATTTACGCATCAGACTGTAGAAACACAAAACATGACCACCATCTTTTTCAATCTAAACAACCAAACTCATTATAATATGACACATACCTGTGTGTTTCTGCAGACGCCAGAGAGCTGTGAACTCTCTTATGCACATAATATGCTAAATAAACTGAGTTCCGGACTTAATGTTCAGAAGCCACATGTTCAAAAAACACCAGCATTTTATAGTGCAAACACCTCCTTGAGTGTCCCATTCCAACCTATATCTGTCAGCGTATCCATTTTTGCTCATTTCAGACTGTCAACCTTTTTAAATCCTTGCCAAAAATTCAGTAGGATGTAGGCAATGTTGAATTCAGAAGTTAGAGCATTAAAGAAAGAAGTAAAGAAAGAATGAAAGTTAAAGAAGCTGTTTGAAATGAACTTTTTATTAGTCGATTGAAGAAATGATTGAACATTACAATACATGTTAACAATTTAGTCAATATTCAGAGCAATAAAAAAAACAACGTCAGTCCTCCTCATCTTCACCTTAAATGCTGGTATCGCCTCACCTAACGTACATAGGCTACTATTATATCTTACATACGAAACTTACTTAATATGAAATGCATGACGAAAATGTCTGCAATTTATCAAAACAAAAGAAAACAAAACAACTTGAATATTCTGTTTACGTTAACTCGATCTCTCCCGCCATAGCTTTGAAATGAACCGCGATTCGTAAATTTACCGCATGTTTATTTCTTTATGGAGGTCTGAATCTGTATTTTCAGCATTCAGTTGTAAATGTACTAAACTGACATTTTAAATAATTTCACAAGGCTACAGCTTTTTATTTATGAATTAATAATTTATTAAGACATTCACCAAACACAGATTTGTTTCCAGTTTTACAAATAACGATGACAAAATAAGTGGGTGGGTCATAAATTCACAATATATTGAAAATTCCAGTCGTATATATGTCATATATATAAGCTAGAGAGATATCATAGAGATGTCACAATAAAAGTAAGTAAATAGACTTTAAAATATCTTCAATCACTCTTCTGCTCTGAATGCTATACATTTGTAATAAGGTTACTTGGGGCATAAAGTGATTTCTGGGCAGCTTCCTTCTCAGTATTTTGGTGGATCTTCATGTTCTCTGGTGCAGCATTTGCTACATACGTTTGTAAATGCAGAGGATGTTTTTGCAGTTTGGACAGGTGTGTTTCACATCTTTGCATGCGTCCACACAGAACGGGATGCAACAACAGAGCCAGCACCTGAAAAACACAGCAGACAAGCTCTAAATATCAGCAGTCTGTCTGCGAATTAAATATTAGCAATCTGTGCAAACTCACACAAAGATCGCAAGGCTTCCGCAAATTAGCCAGGTGAGCAATCCATTGATATGTTCGATTTCCGTGAGGACGTCTGTCATGCAGTGAGGACAGGTAATGCGTCCCGGGACATCAGTGAGACTCACGGCCGCAACTGCATATGTACAAATGCATCTATTAAATGCAGAACAAATACACACACACACACACACAAGCTAGTATTCACACAGTGAAAGTGTGTCCAAGAACATCAATCAGATTCACAAATATATAATTTAATTAGCAACAGGACAGGACACAGATATTTGTATATTATTCTTTTATTATCTGTGTCCTGTCCTGTTGCTGTCTTTCTGTGGAGCTTCTGTCACTATAACAAATTCCTCGTATGTGTAAACATACCTGGCCAATAAAGCTCATTCTGATTCTGATTCTAATTATCGAATTAATTAGCGATTGATACGGTTTATCCTGGTTATGTTAAAATAGTGTTTAACCACAGTGATACCAAATGATGGGTCTTGGGTGCTGCACACTCACCTACAGGGACGAATGTGGGCTGGATAGTGATGGCTGGATCCCCAAACCCATATGGAGGTGGTTGATAAGGTGCAGCTTGTGGACCTGTAAAAGAGTCAAAGCACTGGTTGAAAACACTGAAACCCACTGCAGTGGAAATACTCTACTGGTTTGATGTTGGGGATTATTATTAGTGTTCAGAAAACATGGTCATAGATTTCTGCTATTGTACTGTATGTACAGTATGTTCTTATCCACCCTCGCCAATGATATTCATCCAACAATCGTTAATTGATGGACTGGAGACGTATGGATTACTTGTGGATTATTGTTATGTTTTTATCAGCTGTTTGGACTCTGACGGCACCCATTCACTGCAGAACATCCAATAGTGAGCAAGTGATGTAATGCTAGATTTCTCCAAACTCATCTACATTTTGGATGGCCTGAGGGTGAGTACATTGTTTAGCAATTTTTAATTTTCGGATTAACTATTCCTTTAGCGGTCAAAATATTGTAACAGTTCCTGACACAATTCTTCCAGTCATAAAGCATAATCTGAGACCACACCAGCCAAAGTCTGTGTTTGTTTTAAAGGGCAGTTCTGACGTCACGAATTGAGACTCATATTTGACTTGCTTATAACCCCTTCCATAAAACTGGCAATAAATATGCAGTTTCTACAACAAAGACTGTTGAATATTGGCTCACGTTTTGGGGTCGCCATTCTAAAGTTTCCACTAACTTCTATTACACTGGTGTGTAACCTGTTCCTTCTTATTAGTGAGGTTGAAGTAGAAGATCAGCTGACCTGCTTGAGGTGGGTACACTGCCTGCTGTCCAGGGTAGTTTATGCCATCCATCTGAGGACCAGAATAAGAAGGTGGTCTGTAGTCTTTCTCCATTTACCTGTGAATGCGAATACATGAAGATGAGGAGTCAGAAAATACGTTTCTTTATATTTGTCATGTCATATTCTCTCCTTCCTAATCTTGTTCCAGTAATTTTCCTATCGCTACAGTACATGCCACAAACAGCACACACTGTATATCGTCATGATAGCATTGACTTATCAATGCAAAGCTCAATAACATATCCCTTTATGTATTTGATATAACAAAAGCACAACTTTTACTTTAATTAAAAAATGTGTACACAACACATACCTGTGAGTCCCTGTATGCATTTGCGTTGCTTCTCCTCTGAATACACAGCAGAATCTGGATGTCTGTGAGAGAGAGTGAGAGGGCGTGGATCACTACCTTTATGAGGCAAATGTGGGCATAAAATTAAAGGGAGCGTTAACGGTGACACTTACTGCATAGAGAGGGTCATCTTGAACTGGCTAAAACACATGGGTTTTGATTACCCTGCCTGTTTTGCGACACAAAGAAAGCATCATTATCAGTTTAACCAAGTTATTTTTCCACTTGTTTATACACTTGCTGGAAATTTTGGCTGATCAGAAGACAGACATGTGATTCCGATGGCACGGTCCACCAGCATGTTACATAATTGGCCCTAAATCCTAAATGATCACTCAGGAGGGTCTAACTAGATGGCAACCAATTGTTGTTTTTTTGGCTATTGGTAAATTTGTGAAGATTCTGAACGCTTGTTTGATTTTCTTCTTATAGTAACTTCTTCTTATAGTTTGATGAATGCAGTCGACACAATTACGTGTAATTTTCATTAAATTTTTTGACTTGTCTTCATGCCATGCAGTGAAAAGGTCCATATGATGTCACTTCCTGTGTCATGATTTAAGCAATGTTACATTTTATGTAGGGAAACGTTACACAGCAACAAGAATGCATGCAAAATATTACGCTTGGTTGTTGAAAATTAAAAAAACTAAATCTGACATGTCTCCTTGTTTTTTATGTTAATTTTATGTTTAAATTTGAATAAATAGCCTGTTTGTGTAAAGTACAATATGCAGATTATAAACCACTTTATCATGCTTGATTTTAATGGTTTGATTCTTTTCTGATTATATTTGAAGTGTTCATACACTGTTTATTTATAATCTGTAACCAGATTTTATACAGTCGAGTTTCTCTCTTTCACTTCTTATGGGTGATATGCACACACTGTAAATGCTTCATTATTTGCTCTGTCAGTTGTACTCATTGCTCGTAAAACATTAATGTGATAGTCCACCATGGGAGGAAGTCTCCATTAACCCAGTGAAACAGATGAGAGCTGACCGATTCTACATTAATTCATCACCTCAATTTGAATCCAGCGTTTCCTGGAATTAGTCAGTCATTAACCATGGAAACAACATGATGTCAATTAAAATCATGCTAGAAAGAGGAAGCACCTGACTGTATAAAAACACAGAGCAAACAACTTCACTGCCCTTGTGAAAAAGAAGTGCACTTAAGTATACTTTTATAAAGTGTACTTATTTCAGAAATAACATACTTTAAAAGAACACACATAAGTACACATTAAATATGTTATTTTCGACGCTTAAATACATTGTATTTGTAATTAACTTCAAATGTATCACATTTTAAAATGATATTAAATGCTATAAGTTGAACTTTTGAGTGATTTTTTTTTAAACCACTTAAGTGGTACTTTTTAGTACATCTTTACATGTACTTTCATAATTGTTTATAGTGTCTTTAAAATATGGTTAAAGTGTACTACTAATGTACTAACAAGCAATTATTGTTAACTAAAATATACTTTAATGTCAGTTAACAATAGACTTAAGCATGTTATATATTTTTGACCACCTAAATGCATGTTATTTGTAATTGATTGCAAATATATTTCAGTTTAAAATTACATTAAATGCAATTAGTTGAACTTTTGAGTGATATTTTTTAACCACTTAAGTGGGACTTTAGTATATTTTATATGTACCTTGAAATATGGTAAATCCCAGGTGAAAATAAAGTGTACTTGAGTGCACTAAAAAAATACTTAAATACAAGAAAGTACATTTGTAGTACATTCTTATTTTTTGTACTAAAGAAAACTGTAAAAATTATACACTATAAATACACTAATTAAAAGTATATTTTTACTTAAGTAGTACTTAAGTGTAATTGAAAAAGTATACTAAATACCATTGATATTTTAAATGTATTTTTAGTGCATAGAAATAAGATATACTATTGAAAAAATACACAGAATAGTTTTATTAGTGTATTTCTTACAAGTACGTTTTTAATGCATTAAAAATAGTTCATTGTTAGTGCACTTTTAGATAGCTATCAAAAGTTTAAATTAAATAGATTTTACTTAAAATATATTCAAAATGTAATAGTCAAAAATTTAATTTTCCCAAATGTGCTATTTAAGTACACTTTATAAAAATATACTAAATATGACTAATTCTTAAATTGATTTTAAGTGTATTCACATAAGGCACACTATATTCAGAAGTAAAAAGAGTGCAAGGATCACTTTACATTAAATTTTAGTGGATTTTATATGGTAAAAATAAGGTGTACTTGAGTGCATTAAAAACACTTAAATACAAGTACATTTGTAGTACATTCTTATTTTTTTGTGCTAAATAAAACTCTTTTTACACTAAAATTATACACTATAAATACACTAATTAAAAGTATGTTTTTATTTTAGTAGTACTTAAGTGTAATTGCAAAAGTATACTAAATAACATTGATATTTTAAATGTATTTTTAGTACATAGAAATAAGATATACTATTTAGTGTATTTCTTACAAGTACATTTTTAATGCATTAAAAATAGTTCATTGATAGTGCACTTTTAGATAGCTATCATAAGTTTAAATTAAATTGATTTCACCAGAAATATGTTAGAAATGTATTCACAAATGTGCTATTTAAGTACATTCTATATAAATACACTAAATAGCACTAACACTTAAATTTATATTAGAATATATTAGCAATGTAATAGTTTCAATTAACTGTGCTACTTAAGTATACTTAAATGCACTAAATCTTAAATTGATTTTAAGTCAAATATAGTACACATATTCAGAAGTGTTTTGCATTAAAAAAGCATGCAGCGATCACTTTACATAAAGTTTTAGCAGATTTAATATCACTAAGTTATATTTGGATTTTCATGAAAAAAACAGTAGATATAACCTTGTAGGTGCTTAGGCTATACTATAAATGCACTAGTATCACATTAAGCATGTTACATAAAAGTGTGCTTTTGCAATACAAAATGACTATATGTTCTCCACATTTATTGTCATTAAAAAGAAAACAGATATTTGAATAATTGACTCATTTCACAGTAATCAAAAATAAATCACTTAACACTGCAAAGTCTGTGAGTTAATATTTAGGACAGGCATGACAACTGTATTTTTCTAACTGTTTGCTTTGTATTGCATAACAATAAAAAAACTTGCAGGCCTGGAGGATAAGTACAGTAGTCTGTAAGTCATCTCACATTCATAGTAATGTGTAATCAGTTCATATTTAATCTCTCTCTATATTATTTGGGAGTGGAATAACATAGTTTTTGGCTCTTGCTTCTATCAAAACACATTTTCTGTAGAACAGATCAGTGGGAACCGCACATACATTGTTGGACAGCAACACCTCAGAAACAAAAGTTGAAGTAATGTTTAGCTCACTGTCCCTGCAGAGCAGTTTACCGGTATTCTTGAGCTCCCTAACCAATACACAGTGCATTGATACATGGTGTAATCTGAATACTAACATGCTAAGAATTCTGCACAGTCGTCCATCCAGTAATTCTACTGTTGAGTTTATCCTTTTTTTAAGGTTTCTGTAACTGCTTGAATGGTACAGTATTCCTTTTACGATGAAACGATGATAAAATACACATTGACTGACTGTAACACCCAGCAAGTTTTTGATAGCAGATGATTGGGATGGTGATAGTTTACCATGACAGGGTTTGCCAAAAACCCTGACATTTTCATTGAGGCTGGCTGAATTACAAGAATGTAAGTGGCTGCTTAGTAAACCAGAAAAAATCTTTTTAACACCATCATTTGCATCTGCCATCACCTTTTCAGCTTTCTGCGTTAGACTCCTCCAGCAAAGAAACCTTCTAACAATTTGTTCAGGAACATGGGTAGTTCCATGGAAGTACTTTAACAGAGTGCCATTAAATGATTCAAAGGAAAAGGTTGATGTGGCCCACAGAGGCCCCCAGTTCCTAACACTTGTTGTAATGTGTGTCAGTAGATGAACATTGAAAGTCATATTTGCTGCTCCATATAACTTCTCAAACTGCAAAGTGAACTTTCTGAGAGCTCTTTCTGCTACATCAATATCACAGCGTTTCACTTTTTCTCCCAACAGAATGTGCATAGCAAACACAAACAGAAAAAGGTGGTTCCAGAATTTCCTCAGTAAAACCCCATTCAGAAGAGGCAGAGCATAGAATAAGAGGAACGACCTCCACTCTGATGCCTTCCAGTACTTTCTGTCTGCCACAGATCGTGGTACTCTGATTATCTCAACAGGTGGTTTGATTGTAACTAGCTCTTTGTCTAGAAGGTCTGATTTTGTTCCTATGTACCACTCTTGTTCATGATTTCTGGAGTCAAACCACAGATTAGCTAGTTGCCTTGTAACCCCAAGGCAGACAGAGTGTTGATACTCTGGAACAAATCCATTTATCATTTGAAAGTTTTCAAGTTTCATTAAAGGTGAAGGTCCTTTTACTCCCATTACAGTTTTCTCAAGTGTTGCGGCCAATGCGTGATCAAAGTGCTCTACTTCAGTTCTAAGTTTTGGCACAGGGGTTTTATGTGTGTAGGGACCTCCCCCAACATGGTAACAGAAGTCACACCCATAAAAACCATTGAACTGTTTAGTGTTCCTTAGAAGTGGGCGGGCGACTGAATCAGAACTACATATGAGAGCAAAAACTTTGGAAGTGTGCTCTACGTTTGCTGAATCTTTCCATTTTATTCCATCTTTCTGTAGAATTGACAGTTCATCTACGAATGGCCTCAAAAATGTGAGCATGTAGGGCTTTTTTTCCCCAAACCAAAGACATGGAAGACAGATATTTGCCTTGCGTTCTCTAGGCTCAAGCTCTATAACTTGGCACTGTATGGGCCAGATCTGGTACTTGGAGCTCCTGAATAGTGGGATTCCATCACAGTTCCAAATTAAAGATATGTCATCCTCACCCATTGCACCAGATTCCTTAAGTTTCTGATACTCTTCACCACATTGGATGTCTGAAATTGTATCTGAAATCAGCCAATCTTTTTGAAAAATTGTTTGTTTTTCCTCAAGCAATGTTTGGATCTGTGAGGCCAAACTAAGAACCAGGAAAAAGCATCCACTTTTAAGAGAGCTATCTGAATCAGTTACTGTGTGACAAATGTCACACTGTAGCTCACCAGTATTTTTCCCTAAGTAGTTTTCACATGTTGAACAGTAGAAATGGGGTTCATAATTTCCATAATGACCATAAGCTTTTCGGAAAAGATATGTGGTCACTGGTACCATGCCTGGAAAATGCTCATTGAAAATTGTCAGTAGATGGTCCAGTGAAACAGCTGTAAGATTGTGCCTTAGTACAAAGGACATAAGCAACAGTAAACTTTGTCCTTTTGTCAGAGGTGCGCCGGGATACACGGGATCATCTCCATCTGTCAATGGGCCTGCCTGTGATAACAATCATAATATTAATTATTGTAAAAAGTAACCTATAGCAAAAGACACATGGTGTAAAGAGAAAACATACAATAATACAAGCTACTAACCTTTTCGTTTGGCTCATGCTGGTCAGCAGTTGGAACAGACATGTTCTCTTCTGGTTGTGTCCAGGAAATGTCCTGCCATACATAAAAAAAACATAGATAACTGCTTTTACTTTGGTGTTTTTTTATAATGGTTTACGATTGTTAATTTACAATACATAATCTTAATAATAATAATTATTGTAAAAAGTAACCTGTAGTAAAAGACACATGGTGTAAAGAGAAAACATACAATAATACAAGCTACTAACCTTTTCGTTTGCCTCATGCTGGTTAGCAGTTGGAACAGACATGTTCTCTTCTGGCTGTGTCCAGGATATGTCCTGCCATACATAAAAAAACATAAATAACTGCTTTTACTTTGGTGTTTTTTATAATGGTTTGAGACTGTTAACTTACAATACGCAACCAGACAGAATTTGAGTAGTTTTGCGATGAATAATGGGATGTCTTTGTCCACTGACGAAACATACCCAGATACACAAATCTGACTGGGTGTTTTGAATAAATTTATATTATTTGGTTGACATACTTTAATATATACATAGAAAGGAATATTGAAGCTCTTCATTAAAAAAAAAAACAATTAACTGAAATGTGTTTGTTAAACTGTATCTGCATTGCAGTGAAGATCCATCAAATTACATCAAGACAAAAAAAGTCACAAATGTTTTGCATAAACACTATCAAATAATGTGTGTTATAGCCATTAACTGCTGAACATGTGGAAGTTATTCACCTTGTAAAGTTATGTCTACTGGTCTACTAATGAATTTGAATTGGCATAAACCTGTCATGAATGGATAATGCAACTGTAGAGTGTTTACTCCAAAGTATTTATAATTTGGTGACTTATGTCTAAGCTGGTGTTGACAGTAACTTCTTTATTTGAAGTTTTATTAATATAAATTGGCCAATGTTCACATTAATTATTACCTGTAATTCTGTTAGCATTTGTATATCCTGTTGGTCCCCACTTATGTGAGTCCAAGGGCTGCCTTGGTCTGACGTGGAGGGTAATTCCATCACTTGGACTGAGTGGGACTGTCTCCAGGCTGCCTCACTGTCAGGCTGTAATGAGCCATACAACAGCCAGTGGGCATTAGGAGACATGGGTGGGTGTATTACAAGCAATTGTCTTTATCACATACACATACAGGACAACATGAAAAAATTAAGCCTATCCCTAATTTACTTCCATTGTAGATCAGTGATAATAATGCAACAAACAAGCATTAAGTTTAAAAATGTTAAACTTTTAACATTTCAATCTGCAGACATTTTACCTCTGAGGATTTGTTGTTTTGTGTGTCCTGCTCATGCTGTAGTCCTGCTCTCTGACTGCTTGCACTTTCTGTGAGAGGTCCTTCATGAGGAGCATTCTGGGACAGCTAGATTATGCCACTATAGTTAGTGTAATGATGACAAACACAATTCTGTATGAATAACTATTTGAATATGTACAAACTAAAACTCAGGCTGCTGTTATAAGATAATTTAGCAATCTTAAATTGCACATTTAGCAGGCCAGTTGTAGGGAAACTGCAGGGAGCTCAGAGTTTGAGCCTCATGACTGCTCTCACTTCTAGAATGCACTCCCATGCCAATATTGGGCAATTTAATTTGGCTTAGGCTACACTATGCCAACGTTTGAAGAACAAACAAAGATTTCAATTGTGATTTATTGATTCTGGCTGGATTATAGATTAATAGAAAAGTCACCAGGACAAATATGGGAAAACCTCAAGGGATGATGATTTGTCATAGGAACGAACATAATCACAAAACTGATGCAGTCTAATAGGCTAACGTCACAGTTTAGCACACACATTACCGCCCTCCCTAGTTAATATTCTAAAATGAATCACTGATAAACGTATGTCCATAGTGCTAACTGTTTTTGTAAAATGACATAATGTAGCATACCTCTTTTAAGACTCGTCTCTTTTCTTTGTGGGAGGATGGGCAATTGAGATAGTTCTTGTAACTCCCTCGGCACTTTAAAGAATTCTGTAATAAACAAAGCACTGTTATGCCTTAATAATAACAATAATAATAATAATAATAATACGTTGACGTTAAGCCTAGCAGGAAAAAAAATTACCTCAGATTCTGTTATCCGTCGATATTTCGTGGCCTTTGATGGTTGGCTCGAATCATCAAGTACATATTCTTTATATCTTCTTTTGTGCGCCATCATTGCATATCTGGTTGATCACGATTCTCAAATATATTTTATGCTTTTAAAAAACTGCCACACACAATTCACCATTGAATAGTTTTTGACACTCTGACCGGGCTTTATCCTCAAATCAAATGGTGTTTTTTCTGTTTTTTTTTTTCAAAATAATTTTCCGTAGCCAATCAGACGTCTCTAACGATTTCGGCCAATCACAACCACTATTTATTGGGCCACAGTCCGTTACATTGGCGCGAAATGTCAGAGAAGATGGCGAACTTCAAGGCAGCAGGAGTTAGCGCTCCACCAAGAGTAAGTATAACTTGTTGAATTTGATAACATGCATGAACTATTAATGATTAAATGCAGTTTAGTGCTGACGTTTGTTCAGTAAGTTGGATAAATACTTAATCCATCTTCAGTAACTTTTAAAAGTTTAACTTATAACATGAGAGTCAAAATGAGTGTGCTGCCGGTGGCTTAACTACAAGATGCTGCTGCCAGCTAACTTTATACAACATGACATTAAAATATATAATATCCCCTTGTCTGTCTTGCAATGACACAGAAACGTTTCAGAACGTGGCCCCTCCTTGATGCCATGATTGACAGGGAGGGGTCGTAATCGGCAAGGAATGCTTTTTACATTTGAATTTTTAAAGTACAATCGCGGGTTTTTTTTCTAAAATGCGAACTCAAGTGTTTTGTTGGCAAGTGAAAATGTATTTAAGAATGCCGTGTAATGTGTTTTTGTCTTTGCTCCAGAAGAAAAAACATTTAGAAAGTTCTGACGACGAAACAGACATTGAGATGAAGCGACAATATGACAAAGCAAAAGTAAGTATTTACCGTAATATTGCGCAACAAATTATTATTTTTAAATATAATTGCCGTAGTGTTGATGATTTTGCAGTCATACGATGAAATGCCCTCTTAATGATTATTACAGAGATATTACAAATTGGAAGATGTATGGTATTGTTTAAATGTCAGTAGTTTGTACACTTAACGTACAGATGTCCTGTTGACCCTTCGCTGTTTTGTACATTGTATATAACTGAGTTTTTAATTTGGTTCAGAGACAAAAAAAGCTTGCAAAGGAGAGGATCCTCACTCAGCTGAAGGATACACTGAGGAAACCACTCCACTCCACTCCATGCAGAACCAATCCATTACATAGTGAGGAGGAAGTTCAAGCCGAAACGTTGGACACAAATGTGGATTTGTTCGATTACCCAGAGAATTCTCAAACAACCGTATGTCGTTTCAAACCCTAAGCAAGGAACAAAAACTTTTGGACTGCGTAATAGTCACCTAATGTTTTTTTAAGAGTAATGTTTAAGCAGATACTACAAATTAGAAGATGTATGGTATTGTTTAAACGTCAGTTGTTTATAGACTTCATATACCGATGTCCTGTTGGCCCTTCGCTGTTTTGTATGTTGTATATAACAGAGTTTTTATTTCTTGTTGACTTCGGTTCAGAGACAAAAAAAGCTTGCAAAGGAGAGGGTCCTCACTCAGCTGAAGGATACACTGAGGAAACCACTCCACTCTGCTCCACGCAGAACCAATCCATTACATAGTGAGGAGGAAGTTCAAGCCGAAACCGTGGACACAAATGTGGATTTGTTCGATTACCCAGAGAATTCTCAAACAACCGTATGTTGTTTCAGACCATACACAAAACAACAAAAACATTTGGACTGTGTTATAGTTATTCTAATGTATTTTTAAGCATAATCTTTCAGCAGGTTCTCCAAAGCGTTTTTTGCAAGTAGAACATTACCATGCAAATCCTTTTTATTTGAAAATGTATTTATTGTTTTAAATATAGGACACCTCAGGGGCTACTGAGGCAAGTGGAGAGAGCGTGGAACGGCCATTATGTGTCAGTGGTCAAGTGGTGAAAGCTTTGAAAGGTACAGTATAAAATACCTGAAATGAGTTCTGCTACGGGAGGCTATGTGGATAATTCTGTCTTATATACTATACAGGTCCTTTTCAAAAAATTAGCATATTGTGATAAAGTTCATTATTTTCTGTAATGTACTGATAAACATTAGACTTTCATATATTTTATATTCATTACAACACAACTGAAGTAGTTCAAGCCTTTTATTGTTTTAATATTGATGATTTTGGCATACAGCTCATGAAAACCCAAAATTCCTATCTCAAAAAATTAGCATATTTCATCCGACCAATAAAAGAAAAGTGTTTTTAATACAAAAAAGTCAACCTTCAAATAATTATGTTCAGTTATGCACTCAATACTTGGTCGTGAATCCTTTTGCAGAAATGACTGCTTCAGTGCGGCGTGGCATGGAGGCAATCAGCCTGTGGCACTGCTGAGGTGTTATGGAGGCCCAGGATGCTTCGCTAGCGGCCTTAAGCTCATCCAGAGTGTTGGGTCTTGCGTCTCTCAACTTTCTCTTCACAATATCCCACAGATTCTCTATGGGGTTCAGGTCAGGAGAGTTGGCAGGCCAATTGAGCACAGTAATACCATGGTCAGTAAACCATTTACCAGTGGTTTTGGCACTGTGAGCAGGTGCCAGGTCGTGCTGAAAAATTAAATCTTCATCTCCATAAAGCTTTTCAGCAGATGGAAGCATGAAGTGCTCCAAAATCTCCTGATAGCTAGCTGCATTGACCCTGCCCTTGATAAAACACAGTGGACCAACACCAGCATCACTGACTGTGGGTACTTGACACTGGACTTCAGGCATTTTGGCATTTCCCTCTCCCCAGTCTTCCTCCAGACTCTGGCACCTTGATTTCCGAATGACATGCAAAATTTGCTTTCATCCGAAAAAGTACTTTGGACCACTGAGCAACAGTCCAGTGCTGCTTCTCTGTAGTCCAGGTCAGGCGCTTCTGCCGCTGTTTCTGGTTCAAAAGTGGCTTGACCTGGGGAATGCGGCACCTGTAGCCCATTTCCTGCACACGCCTGTACACGGTGGCTCTGGATGTTTCTACTCCAGACTCAGTCCACTGCTTCCGCAGGTCCCCCAAGGTCTGGAATCGGTCCTTCTCCACAATCTTCCTCAGGGTCCGGTCACCTCTTCTCGTTGTGCTGCGTTTTCTGCCACACTTTTTCCTTCCCACAGACTTCCCACTGAGGTGCCTTGATACAGCACTCTGGGAACAGCCTATTCGTTCAGAAATTTCTTTCTGTGTCTTACCCTCTTGCTTGAGGGTGTCAATGATGGCCTTCTGGACAGCAGTCAGGTCGGCAGTCTTACCCATGATTGCGGTTTTGAGTAATGAACCAGGCTGGGAGTTTTTAAAAGCCTCAGGAATCTTTTGCAGGTGTTTAGAGTTAATTAGTTGATTCAGATGATTAGGTTAATAGCTCGTTTAGAGAACCTTTTCATGATATGCTAATTTTTTGAGATAGGAATTTTGGGTTTTCATGAGCTGTATGCCAAAATCATCAATATTAAAACAATAAAAGGCTTGAACTACTTCAGTTGTGTTGTAATGAATCTAAAATATATGAAAGTCTAATGTTTATCAGTACATTACAGAAAATAATGAACTTTATCACAATATGCAAATTTTTTGAAAAGGACCTGTATATACAATATTACATTTGTGATTGTAATCTTCTATTGACTTGCTTTGTATTTAAAGCAGTGTGTAAAAAGTGGTGGTACTGTATTTCAGTTTTATACAGGGAACGATTCTGAGCATTAGGAATTAATAGGAACAGCAATCTTTGTAAGCATTTTAAGCAGGCACCTTTCTTCATAACTTTTTTGATAGAAATATACTCCTGACACCTCTAGAAGGTTCAACTGTGGCGTTTGGCATCCTGTTCCCACCCCACTTACGATGTGTTTTGACACTTATTACCTGGGGTGGGCATAAGTGGTACACAGGTTCGCATGTGTGACCAAAAGAAAAAATGCGCTGTGTAAATAAGTTCTGCACATTTGCATATTGACATGATTGACAGCTGTTAATGCACAATCACCATTTTAGATCAACAAACTGTACTGTATAATATTTCTATTCAAACTGAAAGCATAAATCTGTCTGCTGTTGTTTTGAAGAATTTAATAATGATAAAAAATTTGAATTTGAATAAAAATTTATGAAAATTCCAATATATTTATATAGATATAGGGATATAGACAGATATATTATTGCTGTCAAATGATTTAATAATATAATCAGGGGCGTCATACACATTATTTTTGAGGGGGCACGGCTGAAGTTGGGGGTGGGGGGATTGGTACTGTATAACTGATATAGTCTTATGTTTTATTTATTTGTAATTTTTTATTCTAAATATTCCCAAATGTGTTAACTATCTGTTAACTCATTCATTATTTCGATTCATAAATGTGTAAGTAAATGCATTTTGCACCCTTACTTACTGTATTTCACATTAGTTGATCTATAATGGGCAAGTACAGTGCTGTGCAGTACACATTCTAATCAGGTAGTGTGATTGTACGAAATATAACAGAATATTATTTGGCAATTTATTTTTTTTCTGTTGTAAGATGCATTCAAAATCCACTTGGCTGAAAAATCTGAGGGGGCTCGTGCTCCCTCAGTTTGTATGGGCATGACGCCTCTAAATATAATAATTATATAATCACTCTTATTAAATTAGTTTTATAGTTATATTTAATGGATAATAATATATGCAGTGCGAGTAACAAACCAAATCTCCAGGTTGTAATATGAGAACCCGGCTAAGAAACTTATGTGCACCCCTGTTTATTACAATTACGCCCTATTTGCACAGGATTAGTATTACCTGGTGACCTCCAGTCATAATTGCCGAGGTTGTCTGTGATCTTAATCCCGTGCGAATCGGCCATGTCTGTAATTTGTAAAGTAAAAATTCCCCCACAAATTACCTACTATATTTTGCCAAACACCGAGGTCCTGTGAAAATACTAGTCCCGTGCGAATCGGCATCTCTATGATTTGGCGGGTCGTATATAATTTTTTAAGGTTTTTGTTTCCCGTGTGCCTTTTTATCCATCTTTCGCAAAGAATGGAGCTGCGTTGGAGTGTTTCATAGTATTTTGGGTGCTGTCATATCGCTACAATTTGCAGAAAGAGAAAACTGAAAAGGTTTAATGTGTCACAAATAAATCAAGCATAAAGCTTGAGATATTATTTTAACCTGGTGACGTAAATGACACAGGGCACGAAACTGTTTTTTTTTTTTTCATCCATCTGATTGGACCATAGAACGGGACTCTCAAAACCTTGACATCCGGGTATCCGGGAGTCAAGTCAGTAAATTCAAGTAAAATCACAGGCTTCGCATATCCCGTGCGAATGCACCACACGAAATTCAGATGTGGGGGGGGGATTTCAAAATCACACATGGTCCCCAGATAATACTAATCCCATGCGAATAGGGCTTTAGAGAAAGCAACATATACTGTACATCTCAAGCTGCAGTTTAGTTTAAGTTGACTGTCAGAATTGGTATGTCCTCACAATCTGTTAGTTGTAGTAAATTTTCAAACTTCAAACTATACAAAATACATTTTCCCTCCCTTTTTGCAGAAATACCCACCTTGGTGCAGTGTGTCAAGGAACTAATATCCTTAATGAACAGAGGGATCGATACAGCAAGCACAAGCTCAGGGTCCTCCAGCTCAGTCCAAGAGATGGTATGTTATTGTCTGTGTTTTGTGAAATACTAATCATTCAACTTTTTTTAAACTTGTATTTTCAGCCTTTTTAATTTGTCAGCAGAACCCTTTTGACTTACATTTTTTACTGAAAGCACCCCTTTCAGTCAACATTTCAATAATTTATTGGCACATTTATCTGTAGGTATTTACATATATGCATTGTTACACATTTCAACAGATAATATTGGTACAGTCAAAAATTTACTTTTCTATTAAGGGGCAGTACTATACATATATATGAAAATATAGGGCCAAAAAAAAATTCAATATTCTAATAGGCTGTACAGACAAAAAAGCGGAGAACCATTTAATTATTTTATTGCTGTCATGCATTAGTGTATCAAAACTCGACATTGGTTGACCCTGCAGTAGGGATGCACCAAAATAAAAATTCTTAGCCAAAGCCGAAGGTTGAACAGGTTTTTATTTTTGGCAGTTTTTCCACCTTGTACAAATGTTTATTTTTTCACCATTGCATAAATTAAAGTTTATTTATTGCCTTATCTATTTTGTCTTGCTTTTTAAAGAACAATATTTTCTTAATACTGATAATTTTTTAACCTTATAGCAGACATTATTCAAAGCAAGCACAACTTAACTTAAAATGAGTAAGTTCGTATAAGAATGAGACCCCTTTCTTGAATCAGGCATGTACTGTATTTTTTTTTTGTACAAATAAGTGCAGCCTTGCTGAGCAGAAGAGACTTATTTTAAAACATTAGAAAATATTTCACATCCCACAGATAGATACAAATCTATTACAGACTTGAACACTTTGTCCAAATGTATTAATATAGCTGTTGTAATTATTGGGTCATTCTTCAATTGGGGTGGCAAATGAGAGGCAGAAATTTTTAAAATGTTTGTTTGCTTTCTTTTAATAAAATTTAATGCTATGCATTTAAAATTAGTTTAATATTATATATCAATTAAAACTGAAGCTTAATAACATTTAGATTTTTAAATAATTTGAATCAAAAACTGGTGAAACAACCACTTATGTCTATGGTGTTACCAATATTTGAAGTAAAATTTCAATTTTGTTCTAAAATGAGCAGGGATATGCAACTTTAGGTAATAATTAATAAATACAAAAATTACTGCAAGGACTCAGTTGCATTGATCATTTAAATTTAATTTTTTCAAAAGAAATGCTTAATTGTTCATCTTGGCCCCTATTTTTGCCAAAGAAGACTTGTTTCGTTTTTTAAAAAATGTGTATATACATAAAAAAGGGCAGGAAAAATGGTCTGTGCTACTTTTATAGTCTTTATTCTAAAATATTACAACCACTTTACAGTCTAAAAACATTAAATTAAATGATCAAATGGCTCTGAAGGAAAGAAATTTCAGATATTTTTTGAAGTAACACCACAGACATAATATTGCATAAACGGTTTAACAATTTAAAGTTTATTGAGCAAAATACTGAAATTCATCATGAGTAGGATTACAAGAACTATCTTCTCTGATAAAAGAACATTTATAGAAAAACTGAATAAAAAAATATTATTAAAACACTACATAAACACTGTTTCTCACAGTGAGTGTTTCACTCTCTCAAAAAAATGTCTGCACAATGGATTGTGCTGCAATCACAATGTGTGATATGTTTCAATAGAGAGATACAATTATATGATTATGGCTGTCCTATGTGTTTTATTAAAAATACAACATTTCTGGTTGTATGTTGTCTGTGGAGTTACTATAGAGTCTGTGGTGTTACCAGGATAGGCAGTAACACCACAGACAGTAACACCACAGACAAATTAGCCTAAATCCAGACTTTTCTAAAATGGAGGCTGTCATCATGATGATTTAAAGATCAGGGGATATTTTGGAGATATGAATAAGTATGTATTTATCAAAATTTTGATTAAAATTGGTAAAATCTGCAAGTTATCAACATAACACCACAGACACCAATAAAGTGCGACACATGAAATTGTGAGGAATTTAGCTAACTTTAAGAAAATTATTAAGAAAGAATGTACTCACCATGCACCCCTCAGATCAACCAGCACCTGCAATGACCTTTACACACAGCAAGTAGTCCAAATAGATCTCCCCCGTTTCTTAAAGGGACGACGTCCATTGATGTAACACCACAGACATGAATTTGGGGGACACTACTTTTTTCTTAAATATTACAAAATATTATTATTATTTTTTAATTTAATATAATTGTACATGTTAAATCAAATCTATATTCACAATATAACCACTTTATTTGTGTTAAAATTTTTATTTTGTTGCAATTACATTCCATGAAACCTCTCTGAGGTATGGCGGGAACATGCATATTTTGTTACAAATGTAATCTCTCAAACTCAATTAAATATGTATTTTAAAACAAAAATGTAATTATTAATAGTGCACAAATTGTGTTTATCCTACAGAATACAAAAATGCAAAAAAAAAAAATATTATTGGTATTTAAAGTTTATTTCAACTGTTTTAAAGTAGAGGGACACCACTTGCCACCACAAATGAAGAATGACCCTATTATTAGTATTTGTTTACCATTTTTATTTATTTATTTTTATAGAGCAACAGTAAAATTACTATAATAACATTTATGAATGTTGATGGAGCTTTTATTTTAGTGGAAAGCCCCAGGAAGTCCTCCATGTTTCTTTTTGTTGTCAGCAGCAGATTTATAAATGATTCTCATTACGAACATGTGAAGATGTTTGTTGCATGTATGATTGTCACATCTATGCCTTGTAAAAATTCTTAAAAGTGTGACTGAGCAACTGAGGAGTAACACTGTATCAGCGCAGAATTTCCTCGCCCTTTGGACCTTAAACCTCGGTGCCGCGAGCTGGTGCAGTGCTATTTTAATACATGCATACATTCAATCATCATACAGTTAACCAACAACAACCACCCTTCCTTTTCTCATCGGAGACATGCGATGCAGAGCTAATCAGTCTCTCGATGCTGGTGCTTGTAATTATTTTTGCACGTTTTTCCAGACAGATGTAAATGCTTCCACACTTCTGACATGTTTACTGCATCTGTGCGTGCCTCTTTTTGATCACATCCCATCAGTGTTTGGTACATTTTATTCAATCTTTGTTTTTGTTTTTTTGGCTATTTCCGGCTGAACAATCTTGGTTGCTGAACATTCAGTGCATACTTGTCAGCATGATGATGGTTAATCATGTTAATAAATCATACAGAAAGTGAGCAAAGAACGTGAGCGTCACTGAAACTCAGTGACTTTAGCTAAATTCCCGTTATAGTCAGTAAAGCTGACTACATAATGCAATAAATCTCCTGCTTACGTTCACATCTGCAGACCTGCCAACCTGTATGCATTTGGCATGGTGGGTACGCATTTTGACCTCAAAGTACGCTCAAAGTAAGCCTATTTGCAAAATGATTGACAGGTATTGTAGCCAGTCTTCAGGCTAGAGATTAATTTTTTTACAGACTGCAGTCTCCCTACCAGAATGTTTGTTTTTGTGTTAATGTGAATTTTTTTTTTTCTTTTCCCTGTACACAGATTTCTCTGGGCAACACGGCTGTCCAAGTCAACAAAACCTGCTTTAGGAGACTGAATCGAAGCAGAATGTCCCTGTTCACACAAGAACTAGCAGTTGCGTTGTTTGGGAGGGAGGTTCTGGGTTCATCCAGCCTCACTGGGAATGGGTCCCAAAAACAGAAGCTGGACCCAGAAAAAATGAATGCACTCGTCGGTTTGTATCAGATTTATATTTCATTATAGTCCTTTTTCTGCAGAAATGTCAAATAGCAGTGTAAAATATGTTTTAAAAAACAATTGACTCAAAGGGTAGCATGTGTCATACTATATGTGCATGCGCCAACTTCAGAGACTGTGAACCTTATTTTATCACAGCAAGAAAACAATACAAACAGCATATCACATTAAAGAGCATTTAATTTAACCAAATCTTAAAGTAAAGTACCGTTATAAATGATTAAATTAAAGGTCTGGGGGAAACGTTACAGTAAACAATTGCTTACATATTTCATGCACTTACATTAGGATTCAATCCTCAATAATTACATCAAATTAAAGTTGTTTAAATAAAGTAATATTTCCAGGCCATAGAGGATTCTTCAAAAATAACCACTGATTATCTTAAGAACGAGTTGTATCCAGCATGATTGAGTAATTTAACTGCATACTGTAGACAAAAACATAGGTTAATCACAATAAACATATTGAAATAATTAAAATAAATTTAAATCAGCTTGATTATTTCTCTGGGAGTAATTGGAGCAGCTTGCTTCTACTCATTCATGACTGGCAGTGCCAGTGCTGACAATCACATCGATCAGTTAATATTAAACATTAAAATGGAGGATGGCATACATGGTAGGGCATCAGTATAAATAAACTATTTCAAATATTGATGTTTATTACTAAGTCCAGCTAAATTACTTTAGCTTTCTTCACAACACTGCCGTCTGTCCACTGACAGTATTGCAGCCATCCTTTACATTACAAATCAGATATGATGACACACAGACTGTGAAAAAGGTCTCTTAGCCAATTTTTGCCTTTATTATCCTTGTTAGAAAATCATTGTGTGTCTATTCTAGCAAGTATTATATCCTATAAGCAGAAGGTGGCTACTATTAATAATTTTGTAGCTATATGGTTCACAAACCAGCCTGGTACTAATGTCTTTTTTTTTTTTTTGGCAGACACTGTGATATCCGAGTTTCCGGGCACGACGCAGTCAGAGGTGAGAGCTGTAATACGGCGAAAATGCAATAACGAAAGTTTTGTGTCGAAAAAAAAACAATGTTAAGTTAATTTTTTGTTGTTGTTGTTGGTTGTTTAGTTTTTTTTGTTTGTTTTTTTCCCTAAGGTTTGTTTGGGAAAGGATTGTAAAATTGAAAAAGAAAAGAAAATCGTGTTTTGTTCATATTTAAGATACGCACTGTATGCTGTAGTTTAATAATTTTATAGTTTAAGCTTGCCACTTGTGTTCTTTTTTTCCCACCTCTACTATAAGGTCTGTTTGGACTTGTGTGTGAATAATGTCTCAAAAATTAAAGTGCTTTTCAAGAAAGAGATGCTGTTTGTTTGTACATTACATACCATGCCTGTGCTGTATTGTATCTGTGGTATATCCTTTTAAACTATGGGTGTTTACATTTACTATTATTTTTATCAAATGTATTACATCTAACTTTAAAATAGTTATTTTATTAAAAGCAACAGCTTCATGAAGTGACTGCACAATGGTGGACAATTTTACCAATATTAATATTTCAACAGTATAATTTTAGCATAAATGAAGCAGAAAATGCTACTGATAACACAGTAATAGTGTACTTGACTACTTTTAAAATACACCATTAACATTTAATTATGTTTTATAAAGGTACTGTTAACATAGTTAAAATATATTTGAAATAAATTATTTACTATATAAAAAATATGTGCACAATACATAAATATGATTTGTATATATTATATATCCTTATAAGTGTATTTAAAAATGCATTAAAGATGGGTTCAATTGTACTAAAAGGGGTAACAAAATAAAAAAAAAACATTAAAGCTGAAATAGTATGTTAAAAAGCATATTTTAGTTCATCTTCAGTGTGTCTCAAAATAGCACAGTTGAGTACACTAAGATGATCTTAAGTTTATCTTAAGAAGTACTAAAGATAAGCTTTTAGTATATAAAGTACAAAATAAGTGCGCGAAAATAGAGCACTTTAAGTACATTATGGAAGTGTACTAAGTGCACTTAAATAAAATGTATTTTAGTGCATTTTTTTTTAACCTAGGAATACATTATAAGTATAGTTTGTATATATTTATTATATATTATTATTATATTTTAAATAATTTATTATTGTATTTAAAATGCATTAAAGATGGTTTCAGTTTTACTAAAAGTGGTAACAAAATACATTTTTTTTAAAATCTGAAATAGTATATTAAAAATACACTTTAGTTCATCTTCAGTGTGTCTCAAAATAGCACAGTTGAGTACACTAAGATGATCTTAAGTTTATCTTAAGAAGTACTAAAGATAAGCTTTTAGTATATTAAGTACAAAATAAGTGCGCGAAAATAGAGCACTTTAAGTACATTATGGAAGTGTACTAAGTGCACTTAAATAAAATGTATTTTAGTGCACTTTTTTTTCACCTGGGATATGTACTTCTCAATAAGCAATTAATGTGAACTAAATATACTTAAATGCAATTTCAATGTACTTCAATGTTATTAATCTCTGGCAATGAAGTTGAAATTTAGTATAGGCTATTAAAAAATCTCTTAATTACCTAGTTACAATCAACGAAACACAAAATGAAAACCCACTACATTTACTGACAAAATCTCTAAAACAAATACACAAAAATGCGTTTTGCTGATGCACAAGAAAAACCCAACACTACACACAGCTGCAACACTTTAACTCACTTATTAGAAAGAGTCTGGAGAACAAAAGTTTAACAGATATAATGCAATTAAATGTGTGTTTAAGTGAGAACAACATAATGATATTGAAAGTATTCTGTACACAGATGTAAAGTACTATTACACACAAATACAGTACTCTCATAAATGACACTGTATCAAATGTTATGTTTTTTTTTTTTTAATTAAACTTCATAGAGTTAATAGCGCAAGAGCTGGTGATGAAAATTTCAACAATATGTTTTATTGGAGTATACTGTATAAGAAAGTGTATTTAAGTTTAGAAGAAAAATAAATTTAAAGTGCATTAATGCACATAGTATATATTATAGACTAAATACATTTAAAATACATTAACAAATGTAATTTTGAAGAACACACTTAAGTTGAAATTAAAATCAATTATTTTACATGTGCTTTAGTATATTGATAAATATATCAAAATAAGTGTACTACACAATAAAATCATAATTATGTCAAATGTATGTTTAAGTAATACTTAATTATACATTATTATAAAGTGCATTTTTAAAAAGTGCACTTAAGTATGTTAAGACCTATTGTCATTAAAGTGTACTCTCTTTAAGTACAATTAAGTGGTCTTTAATTTAGATTATATTATATTATCTCCAAGTGCACTTTTTAAAAAGCTTTTAATAATTGAAGTACACAAAAAGAGCGCTTTTACCGCAATTAAGCACACTTCTTTTTCACAAGGGTGTCCAGCATGCAATGCTGAAAACTCTTTGTTTTCTGTGAATTTGGTGACATAAACCTTTATTTTGCTAAAAGATCTAATGTTTAGTGCCTGGATTTTCCACGCACTGAAACCCCAATCTCTCATCTTCCTCATGCAGTACATTCAGAAGTGCCATGAACAGTATATAAAACGTCCATCACCTTGCATTAATCAAATTTTTAATTTAGCCTTTTCCTTCTCTGATATTGTCTTAAGGGTTAGATGGCCCTTACGAATATTAACCATGATTTTATTGTAGTAAAAGTGTAGTAACCATGCATGTATTAATTATCATTTGCATAACCATACTATGGTTAATTTTTGGTTACCATGGTTTAACTATAGTAACCATGTTTCTTTGTTTTATTTGTAGTAAAACTATGGTTATTTTTCGAAAAGGAGGGGAATTATAACATTTATTTATGTTTAGTTTTATTTGTTTGTTTGTTGCTCTAATAGCCTAGTTGTAACTTCGGTTAAATCCCAAATCCAAGGTCTGTATCTGAATAACTAGTTTCGACTGAATAACTAGACTGGCATCTGTGAAAAAAAGACAACTGGTATCTGTATGGAAAGACTTCTTTTAGCCCACAGACCCTCTGATGCAATACAGACAAAACTGAAAAGCACTTTCTCTATTTAAGTTCAAAATCTGACTGTATAGTTTTATTAAGATTAGATGAGAAACATAATTTCATCAGTCGTGTTTACAAAGTATAGAGTTAATATAGTTAGTGCTTTTGTATAATGTAATACGTTCTTTGAAAGATATTCAGAGTGCTGTTCCGTGATGTTTCAGATACCACTCGTATGAACAATGGGAACTGTAATTAATCATTTTACATGTCAGCTGAAAAGCTTTACCTGTGTAATAAGACGGTTTGTCTAAACTGCAGACTAAAAGGAGTGTTTTCTAGTTTGATATTAGCAACATCTTCAAAGTACAAAAAAAAGGAAGCAATGCCGGCATGTTGGTGCACCGATTTCGCACCACTTTCTTCAATATCGCGTCTGATGCTCTTAAACACGGTGTTTACATTTGACTAGCTGACATACCAAACATAACTTTAATACTAACTTACATTTAAAAACACTTAAAAAGCAACCAACAGTAAATTTAGAGGGAAAAATTAATAATTTGAAGCTGCTGTTTTTTTTCTCTCTCTACAAGACCATAATAAATTTAATTTAATTTAGATAAAGATTCCATTCCGGTTGTTTTCTCTCAGTGTTGATGTTGATGCTCTAGCTTCTTAATGCAGTTTGGCACAGATACACCAGCAGTGGGTTACTTTAACCAGCAGCTCAGAAGGTGGTTGAGGGGGTGTAGCCTCTTTCTTCTTTGTCTATATAGATTAGGGATATTGGAAAATAAGTAAAATATATTTATGCAATTGAAAATACTGTACCACAATGCCAAAATATAGTTTAATTATTTAATTCGCCTTGCACAGATAAATACACATATACGGTTATATACAGCATCAGAAAAAACTGAAGGTATACAAGTGAAAGCTATATATAAAGTAAAACAAATATATGAAATGTGTATGATATAAATTAGTAAATATACAATGAATAAATAAATACACAGGGGGAAAAAAATCTGAAATTACTCAATTGCAGTGATGGCTTTAGTTACAGTACCTAATTTAGGTTTACTCTCATTGCATCAAATGCCTCTATTTACAATGTGTTTTTGTTGGCATTGGTCTCCATTACCATAATCATCCATCGGTCTCTTATCACTCTTGGCCAAATTCATTTAAAAAGATTCAGTAATCACTCTCCTCCAATAGCTGGTGGGTACATTATGACTGCCTTTGCATCATCTGGATGGATGATGCACACAGTGATGCACACCTAATAATCCCCATACACTTGATTGGCTCTATGACTCTCTCTCCTCTCCACCTGTAGCTGGTGTGTGGTGAGCGCACTGGCGCCGTTGTATTGTGGCTGCCATCGCATCATCCAGGTGGATGCTGCACACTGTTGGTGGTTGAGGAGAGACCCCCACATGATTGTAAAGCGCTTTGGGTGTACAGCAACACACAATAAAGCGCTATATAAATGCATCATTCATTCATTCATCATCACAGGTGGTGGCAGAGGAGATTCCTCCACTCTGTTGGAAGGTTTCTCTCCAGTGTGAATTCTCATGTGAATTTTAAGGCTTTGTTTCACTGTGAAACTCTTCCCACATTCAGAGCAGATAAAAGGCTTCTCTCCGGTGTGAAATCTTTTGTGAATTTGAAGGTGTCCTTGTTGCATGAACCTCTTTCCACACTCAAAGCAGGTGAACGGCTTCTCTCCAGTGTGAATTCTCATGTGTCTCTCGAGGCCTTGTTTCACTGTGAAACTCATCATACAATAAGAGCAGGTGAAAGGCTTCTCTCCAGTGTGAATTTTCATGTGCCTCTCAAGAGTAATGTTCATTGTGAAACTCTTCCCACACACAGAGCAGACGAAAGGCTTCTCTCCAGTATGAATTCGCATGTGGTTTTGAAGGTGTCCTTGCTGCAAGAATCTTTTTCCACACTCAGAGCAGGTGAAATTCTTCTCTCCATTGTGAATCCTCAGGTGTCTCTTAAGGCCTTGTTTCACTGTGAAACTCTTTCCACACTCTAAGCAGGCAAAAGATTTCTCTCCGGTGTGAATGGTTATGTGACTTTTAAGTTGTCCGTGTTCTGTGAAGCTCTTTCCACACTGAGGGCAAGTGAAAGGCTTCTCTTCCGTGTGAATGCTCATGTGTCTCCTAAGGTTTCTGTTCACTGTAAACCTCTTTCCACACACAGAGCAGGCAAAATGCTTTTCTCCAGTGTGAATTCCCATGTGACTTTCAAGGTGTCCTTGTTCCATGAAACTCTTTCCACATTGCGTGCAGGTGAATGGTTTCTCTGCAGTGTGAATTCTCACGTGTCTCTTAAGGCTCCTGTTCACTGTAAAACTCTTTCCACACTCAGAACAACTGAATGGTTTCTCTCCAGTGTGAATTCTCATATGAATATTAAGCTTTTGTTTCTCTATGAAGCTTATCCCACACTCAGAGCAGCTGAAAGGTTTCTCTCCAGTGTGAATTCTCATGTGTCTCTCAAGGCCATGCTTCAATGGGAAACTCTTCATACAATACGGGCAGACGAAAGGCTTGTCTCCAGTGTGAACGCTCATGTGAATTTGAAGTTGGCCTTTTTGAATGAAACTCTTACCACACTGAAAGCAGCTGAAAGGCTTCTCTCCAGTGTGAATTCTCATGTGACTGTCAAGGGTGCTTTTCACTGTGAAACACTTTCCACATTGAGTGCAAGTAAAAGGTTTCTCTCCGGTGTGAATTCTCATGTGACATTTCAACTGTCCTTGTTGTGTGAAACTCTTTCCACATTGAGGGCAGGTGAAAGGCTTCTCCCCTGTATGAATTCTCATGTGGATTATAAGTTGTCGTTGTTCCATGAAACTGTTTCCACACTCAGAGCAGGTGTAAGGTTTCTCTCCAGTGTGAATTCTCATGTGATTCTCAAGGTGTTGTTTCACTGTGTAATGCTTTGCACACTGGGTACATCCAAAAGGTTTCTCTCCAGTGTGAATGCTCATGTGTCTCTTAAGGCTCCTGTTTACTCTAAAACTCTTTCCACATTGAGGACAGCTGAAAGGTTTCTCTCCAGTGTGAATCCGCATGTGAATTTTAAGCTTTTGTTTCTCTATGAAACTCATCCCACACTCAGAGCAGGTAAAAGGCTTTTCCCCACTGTGAATTCTCATGTGCCTCTCAAGGCTTTGTTTAAATGTGAAGCTCTTTCCACACTGAGAGCAGGTGAAAGGTTGCTCTCCAGTGTGATTTCTCATGTGAATATTAAGCTTTTGTTTCTCTATGAAACTCATCCCACATTCAGAGCAGGAAAAAGGTTTCTCTCCCGTGTGAATTCTGATGTGTCTCTCAAGGCTTTGTTTAAATATGAATGTCTTTCCACACTGAGGGCAGATGAACGGCTTCTCTCCAGTGTGAATGCCCACGTGCTGCTTAAGGTTTGCTTGTTGAATGAAATGCAGCTCATGCTGATGGCATGTGACAGAATCTTCTTTCAGTTCCTTGAGATCTAAAATAAACATTAAAAGATCAATGTCAAGAATCACTTCATGGGCAATAAAGGTGAGACAGTAAATGCTGTACAGTAATGGTCATTAATATATGTGCACCCCAAACAATAAAGTAAACTGAACAGAATAAATATGTATAAGAACCTTTATACAGCTTGTGAATAAACTGTTTTATTGAACCAGATCTTCCGAAAATAAGACTTGAGCTTGGGATGGGCATGAGTACCCAAGTAACTGAAGTAAGAAACTGTTTTAATTTGTTATTACATAACTATCTTGAACTCTTAAATCTGATTGGTCAAACATGGCTTCTGATACATTCATTGTTGTCTTAAGGCAACTCAGGGTTTTAGTTGGCTGATCTGGGTAACTGAAATTGGCGGCATTGGCACTCATGCCCATTTACAAATAAAAATTAATATTTCAGTATTAATATTACTGTAATATTTTTGCAGAGTTCATCTTGTTGCTAGGTTGATTTTTTTTTTTGTTGCAGTGAAATATTTGTTCTTCTTAGCAGAAATGTTAAGATAACGTACAGGAAGGATGATTAAATAATTTAAAATCAAATCATTATTTCATGCCCACCTGTTTATTTTTAATGTGCGGAGCCAGAGCAATGTAATAAGCAGGATAATGTACAGTTAGTTGATCAACATACGTTTTACACATATAATTTGTTGTGGTGACATTCAACAAAAATACATTTTAAAAAGTAGGCTATTTTTTTATTAAATTGCTAATATAATGTTATATAATAATACATTATAATATTTAATGTGGTGTTATAATATTATTCGAATTTTTTAATTAGAACTTTCATAGTCACGATCAGCAATTAATAGAATAAACGCAATCTTTTAACTTATTTGATTCATTATAGTTGACAAACAAATAACTTACACTGCCTTTTGTTCTTGCAATCTTGTGTAGGTGAGGACTGGGAGGTTTGCGTCTGCACATCTGGAGTCTCTGTGGTCTGATTGTTTTCATGTTGCTCCATCTTTATAACCAGGAAATGTTCGACGCCGCTTATTTCATCAGTCTCCATCAGTCAGGTTTCATTCACTATATTCTCTAATAGCTATTGTACAACCAAACCTGACTCGGTTTTAAAAACCACTGATTTGGCGTTCTGCTTAAATAAGCTTCCACGCGAAAGCGAAGCGCTGGTGCGCCTATCAAACTGGTCAAGTCACGTGATTTCAGCACCCAGGCCTCGTTGCGTCACACACTGTCCGAGACGCTTTAACATTTCGATGGTTCACCGCTAGGGTGCGATGATCTGCTGTACCAGCCCTTTTATTCAAGATCTCTAGATCAGGGATGCCCAGTTTCTAGCCTATCCGTATAGTGTTTAATAGACGTTGCTGCTCATGAGCATGTGAAAGATGCTTAAAATATGAAAAAAGATTGTTTAAAAAAGTCAGAATTCAGAATTAGTTGCATGCATATATTACTCAGGGATATGAATGCAAGAATAGAGTATGTAGCCTACCTTAATGAATGCTAATTAAAAAGAAAAGAAAAAAAAAATACCTTTCAAAACCCAAACAATGTGTTTTTGAGCTTTATAATTTTTGTTAAATGTAACTTTGAGATTGATTATAGCCTACTTGTCTTATTTTTTTTCCCCCACTTTATTTATCAGTCCACCAGTGCATAATATTCATGCATTTTCAAGGAATTGTTTACCTCAATATGATTCCCCAATCATTATACTGTTTTTCCTATCCTGTATTGGTGTAAAAAAAAGAAAGAAAGTGAAACTGAACCAAAGCACTAATTAATTCCGTTTCCACAAAAACTAGGTATGTTTTACATTACTGTTGTATTTCATTGGTGGTGTTAAAAATGTAAAAAGTCTTTGGGTTTAAAGTTTTTATATTATCTATCTTTATAAATTGATTTTCACTGATCATTCACACTGAAAATATTAATTTGTTCAGTACAAGCTCATAATAATATGTGTATCATTGTGACTGCATAATTCAGTTTCGATTGTTTCTGTGTGCAAAGACAGAGAATATTGAGAGTTTCCTTGTGTTTTCAATTTTTACACAGTAGCCTATTTGATTATGTGCTTTGTCTATATCATGATTCTGTGAAATTATTTTATCCAGTTGGAAATACTGTGATACAATATACTGTCATTTGAATGATTTAATTCTCTGAATGAAAGTGATCAACTATTAACTCACACTGCCTTTCTATTTTGCAGTAGCTCAGTGAGAAGACCTGCAGGATTTTCAATTCTTCCTCACGTCTGGTGCCAGATTCTGGTCCTTTTACTAGTATGATTGTCTCCTGCTGGCTTCTCTCGCTCAGAAAAGGTTATTTTTTCAAGTTAGATCTTTCTGCAGAGTAGATGCTGATGCATGATACGAGCTAGAAGCAGGAAATTAAGTGATATGGAATGAGTTTATTGAATATCCATAGCTATTTAGCAATATTTATATTTATATAAGATGCATTTGAACTGCATCTAAACAGAAGCATATACACACTCTTGTAACAAGCTAAGGTGATGGGAATTTTTTGTAACCCGAATCTTCTGGAGACAATACAGTTATTATCAATAGTTTGGTCATTCCACGAAATCGGTGCCTTTTGTGTGTGTTCTCGGTGTGTGTGTGCACTTAGGATGGGATAAGTGCAGAGCACGAATTCCGAGTATGGGTCACCATACTTGGCCGTATGTCACGTCACTTTCACTTTCATTACTATATCCTCAGGACTAAAAAAATTATTCTACGGCAGTTTGTTTCTATACTTTACATTATGGTCGGCTAATTTTAAAATATACACTCTTAAAAATAAAGGCGCTTCAAAAGTTTCTTCAAGCGATGCCATAGAAGAACCATTTTTGGTTCCACAAAGAACCGTTCAGTCAAAGGTTCTTTGAAGAACCATCTCTTACGTACCTTTTTATAATCAGAAGAACCTTCACCACAAATAACCTTTTGTGAGCCAGGAAGGTTCTTCAGATGTTAAAAGTTCTTTATGGAACCATTTAGACAAAAAGGTTCTTCTATGGCATCGTGAAGCACCTTTATTTTTAGTTGATTCCTATTTATGATTTGATTTGATGCGGCACGTGGTTTTAATTAGTCGCAATCAACAACTAACATTAACGTGACTCTGTAAGTGACAAACAACAAACTTACTCTGACTTTTATCCTCCTGCTCTTGTCTGGGTGAGGACTGGCATTTTTTCCAAATTTGGAAGTTCGCCGCTAGAGGATGTTGATCTGGTGAACCCATGAACCAGTGTGTGGCTTTAACTGATCTCGGTTCAGTTTAGATTCAGTTACATTCCACAAAGTAGGGATTCGAGTAGTGTTTTAGGCCCTCAAAAGAATGTGAGTCATGCAGCTGGTTTGTGGAAACCCCATTGCAGAAAACCTGTGCATGGTCTCAGTACCAATCAGTCAAGCTTATGTTATCTTGTGGAGGGCCATACACAGACATGCGGAGGGGGAAGTGGCCAGAACCAGGGAAAAGCTCACAATCGTCGACTGGCTATAAAGTTGTTTTAGGCTGGATCTATATGAACTCAATAATAAGCATTTGCAAAAACTGGTGACTCTCTCCCACCTTTCAACCATTGGGCTTCCTAAGACAATTATTAACAATTTCCACAGCAACATTATGGACATGGTAAATATTACTGTAATAATATAGCTTATCTAAGAATATATTGTATATCGTATGTTGCATTGTTTTGATGAATATTAAGTGATTTTCATTATTTTCACATTGTATGGTATTTCCCTGCTTTAGAAACATTCCAGTAAACACTGCATATTTTATAGTGCCGGGGTGAAATAAAAACTGGAAAGAGAGGTGATGTCAACATGTTTTAATTAAAAAAGTCAATACAATAAAACAAAACAACAACATACACACGTGTTTAATAAGAAAACAAAACCAGAACAAACTGCAACTTTTTGTGAGACAGGTTAGGTGTCATGATGGTATAAAATACGACCAGGTCAATTTTTTGGGGGGGGGGGTTCTACGGTGACTATTCAGTGCACATACATAATAAGATGCAATATATTAGCATGTTTTTTTTCTGACAAAAATTTGGGTAGGAATTGACAGGAGTAATTTACATCAACGAGTAATTTACATTGCTAAAGAAAAGCTTTGGCTGGATCAGTTTGACGGGTTACAACCTGCAAGTCCAAGATAGCATCTTGATTCTGAGTAGTAGCCATTTATCAGACTCTACACAGCAACAGCTTTCGAAACGGATAATCACACAGATAATCCATCCGTCTATTCTCCAAAGCTCTTATCCTGTGTAGGATCGTGGGGGGCTGGGGTCTATCCCGGGGACACATCCTGGACATATGAGGCTGTCCATCACAGGGTTTACAACACATACATTCACACAAACACAGCTGACATAGCCTATATTGAAATTCAAATTGTAACAGTCTGTAACAGTCTTCTGCTATTAGGATTCTGATGTAAATATAAGCATTATGAATTTTTATTAATCTTTAAAACAGTTTGATTTGACTTTAGATTTTTAATGTTTCTTTTTTAACGTCTCTCCATAATGTTTTTTTGTTGTTTATTTTGCGTGTGAGGCGGTCATGTGAAGTAAATTTATATAGAACCTTTTTAGTTTAGCTGTTCCTTCTTACATTTTGTGGATAAAAACAATAGCTAAATTGTTAGTCTGATTTAAATCAACTAATTGATTTTTAAAAAATAGAATATTTGATGATATTTGTTTTATTATATAAATATTAACGTCACCATTAAATCAAAATGGACAATATTATTGAAGAATGCAATGTTTATTCTAAAATATTTATGCTATATAATTATACTAAATTATTATTATTATTTACAATTAATGCTCTTTTATTTTTGAATCAAAATAACTTTCTTCTCTTAACCCCTCTCCCTGCAGCAACCTGTCCCTCATGTGATCACAGCAATAGCAAACAACAATGATCCAGTCAATTCCAGGACAAAATCAAGTCCTACAGTTTTTCTTATTTATACAATACAAGTCACAACAGGATGAAACAACTCCAAAGTGAATTTTGGCTCGTTTAAATCTCTGAATGAAAGTGATGAACAACTAACAGTGACTTTCTGTTTTGCAGCAGTTCAGTCAGGAAAAACTGGGCCAGACATTTTAGAAGATGTCATTGCCTCTCTGCCAGATTTTTATCTGACTAATTATTCAAATGTACTCTCAAGTTAACTCTTCTGTGGCAGGAGAAGAGCATGAGGTGGGAAATGAAGTGATAAGAAATTAGCAGTTTATTGAAAAACCTTAGATATTTGTGTTGGTCAAAGCTCTGACTGTATCTGAACATGTTCTTATATCAATGCAAGGTTATAGGAATTTTCTGCTTAGTATATGTGGACATGAAGAGACTTCTTATCTCAAGCATGCAGAGAAGAACAGATGGAAGAATCATTGTAGTTTAGTGGTTTGAGTTGTACATGATTATGATTTGTAATGCATTTTACCCAAACCTACTTTAAATAGCAACCAGTCTGTTTGTTGGATAAATGAATGTAAAATGAGCACTTTCCATCTGTTACAGTTCTGCTTTGCACAGATTCATGTTCACCCAAAAATCTTCTAGTATTGTGTTTCTTTTATTGTAGATGCAAGAAGACTGCCGAATCCTGTTTAGTAATCATATGACCTCTATAGGTCTGTGACTTCTGTGGATATATTAGCCAGAGTTACTTCCTGTTTTTACAACTGATGAAGGTGCTTGGATAGACACCGAAACGTCTTGTTAAGCTTTTTATAGTCCAGTGATTTTAATAAAAATTTTATTTTTGGAATGTTTAAACACCTGGATGGTTTAGTGATGAATCTACACAGACATTTCCCTTTAAATGTTATTCTTCGTACATTAGGTTATAAATGATTAGAAAAACATTGCATAAATCATTATTAACAAACAAGGTATAACAAACATTCAAAATATTACTTAAGAGTAGGGGTGTAAAAGTGGCATCCTGACCAAATTGTCCCATTGGTCTCTTATCGAGCACTCAGTGCTCATGTTTCCCGAGGAGAGCAGCCTCAACTCAGCTAGTCCTTCTGACATTTGCTGTTGGCTCTGATGTCTCGATAGTGATTAAACATAAGATATAATTCGTTTTGGGTAAATCTAACAGATAATCCTTGGTCTTTATTCTATTCTTCTGTTAATCTATTAATATGTTAAAATTAAAAGAAGCAGTACTGTTTGATATAATATTTCGTTTCATTGTAATGTATGTATGTTCCCTGAACTACATTTCTGCAGCTATTGATATGTTTTAATGAAACCGAAAAGATGTGTTGATATCATATTTCATGCTATTCTCAATACAGTGAGGAAAATTGCAGAAGCCAAGGTGAGCTTACTGATGTTATAAAGTACGCTGCTCTTTGCAGAATTACTGGACTTGTGTCATCCCGTCCGCGGGAGTTCACACTCTTGAGTCTAACTCGTGAAGTCTGAACTACCGATGTTGCAAGTCTGAAATTTGCGTACTTTTTATTGAGGAATGCGCACAGACCTACGTCACCAGACTATTTGCCTAATCTTCTTAGTACTTTAGACCACGATGGAAACGCAGACAGCAACAGGTCTGGGGGGGAAAAATTCCTGGGACAAATTGTTCCAGGTAATTTCGGTGGAAAAGCAGCTATATAAATAGATTGACTACATCACTCTCCTCCGACAGCTGGTGGGTGTCCTGATATGCTATGACTGCTATCACTTCATCTGGATTGATGGTGTACACAGGAGACAGCAGAGAAGATTCCCCAACTCTGTCAAAATGAATTCTCATGTGACGTTTAAGGTGTACGTGTTGTGTGAAGCTCTTTCCACACTGAGGGCAGGTGAAAGGTTTCTCTCCAGTGTGAATTCTCATGTGGTTCTCAAGGTTTTGTTTCACTGTGAAACTCTTTCCACACTCGGAGCAGGTGAAAGCTGTTGCTTCATTGTGAAGTTTCATGTGACTCTCAAGGCTTTGTTTCACAGTGAAACTTTTCCCACATTCACAGCAGATGAAGGGCTTCAGCCCAGTGTGAACTCTCATGTGACTATCAAGGTTTTGTTTTATTCTAAAACTCTTTCCACACACAAAGCAGGCGAAAGGCTTCTCTTCCGTGTGAATTTTCATGTGTCTCTCAAGGTTGGTTTTCATTGTGAAACTGTTCCCACATAAAGGGCAGATGTAAAGCTTCTCTTCAATGTGAATTTTCATGTGTCTCTTAAGCTTTTGCTTCATTGTGAAACTCTTTCCACACTCGGAGCAGGTGAAAGGCTTCTCTCCAGTATGAATGGTCATGTGGCTCTCGAGGCTTTGTTTAACTGTGAATCTCTTTCCACACTGAGGGCAGGAGAAAGGCTTCACTCCAGTGTGAATTCTCATATGACTCTCAAGGTTTTGTTTTACTGTGCAACTCTTTCCACATTCAGAGCACGTGAAAGGTCTCTCTCCAGTGTGAATTCTCATGTGACTCTCAAGGCTTTGTTTCACTGAAAAACTCTTTCCACATTCAGGGCAAATGAAAGGCTTCTCTCCAGTGTGAGTCCACATGTGACGTTTAAGACTTTGATGTTGTGTGAAGCTCATCCCACAGATGGAGCAGGTGAAAGGTTTCTCTCCAATGTGAACGCTCATGTGACTTTTAAGACACTGTTTTGCTGTGAAACCCTTTCCACACCGAGGACAGATGAATGGCTTTTCTCCAGTGTGGACTCTCAAGTGACTCTCAAGGCTTTGTTTGACTTTGTAACTCTTTCCACATTGAGGGCAGGTGAAAGGTTTCTCACCAGTGTGAGTTTTTATGTGACGTTTAAGGTATCCTTGCTGCGTGAAGCTCATTTCACACTGAGGGCAGGTGAAAGGTTTCTCTCCAGTGTGAATTCTCATGTGACTTTTAAGGCTTTGTTTCGATGTGAAACTCTTATCACACTGAGGACAGATGAAAGGTTTCTCTCCAGTGTGACTTCTCATGTGAATGTTAAGCTGACCTTGTTGCGTGAAACTTTTTCCGCACTGAGGGCAGGTGAATGGTTTCTCTCCAGTGTGAATCCTTAAATGAGCCTCAAGCTTTTGATTCATAGTGAAACTCTTTCCACATTGAGGGCAGATGAATGGTTTCTCTTCAGTGTCAATTCTCATGTGCTCCTCAAGATTTGCTTGCTCAAAGAAATGCATCCCACATTCTTCCCAAGTGACAGAATCTTCTTTATGTTCATTCTGATCTAAAATGAATATTAAAATATCAGCGTCAAAAATCAGTTCAATGATAAATAAGGTGAGATTGAGCTGAAGTAAGTTTAACACTAGAATGCGACAGAGGTCTTTGACATACTAAATGTTGAATCTGTCTTTCTCATGTTCTTGCAATTAATGTTCACCTTGCCTATAACATTTTCCGCTGTAAGATTCGGTTAGGTCCCATTTATACCCAGTAAGATCCATCTCACTTGTGTTTGTCAAAATAGGTGTAAACAGGATGCAAAATTCAAACCACATTTGTGGTTATGGATGTATGTGGTCACATTAGCCACGTTTCCAATGCCGGCCAATTGCAAGTGTAATAGAGGTCTTAAATGTGTGGGTAAAACCTCACTCCTCTGATCTCAAGAGGTGCACTAGCAACTGATGCTAGAGGCTGCGGTCTTCAGAGTCCTTGTTAGTGCACTCATCTCCTATGCTGGAAACACTGGTTAAAATCCCACTCAGAGAGAGTGAGGGGAGTAAGACTAATGCTAAGGTGCACTAGCAACTGACACTAGACACTGTGGTCTTTAGCATTCTTGTTAACACGCCCGTCTCCCATGCTGGTAATGCCAGTTTAAATCCCGCTTGGAGCGAGTGAGGGAAGTAAACCCTAAAGGGGCTACATTGGTGCTGTGACCCGGATGGGAGTGAGGTTTAGGGGGTGAGTGTAACGGAGGCCAGATAATGAGAGCTGTGGTAAACCCTCACTCCTCTGATCTCAAGATGCTGTAGGATTTACCATGAACCAGAGTCCACCAAATGAACACTCCTTAAGATCAAGGAGATTCCCCACTAAGTAAGTGATAGGTCATAAAAACTGATTGTCCACTATCTTCCCTGGGTCTGAAGTGGTTATGGGTCTGATAATTGATCAAAGAAGAAGACCCTCCATTGTTCCCAAAACAATCATTTTGTGGAACCAAATGGCCAAGCAACACTTAGTGACAATCATACACAAAATGTATGGCCATAACAAGAAAGAGGAGACACGTGATAGGGGTTAAAAGACCAGAATTAACGTGAGAAAATGCCTCCAATGCCAGTAACGCCGGTTCAAATCCTGCTCAGAGCTCAGGGGGCTTGGGTAATACCTGGGGTTGTAGGGGTTATAATGGTGTCGTGACCCGGATGGGAGTAAGGTTTAGTGGGGTGAGTGTAACAGAGGCCAGGTGGTAATTGGTGTGTGGGTAAAACACATTCATCTGATCTCAAAAGACACACTAGTGACTGACGCCAGAGGCTGCAGTCTTTAGCATCCTCGTTAGCGTCCCACCTCCCATGCCAGAAACGTTGATTTCCAATAAAACAATGAGTGAGTGAGTGAGTGAGTGAGTGAGTGAGGGGAGTAGAACCAGTGGGGTTACACAAGCGTGCTAATGGGGATTTTTATCACACTATGAGGCAGAAATATGTTATTTATAGATTTATGTGAGATTCTAAATGCTATGTATTCTTATGAAAATATCATAGACTGTTTGAAGAACATGTATGATTATAATCATGTATTTATTTGGTTTCATATATATTGTCTCTTCCTATCTCTTTGTTGATATAAGAATTCTGCATCTGCATACGTTATAAACTGCATACACTAATTCTCATAACTCCGATTTTCTGTCCATGAGCTTCCTCTGTTGCTCTGGAACAGTATAGGGAGACGAGAGAGGTCATTAAAAGGGTGGTTGACTGTTTTTTTTCTAGGCTTGATTGTGTTTATGGGGTGCAGTCTAACATGTGTTAATGCTTCATTTAAATTTTTTATTTTTTTTTCCACATAATTAAAAATATTCCATACCGCTCTGTCCTTTCTCCTATAAAATCGCTGATCATTTCCTTCTTTTATGAAGCCCCTCCCTCAGAAATACGCGATGGGCTCTGATTGGTTATGACAGTGTGTTATGATTAGCTAAACTGCCTCTAATGCGCGTCTAAACGTCCCGCCCCTCACCTCAGAGGCATGCGCTCCGGTTGTATTGTAAACAATGGCGTTGCCTATATTGCTTATGAATTTGAGCCCGATTGAAACCCAGAGAATATTAGTGAAGAGGATCGCGCAGAACCTGTGCAACCGCTGCTCTTAATGTTGTTATTTTTGTTTGTTGTTGTCTCATAATTTTAGAGACGCTTTTATTTGTAAATGCTACTGCTTCTGTTAGCTTCTAATAGACATGATTAAAGCTTTAATGCAGTATGGCAACCACATGTGCGTCCATGTTTAACACTTCTCATAGCTATGTGAAAATAAGTGTATAAATGGAACAGTTCATTATTTGAGCTGAGCTGGTGATCTGAATGAGAGAGAGAGAGAGAATCCATTAGAATCGTTAGAAGACAGAATCGAGATTCATATATGAATCGATTTTTTATGTCCACCCCTAGTTTTCTTCCTCTTCTCTAAAGCAGTGCAGCATGGTCTCGCCCCCTTTGTTGCATGTCCCCGGGGGCGGGGTTTGTTTGGGTTTGTGATGTCACAAACCCGGGAAGTAACTCATTGTAGTCCCTATCAGCCGATGTTGTGGGCAAACTGCCAGAATTTTAAAAGATCTCCGTTTGCAATTAACTTTCAGTGCTGCAACTTTGCAGATATTGTTTATGCTCAAACAGCAGCATTACACACTAACTAATATTAAAAAAGTGAAATCGCATTCAACCACCCCTTTAAAACATCCTCAGATCAGATAATTGCATGGAATATTTATATAAATGCTCATTGTTTTTTAATACATGTGACATAAACAGAGTTATTTTTTTTATCTAAATGTGTAAGCCTTTAGCCTTAAAAGCCATAATGGAGTTGTTTTGTGCATTTGATAAAAAATAAACAGAAGCAGGTGTAACTGCTCACTAACATTAATTTTTATCGTAAATCATACATCAATCGTCAATGTTGGATGCTTAAGTTTTTATGTAAAGACAAAAGTCAGCTTCTGTCATGTTCATTAAGCGATCAAGCTAGTCTTCAATTCATCATCTCCTTGCTGGTGAAATGGTGGAATTGTGTTCAGTGTTGTTCTATAGAGACATGTTCAGGGTGAGTTTAGGGTAGCATTGCCGGGCTACTAGCCAGACAGTGGCTCACAATGACCTGACAGTGGAAAAGCTAATATTATGAAAAAGAAAAAAAAAGTTTAAGCATCACTACTATCATTTTAATACACATTTGGAACACATTCACTGTGGAGAGAGCACGTAGTCTACATCTATGTAGACTTATTTAAAAAGCAGTACATTAAATGACTATATTAATTTTTAACATTCAAAATGGAATGTTTTGAAAGTAACTTTTCATAATCACAAATTCATTATGTTTATAACTAGTTTATAGTGCTATAGTTATTAAATTAATCACTGCTTTAGAATTAGATTTTGCAGTAATATTGTTAAAATTGATAGGCTGTTTTTATTCTACTACCCCCCCCCCCCCCCCCCCCCCCATCCCCAATTCCCATTTTCTATTATAATGAACAATTTGCAGCTTACACAATGTTTTGGAAGGCAGTCAATCAAGAAATACTTTTGCTTGGAGAGTGGTGTAGTTATGTCTTTTTAATTTTATTAAAAAGAATGAATGCTCATTTATTCAAGCATCTAAAAATCACATTTTAAAACACTCGGGTTCTCTGGCTTCAGTCTGATTTTAGATCATTAAAAAACTAAACAAAACAACAAGTTGCTCTAAAAAATCACTGAATCCAGATGTAATTTTAACATCTGGAATAACCCTATTCTAGGCTTATAAATCTGACACATATAGTTTATTGGTCGCGATCAACAAATAACAGATTAATTTAACTAATATGATTTTATGTTACTGACAACTAAGAACTTACACTGCTCTTGTCTAGGTGACGACTGGCAGGTTTTTGTCTTCACATCTGGTGGCTGTGTGGTCTGCTTGCTTTCATGCTGCTCCATCTTTATCGATCAAGTTCATTTCGCGGAATACACGTTAGTCAGTTTTAATTCACTCTATTCTCTAAAAGACATTCTACAATCGAAACTGATTTGGTTTAAAATATAAGCGATGGGCGCTTTCAAAACACTGGTTCATGAAGATCCGAGACGATTCTTTTGTTTCGAATCAGTGGGTCTAGCCAGGTCACGTGATTTCAGCAATCGAGGCGTCTTACGTCAGAAGTGGGACATTTCGATGTTTTGCCAATAGGGGGAGGTGAACTCAGTGTTATTTCATTTAATGTTAAGTTTTTGCAGTTACAAAGACAATAAATTAATCAAGAAATATTTCTATATATTTTCCATACATTATATATAATATAATAATATTACATAATACAATATTTCATTATATTTCAATCGGACTAACTGCTGTAGTGTTTTATTGAGCTGATATGATATTATCAAAATTAAGTTTTTTAGTAACTTATAGTAACTTAATGGGGATGAAAAAGAAACATTAATGGAGCTGTTATCATCAGCATGCTCATATTTTGAATAAATTTAATGAATGTGGTTACATGAATTTGGTTGAAGACCCTGTGAAACAATGCAAAGGCACAGTCTAACTCAATTCTTTAATTCTTTGAATGAAAATGCAGAACAATCACACTGACTTTCTGTTTTGCAGAAGCTCAGTAAGAAAAAACTACAGGATTTTCTCTCACCAGACATTTTAGAAGTCGTCATTGCCTCCAGCTTCTCTCCTTCAGGAAGATTATTGTCTGATATTCAAACATATTGTCAAGTTAATTCTTCTCTAGCAATGAGGCTGATACAGGGGAAAGACAACAGTTATTCTTTCCATCAGTTAAGGTTCTGCCTTGCACAGATTAATGAACCTAAAATGTTATTCTTTGTAAAACACAGCATTAGAAAAACATGCTAAGAATCAGTATAAATGAAACATGCAGGAATACATTAAATGGATATTGAATACAAATAAAATAAAAACAGCAATGCTAATCTCCTGACTTGACTATTCTCATGAGAATATTAGGCTTATGTTTCACTGTGAAACTCACATTGAGAGCAGGTGAAAGGCTTTTCTCCTGTGAAGTGTGACGTCTTATGTCCCTGTTGAGTGAAACCCTTTCCACACTTAAGGCAGCTGAAAGGTTTCTCTCCAGTGTAAATTCTCATGTGACCCTCAAGGTTTCGTTTCACTGTGAATCTCTTTCCACATCCGGTGCAGGTGAAAGGCTTTTCTCCAGTGTGAATTATCAGGTGTCTGATGAGGTTTCATTTCACAGTTAAACTCTTTTCACATTGAGGACAGTTAAACGGTTTCTCTCCGGTGTGACTTCCCATGTGATATTTCAGTTGTCCTTATTGTGCAAATCTCTTTCAACACTGAAGGCAGCTGAAATGTTTCTCTCCAGTGTGAATTCTCATGTGACTCTCAAGGTTCCAGTTCACTGAGAAACTCTTTTCACATTGAGGACAGGTGGGAGGAGGACCTTCTCTCCAGTGTGACGTCTTATGTGACATTTAAGTTGGCTTTGTTGCGTGAAACTTTTTCCACACTAAGGGCAGGTGAACGGCTTTTCTCCAGTGTGAATTCTCATATGCTTTTGAAGACTTGCTTGTTGAATGAAACGCATGCTACACTGATGGCAAATGAAAGAACCTTCTTTTAGTTCCCTCAGATCTAAAATAATAATAAAAAAAATAAAAAAATTTGCAGCCCTGGATGCAACAGAGGTCTTTTTTTTTTTTTTATCTGTTATTCTCATGTTATGGCCTTTAAATTCGACAACGATTATACAAATATATTATCCTGTAGCCTAAATGCACTTTGCTTTAGCATCTATATATATATATATAGAGAGAGAGAGCACTCTGTTAGTCTCAATTTACACCTGGTACTAATATCCATCTCACTTGTATCTGTTAATACACAGGTGTAAAAAGGATCCAACACTTTCTGTAATTCGCTGACTGAAACCACTTTTTTCTTTCTTTTTTTTTTTTTACAGAACATTTTAGTCAAACTAATTTTAAAATATATTCGGTCTGACAAATTCCCAATTATTGCAGATATTTAGTAACCACTTACATGTATCCAGATTTTAGAAGCTTTTTCATTTTTTACGACCAACAATGATCATATTCTTTTAATTTTTTTTCTTTTGCAAGTGACAACCATCTTACACTGTCTTTTATTCTCTCGCTGCTCAGCAGGTGAGGACTGGCAGGTCATCGTCTGCACATCTGGTGACTCTGTGGTCTGATTGCTTTCATGCTGCTCTATCTTTGTCACCAGGAAATGTTGGATCCCGTTTTCTCTCACAGATCACTCAGTTATTTTTGTCCACTCTATCCACTAACAAAGATTATGCAACCAAAAATCATATTTAAAATAAGCAATTTGAAAACACTGAGAAAGGTGATCCAAATCCTTGTTTTGAATCAGTGGCCAAGAAAAGTCACGTGATTCCAGAAAACAAGGCTTCGCTACATCATACATTGGTTGGAATCTCTTAGATATTTCGATGATTCACTGCTAGGGAGAGTTGATCTGTTTAATACATGATCCAGTAGCTAATATCATTTTAACCTATTTTTTTCCGTTTTAATGTGCATAATTCAGTTTCTCGATTCAGTTGTAATGTGCAAAATAATGTATTTACGGCAAAAAAATTTGGCACTGGAAGTTTTTTTTGTATGTGTAGCACTCTGTCTCTTGTATAATAACTTAGTTTAGGGACATTAGTAAATGTATCTGTGAAACAGATATACAGTTAAACTTAATTCTTTAAAAGAAGGTGACAACTGACAGTGCCTTTCTGTTTTGCAGTGGTTTAGTAAGATGAAAATTTGCAGGATTTTCACGTCTTCCTCACTTCTGGTGCCAGACTCTGGTCATTTTAGTAGCTGTTTTGTCGATGTCTAATCAACTCTTCTGCCAAGTAGCAAATGAAAGAGAACGAAAATGGCAGGAAATTAAGTGATATAAAATGAACAAAAAAGTTTCTTGAATAACCTCAGATATATGTCTAAGAGCTCTAAATGTTTTTCTTTGCACAACGTAAAATTACACATCATTAGAAAAACATGGTAAAATAAATATTAAGGAAGGGTATATATAATATATATCAAGATATATAAAGTGTTTATATGATAAATGAGTAAAAAAATATACAAATAATGGGGGGGGGGGCCCTAAAAACTATGCATTCTGTAAGGAAAGGAAAGGATGTGTGGCCAAGTATGGTGACCCATACTTGGAAGTTGTGCTCTGCATTTAACACATCCGAGTGTACACACACAGCAGTGAGTAGTGAACAATCACACACACACTGTGAACACACACCCGGAGCAGTGGGCAGCCATTTATGCTGCGGCGCCGGGGAGCAGTTGGGGGTTCGGTGCCTTGCTCAAGGGTCTCGCCTCAGTCGTGGTATTGAGGGTGGAGAGAGTGCTGGTTATTCACTCCCCCCACCTACAATCCCTGCCAGACCTGAGACTCGAACCTGCGACCTTTGGGTTACAAGTCCGACTCTCTAACCATTAAGCCAGTTCTGTTAGGGCTATACAAGTTTTAAATGAATCATCATATTGACTGCAGTTTCTGCAAATAATCTAATTGTAAAAACGCTCAGTTACAGTATTCCATTGAGTCTTATTGTGTCAAATGGCCTAATCATTTAAACAGATTGACTATATCACATATTCAATAGCTGGTGGGTTTTCTGGTCTGTCGAATGGCCTCTGTCCAATGTGAATTCTCATGTGTCTCGTAAGGCGCTGTTTCATTGTGAAACTCTTTTCACACTCGGAGCAGGTGTAAGGCCTCTCTCCAGTGTGAATTCTCATGTGTCTCTCGAGGTTTTGTCTCAATCTGCAACTCTTTCCACACTGAGGGCAAATGAAAGGCTTTTCTCCAGTGTGAATTCTCATGTGATTCTGAAGGTTTTGTCTCAATCTGAAACTCTTTCCACACTGAGGGCAGACGTAAGGCCTTTCTCCAGTGTGAATTCTCATGTGAACATTAAGATTTTTTCTGTCACTGAAACCGTTTCCACACTCAGGGCATATGTAAGGTTTCTCTCCAGTGTGAATTCTCATGTGTTTCTCAAGAGCTTGTTTAAAAGCAAAACTCCTTCCACACTCAAAGCAGGTGAAAAGCTTCTCTCCAGTGTGAACTTTCATGTGTTGTTTAAGACTCTTGTTCACAATGAAACTCTTTCCACACTCAGGACAGGTAAAAGGTTTCTCTCCAGTGTGATTTCTCATGTGATATTTAAGGTTTTGTTTCACTGTGAATCCTTTTCCACACTCAGAGCAGGTGAAAGGTTTCTCTCCAGTGTGAATTTTCATGTGTTGTTTAAGGATCTTCTTCATTTTGAAACTCTTTCCACACTCGGAGCAGGTGAAAGGTTTCTCTCTAGTGTGAATTATCATGTGTTGTTTAAGGATCCTCTTCATTTTGAAACTCTTTCCACACTCGGAGCAGGTGAAAGGTTTCTCTCCAGTGTGAATGGTCATGTGGTCTTTAAGGATCTTCTTCATTTTGAAACTCTCTCCACACACAGAGCAGGTGAAAGGTTTCTCTTCAGAGTGACTTCTCATGTGCTGCTTATGGTTTGCTTGTCGAATGAAAAGGATCCCATGTTGATGGCAAGTGACAAAATCTTCTTTCAGTTCCTTCTGATCTAAAATAAACATTAAAATACCTCAATAATTTAAAGGCAAAAAATAATATATACAGTGAATACTGTAACATTCGTTAAAGTTTCTTGACGATGTTGTGTCTTTAAATGCCTTTGAATGCAGCCAAGTTTGTGATTCCAGTTCACACCTGTGTGTGAAGTACAGACGTCGATGCGGTAGAGGTTGGTCTGACTCCGGGCTACTTTTACACCACGGGTTATTATTTAACAGCTCTAAATACAAATAAATAAGCGCTAACAGCACATGCCATCGTGAAAATAGTCTAAATATAATCCGCGAAACATCTATAGAAAAATATACCGGATTAACCTGGCTGCCTTCTCACTAGAGCCCCTGCTTTGCAGCACAGTTAATGATATGCTAATGATAGGATCCCCGACCTGATTGGTTATTGATTTTTGTGATGTAGCAAAAAAAAAAAAAGGGCTGTATCAAACCGCGTTTCTGGGACTGCCTTTTACAGTTTTAAAATCCATGTAAAGTCAATATTAAATGTGTGTTCTGAGTTTGTCACACCATAGAAAAATGTGTTATTAACCACCCAGCCAAATATGAATGCTAAAAAAACCGGCCAAGTAAATAAAACAAGGTATCAAAATCTTGATTTTTTGTGATCGACTTTGTAAAAGCACAGCCAGACTTTTTGAATTTAATGATCTATATCTTAATTGAAATACTTTTGTCATTTAAAATAAAATTAACTATTTTTGTGTGAGATATTAATCTTTTATTTTAACATAACTTTTTGTACTGAAAACAATATCTTGTGCATTAAAAATGTCTCAATGTAGATTTTGTTGAGCTTAATACTTTACCCTAATAATACTTATCAGTATCATATTATATATATATATTATATGCCTGACTGACTGATGTTAAGAGTGTACTTTACACACACACATACGTTTGTTTTTGTGAAAAGTGGGGACATCCCATAGGCATAATGGTTTTTAACTGTACGTGCTATTGCCCTACACCTAAATTTAGCCCTCACAGGAGACTGTGCATTTCTACTTTCCCCCCAAAAAACTCACTCTGTATGATTTATAAGCGTTTTGAAAAGTGGGGACATGGGTCAATGTCCTGAAAATCACCTTCACCTAGTAATACCTGTGTCATTATACAAATTGATGTCCATATTTGTCACAAAAACACACACACACACACACACACACACACACACACACACAGTATATCAGTCTGGCGAGGTGTCCATAGAGAGCTGAACTATGCATTTTATCACTGCCCTGTTCATCGGTACGTTGTTAATTCGTTCTTTTTATTAAAGTTACCTTAATTATCATCATCTAAGAAATTATTTTAATAGTCTAAATCCGCTATCTGGCATCTGGAGTCAGTTTTAGTCAACAGATTTTAATTGGTCCAAAACAACATCTGGAGTAACCACTTCTCTATCATTTGACAAAAGTGATTTTTCAATAGTTAATTAACAGATTCTTTCTAAGTGACAAATAGCCAACTTACATAGTCTTTTATTCTCCCGCTTTTGCCTAGGCGAGGACTGGCCAGGTTTCGTCTTCACGTCTGGCATGGTAAGGCTGTTTTCATGCGGCTCCATCTTTATAACCTGGGAATTTTCCATCCCGAAAATCCCATCAGTGAGTTTGATTCACTGCTTTTCTTATTAGAAATTCTACACCTAAATCTGTTTTGATTTTAAACAGGAAAACCTGTAATACAGTCATAGGCAAATTCACAACACTTCGTCACGAAGCTTCGAAACTATGAATCTTTTGTTTTGAATCAGGGTTCGGAGCACATGAAACCGGCCAATCACGTGGTTTCAGCAAACGAGGCTTCGACGTCACATCTGGTTTGATTCTTTTTTGGAATTTAAATTGTTCGCCACTAGAGGGCAATAACTAAACAAACCACTGTCTAATATAGTGATCGGGGTTCAGTTGTATAATATCGTCTGTGTATAATAGAAAAACGGTAAAGTGATAATTGTCTCCAAATGAAAGCATTAACGCAAAACAAGCACTAAGAACGACAATAAACGCTGTGCTTAATTGGGTTGCACATTCAGAGCATCACAAAAAAATGTGTAGTGTGTTAAGGGCCATATTCCATTAGGATTTAGTGGTTGTATAATAGAAGGCGACCAACAGGGGCCCATTACAGTGTCCATTAAAACCAATACAAGTCCTATTAACGTTCTGCGAACCAAAACTTGTTAGCTGGGTATAACCAGTAAAAATGTCAAATTCTGTGATATATAGTTTTTTTTCAGCAGGGAAGGCCTAAGCAGTGTCCCTAAACAAGTACCTCACTGTCCAACTGTAAAGAAGCAAAGAAAAAACTCAATATTTACTAAATATTTTCACAGAGCCATCAAAATGAATATCACAATCACAAACAGGAGTTCATTAGTGATTAGTATGTAATGTAAAAGGCTGATGTTTTAGGTCAACATAGTTAGCTGGCGACATCTGCTGGTTAAGATGCTGCCGTGGCCATAGGCTATAACAACACTGCTCTTAGAAACCACAAATGTTTTCATTAACGTGTTATGTGTTACCTACAGATTAATAAGTACCATTAAGCATGAAGTCATTACACATGCGTGTGTTTTCATCAACACTTACCCTACATTATACAGCCGGCCCGAGATCAGCGGCTTCTAGCGGCCAACCGTCCACATTTCAAACCAGTGACGTAATGAAGACTCGTTTGCCGAAACCACGTGACTCGGTCTGATTCAAAGCAAAAGATTCGCAAACGTTTCTTCATGGAGATCAGAACTACATAAACGCGAGGCTTGTTTTAAACCAAATACATTAATGTGTGGTTATGTTAAAGAATTGACAGAATCAAACGCGACTGATTGAGCGCTTTACGGAATAAACGGAATCGAACATTTCTTGGTGATAAAGATGGAGAATCGTGAAAACAATCAGATCACAGAAACACCAGATGTACAGACGAAAACCTGCCAGTCCTCACCTAGACAAGAGCAGAAGGATAAAACACAGTGTAAGTTGGTTGTGTCACTTACAAAAATGCTGATCGTTAAACCACGTGCGCCAAATAATTATTGCATAGCCTACAGAGATGTAGTTACTTCAGGTGTGCAAATTGGGTATTTTTCAGAAAAACTATATTTAAAAATTAGTTGAATAAAATTAAAACATTGGAAGTCAAATGCTTTAGAAAAAGCGGTTTTTGGATTGGATTTTCCATTGATATTGATAAATAAAGCATTAAAATATCTAATGCTCAATTTCACAAAGTTCTTTGAAAAAAAAAAACTTGTCCCAATATTTATTTAATGGCTTCCTCCATGTAAGCAAGTATGGAAAACACATTAAAGTTAGGTAAAATATTCCAGTGAAACTAGGAGCAAAAAGCAACAAATTATGTTTTGAACTGTATTTTTGTTGAATATGGCATTACAGTAATTATTTGTTGAAAAAGTTTGTGTGTAGTTCAAGCAGTTGACCTTTATGAAACAAAAATATATGGGAATATACTGCTACATATAATGTGATCTATTACATAATGCATTTCCATATATTGGAAACTAGTGCTTATATTTTCCAATATACAGCAATATATGTATTGACAATATATGGCTATGTATTGATGCATACAAATATATTTAGAAATGAAGAAATACATATTTATTGTTTGTCGCTTTATTGAGTATATATTGCACATAGATGCTCCCATATAAATGCCAATGTACACACACATACACACATTCACTGAACGAGTTACAACAGATTTCTAATTCCCAGCATGCTTTGAAAATGTAAAAGAGTTTCTGGTATGTGTAAGTTTGGGGTCACCATTGTGTAGAGGAGTAGAGCCTGTGGTTAGGATGACGACTGGACAAACACCATTAGATTATATGTTACTTTATATAAAAAGTAATGACTGTGCAATTTTCAGCACAGTGATAATCTGTTTACTAAGTGTTTAGTATGAGCAGATGTGTTTATGCTATTGGAAACTAACTATATTTTAAAATATTAAACATGTATATCAAATGATAAATAGAAATATATATATATATATATAGCCTATTTCCATATATGTGCATATATACTGCATTAGTAAATATATGTTTAATATGTTTTAAACATGCAGTACCATATCTTATATATTTTAAAGTGTATTACTGAATATAAATATACATGAAAAGTGGCCATTCCGTATGTATTACTCAATATATTGTAATATATTTACACAATATATTATTCTGTATAATTTCTAATATGTGACCCTGGACCACAAAACCAGTCATAAGGGTCAATTTTTCGAAATTGAGATTTATACATCATCTGAAATCTGAATAAATAAGCTTTCCATTGATGTATGTTTTTTTTTTGCAAAAAAAAATCTAAATATTGAGAAAATCCCCTTTAAAGTTGTCCAAATGAAGTCCTTAGCAATGCATATTACTAATCAAAAAAGTTTTAATATATTTTCGGTAGGAAATGTACAAAATATCTTCATGGAACATGATATTTACTTAATATCCTTATGATTTTTTTGGCATAAAAGAAAAATTGATAATTTTGACCCATGCAATGTATTATTGGCTATTGCTACAAATATACCCCAGCGACTTAAGACTGGTTTTGTGCTCCGGGGTCACATATACCGTTAAGTTGTTTAATAAATTGATCATTCGTATATATGAAAATATATTTTCTTTGTGTAAGGGGAAATTGAAATATGCAGAATCAATCCAACATTGCTCTCTACAAGCATTTTAACATCCTTTTACTAATTATGCAATAAAGGTTATGCAACATCCCTCTATTCCTGAATGCATGTTATCCTGTTTATTATACAACTTTGCTCAACATAACAAATAAATTTAGGACATAAAAAATGAACTTTACTGAAATTAATTTTATAATCTTACCTGTATATTATCTTTAAACTCATGCAAGAATGTTTTTTATTATTTAATACAAAACAATTAGCCTAACAATAAGATGATAACTGCAAAAAATATTACAGTAACACTGAAGTTCTCAATTTCATTGCCGTCAGAAATTGAGAACAGTACAGTCGCTCTATATATGCAGATGATTTTTCTTAGGGCAGCAACTCATCTCAGCTCACCACAGTGTGATAAAAGACACATGTAAATGCCATTGGTTTCATTTTCTTGGTTAATTTCAGTCATGGACACCAATAAATATTTAAAACGTGGCTGCTTACATAATTTTATATTTTAAATTGTAGTTATTAGAGTATAAGGAGAAACATGACAGTGCCTAAACAATGACCTCTGTTTTATTCTGCTATAAAATATCACCTTTGTTGTCTTTGAATTGATTTTTGACATTGATCTTTTAATGTTTACTTTAGATCCGAATGAACTGAAAGAAGATTTTGTCACTTGCCATGAATGTGGGATGAATTTCTTTGAGCAAGCAAGTCTTGAGCACCACATGAGAATTCACACAGAAGAGAGACTGTTCATCTGCCCTCAGTGTGGAAAGACTTTCCCAGTGAAATACAGGCTTGAGGCTCATTTAAGAATTCACACTGGAGAGAAACCATTCAGTTGCTCAGAATGTGGAAAGTGTTTCATGGAACAAGGTCAGATTAAAAGACACATGAGAAGTCACACTGGAGAGAAACCTTTTACTTGCCCTCAATGTGAAAAACGTTTCACATCGAAACAAAGCCTTAAAGGTCACATTAGAATTCACACTGGAGAGAAACCTTTCACCTGCTCTGATTGTGGAAAGAGCTTCACAACACTAGGACACCTTAAACGTCACATAAAAACTCACACTGGCGAGAAGCCTTTCACCTGTCCTCAATGTGGAAAGAGTTACAAAGTCAAACAAAGCCTTGAGGATCACATAAGAGTTCACACCGGAGAGAGGCCGTTCGTCTGCCCTCAGTGTGGAAAGGCTTTCACAGCAAAACAGTGTCTTAAAAGTCATATGAGCATTCACATTGGAGAGAAGCCTTTCACCTGCTCCATCTGTGGGATGAGCTTCATACAACATCAAACTCTTAAACATCACATGTGCACTCACACTGGAGAGAAGCCTTTCATTTGCCCTCAGTGTGGAAAGAGTTACACTATAAAACAACGCCTTAACATTCACATGAGAATTCACTCGGGAGAGAGACCCTTTTCCTGCTCTCAGTGTAGAAAGAATTTTACAATGAAAGTTAACCTTAAGAGTCACATGAGAGTTCACATTGGAGTGAAGCCTTTTTCCTGCTCTCAGTGTGGAAAGAGATTCACAGTGAAACAAAGCCTCGAGAGCCACATGTCTATTCACACTGGAGAGAAGCCTTTCACCTGCTCTGAGTGTGGGAAGGGTTTCACGGGTAAACATAAGCTTAGTTATCACATGAGAAATCACACAGGAGAGAGGCCTTTTATCTGCTCTAAGTGTGGAAAAAGTTTCACAATGAAACAAAACCTTGAGATTCACATGAGAATTCACAATGGAGTGAAACCTTTTTCCTGCTCTGAGTGTGGAAAGAGTTTTACAATAAAACATAACCTTGACAGTCACATGAGGATTCACACTGATGAGAAGCCTTTCACCTGCTCTCAATGTGGAAAGAGTTACAAAGTGCACCAAAGCCTTGAGAATCACATGAGAGTCCACACTGGAGAGAACCCTTACACCTGTTCCGAGTGTGGAAAGAGTTTCACAGTCAAACAAAGCCTTGAGATTCACATGAGGATTCACACTGGAGTGAAACCTTTCACCTGCTCCGAGTGTGGAAAGAGTTTCACAATCAAACAAAGCTTTATGAGTCATATGAGAATTCACACTGGAGAGAAACCTTTCACCTGCCCTCAGTGTGCAAAGAGCTTCACTCAACGTGGACATCTTAATCGTCACATCAGAATTCACACCGGAGAGAAGCTTATTGATAGAGTGGGGGAAATCTCTGTCACCTGTGTACAGCATCCATCTAAATGAAGTGATGGTAGTCATAGCATCCCAGCACATCCGCCAGCTATCAGAGGAGAGTGATGTAGTCAGTTATATTAGGGACTTTAAGCAACAGTTGTGAATGGAACGGCTACGTTGACCGGAAGTAAGCTGTTACACTGTCGTATAGGCGAGAACATAAAAATCATTAAGCAACCATAAACAAAACAGCACAACGCCTTATTCAGTCATTTATTTAAAAACAAATGATGGATTAAGAAGAGGGTGTTTAGGCAATAATTTCCTTGTTCTCTTCACATGTCTTTAGTCTCAGTGCTACCCGAGGGGCTGTTGCTAACAGAAGACATATCTTTTTACAAACGGAAGAAATAGTTAAAATTAGCTTAAAGGGTCGTGAAACCCTAAAACACATTTTTTGAGATGTTAATATATATAGACAGGTTGCACATCAGTGAAAACAACAATAGCACTAATGATGACTATTATTAAGAAAAAAGTGGTTATTTTTTCATTATTTGGAGCAATTTCATTCTTCCGATTCAAAAAGAAGTTGATTCCACATCACAAAATGTAGATTCTAAAACACAACATGCAGTTTTTAAATGAAGGGTTTTTTTATGAAGGGAAAACAAAATCCAAACCCACATGGCCCTGTGTGAAAAAGTGCCCCCCCATTATCCACAAATGGTGAAAACGTGGAACAGTGGTGAAACCTCCCAGGAGTGGCCGGCGGACCAAAATTACCCCAAGAGCTTAGCGACGACTCATCCAAGAGGTCACAAAAGACCCCACAACAACATCTAAAGAACTGCAGGCCTCACTTGCCTCATTTAAGGTCAGTGTTCATGACTCCACCATAAGAAAGAGACTGGGCAAAAATGGCCTGCATGGCAGAGTTCCAAGACGAAAACCACTACTGAGCAAAAAGAACATAAAGGCTCGTCTCAGTTTTGCCTGAAAACATCTTGATGATCCCCAAGACTTTTGGGATTAAATCTGGTGTAAAAGTAATACAGCATTTCAGAAAGAGAACATCATACCAACAGTAAAATATGGTGGTGGTAGTGTGATGGTCTGGGGCTGTTTTGCTGCTTTAGGACCTGGAAGACTTGCTGTGATAAATGGAACCATGAATTCAGCTGTCTACCAAAATATCCTGAAGGACAATGTCCGGCCATCTGTTCGTGGCCTCAAGCTGAAGCGAACTTGTTTTCTGCAGCAGGACAATGATCCAAAACATGCCAGCAAATCCACCTCTGAATGGCTGAAGAAAAACACAATGAAGACTTTGGAGTGGCCTAGTCAAAGTCAGAAATATAATTTTACTACGGTAAAATAAATGTTCAGCGATAGCTTCAAAAGACTTTGGAATTTTGGCACACTTTTTTCTCTAGATAATGTTGATATGGTAACTAGTAAATACTGTAAATTTAGTTCCCCTTCAATTCGGTCACTCTACATTGCTATAGGAAATACCTTTTCCTTGAATACTACTGAAGCTTTATTGAATCACGCCACTGAAACGGCCAATGGCGTTCAAGCGCGCAAAATATGAGCGGGAATCCCACTCTATATAAGGCAGCACTTATATGTCATTCATTCTGAATCTTTGACTGAAGCAACTTGGCATTCTAAGATCCTGAGCTCGATGACACGGCAATAAGAGCAATGTCTCGTTCCCTCATACTGAGGTTACGTGAGTAACTGAGAGCGTTCCCCTTCAATTCAGTCACTCTACATTGCTATGGGAAAGTATAAAATCCCGCCGTGTCACAGCAATGGAGCCTGGCTCGACTAAGTATGTCAAGTTTCACATTCGGAGCCACAATGATATTTTCCACTCTTGGTGAACACAGCTCAGGTCTACAGGACCTAGTCGAAACCATGTAAAGTCAGGGGGGGCGTGGCAACTACACAATGCCGCGTCACACCAGGGGCGGAGTTAACTCCGGTGAAACAGAGAATGTGAAATGGCGGCGGCTTCAGCGCTTTCACATATAGATTAGTTGAAATTGTTTAATTTCATACATTGAAAGTGTATGTGGCCGCTATAACAGGAGCTTAAAATATCCATTCAGTGGTCGCTGGTTTGAATGGGCCGCCTCCAGTTTTCGCTTTGTTTTGCCTCCAGCTAGCGCTGTTAAGTTATTGTGATGTCGGCCTTAAAAGGGTCTATTGTAGGACTGCGTTTTATTGGTTGTTTTCTCCCCTCTTCCCACCCTCTACACTCCCACTTTTCCACAGTTTTACACACCCATTTCAGGAGTCTTGTTCAGGACAGGTGTGAACGACCAGTGCTGAAACTGGGCTCCGGGGTTTCATGACCCTTTAAATTTAAAACATAATCAACACAGATTAAATGAAAGACTAATGGTAGAATTATATACTAATGGAATCAAATGGTATATTCCATTAAACGTAACCTTTAACTACCTAAGCTGTCATGTTGTAATGACTAACTGCAAAGCAGCTGTTCTGCAGTAAACTGTTACAGCAGAACGCCACAAAGTAGCAGTTGAAGTCACGAATGCGCAATATAACGTCGGAATGCCATTGCTTAAAGTCCCTCTCTGCTGCTTAAAGTCCCTACGGGAGTCAAGCCTGTATTCCTTACCAATAACCATAGCAACAGTGACCAAAGTAAAATCAAAGATGGCGAAACTGAAAGTCTTGTCACTTTCTGACATGAAAAGAGTCCAATCGAGCCGCGAGTTCATCCTTCAAATCTTCATTAACCGACAGCAGCTTTTAAATTTGGGTGGAGAGCGGAGCATTTGAATCGCGCAGACGGGCGCAGAACACAAAACTCACGGGAGGGCTCCGGTGGAAAACTAACGGGATCTAAGGCCCGTTTTCACTAGTGCGTTTTCCTTTTAAAACGGCATTTTAGAATGAAAACGATCCCCGTTCACACTGGCATTTCTGCTGCGTTTCAGAAACGATCTCCCTTTACACTACACAAACCGAAAATACATGTCATGTGACCATTCATACAGGTACAACCATAGATGGGTAGATTCTAGGGATGTGACAAGATCTCGTGGCGCGAGATCAGATGTGTCTCGCGAGAACGTGACAATATCATCGCAAAACATTTTGCAGTGTTTACATTAGAGCTGCACCATTAATCGTTAAAAAAATTGCGATCTTGATTCAAACACCCACGCGATCTTATTTCTGAATGAAAACGATTCAGCTATGTCTATTACCACTGTTTAACATCGTGAGTGTCAGTGGAGTGTGAGAAGCACGTTTTGTCGCTGCCCATGTTAATGAATCAGAGGGTCGGCCATCATCACACTTCCGATGTTAATACTGTCATTCACTGATATGGGTGGCGACAAAACATGCGCAGCTCACACTAACAACTCCACTAACACCTGTTTCACATCATAAGCGTCTTAAAGACATTCAAATCTGTATTCATGCTGTTGCTGATCCAGAAAGAGCAACACAAACAATCTTTTCCCCTAGTAGATTCCCTATTATTTAGATGGCGGCCGCGTCTGTGTGCTTGGAGCAGTCGAATATCTATGGGTAAAATAATGAGCATGATGTTATTGTTTACACGGTCGTCAAGGGCAGTGTGAATATGTGGTCAGCCACGCCATTGTTTTCAAAAGTCTCCGACAAAAATCAAGTTTTTTTTTTTGTTTGTTTTTTTAATAGTTTTAGAATATTTTAAATCCTAATGTTAATATTTCCTGGTCACAACCATGATATGTCAACACCATCTTCCAATTTCTGAGGAACTTATTTGAAATATTTAGATCATTTTATTCTCCTGAAGCAGGTTCCATTAGCATCTAGCATCAACAGAAAAAACAAAATGGCTACTACATGAATTCCTTTTGTTTTGTGAAAGAAATGCCAAATTTGTCACCACCAGACGTCACCATCGTCACCACCGTCCGATTTGGTGTTCCCATAATATATCAACATACTTAAGTGTGACTCTTGAATAAAAGCTATATAAACAATAACACACTGTTTGTTGTGTTTGTTTTAATACAGTAATTGATTGATTCAATGTATTTGATAGTTAAAAAGACTCCAAATTCAGGTTTTCCTCACCACAGTCAGATGTGTCACCTCCATCAGGAATATTTTGATCATATTTAATCATGATATTTTATAGGCCTATTTGTTGAGGAATTGTTGGTCACATGTGAAAGTGTAATCTGTCTGCTAACATGAGAATGTTTTGAAATGTTAAAATCTTGAATGCTGTTTAAATTATATTACACAGTCCAAGGTAAAAAGCACATTTTGTTTAAAAAAAAGAGAAAAGTTGGGAGTTTGTGTCAAAGCATAGCTCAGTAGCTTAGTAGGCTACATGTAAGATAAATGTAGTATCATTTGTCTGAGTACAAGATTTTATGTTTTCAATTTTGCACCCTGTTTAAGAATGACTGACACACTTAATGATGAATGTGTTTTGTATATTGCACTTATAATCGATTACACTGACCTTTGCAACTGATTTGTAAGCGTGTCATTAAATAGGCTACACATGTTTGGTCTGTGTTCTCGTTACACGGTATTGTTTCCAGCAGGTGTCGCAAGTTGTAAGGGGTTTCGAGCGGTTCAAAAGAGACATTTTGCAAAGATAATGGTTCAGTTGGTTTTTAGTGTCTAAAAGCTCAGTTTAGCTCCGCACTAATTTAATGAATAGTAGCTGTCTCTATCCAAACTTCGTGTGAGCAGTTACAATCTACAAAGTATAACGCGAGGGGATAATATGGTAAGTTTGTGGAGAACAATGTTTGCATCACAGTGCTGTTAAATCAGATTTATGAATGATCCTGGGCATAATCATGTGGTTACCTATACGTGTATCATTTTCAATTTTTATGCGTTTTCTACACCTCAGTTTACTATGGGTAAGGATGGGTGTCTCTAAACAATGAAATAACATCATATTATTATATCTGTATAATTGTTTATTTGCTTTAGCTGTAGCACATATGGAGATGAAAATGCACATTTGTATAGCTTGTTCTTTTTTAACTCCTGTTGAGATGAGATCTGAAGAAGATAAGAGAATTAAGTAAGGACACTATAGTTTAGTGAGAAGAGTGGAGCAGAAGCACAAAGACTATATTGTTTTGGAGTAAGTGTGTGGGCCGAGGTTATATCCTCTGTTTCTTTGTTATACAAACACAGACATAGGCTACACTATTGTGTGTCAATCCAAGTGAGGGCATCCAATTCACATCTACTGTGATATATAAGCGAACAATATCATGGGAAGGAATAAAAGTCAAAACGGCTTGTCATAAACTCTAACACTATAAAATAAAACTCTTGGCAGTATTAGATATGAATTGTGGCATCATGTTGGGGATGTGCCCAGAATGTGGTTTAATCTTTATGCTTTTCTTCTTAGGCCATTTTTAGAAATTTCATTCCCATTAGGATAATGAAACGTACACACACAAACACAGCGTTAATTGTCAGTGTAAAGCATTAGCGAAATGTTGCTCAGCTCATGCTCATTTACTCACTGTGTGATTCAACACTGCTGTCAAAAATGACAATCACTTGCTGTGCAAAAGATAACTGCAAGAGCTCTAATGTGCCAACAAACACACAGGCCTGTTACATATTTTAATTTCTTGTCACAAATACATGCTTGATCATTAACTTCAGTAAATGCAGCATCTTAAGTAAACTAGATTTTTACATTTTCTGTGAGTGATAACAGCACAAGTTTCCTCATCAGGCTGTCCTGTTTCAGGTATCCTTCATTTCCATGCCGGGAGAAGACATTTAATTGGTGTTAGATGTTTGTGTAGATTCCTATTACCAAGTATGTGCAATCCCAGCTAACAAACAAATATCCTAAGAACATTTTACTAATGTTCCCATCAGTTATGAAAACATTATTTCTGAATGTTCTGTGAACGTTCAAAACATCATTTTTTACAAGTTTTATGGTTATGCAAATGTTACAGGAACATTCTATTTCATCATTTAGCAAACATAATGGAAACTTTCAGAAACTAGTAACACTTAAAAAAATAAGTTCAACGAATGTCATCTAAAACATTTCAGTAAATGTGTAAAAACCAAAAAATTGTGCTAATGTTTTAAAATTATGCCTTAATGCATTTTATAGCTAAATTATGAAATAGTCATATCTATAAGATAAAAGGACAACATTGACATAAAAGTCAAACTTATGCTTACTAATTTGCAAGAGTTTATCGCTGCAACTGACAGAAAAAGTCAATTATGACATAGAAAACCTTTCATGTTATAATGACTTGTATGTCATAATTTTGATATTTAACCTAATAATTATGACTATGTCATAATGGTGACTTTTTATGTCATAATAATTTAGCAAAGCAGAAAGGGTCTGTTTCCACAGAGACCCACACGGTTTACATTGGATTTAATCAGCTTAAAGCCCTAAGTATGGTGTCTTTGGTAATTAACGTCAATGCAATCGCTGATTATCTCATTAACAAGATTGTAAAGCAGCAGCAGATTATATAATTACAGTTTATATGCTTTCAAAACCCTTTTCAAAGACATAGAATCAGCAGAGTGCATATGACATGCATGAAATAGCACATTCTGCCTA